>NC_092710.1:202174447-202774447 GCF_047496885.1 Scyliorhinus torazame
TGTCCCCTGCGCTGGCCCTCACTTTTCTCAACTCCTGCTCTAACTCTTCGACCCTATCCTCTGTCTTGACTACCTGCTCGGACAGGCAAACCAGCCAAACTGCCTTCTCCAAGTGCCTTTTGTGCGCCTTGCTTTCTGTCCATGCAGCCGCTGCCATTACTGGTTGCTCCGCATTGATTAGTTCTGAGACCCAAGGTTTGGTGAGGTTGACCTTTTGCCACAAATACGAGGAGATTCTCTCCTCCATTTTACTTCGTTCCCTCACCCCCTCTGCCAAGTCACATACTCCAAACCACCGGGCTCCTGCCTGACTCGCCATTGTAGAGGGTGCCATCTCCGCTACTCCACTACTGGGCCGATATCTGGGGTTTGAGTATCTGTGTGTGTCTCTCTCCAGCTGGCACTGAAACTTCAGAGGCCAGGGGATGTCGCACTGGGACACTTCCACTGAAGAGAGCACTGATTCAAGCCTGCCGTTTATTCCTAACCGGCAGCCTGAGGCTTATATCACACAGATCTCCAGACCCCTACCAATACCCAGGTGATTCTCTCTCTTGCCGGTGGTGCAACACCCACCCGGTTCCTACTTCGCTAGAGTAGCTTTCCCAAGAGAGAGAATAGGACACTGCTGTTTATTTCCCAACCAGCAGTCTGTCCTGAGTGAATCGCTCAAGATGACCCTCGATTCTTGAACCCGGAATTAAGGTGAGGAGTATTTTAACAATGACTTGGTCAGAGATCGCTGGTGAAAGATTGAAGAATTTAAACGACTCCAATTATCATCAAATCAAGGTTTATTGCAAAACCCAGGTCAAAATCATCAACAGAAGAAATACAATAAAATCTTATGCTCTAATACAAACTAAGTCTATACAAAAGTAATATAACGGACACAACGAAAATTCTTATGATTACACAGTTTTTAGCAATAGCACAAGGCACAAAACAAGTTCCCTTCCCCAAAGCCTCAACCACTATTAAAGTCAAGGGAGTTTCGCAAGCTGCTGCAGAGTACTTACGGTCACAGGCTGCAGAGGTCAAGTCAGGGGTGCAGAAGTCGAGCCAAGAATGAAGAGAGCCCCAATCGAAAACACAGCCCCTTTTATATTGTTTTACCTGGCTTTGTCCTGTGATCGGCCAGCCCCTTTTGCATTGAAAAAGGTAAGGTTTAAAGTTCCCGCTGGTCCTGCCCCCTTTGAGCCGGTCAGACCTGTCGAGATGGGAGTACCTCCCCTAGGTCCGCCTCCAGTCTGCTTTTCGAGATAACGAGGTTGAGCTCCCTTGTGAAGATTTTCAACGTCTTCCATCTGCTTCGGAGATAGCTGCTATGTTGATGGGGTGTTGATTGGATTCTGCTCTGGTGGAGGCCAGGTCATTTACATTTGCATGGGGCTATGACCATCCCATTGTCCTGCTTGCAGGCAGGCCCCCTGTGTATTCCCGTGCCCCTTTGTCTGTGTTTTGATGTTATCTCGTTGTCTGGCTCCTTCTTCCTTGTAGCTCCTAGGGGGGGGGTTTGTAAATACTTATGTACTTATGTCCCTACTCAGCTCAGCGGACCAAGCCTGCTGGGAGAACTGGTTCCGTTCTATTGGCTGAAAAGTCAGTTTACAGTCTCTGAGTTTTATTCTTGGGCAGTCCAAAAAGGGCCGAATTGCCCGAAAACCTTACAGGGGCTAGGCCGGCGCCGGAGGAATTTCCGCCCCGCCAGCTGCCGGAAACGGCCTTTGTTGCCCCGCCAGCTGGCGCGGAAATGACATCTCCGGGCGGCGCATGCGCGGGAGCGTCAGCGGCCACTGACAGTTTCCCACGCATGCGCAGTGGAGGGAGTCTCTTCCGCCTCCGCCATGGTGGAGACCGTGGCGGAGGCGGAAGGGAAAGAGTGCCCCCACAGCACAGGCCCACCCACGGATCGGTGGGGCCCAATCGTGGGCCAGGCCACCGTGGGGGAACCCCCCGGGGCCAGATCGCCCCCCCCCCCAGGACCCCGGAGCCCGCCCACGCCGCCTTGTCCCGCCGTTCAAAATGTGGTCTAATCCACGCCGGCGGGACAGGCAATTTATCGGCGGGACTTCGGCCCATCCGGGCCGGAGAATCCAGCGGGGGGGCCCGCCAACCGGCGCGGCCCGATTCCCGCCCCCGCCGAATATCCGGTGCCGGAGACTTCGGCAACCGGCGGGGGCGGGATTCACGCCAGCCCCCGCCGATTCTCCGACCCGGCGGGGGGTCGGAGAATGACGCCCCATACTTCTGTAGATAAAGTAGCAAACACCACAGGGCTGGACATTCTAGCTGATGGCTTGGGCCGAGAAGTCCTGAAAATCATACATTGAACCTCTTGCATGAGGTCCATGTCTGGTTCATACCAAGCTCATCTTCTGTCACAATTTTTAGTTGGTTATAAAGTGTTATTGCATGAAATGACGAGATTTTGATTAAGGGTCTAAAAATTATCCGAGTAAATGCAAAATGCTTCATTGTTCCAATGGACAGGTCACATTTCAAATGCTAAGAAAATCCTGAGCTCCAATTTTAACCAGGAGCAGGAATCAGGCTGGCAGGTGAGTGCAAAACCTATCTTACCTTTGCAACATGAGACCCTAATGATTTGAATACCCAGATCTCATCTCCTCGCTATTTGGCAGGGACCTGATTAAAACACGCTGGAAAATGGCATTGTTCAGGAGGCTGGATGTGATTAGAGCTCCAGGTGACAGGAGACTGTGGGTTGGCAGCACAGGAACAGTTGCCAGGATGAGCCTAGAGCACAGGAAAGAATTTTGGGAAGGAATCAGGGGAGCTTTGATTAGAGGAGAAATAATCTTTGGTGATAAAGGATGCTATGTAAATGCAAATCAGGCTTTTTTTCTTGTTTTATGGGACAGGAGTAGCAGGAATGTTTCTTCAGATTCCCACAAGCCGGGCAATAAATATTATATATAAATTAATGATGAGCAAAAACACACTATCCAATTAAAACACCCAAAAGCAGGCATGGCTGGGCAAATTTATGCAGCATGTAGCTGAGCCATATAGACAAAGAAGACTTAATTTTGATCCTATGCCTATACTTACTTGACTAATCCATCTGAGATGGTGGAAGGAATGCAACAGTTGCCTTGAGAAGTCCTGTGTTAGAGGTGCGGCTGTCATCTGGATTCCTGTTCCTATCCAAAACACTGATAGAAGAATGCTTGTGTGGCCATTGGTAGGAGTTGGCTCAGCTATATTTCCCTTAGCAGTCTAATGGTTTGCTGTTATTCAAAACCCTTGCTTACATCTGAAGACTGACCCTCTGATTCTGATACTTATTGGATTGGATTGGATTGGATTTGTTTTTTGTCACGTGTACCGAGGTACAGTGAAAAGTATTTTTCTGCGAGCAGCTCAACAGATCATTAAGTACATGGGAAGAAATGGGAATAAAAGAAAATGCACAATAGGGCAACACAAGGTATACAATGTAACTACATAAGCACCGGCATCGGATGAAGCATACAAGGTGTAGTGTTAATGAGGTCAGTCCATAAGAGGGTCATTTAGGAGTCTGGTAACAGCGGAGAAGAAGCTGTTTTTGAGTCTGTTGTGCGTGTTCTCAGACTTCTGTATCTCCTGCCCGATGGAAGAAGTTGGAAGAACATAGAACATAGAACGATACAGCGCAATACAGGCCCTTCGGCCCACAATGTTGCACCGACATGGGAAGTCAAATAACAAAAGCTATCTAACCTACACTATGCCATTATCATCCATATGCTTATCCAATAAACTTTTAAATGCCCTCAATGTTGGCGAGTTCACTACTATTGCAGGTAGGGCATTCCACGGCCTCACCACTCTTTGCGTAAAGAATCTACCTCTGACCTCTGTCCTATATATATTACCCCTCAGTTTAAGGCTATGTCCCCTCGTGCCAGCCATTTCCATCCACGGGAGAAGGCTCTCACTGTCCACCTTATCTAACCCTCTGATCATTTTGTATGCCTCTATTAAGTCTCCTCTTAACCTTCTTCTCTCTAACGAAAACAACCTCAAGTCCATCAGCCTTTCCTCATGAGATTTTCCCTCCATACCAGGCAACATCCTGGTAAATCTCCTCTGCACCCGTTCCAAAGCTTCCACGTCCTTCCTATAATGAGGTGACCAGAACTGTACGCAATACTCCAAATGCGGCCGTACCAGAGTTTTGTACAGCTGCAACATGACCTCATGACTCCGAAACTCAATCCCTCTACCAATAAAGGCCAACACACCATAGGCCTTCTTCACAACCCTATCAACCTGGGTGGCAACTTTCAGGGATCTATGTATATGGACACCGAGATCCCTCTGCTCATCCACACTTCCAAGAATTTTACCATTAGCCAAATATTCCGCATTCCTGTTATTCCTTCCAAAGTGAATCACCTCACACTTCTCTACATTAAACTCCATTTGCCACCTCTCAGCCCTGTTCTGCAGCTTATCTATGTCCCTCTGTAACCTGCAACATCCTTCCGCACTGTCGACAACACCACCGACTTTAGTGTCGTCTGCAAATTTACTCACCCACCCTTCTGCGCCCTCCTCTAGGTCATTTATAAAAATGACAAACAGCAACGGCCCCAGAACAGATCCTTGTGGTACGCCACTTGTAACTGAACTCCATTCTGAACATTTCCCATCAATCACCACCCTCTGTCTTCTTTCAGCTAGCCAATTTCTGATCCACATCTCTAAATCACCCTCAATCCACAGCCTCCGTATTTTCTGCAATAGCCTACCGTGGGGAACCTTATCAAACGCTTTACTGAAATCCATATACACCACATCAACTGCTCTACCCTCGTCTACCTGTTCAGTCACCTCCTCAAAGAACTCGATAAGGTTTGTGAGGCATGACCTACCCTTCACAAAGCCATGCTGACTATCCCTGATCATATTATTCCTATCTAGATGATTATAAATTTTGTCTCTTATAATCCCCTCCAAGACTTTACCCACAACAGACGTGAGGCTCACCGGTCTATAGTTGCCGGGGTTGTCTCTACTCCCCTTCTTGAACAAAGGGACCACATTTGCTATCCTCCAGTCCTCTGGCACTATTCCTGTAGTCAATGATGACATAAAATTCAAAGCCAAAAGCTCAGCAATCTCTTCCCTGTCTTCCCAGAGAATCCTAGGATAAATCCCATCAGGCCCCGGGGACTTATCTATTTTCAGCCTGTCCAGAATTGCCAACACCTCTTCCCTACGTACCTCAATGCCATCTATTCTAATAGCCTGGGTCTCAGCATTCTCCTCCACAACATTCTCTTTTTCCTGAGTGAATACTGACGAAAAATATTCATTTAGTATCTCGCCTATCTCTTCAGACTCCACACACAACTTCCCATCCCTGTACTTGACTGGCCCTACTCTTACCCTAGTCATTCTTTTATTCCTGACATACCTATAGAAAGCTTTTGGGTTTTCCATGATCCTACCTGCCAAATACTTCTCATGTCCCCTCCTTGCTCGTCTTAGCTCTCTCTTTAGATCCTTCCTCGCTACCTTGTAACTATCAAGCGCCCCAACTGAAACTTCACACCTCATCCTCACATAGGCCTCCTTCTTCCTCTTAAAAAGAGATTCCACTTCATTGGTAAACCACGGTTCCCTCACTCGACGCCTTCCTCCCTGCCTGACCGGTACGTACTTATCAAGAACACGCTATAGCTGTTCCTTGAACAAGCTCCACATATCCAGTGTGCCCAACACTTGCAGCCTACTTCTCCAACCTACCCCTCCCAAGTCATGTCTAATGGCATCATAATTGCCCTTCCCCCAGCTATAACTCTTGCCCTGCGGAGTATACTTATCCTTTTCCATCACTAACGTAAACATCACCGAATTGTGGTCACTGTCCCCAAAGTGCTCACCTACCTCCCAATCTAACACCTGGCCTGATTCGTTACCCAAAACCAAATCCAATGTGGCCTCGCCTCTTGTTGGCCTGTCAACATATTGTGTCAGGAAACCCGAATGTACTCGAACTATATCTTTTCCAGTCAATATTTGGAAAGTTAAAGTCTCCCATAATAACTACCCTGTTACTTTCGCTCTTATCCAGAATCATCTTCGCCATCCTTTCCTCTACATCCCTAGAACTATTAGGAGGCCGATAGAAAACTCCCAACAGGGTGACCTCTCCTTTCCTGTTTCTAACCTCAGCCCATACTACCTCGGAAGAAGAGTCCCCATCTAGCATCCTCTCCGCCAGCGTAATACTGTTCTTGACTAGCAGCGCCACACCTCCCCCTCTTTTGCTTCCTTCTCTGAGCTTACTAAAACACCTAAACCCCGGAACCTGCAACAACCATTCCTGTCCCTGCTCTATCCATGTCTCCGAAATGGCCACAACATCGAAGACCCAGGTACCAACCCATGCTGCCAGTTCCCCAACCTTATTTCGTATACTCCTGGCATTGAAGTAGACACACTTCAAAACACCTACTTGAACACTGGCCCCCTCCTGCGAAGTCAAATCTGTGCTCCTGACCTCTATACTCTCAATCTCCCGTACCCTAAAACTACAATCCAGGTTCCCATGCCCCTGCTGCATTAGTTTTAACCCCCGCAAAGAGCACTAACAAATCTCCCCCCCAGGATGTTTGTGCCCGTCAGGTTCACATGTAGACCATCCTGTCTGTAGAGGTCCCACCTTCCCCAGAAAGAGCCCCAGTTATCCAGACATCTGAATCCCTCCCGCCTGCACCATCCCTGTAGCCACGTGTTTAATTGCTCTCTCTCCCTATTCCTCATCTCATTATCACGTGGCACGGGCAACAACCCAGAGATAACAACTCTGTTTGTTCTCGTTCTGAGCTTCCATCCTAGCTCCCTGAAAGCCTGCCTGACATTCTTGTCCCCTTTCCTACCTATGTCGTTAGTGCCAATGTGGACCACGACTTGGGGCTGCTCCCCCTCCCCCTTAAGGACCCGGAAAACACGATCCGAGAGTGAGTAAGCTGGGTGGGAGGGGGTCTTTGATTATGCTGCCCGCTTTCCCCAGGCAGCGGGAGGTGTAAATGGAGTCAATGGATGGGAGGCAGGTTCGTGTGGTGGACTGGGCAGTGTTCACGACTCTCTGAAGTTTTTTTCGGTCCTGGGCCAAGCAGTTGCCATACCAGGCTGTGATGCAGCCAGATAGGATGCTTTCTATGGTGCATCTGTAAAAGTTGGTAAGGGTTAATGTGGACATGCCAAATTTCCTTAGTTTCCTGACCAAGGATAAGCGCTGTTGTGCTTTCTTGGTGGTAGCATCGACGTGAGTGAACCAGGACAGATTTTTGGTGATGTGTACCCCCAGGAATTTGAAACTGCTAACCATCTCCACCTCGGCCCCGTTGATGCTGACATGGGTGTGTACAGTACTTTGTCTCCTGAAGTCAATGACCATCTCTTTAGTTTTGCTGGCTTTGAGGGAGAGATTGTTGTCACTGCACCACTCCACTAGGTTCTCTATCTCCTTCCTGTATTCTGACTCGTCGTTATTCGAGATCCGGTCCACTATGGTCGTATCGTCAGCAAACTTATAGATGGAGTTGGAACCAAGTTTTGCCACGCAGTCGTGTGTGTACAGGGAGTAGAGTAGGGGGCTAAGTACGCAGCCTTGCAGGGCCCCGATATTGAGGACTATTGTGGAGGGGGTTTTGTTGTTCATTCTTACTGATTGTGGTCAGTTGCTCAGAGAATCGAGGATCCAGTTGCAGAGTGGGGAGCCAAGTCCTAGGTTTTGGAGCTTTGATATGAGCTTGGCTGGGTTCATGGTGTTGAAGGCGGAGCTGTAGTCAATAAATAGGAGTCTGATGTAGGAGTCCTTGTTGTCAAGATGCTCTCAGGATGAGTGTAGGGCCAGGGAAATGGCGCCTGCTGTGGACCGGTTGCGACGGTATGCGAATTGCAGTGGATCAAGGTGTTCTGGGAGTATGGAGCTGATGCGCTTCATGATCAACCTCTCGAAGCACTTCATTACGACTGACGTCAGGGCCACCGGACGGTAGACATTGAGGCACGTTGCCTGGTTCTTCTTAGGTACCGGTATAATGGTGGTCTTCTTGAAGCAGGTGGGAACCTCGGAGTGGAGTAGGGACAGGTTAAAGATGTCCTCTGCCAGCTGGTCCGCGCAGGTTCTGAGTGCATGACCAGGGATCCCGTCCGGGCCCGTCGCCTTCCGAGGGTTCACTTTCAGGAAGGCCGATCTGACTTCGGAAGCTGTGATAGTGGGTATGGGTGAGTTATGGGCTGCTGGGGCACTCAACAGCGGATTGTTGGTTACCTGCTCGAACCGAGCACAGAATGTATTGAGTTCATCGGGGATGGGTGCGCTGCTGCCGGAGATATTGCTCGGCGTCTCTTTGTAGCCCGTTCTGTTGTTTAGTCCTTGCCACAATTGCCGAGAGTCTGTCTGTGTCTCTAGCTTGGTTTGATATTCTCTCTTGGCATCTCGGATGGCTTTGCAGAGGTCCTACCTGGATTTCTTGTATAGGTCAGGGTCGTCTCACTTGAACGCCTCAGATCTGTCCTTCAGTAGGGAGTCAATGTTGTGATTGAGCCATTATTTCCGGTTGGGGAACGTACGTACTACTTTCTTTGGCACGCAGTCGTCCACACATTTGCTGATAAAGTCTGCAACGGTGGTAGCATGCTCATTTAAGTTGGTCGCTGTGTTCTTAAATATGGACCAGTCCACTGTGGTACATCAGTCCACTTATGGGTATATAACCATTACTCCTTGAAATGTAACCAGACCTTAGGCAAGGAAGGGAGAGTTTCAAATAAAATATTGGAATGGTAATATTACATTTGTGAATGTATGATCTTATCATTTAAAAAAATATTTATTGCACTCCGTGGGAACGAATGTATTTTAAGGGATAATATAGCAAATTTCCATTACCGGCAAAGAGCCTCCATTATGGATGGAACTTTGTTCACTGTTGCTGCAGCTCAGACAATTATTCTTCATCTCTGTTCAAACTCATGCCTCCCATCTCTTGTCTTCTGTATTCAGGGAAAAGTTCCCTGAAGGTGTCATAAAACAAATCGTAATAGGTAATCATCAATTTCATGTCTCTGGATCAATTTGGCATAGGAGTATCAAACATTATACACATATAGGAACATGAGTTTGACATTTAGCCCATCAAGCTTAATCTGCCTTTCATGGCTGATCACTGCCTCTATCTGGCTTATGTGTCACTAACTTTGCACTTTGTTATGCTGGACAAGGAGATCCACAATTCCCTCACAGCCTCAGAGGAGGAGGCGATAGAGATTACTTGGGAGGACGGAATGTGATCTGTTGCAGATGGTAAGGTTGGACTGCCTAGGCATAAGGAGGAAGAGATAATCATCCTGCTAGTGCTAATGGGCAAACAGGATCGTTGCAATCATATGTGAAGTGTTCAAACTGTGATGGTTCTTAATATGATTCTTTTTGTTCTCTACAGTCGGTTATCCCCATCCAAGGGCCAGACTACAACCACAGGGGCAGACTCCACCTGGGGACAAAGGTGCCAGTGCACAGAGGATGTACCCAGCATCTCTATCGGCATATGCCTCATCATCCAGCTCCATCAGCACAGTCACATTTGCATGATCCATGGAGGAATTCACATGTAGATTGGGGAGCACAAACTGGTGAGCACGCCACAGACACAGTCCAGCATCTGAGGGTGGATGCGACAATTAAATCAGCAGATGATTGTGGAGGGCCGTGGGGGATTAACACGCTTGATAAACCCTATGCTGATGATGGGCTTTTGGTCATGGCCACAAGACACCTGTTGGACATGCAGCAGAGGGGAGAGAGAAAATGTCAGAAATGCCAAGCATTGAGCGTTGCTTTGCCCAGTCCATGGAAGCCAGGAGTTCTGCAATGCCTCAGGCATTTGAGTACAGAGCTTCATCCATGACGAGAATGGTGATCGCCTTGCACAGCCAGGTCCTGCATTTGCTCCATATGCACTCAAACCTGCATTCCATCACCCCAGCCATTGGCTCAGTGCATTAGTGATGAGGCAAAAGGGAGACAAGTCACCTGAATGTCTAGGAACCCCCTTCCCCTCCGTGAGACAGGGAGCTGCCCTCATGTATCCAGATGAAAGAGGAGCATGTGCCAGCTGCCCTGGAACTTTTGTCTCAGGACCGACCCAGAGTAAACCATATCTCCTCGCCTTGTCCATCGTTGACCTCAACACCTCCAGCAGAAGAGATTGAGGGAAATGCCCCTGCACGAGTCCAGGAGACCCCAAGTATGCTGGAACCCTTAAGACCCCATAGTTTCATAGCATGCCTGCCATGGTCATCCAAGGTTACAGGGCATGACACTGACAGTCTGTCTCCACCTCAGCTGCTGATGTTAGGGTTGCACCCAGACATGGGAAAAGGAAAATGAAAAAGCATGAGTGAATCATAAAATTTACAGAAGAAGGCCATTCGGCCCATCAAATCCGCACCGGCTCTTGGAAAGAGCACCATACCCAAGCCCACCCCCCCACCCCATCCCCATAACCCAGTCACCCCACCCAATACTAAGGGCAATTTTGGACACTAAGGGCAATTTATCATGGCCAATCCACCTAACCTGCACATCTTTGAACTGTAGGAGGAAACCGGAGCACCCGGAGGAAACCTACGCACACACAAGGAGAACGTGCAGACTCCGCACAGACAGTGACCCAAGCCGGGAATCGAATCTGGGACCCTGGAGTTGTGAAGCAATTGTGCTAACCACTATGCTACCGTGCTGCCCAGATGGCAGAGGCGATTTAGCCTCTTTGTCACTTGTAAAAATAGACACAATATAATTGGCACGATTTAAGGGAAATGAAACGTGTCCTGTGTCGAGTGTGATTAGCTGGATTTTCCCCGATGCTAGCAGCGTTGAGACCAACCCTACTATTATACGGGGCACTGCTTCATTTCTGGGCCTTGGCGAGGAATGCCCTGCCAAGGCTGCACTTAGTCCCATTTCCTGCACTATCTGTAGCGCACAAAGACTCCATGAGACGAATAGAGTGAAGTCGATGAGGCTTTATTAAGCGTGTCTGTTCCCCCGCAGCTCGATAGTAAACTGGCCTGCGGGGGAAGACTCCGGCTTCTTATACTCCGCCTTCAGGGCGGAGCTTGAGGTCAACGGCCAACCAGGACCCGGGATCTGTCAGCCAATGACATTAGGGCTTCCAGTCCCACATGACCCCCAATACATACTACCACATTCACCCCTTGTCAAAAATGAACCCGGCGGGGTGATGCTTCGTATGGTGGTAAGGGTTTACAGGGCTGGGCCTGGGAGGACAAAACATTCACATGGCAATACAGTATTGGACAATTTCGTCCTGTTGCAACTATTTACAGAGGGTATAGGAAGAAAAGCAAAATGTTCTTGTGAACAGTCCATATTTGTTTTACATCGACGCCACGAGTCGGTCGGGCGGTCTGGTCGTCCGTGTCGATCGCCTCGGCCCCGGCGGTGGTGGTGGTGCTTGTACTAGTGTTGTCGCCTCCAGGAGCCGTATGGCTTCAGCTCGGGTCGGTGCTGAGGGGAGGGGAACCGATCCTCCTGGGAAGGGGGCGGTCGCGGGGTGCGGCGGTGGCAGGAAGGGG
Organism: Scyliorhinus torazame; assembly: GCF_047496885.1. Taxonomy (NCBI): domain Eukaryota; kingdom Metazoa; phylum Chordata; class Chondrichthyes; order Carcharhiniformes; family Scyliorhinidae; genus Scyliorhinus; species Scyliorhinus torazame. The sequence goes on from NC_092710.1 coordinate 202,186,079, forward strand.
GGGGGTTGGGTTGATGGTGTCGGGGGGGTGTGCGTGTTGCCGGCGGGCGCCAGATCCCGCAGGGAGACCGTGACCTGTCGGCCGTCGGGGTACTCCACGTAGGCGTACTGGGGGTTCGCGTGGAGGAGGTGAACCCTTTCGACCAACGGGTCCGCCTTATGTGCCCGCACATGCTTTCGGAGCAAGATGGGTCCTGGGGCCGCCAGCCAGGTCGGCAGCGACGTTCCAGAGGAGGACCTCCTAGGGAAGACAAGGAGACGCTCATGAGGCGTTTGATTAGTGCTCGTACATAATAACGACCGGATGGAATGGAGAGCGTCCGGGAGGATCTCCTGCCACCTTGAAACTGGGAGGTCCCTGGACCGTAGGGCCAGTAGGACGGCCTTCCAGACCGTGCCGTTCTCCCTTTCTGCTTGCCCGTTCCCCCGGGGGTTGTAGCTGGTCGTCCTGCTTGAGGCTATGCCCTTGCTGAGCAGGAACTGGCGCAGCTCGTCACTCATGAAAGAGGACCCCCTGTCGCTGTGGACGTATGCGGGGTAACCGAACAGTGTGAAGATGCTGTTCAGGGCTTTAATGACTGTGGCCGCGGTCATGTCAGAGCAGCGAATGGCAAAAGGGAAGCGGGAGTATTCGTCCGCTACATTAAGAAAATATGCATTGCGGTCGGTGGAGGGGAGGGGCCCTTTGAAATCGAGACTGAGGCGTTCAAAGGGGCGGGAAGCCTTAATCAGGTGCGCTCCATCTGGCCTGAAAAAATGCGACTTGCATTCCGCGCAGATGTGGCAGTCCCTTGTGACTGTATGGACCTCCTCTAAAGAGTATGGGAGATTGCGGGACTTGATGAAGTGGTAAAACCGAGTGACCCCCGGGTGGCAGAGGTCCTCGTGGAGGGTTTGGAGGCGGTTGATTTGTGCGTTGGCACATGTGCCGCGGGATAGTGCATCGGACGGCTCATTCAGCTTTCCGGGACGATACAAAATCTCATAGTTGAAGGTGGAGAGCTCGATCCTCCACCTTAAGATTTTGTCGTTTTTGATTTTGCCCCGCTGTGCACTATCGAACATGAAGGCTACCGACTGTTGGTCGGTGAGGAGAGTGAATCTCCTGCCGGCCAGGTAATGCCTCCAATGTCGCACAGCTTCCACTATGGCTTGGGCTTCCTTTTCTACTGAAGAGTGGCGGATTTCTGAGGCGTGGAGGGTCCGGGAGAAAAAGGCCACGGGTCTGCCCGCTTGGTTAAGGGTGGCCGCTAGAGCTACGTCGGAGGCGTCGCTCTCGACCTGGAAGGGGAGGGACTCGTCGATGGCGCGCATCGTGGCCTTTGCGATATCCGCTTTGATGCGGCTGAAGGCCTGGCAAGCCTCTGTCGACAGAGGGAAGGTCGTGGTCTGTATTAGGGGGCGGGCCTTGTCTGCGTACTGGGGGACCCACTGGGCGTAGTACGAAAAGAACCCCAAGCAGCGTTTCAGGGCTTTTAGCCAGTGTGGGAGGGGAAATTCCATGAGGGCGCGCATACGTTCGGGGTCGGGGCCTTTTATCCCATTGCGCACTATGTAGCCCAGAATGGCTAGCCGGTCGGTGCTAAAAACGCACTTGTCCTCGTTGTACGTGAGGTTCAAGGCTTTGGCGGTGTGGAGGAATTTTTGGAGGTTGGCGTCGTGGTCCTGCTGATCGTGGCCGCAGATGGTTACATTGTCGAGATACGGGAACGTGGCCCGCAACCCATGTTGATCAACCATTCGGTCCATCTCCCGTTGGAAGACCGAGACCCCGTTTGTGACGCCAAAAGGGACCCGTAGGAAATGGTATAATCGTCCGTCTGCCTCGAAGGCTGTGTACTTGCGGTCACTTGGGCGGATGGGGAGCTGATGGTAGGCGGACTTAAGGTCCACGGTGGAGAAGACTTTATATTGGGCAATCCGATTGACCATGTTGGATATGCGGGGGAGAGGGTACGCGTCTAGTTGTGTGTACCTGTTGATGGTCTGGCTATAGTCAATGACCATCCTTTGTTTCTCCCCTGTCTTCACTACTACCACCTGCGCTCTCCAGGGACTATTACTGGCCTGGATTATGCCCTCCTTTAGTAGCCGCTGGACTTCGGACCGAATGAAGGTCCGGTCCTGGGCGCTGTACCGTCTGCTCTTAGTGGCGACGGGTTTGCAATCCGGGGTGAGGTTCGCAAACAAGGACGGGGGTTGCACCTTGAGGGTTGCGAGGCCGCAGATAGTGAGTGGGGGTATGGGGCCACCGAATTTGAACGTATGGCTCTGTAGATTGCATTGGAAATCTAATCCCAGCAAGGTGGGGGCACAGAGTTGGGGAAGGACGTTTAGTTTGTAGTTTTTGATCTCCCTCCCCTGCACCGTTAGGGTAACTATGCAGAATCACTGATCTGTACGGAGTGGGATCCTGCAGCTAGGCAAATCTTTTGTGCGCTGGGATAGGTGGTCAAGGAACAGCGTCTTACCGTGTCGGGGTGTATAAAGCTTTCCGTGCTCCCGGAGTCGACTAGGCATGGCGTCTCGTGGCCGTTTATTAGTACCGTTGTCGTCGTCGTCTGGAGTGCCCGGGGCCGGGCTTGATCGAGCGTAATCGAAGCGAGCCGTGGTTGTAGTCGTGGAGTGGGGTTCGTTGTTGCTGTCCAAGATGGCGGCGGGGATGAACAAAATGACCGCCCCCATACATCGCACGTGGCTGGGGGGTCACAAGATGGCGGCGGGGGTGGACAAAATGGCCACCCCCATGCGTCGTACAGGTCTGGGGCGGTCCAAGATGGCGGCGCCCCTCCTCCCCTCATGGTGGCCGGGACCCAAAATGGCGGCGTCTGCGGGTCGCACATCGGCGCCCCTCCTCCCCTCGTGGTGGCCGGGACCCAAAATGGCGGTGTCTGCGGGTCGCACATGGTGTGCTGGGGGGGCTGGGGAGCGCTAGGACCGCGAGCGCTAGGACCGCGCGGAGCTCCCTCACCGCGAGCGCTAGGACCGCGAGCGCTAGGACCGCGCGGAGCTCCCTCACCGGGGACAGCGGTGGTCGGGGCCCAAGTCGGCGGCGCCGGCCGGTCAGGCGTGGGGCCGCGAGCGCTGGGACCGTGCGGAGCTCCCTCGCCGGGGACAGCGGTGGTCGGGGCCCAAGTAGGTGGCGCCGGCGGGTCAGGCGTGGGGCGCGGGGTGGGGGTTAGGGTGGCGTTAGGGATGCGGAAAACCCCCTCCTCTCCGTGGAGAGTGTTGGCCGGGATCCAAAGCGGTAGCGCCGGCGGCGGGTCATGCATAGGCTGCGGGGAGGGGGGTTGGGGAGCGTAGGCGGCGTGCAGGGCTCCCAGTTCTCCCGGGACCGCGGTGGTCGGGACCCAGAGCGGCTGCGCCTGCGGGTCGTACATGGCGTGCTGGGGGGGTTGGGGCGCGTAAACTGCTTGCAGGGCTCCCTGTGCTCCCGGGACGGCGGCGACCTCGCGGGACCGGCACACAACCGCATAATGGCCCTTTTCCCCGCAGCTTTTGCAGATAGCTGCGCGGGCCGGGCAGCGCTGTCGGGGGTGTTTCGCCTGGCCGCAGAAATAACAGCGGGTGCCCCCGGTGCGACTCGGCGTTTGGACCGCGCAAGCCTGTGGGGTGTCCGGGGGGGGGTAGGGGGTTTGCCGCGACGGGTACGTACGGGGCCCAATGGTTTGCCGCGCGGTCGGGGCCATAGGCGCGGGTATTACGCGCGGCCACGTCTAGGGAGGATGCTAAGGCCCGTGCCTCTGAGAGTCCTAGCGACTCTTTTTCTAGAAGTCTTTGGCGGATTTGGGAGGATTGCATACCTGCCACAAAAGCATCGCGCATTAACATGTCCGTGTGTTCGTTTGCGTTCACCGACGGGCAGCTGCAGGCTCGTCCCAAAATCAGCAGCGCGGCGTAGAACTCGTCCATCGATTCTCCGGGAGCTTGCCGTCTCGTCGCGAGCTGGTAGCGAGCGTAGATTTGGTTAACTGGGCGAACGTAGAGACTTCTCAGTGCTGCGAATGCCGTCTGGAAATCGTCCGAGTCTTCGATGAGGGAGAAAATCTCCGTGCTCACCCTCGAGTGCAGGACCTGCAGTTTTTGGTCTTCTGAGACTCGGCCGGTGGTCGTTCTGAGGTAGGCCTCGAAGCAAGTCTGCCAGTGCTTGAAGGCTGCTGCCGCGTTCACTGCGTAGGGGCTGATCCTCAGGCATTCCGGAATGATCCTGAGCTCCATAGTCCTTTTTAGGCACGCTTAATAAATTGTAGCGCACAAAGACTCCATGAGACGAATAGAGTGAAGTCGATGAGGCTTTATTAAGCGTGTCTGTTCCCCCGCAGCTCGATAGTAAACTGGCCTGTGGTGGAAGACTCCGGCTTCTTATACTCCGCCTTCAGGGTGGAGCTTGAGGTCAACGGCCAACCAGGACCCGGGATCTGTCAGCCAATGACATTAGGGCTTCCAGTCCCACATGACCCCCAATACATACTACCACACTATCTAACTCCATTCGCCAATGCAGGAACAGATCAGGATGCCATTTTAAAATGGTGTCCTTTTAAATAGACTCGCCACTCTGGCCTCTGGACCCACCAATGCCCCAACTCACCAGTATGAGGGTCATTGAGTCTCCCCCGCACCCCACACTATAAAGGCAGGGCACCCCCAGGGCCCAATCCCTGGCAGAGGTTTATGCCAACAGGGCACCTTGGTACTGCCAGCCTGGCACCCTGGCAGTGTCCCTGGAACCCAGGTGGCACTGCCATGGTAGGGTGCCTGTATGGTACTGTCAGGGTGCCAGGCTGGTAGTGCCAAGGTGTCCAGGTAACACCATGACTGTGCTGTGGTTCAGGCCCGGAAGTGCCTGTCTTTATGAGGTGGGGTACAGGGAGTGCTTGATGGCCCCTTATTGGTGAGTTAGGGCATTGGGAGGTCCGGAGGCTGCAGTGGGGGGGTCAAGAAATTGGTCAAAGCTAAGTATTCGGTATAGAAGTAATCCCCTAAAATGATGATATAACCTGCCTGCTTACCATTGGCTGGGGACTAATGACAATCCCACAATCCTGTGGGAGTATGAGCTTCCCCAATGAGGGGGGGCGGAGAAACCATTAGTAAACTCCAAGTATAAATAAAACTGGCCAGTTTGGAACCAGCAGGAAGGAGAGTGCAGCAAGGGAAGTTGTTGCTGCTGTTATATATATATGTTATTGTAAATTATTACTTTGTATCCTTAAAACTCGTGCTGGATTCTTCGTGGCCCTCACAAAACTGGCGACGAGGGTTAACGTGAATAGCTGTCTACACTGCTGAAGCCACCTCCCTGGATTTTTGTTGAATACAGGTTGGAAGTTGTTTTCTATTATACCATGCCCCTGTACGGACGTTTGGATGTTTTTGATGCTGTGCTGGAAAGCTGGAACCAGTATGCACAACGGATGCGTTACTATTTCCGGGCAAACAATATCACCGAAAACGAGCGCCAGGTGGTCATATTGCTCACCGCCTGCGGCCCGCATACGTTTGGGGTGATTAGGAGCCTTACGTACCCAGCTGTGCCGGACACCAAAATGTTTGATGAACTTGTGAATATAGTGGGGCAACATTTTAACCCAACCCCGTCCACGATAGTCCAGCGTTACCGGTTTAATACCGCTGAGAGGACCCCTGGAGAATCCCTTGCCGATTTTCTATCCAGGCTACGCAGGATTGCAGAGTACTGTGACTATGGTGAGACCTTGTAAGAAATGTTACGCGACCGTTTGGTTTGCGGTATTAACAATGCGGCCACCCAGAGCAAGTTGTTAGCGGAGCCAACATTGACTTTTCAACAGGCCATTCAAATAGTATTGTCCCGAGAGAGCGCAGAACGAGGAGTGCAGGAGCTACAGGGAATGGAAGTGCATGCCTTGGGGCGCAACCCCTTCCGTCCGAAAACGTCCCCCCGCACTCCTGCGGTACCTTGGGCGAGGCGACGTCCGGACCGACACCAGTGGCCGTCGGACATTCTTCCCCGAAGGGTGCCTTCTCCAGAACCAATGGATGAGGAGCCGTGTCCGTGTCAAACTTGTAGGCGCCGACCCCGTCGCGGACGCCGGTCCTGGGGGCGCCAGAGGCGCCGTCGTTCCGACCGAAACTGGGACCAGCCCAGGGGTCGTACCTTCCATGTGGATGAACCTGTGGCGACTACTCCTGAGGACGTGGAGATGGAGGACGACTGCCTGCAGCTGCATTGTGTGGCAGCTCCCTGTGTGGCCCCCATTAAGGTGACAGTACGGGTCAATGGTCACCCGCTTGAGATGGAGTTGGACACTGGCACAGCGGTCTCCGTGATCGCCCAGAGAACATTCGACCGCATCAAGCAGGGTATACAGACCCTTACATTAACCGACTCACAGGCCAGGTTGGCCACCTACGCGGGGGAACCTCTGGATATTGCAGGAACTACAATGACCCCTGTTGTTTATGGACGCCAGGAGGGGCGTTTCCCACTTATCGTGGTGCGCGGCCATGGGCCCAGCCTGTTGGGTCGGGACTGGTTGCACCATTTGCGGTTGCAATGGCAGCACATCCTCCAAACAGTTTCTGAAGGGTTGACTGAGGTGCTAGGACGATACCCATATGTATTCCAGCCTGGTTTGGGGAAAATAAAAGGGGCCGTAGCCCGTATCCAAGTCGAACCAGGAGCCACGCCGCGCTATTTCCGGGCGCGCCCAGTGCCTTATGCCTTGCTCGAGAAGGTAGAAGGGGAGCTCACTCATTTGGAGAGTTTGGGTATTATCAGGCCCGTCCGTTTTGCTGACTGGGCAGCACCAATTGTACCTGTAATGAAGCCAGATGCCACAGTTCGCTTGTGTGGCAACTATAAACTTACAGTGAATACGGCTTCCCGACTCGACCGATATCCAATGCCTCGCATAGAGGATCTCTACGCGAAGCTTGCAGGTGGACTCTCGTTCACAATATTAGATATGAGTCACGCCTACCTGTAGTTGGAGCTGGACCCTGCCTCCTGACCATATGGAACGATTAATACACACCAGGGCCTGTATAAATATACACGGTTGCCCTTTGGAGTATCCTCTGCCTGCGCTATTTTTCAACGTGTTATGGAGGGCATTTTGAGAGGTTTACCACGTGTTGCTGTCTACTTAGATGACGTTTTGATTACAGGGACTTCGGTGTAGGAACATTTGGAAAATCTGGAGGCTGTCCTTAGACGCTTTTCGGAGGCTGGAGTCCATTTACGTCACACAAAGTGCGTATTTCAGGCTAAGGAAGTAGTCTACCTAGGTTATCGGGTGGACCGCGAAGGTTTGCACCCCGTCGCAGAGAAGGTGCGTGCGATTCAACAGGCCCCCGCCCCGACTGACACTTTGCATCTTCGTTCTTTTCTCGGTCTCGTAAACTATTACGGGAAGTTCCTCCCCAATCTGGCAACTACGCTGGCCCCGTTGCACCTTCTGCGAAAGAAAAATCACACCTGGGTTTGGGGTCAGCCGGAAGAAACCGCTTTCCGGCAGGTAAAGCAACAATTGTCGTTGTTGGTTACTAACCCACTATGATCCTGGAAAGCCTTTGCTCGTCACATGTGATGCATCCCCGTATGGTATTGGGGCCGTCCTGTCCCACAAGATGGAGAACGGGGCCAAGCGACCGATAGCTTTCGCCTCCCGCACATTGACTGCAGCGGAGAAAAAGTACGCGCAGATCGAGAAGGAGGGCCTGGCAGTGAGTTTTGCGGTGAAACGCTTCCACCAGTACGTGTATGGCCGCCATTTCACTAACGTGACTGATCATAAGCCTCTGCTGGGACTTTTCAGAGAGGATAAGCCAATACCGCCCATTGCTTCCGCACGGATCCAGCGCTGGGCTTTGTTGCTTGCTGCATACGAGTATTCTCTGGAGCACAAACCAGGAACGCAGATAGCAAATGCCGACGCACTGAGCCGATTGCCTTTATCGACCTGCCCCATGTCGACCCCCACGACCGGTGAGGTGGTTGCAACCCTAAATTTTATGGACACCTTGCCTGTCACGGCATCACAGATCCGTGAGTGGACCCAGACGGAGCCAGTCCTGTCAAAGGTTCGGCACATAGTCCTGTATGGTGGGCAGCATAGACAGCTCCCTGGCGAGTTGCGGGCATTTTCCTCCAAGCTGTCAGAATTCAGCGTGGAAGACGGCATCCTCTTGTGGGGGACGCGTGTGATTGTCCCGGAAAAAGGCCAGGAGCTGATACTAACAGTCTTGCACAATGGGCATCCACAATTGGGTGACCAAAATGAAAATGTTGGCCCGGAGTTATGTCTGGTGGCCAGGCCTCGACACCAATATTGAGAAGGTGGCCCAAAACTGCTCCATTTGCCAGGAGCATCAGAATCGTCCGCTGGCCGCGCCCCTACATCACTGGGAATGGCCAGGGCGCCTTGGGCACGCTTGCATGCAGATTTCGCAGGCCCTTTTCAAGGATCCATGTTCCTTCTATTAATTGACGCCCAGTCTAAATGGCTAGAGGTGCATAAGATGCAGGGGACAACGTCCTGCGCAACAATTGAAAAGATGCGTTTGTCTTTTAGTAAGCATGGCCTTCCCGAGGTGCTGGTCACGGATAACTGCACTCCATTCACGAGTGAGGAGTTTGCAAGGTTCATGAAGATGAACGGCATACGCCATATCCGCACTGCCCCTTACCACCCGGCTTCAAATGGGTTGGCAGAGCGCGGAGTGCAGACATTCAAAAGAGATCTAAAGAAGCAGTCTTCCGGATCAATGGACACGAGACTGGCTCGCTTTTTGTTTACGTATAGGACCACCCCCCATGCGGTGACTGGGGTAGCTCCCGCAGAACTCCTAATGGGCTGGAGACTTCACACCTGCCTCAGTATGGTTTTCCCGGACATTGGCGCAAAAGTACGCCGCACACAAGAACGGCAAGGACAGGGATTTTCTCGGCATCGGCCGATTCGGCAGTTTGCGCCCGGTGACCCAGTGTTCGTTCGGAATTTTGCGGGTGGTGCCCAGTGGGTTCCTGGCGTAATCTTTCACCAAACGAGCCCTATATCTTACCAGGTGCAAGCCCAGGGTCGTCTCCAGCGCAAACATGTAGACCACGTTCGGTCTAGAAGACTACCCCCTCAAAAGATTCCCCACCCCCGGAGCTCATTTCTACAGCCGCAGAGACCAGAGACAAGGGAAGGTAGTCCTCACAATCTTCCACTGGTGCCTCACTCGAAGCCTGCGCAGGTCGTTACAGAACCGAATGGAGCTAGAGACGTTGACATGACGGAGGCAGCAGACTCTGACTCCGAGATGGAGACACAGGGCGCATCAGAGGGGGAATCCTCGGGTCCACGGGCCGTGGATGTACAACCGTTGCGCCGTTCATCACGGAAGCGCCGGTCTCCGTCTCGTTACACGCCGCCTGATCCAGCGCCGCGTGCAAATGGTGTCCGGCCTGCGGCAAAACGAGTCCGACGCCCTCCTTCACCAGGGTCTTCGGTGGATTCCTTGGACTTTGGGGGGGAGGGATGTTATATCCTGCCTGCTTACCATTGGCTGGGGACTAATGACAATCCCACAATCCTGTGGGAGTATGAGCTTCCCCAATGACGGGGGCGGAGAAACCATTAGTAAACTCCAAGTATAAATAAAGCTGGCCAGTTTGGAACCAGCAGGAAGGAGTGTGCAGCAAGGGAAGTTGTTGCTGCTGTTATATATATGTTATTGTACATAAATGTTATTACTTTGTATCCTTAAAACTCGTGCTGGATTCTTCGTGGCCCTCACAAAAAATGATGACGTGGATGAAAACTTGATTCCTTTATTCAAGGGAATAGAGCAAAGTTGACAGAGGCATTCAAAATGGCAAGGGCTTTTGTTAAGATACACAGGGAGAAACATTCCTATTGGTGAATGAATTGGTAAATTCAAGAGAATAAATTAACATCAGCAAAAGAATGAAGAAGGAACAAACTTGTATTTAAATAGTCCTTTTGTGACCTCTGAACATTCCATCATGCTTTACTTTTATGATACTGTACCACGTGGCCCCTTTAGGGGGTGGTACCTGAAAAGGTCATGTGACTCGCTGGTCCAATGGGGCGCAGAGTTGGAGACTTTCCTGGATATGTTCCAGCAGTTGAAGTTTCCACTTTTGGAATGGAATCACTCTAAGGGATGGTTCCCTTTACCAAATCTGGCCAGTCTGACACACAAATTAATTTCTTGGCCAGCCATTTGATAGCCTACATCTTATTTTACTCAGTTCAAAGTGAATTTTAGTAACAGAAGACACTTCAATTTTCTAACTTAAATATTCTGGCACATTCCAGAAATTCCAGAAACAAGTTTGAGGTGAACCAGCCAAATGTGCTGGGACTGTGAAGTCACTGCATCATCTCGTTCACTCCTAAGGTGATGAGTTGCCAATCCATTGGTTTTTGAAAGTAAAAATCTCACTTAGGGCAGTATTTAACTCAATGATGAAGGTCTAACCCACCACGCAGAAGGAATTAACAGTTCAGACCAATGTTCTTATTTCCCCTTTTTACTGGTTTTCCCCTTCCAGGCAGCTGGAGACCTAGCAAAGGCCCCATGTTGCCTCCTTTGGGAAGGCCCAGTGAATTAAGTGCCCAGCAGGCATTTAAATAAACAGTGGAGGACCACCATGTGTGGAAATCTTGGCCACCGAGAAGTACCAATCAATCAGAGGCTGGAGGCGCTTCCTTGAAGGAAGTGCAGCATTGCACTCATCAAAAACCCCGAATTGGCAAGTGACCCCACGTCAAAGATGAGTGAGGATCGCTGTGGGAAAGGCGTCCTCATCAAGGTCGGGAGTGACACTCAATGAGCCCCATCTTTCCTCAATCAGGTACTGAGCGGCTTTGAACAAGGGATACGCCCACCCTCCTGGGATCGCACAAGCAAACAAGACCTCCCCAACCATGCACTCTGCTTGAAAAACAGCAGTGACAGGATGAGGCTCTTAATTGGGCCTCAGTTGGCGATAAGGAAGGCCGTCCATGAGCCTTCTCACACTGGACCTACTTGGGGCAGAGGTAAGAAGGCAGCCGGGTTTCCACCCGCCACCCTCCCCCCACCCCCTATTAAATGCCCCCTCTCCTTGGAACTCACCTATGATAAGGGTATTATATGTATTATATTCCAATCTTAAACTCTAATTGCAAGAGATTCACTGCATGTGAATGTGGACCAGTGTTTTCGCTGTGCTTAGTTCCAAAAAATGCAGCACTACCAAGCTGGGTACATTGATCTTTTTATAAAATTTGATTGTTCAAAAAGTGGTCATTCTCTTTTTCCTTCCTCGTGTGAATGGTAAGGGAAGGGTTTATAACTTGGCTGCCCACAATCTATTTAACATATGTCTTCTGTCTTTGGTTTATTCTAATGATTGCTGCTATTCTGACCACAACATTCTATCATATGTGCAAAATCCTGAGTTTAATTTGAAGAAATGGCACTACATTTTGCAGGTGGAACTTGTTCCAATTATTCTATGAATAGATAATAGTTGTTTTGTCACCTTAAAATGGTTGTTTTTATTCATACCTAAAATGAGTGATAGCCTTCGCAATTGTCTGAAGCAGGCAGCTCAAGGTACACTGAGAGTTGAGGCACAGAAAGAACAGGACAGTGGGAAATAAATCCATGGCATCTAGCAGCGTATTTAAAAGCACATTGTCAGTAAAAAATGACAAACTGAAAAGAAAATGACTGCTGATCATATACATTTCAAATACAACTGAATTAATACAAATAAATTAATTTTCTTCATTAATTTACTTCACCAGCAAAATAAATAGCTCAATAAATATTGTTTGGAACATTTTCATTGTTGATTTTAGAAAAAAAGATGATACCTGGCAATGATTACAGGCAATAATTCAATCCAGGATCAATCGTAGGAACAATTTTGAAGGACTTTATAACCATCAGTTGAGCCTTGAGATTAGATTAGAGCCTTGAAATCTTAATACAATGGTATCCTGATATATATTTTCAATTTTGCAGCACAATTGTGTTTTTATTTAGTTTTGTGCAGGCAATTACCACCAGTGCACTGCAGAACATTGATGCATGGTATTCTTCAGAGGAGAGAGTTAATTATTGCAAATGGTGTTATTGTGATTTTATTATATAAAACCCTGTTGTTGAATATGCACATAAAAAGATAAACAAATGTCATAAAAATAAAATGTTATATTACTCCTCTAAAATGTTTCTCCTACCATGACTATTATCAATCATGTTTTTTGTTTGTGAAATCATTTAAATCAAAGCTAGGCAGTTGATGTAAATAGATCTTGACGGCTTCTGAGAAAATAATCTACATAATAGCTTTTAGTTATTGACAAAACAATATCAACGAGCACACAGATATTTGTAAGTAATAATTTGGAATGATTTTGAATCGAGCTTGTGAGCCACTGAAATATGTAAGTGAGCTTTCTTGGCATGCTATCCAATGATTCTGGTAACTGGATAAGGCTTGCTAGGTGTGTGCTCTGCATCTGTCCAAGGCTGGTGCTAAAATAGCCAGGAGTGAAGAACATGGCCTTGTGGTCTCTAAGGGGTGTCTGTCCAGTCTCCCTGCACCTTTATATAAATATGTTTCAGAAGATTGCCTTAAAACAAAACCATCATGACTCTTGCCTCAGAATCATGCATTGGCCTCAATGAAACAGTGCTCCTGAACAAACAGCTGCATATTGATAGAACAGAACTGAGTTTTGCAGATCGACCATTGTGACCTGTGATATGTTGCTAAGTGCTGAGAGTCGTGCTGTGACATGCTCCTCAGGGTTGACCCTGTTGAACTTTGTTTGACTCACCTGTGAGCAGCAAATTCTCTTCCTTGCTAATTTTTTTGTTGATACTTGTTCCTGACTGCTGAATGTTGCTTTGTGGTTTTAATACCTGCATGGTAAAATTAGTATTTGTTGATCGGCATGTTCCCTTCTCATTCACTAGTCACTTGTTGCTGTTTTATGAATATGATTTTTGAGCCGATCAGGCACAGATATGGGGCACGATCCAACGGCCTGATGTAAATAGATCTTGACGGCTTCTGAGAAAATAATCTACATAAAGCTTTTAGCTGCCCAACTCTGGACGCGATGAAGCTGGTAAATCTCGCGAGAAGTCTCTGGCGGGTTTTACGGTGCCAGTTACATCCCGTGAAATCTAACGAGATCTGGCGATACATCACGATCTAGAGATCACCCTGACTGGGCATGAATCAGACTTGAATATCCAAGTGAGCAGTTAGGCAGGATCGAGCAGACTCGCCTCAGAGACTTCAACCAGGCGACGTTTAGCACTGGTCCCCACAAATATGGACCAGGCATAATAGCACATTGGAGGAGGGTGTTTCCCAGGTGATCGGGTGACCCCCAGTGGAGGGTTACTGGGCAGGGTAGTACCGTGGCACCCTTTATGCCAACCGGGCACCAGGGCACTGCCAGCCTGGCACCATGGTACTGCCATCCCGGTGTCACCCTGGCAATTCCAGGGTGCCCACGTTGCACTGCCGGGGTGGGAAAGGCACTGCCGGGGTGCCAGGCTGGCAGTGCCAAGGTGCCTGGGTCATATCTTGCCCATGCCGGGGTTCGGGTCCAGGGGTGCCCTGCCCTTACGAGGTGCGGTGCGGCAGGATTTTCTCGCCAAGGCCCGATAGCATTGTGGGCAGCACGGTAGCATTGTGGATAGCACAATTGCTTCACAGCTCCAGGGTCCCAGGTTCGATTCCGGCTTGGGTCACTGTCTGTGCGGAGTCTGCACGTTCTCCCCGTGTGTGCGTGGGTTTCCTCCGGATGCTCCGGTTTCCTCCCACAGTCTAAAGATGTGCAGGTTAGTTAGATTGGCCATGCTAAAATTGCCCTTGGTGTCCAAAATTGCCTTTAAGTGTTGGGTAGGGTTACTGGGTTGTGGGAATAGGCTGGAGGTGCGGACCTTGGGTAGGGTGCTCTTTCCAAGAGCCGGTGCAGACACGAAGGGCCGAATGGCCTCCTTCTACACTGGAAGTTCTGTGATCTGTGAGAAAGGTGCAGTCCCATTTAATATCAGGGTCATTCTCGGTGCTGCAAGTGCCGGGAAACACCCCGCTAAACGAGTCCAAAATGGGACTCTTTTTTTCATTAAATGATGCCCATGATGTAACTTTGCAAGTGTTGTAAAAGTTGACATTTTCCACTGCTCTGCTTTCAGGTGTGAGAGTTCGAAATGTTGCTTGATTGGGATCAATTAGGTCCGCAAGTACACGGGTGACAGGGGAACAGAACATGGTGCGGGTTAAGACATAGACATCAGAATTTTGGATGATCTTGTTTATGGAGGGTAGAATGTGGAATCAGCCAGGAATGCATTTATGAACATGTACTCCCAGACGCTTCTTAACAAACAAACTTTATTTACAAGGTTGCTTGATTATCTGCATGTTTCGAGCTCATCCATAGCACACTCTTTCCAACTCAGAAAACCCCACCCCCGAGAGATTCTCCATGCCAGATGTTGCTTGGTTGTTCCGACCACGTGGCCCTTACTTAGTAAGGGAGCTGTTAAAGTGAAAATTATCACAGCAGTGGAATAGTAAAACCTTGAGGTAACGAAGAGCTGAATGGGAGGTTCCGCAACAGATGAGCTGAAATAACAAAGAACAAAGAAAAGTACAGCACAGGAACAGGCCCTTCGGCCTTCCTGTGCCAACCATGCTGCCCGTCTAAATTAAAATCTTCTGCACTTCCGGGGTCCGTATACCTCTATTCCCATCCTATTCATATATTTGTCAAGATGCCCCTTAAACAACACTATCGCGCCTGCTTCCACCACCTCCTCCGGCAGCGTGTTCCAGGCACCCACTACACTCTGTGTAAAAAAACTTGCCTCATACATCTCCTCTAACCTTGCCCTTCGCACCTTAAACCTATGCCCCCTAGTAATTGACCCCTCTACCCTGGGAAAAAGCTTCTGACTATCCACTCTGTCTATGCCTCTCATAATTTTGTAGATCTCCATCAGGTCGCCCCTCAACCTCCGTCGTTCCAGTGAGAACCTATTCAACCTATCCTCATAGCTAATACCCTCCATACCAGGCAACATCCTGGTAAATCACTTCCGTACTTTCTCCAAAGCCTCCAAATCCTTCTGGTAGTGTGGCAACCAGAATTGAACACTACTCCATATGTGGCCTAACTAAGGTTCTGTACAGCTGCAACATGACTTGTCAATTTTTATACTCAATGCCCCGGCCAATGAAGGCAAGCATGCCGTATGCCTTCTTGACTACCTTCTCCACCTGTGTTGCCCCTTTCAGTAACTTGTGGACCTGTACACCAAGATCTCTCTGACTGTCAATATTCTTGAGGGTTTGACCATTCACTGTATATTCCCTACCTGTATTAGACCTTCCAAAATGCATTACCTCACATTTGTCCGCATTAAACTCCATCTGCCATCTCTCCGCCCAAGTCTCCAAACGATCTAAATCCTGTTGTATCCTCTGACAGTCCACATCGCTATCCGCAATTTCACCAACCTTTGTGTCGTCTGCAAACTTACTGATCAGACCAGTTACATTTCCCTCCAAATCATTTATATATACTACAAACAGCAAAGGTCCCAGCACTGATCCCTGCGGAACACCACTAGTCACAGCCCTCCAATTATAAAAGCACCCTTCCATTGCTACTCTCTGCCTTCTATGACCTAGCCAGTTCTGTATCCACCTTGCCAGTTCACCCCTGATCCCGTGTCACTTCACCTTTTGCACCAGTCTGCCATGAGGGACCTTGTCAAAGGCCTTACTGAAGTCCATATAGACAACATCCACTGCCCTATCTGCATCAATCATCTTTGTGACCTCCTCGAAAAACTCTATCAAGTTAGTGAGACACAACCTCCCCTTCACAAAACCGTGCTGCCTCTTGCTAATACAGAGGGTGAAGTCAGACAATGTGACAGAGGTAGAAATAGTCAGTCTTTGTGATGGCACAATATGTGATCAGAAGCTCACCTGGGTTTAAGTATGACAGCAAGATCACAAAAATCTAGTTTAGTCTCAGACTATTGTCAAGGAGAGATGAGTCACTGGCTAAGGAACAAAGTAGAGGTTTGGCCCAAGGAGCTAGTGGAAGGAATGGACATGGCAAAGGCAGGAGGTTGGATAGATTTGATCTTAGTGAAAAGGTGATCCATGAGCTTTTCAAATTTATAACTGGAGGTGAGGGTGAGGAGTCAGGGGGTAAAGAGTTTGCAGTGAAGAAAGGAATTCAGGGGTTACCTGTGCATTCTAGAATGACCCTGGATAATGCAGGGCTTGATGGTCTGTGGTCCAACCACCCTGGCGATGGTTAGCTAAATTAGTTGCCTGCAATATCCACATACGAGGCTGTCAGAAACATTTTAACATTTCAGTTTGAAGTGCTTTTTGACAATTAGTTCAGAATTATGATGCTGAAAATCTTCTAGCAGAATTTTTGGGGTAACTAATCAACTGGATTGCATGGGTGGCAATCTGGCTGAGTGGATCACTCACACGTTAAAGAAATCAATGGAATGAAATCAGATGGATTCTATAATGGGTAAACAATTCAATTTGCCAGATTACCACCAATACAATGAAGATAAAAGTGACCTCATTGTTGTTGCCACATGAATTTTTATTCAACGCTCCATAACTTTGTGGTTCCTCAGTGTCAAATTTGGGGGTTAACCCAGTGATGCACTGGGGAATCCATCTAGGAAGTTCCCATGTCAGGGTTTACCCAGCAATTGTCCAGAAGTGCTAACTTCCTCTGGACAATTGCACTAGGCTGGATATTTAAATCGCCAACTTTGGATGGTTCTGCCTGTTTTAGCCAGATAGTTACACTGAAAGAAGTAGAGGAGAAAAATCACTTCTAACTCCAGAGCCAACCTTGCATGGTACCTCCTCCCTGCCCCTCCTCCCACCCCCCTCCCCGCACACCTTCCACACACATGACCCCCAGTGGACCCACCACAACACCCCCTACCAAGGGTGAAGGAAGACCAAGGGATTAAGAAGGGGAAAACAGAGTAGAGTGTCGGCTTGGGGGGAACTTACGGTAAGAGTTTCTACAGACATGTGAAGAGAAAAAGATTGGTGAAGACAAATGAAGGTCCCTTACAGCCCGAAACAGGGGAATTTATAATGGGGAACAATGAAATGGCTGACCAACTAAGTACATACATTGTCTTCACAAAGGAGGACACAAATAACATCCCAGAAATGTTGGGGAACATAGGGTTTAGTGAGAGGGAGGAACTAAAGAAGATCAGCATTGGTAGAGAAATAGTATTGGATAAATTGATGGAATTTGAGGCCGATAAATCCCCATGGCCTGATAATCTACATTCCAGACTACTTAAGGAAGTAGCCCTAGAAATAATGGATGCATTTGTGGTCATTTTCCATCCTATAGAGTCTGGGAGAATTCCATCAGGTTGGTGGGTAACTGAAGTAACCCTATTATTTAAAAAGGGTGATACAGTGAAAACAAGGAATTATAGACCAGTAAGCCTGGTGGAGTTAGAATTCATTATCAAAGATTCTGTAGCAGATTACTTAGAAAACAGTGGCAGGCTCAGAAAGAGTCAGCATGGATTTGTGAAAGGGAAATCAGGCTTGATTTGGCATGCTTGACAAATCTACTGGAATTCTTTGACGATGTAACTGGTAGAATTGATGAAGGGGAGCCAGTTTATATGGTTTATTTGGACATTCAGAAGACTTTTGACAAGTTCCCACATAAAAGATCAGCATGTAAAATTAAAGGACATGGGATTGAGATGGATAGAAGACTGATTAGCAGACAGAAAAGAGTAAGAATAAACGGATCTTTTTCCAAATGGCATGCAGTGACCAGTGGGGTACTGTAGGGATCGGTGCTAGAACCCCAGCTATTCGCAATATATATTGATGATTTAGATGAGGGACCAAAATGTTATATCTCCAAATTTGCAGATGACACACAGCTGGTGGGAGGCTGAGCTGTGAGGAGGATGCAGAGGTCCTTCAGTGTGATTTTGACAAGTTGTGTGAGTGAGCAAATGAATGATGGATGCAGTATAATTTGGACAAATGTGAGGTTATCCACTTTGGTTACAAAAACAGGAAGGCAGACTATTATCTGAATGGCCAAGAATTTAAAAGGGGGAATGTGCAATGAGACCTGTGTGCCCTTGTACACCAATCGCTGAAGGTAAGTATGCAGGTGCAGCAGGCGGTAAAGAAGGTGTGTTTGGCCTTCAAAGCAAGGCGATCCGGGTACAGGAGCAAGGATATCTCGCTGCAATTATACAGGGCCTTGGTGAGACCACACCTGGAGTATAGTGTGCAGTTTTGGTCTCCTGTCTGAGGAAGAATGTTCTTGCTCTAGAGGGAGTGCAGCAAAGGTTTACCAGACTGATTCCTGGGATGGGAGGACAGACGTACGAGGAGAGATTGAGATGGTTAGGATTGTATTCGTTGGAGTTCAGAAGAATGAGGGGCATTCGGTTCAGATTTGAGAGAGGGAAGCGATGTTCAGACAGCAGGAGGGGGGGGGTCTGACCGGAGAGGGTGTGGGGGTGGGGTTTGACAGAGAGAAGGGTTGGTGGGACTGGAGGGGAGGTGGAGGGGTTCAGATTGGAGAAGTGGGGTAGAGGAGGTCGGGGGTGAGAGAAAGGAATAGGGATGAAAGAGGGGGGAGGTCGGACCTAGGGTGGAGGGGGGGGGGGGGGATGGGGGAATGCGGAGGAAAGCCTTTAAAATTCCAACATGACTAGAAAGGGGAAATGCAGGAAGGATGTTCCGGATGGTGGGGGTGTCCAAAAGCAGGAGTCACAGTCTGAGGATGCAGGGTAGACCATTTAGGACTGAGCTGAGATTAAATTACTTCAGTCAGAGAGTGGTGGGCCTGTGGAATTCACTAGCACAGGAAGTAGTTGAGGCCAACACATTGTATATTGTGAATACTATGTTGGCGATAGCACATTTGGCGAAGAGGATCAAAGGATAAATGGGGGTGGGGGGAAAGCGGGGTCAGACTATTGAGTTAGATGACCAGCCATGATCATAATAAATGGTGGAGCAGGCTTGAAGGGCCAAATGGCCTCCTGCTCCACCCCATAAGCCGACCTCGCTCCTCCCACCACAACCACCCTGCTGTCCACCCCGATATCCCCAATCCTGACCCTACCCCTCCCGGCACCACCCCTCTGCTCCTGATCCAACCAACCCCCCACGATCCGACCGCCATCCTCTGCCCAGAAGTCCGCCCAACTCAACCCGCACCCCAGACCCGACCAGACACCTGCCCTCTGACATTAACCCCCACGCAACCTGATCTCTCCCACCCCCAGACCAACCTGACTCTCCCCCCTGGACTGATCCCCTCCCTCTCTGGTTAGATCCCCACCCCACTCTCCAGCCTGACATTTCCTCGCCCCCACCTCGGATCCGACCCGATGCCCCATCTCCGGTCTGATCTCCTGACAACCCCCCACCCCGCGTGGTCCGACCACCCCCCGCCATTCCTTTCCCTCACCACCGACCGCCTCCATTCCTCCACCCCACTCCTCCAATCTGAACCCCTCCACCCTCCCTCTGGTCCCACCAACACTTCTCTCTCTCGAACCCCACCCACACACCCTCTCCGGTCAGAGCCCCTTCCCCCCCTTCCACGTCCAGTCTGAACATCGCCTTCCCCCTCCCTGGTCCGACCCGAATCCCATCTCCCCATTGCCTGACCACTTGACCACTTTTAATTTTCCCTTTAAACACCTTCTTTAAGGCAGCTAGTGCCGTAAAAAGGGGTTGTTTCTTTCCTCTTTATGCCCCAGTCACTCCATGCCAATGCAGTTGGGGGCGCACTCCGTTACTCCTGTCTCACCCAGCCTGAAGGAGGGATGTAGGGCGAGACAGAGGTTTTGGAATCCCAGCCAGGGTAAGCCCTGCGAGAGTGGCAATTCACCAGAGTTTGCCAATCTGAGGTAGTTATAATAATAATAATAATAATAATCGCTCATTGTCACAAGTAGGCTTCAATGAAGTTATTATGAAAAGCCCCTAGTCGCCACATTCCGGCATCTGTTTGGGGAGGCAGGTATGGGAAATGAACCCCCGCTGCTGGCCTTGTGCTGCATTACAAGCCAGCTGTTTAGCCCACTGTGCTAAACCAGCCCCAGATGGGACATTGAATGTCTCCTGATCTTTGAAATAGGGAGTTACATCTAAAGTACGGGGGCAAAATTGGTCTTTGGCTGCAGTAGATATGGTGACAAGGGATCAGCCGTCTATTTCACATCCCCCAGAAAAGTAAACAATCTGTTGATTCACTATCGCCGCTCTTGCCCGACAGCCAATGACCGATTTCACCCATCGACCTATTCCAAAGCTGCTTTCACACTTAGGCTCCTTGTCATTAATGCCAGACGAAATACTGACATCAACTGATATGATCAGATACATTTTCTATAAAGTGCATCCATTCTGAGTACTATTTCTCTCCCTTTAGTTAAATGAGATTGTACAGTTTCTATTCAACTAATAAACAAAAAGAGCTGATACTCGTATGACCTTACAAATGCTATAGCATTCAATATATTCTTGGAGGTCAATTTGTACTGTGATATTGAGTGCACTTACAGCTGCAAGATTTGTCTTCAAACAGATTTTCATTAAAGGGCTTGAATTATATTCATTGCAGACCTTTGGGAATTACACTTTTCTCTTCTCTGGAAAAAGTACACAAGAATAACAATTCTGGAAAATCACCCGTATTCTGAACAATATATATTTTGGAGACTTTTTCTTCTCTTCCCCTTTACCATTGTTGCTAAATCAGTCAGGTGACCACTAAACGGATAATTATTGCTGTGTGGCATCCTTGACTGTCACCTTCATGCACTGGGGACTCCAAAGCTGCCAACATCTTCAATTTTGTACATTCTTTCGGAGTGAGTGAGCAGTTGCCAATGTTTTTACTTATAGTGCTGAAATTTATAATTAAAGGTTTCTATCAATTTGACCGTTATAATAATCTTTAATTAAACTGTGCAATGCATTCATGAAAGTAAAAAAGTAAGATAACAGTTGACCAATGCTTTCAATATTTACTTATGGAGGAAACAAGACTGAAACCCCCCACAAAATGACAGGGGAAGGACACAAAGAAATGTGGAGAGTTGGAATGGGAGTGTAAGAAAAACAAATTCCTGATCGCTATTGGGGACAAGGAGACTTTACCCAATTGCATTCTAACCGTAATCACACTTCAACCTTCTCCATGACTTACCATAGAATCTACAGCACGGAGACAGGCCCTTCGATCCTAACTGGTCCACGCCAACCAAAAAGCCCATCTAAGCTAACCCCATTTGCCTGCATTTGGCCCATATCCCTCTAAATCTTTCCTACCCATGTGTCTGTCCAAATGCCTTTTCAATGCCTTTGGGCAGCACGGTAGCGCAAGTGGCTAGCACTGTGGTTTCACAGCGCCAGGGTCCTAGGTTCGATTCCCTGCTGGGTCACTGTCTGTGCGGAGTCTGCACGTTCTCCCCATGTCTGCGTGGGTTTCCTCCTGGTGCTCCGGTTTCCTCCCACAGACCAAAGACATGCAGGTTAGGTGGATTGGCCATGATAAATTGCCCTTAGTATCAAAAAAGGTTAGGAGGAGTTATTGGGTTACAGGGATAAGGAGGAAGTGAGGGCTTAAGTGGGTCGGTGCAGACTTGATGGACCGAATGGCCTCCTTCTGCACTGTATGTTCTATGTTCTAATGTTGTCAATGTCCCTGCCTCAAGCACTTCCTCTGGCAGCTCATTCCACAGACATACCAATCTTTCTGTAAAAAAGTGTATCCTCAGGTTCCCATTAATTCTTTCTCCTCTTAACTTAAACCTATGCCCTCTAATTCTCGATACTCCAACCCGGGGAAAAAGACTGAGTGCATTCATCCTATCCATGCCTCTCATGATCTTATACACCTCCATAAGATCACCCCTCAGTCTCCTCCGCTCCAAATAGAAAAGTCCTAGCCTGTCCAATCTCTCCTATAACTCAGTCACTTGAGTACTGGCAACATCCTTGTAAATCTCTTCGGCACTCTCTCCAGTTTAATAACATCTTTCCCATAGCAAGGCGACCACAACTGAACAGAATACTCCATGTGCGGCATCAACAACGTTCTGTACAACTGCAACATAACTTCCCAACTTCTATACTCAATGCCCTGACTGATTAAGGCCAGCATGCCAAAAGCCTTCTTCACTGCCTTATCTACCTGTAACTGCGCCTTTAGAGAACCATGCACCTGAACTCCAATGTCCCTCTCCTCCACGATACTCCCTAAGGTCCTACCATTCACCGTAAAAATCGTACCTTGATTTGACTTTCCAAAATGCAACACCTCACACTTATCTGTATTGAATTCCATTTGCCATTTCTCAGCCCACTTCCCCAGCTGATCTGGATCCTGTTGCAATTTTTGTTAACCTTCCTCACTGTCTACAATACCACCTATTTTAGTGTCATCTGCAAACTTACTGATTATGTCTTGTACATTTTCAACCAATTCATTGATATGGATAACAAACAGCAATGGGCCCAACACTGACTCCTGAGGCACACCACTAGGCACACCACTAGGCACAAACCTCCAGTCTGACAAGCATCCTTCCAACATTACCCTCTGCTTCCTACCATCAAGCCAATTGCATATCCAATTTGCCAGCTCTTCCTGGATTCCATGTGATCTACCCTTCTAGAGCAGCCTACCATGTGGAACTTATCAAAGACCTGACTGAAGTCCATAGACTACGTCTACCGCCCTGCCCTCATCAACCTTCCTGATCACTTCATCAAAGAACTCTAACAAATTTGTAAGGCATGATCTCCCATGCAGAAAGCCGTGCTGACAACTCCAAATCAAACCTTGTCTGTCCAAATACCTCTATATCTTATCCCTCAGAATCCTCTCTAGTATCTTACCCACCACAGATGTTAGGCTTACCAGTCTATAATTCTCAGGTTGTTCTTTGCAGCCCTTCAAAAATAAGGGCACAACATTTGTTACCTTCCAGTCTTCTGGTATCTCACCCATGGCTAACAATGATGCAAATATCTCAGCCAGGGCTCCCGCAATTTCTTCTCTAGTCTCAAGCAGTGTTCTTGGATATATGTGATCAGGACCAGGTTATTTATCCACCTTCATACATTTTAAATCATCCATCACCTCCTCCACTGTAATGCGAACTGTCACGAATATATCGTCACTAACCTTCCCAAGTTCCCAAATCTTCATATCTTTCTCCACGGTAAACACAGAGGAGAGCTATTCATTGAGAACCTCACCCATCTCCTGCAGTTTACACATATGTGTTCACTTTAGTCCTTGAGGGGTCCTATTCTCTCCCTAGTTATTCTTTTTCCTGTAATATACTTAAAGAATCCCTTTGGATTCACCTTAATCCTCTCAGCCAAAGCTACCTCATGCCCCTTTTTGCCATCCTAATTTCCTTCTTGAGTATACTCCTGTATCCCCTGTACACCTCCAAGGAATCCCTTGATTCAGATGCTCGTACCTGAACCATGATTCCTTCTTTTTCCTGGCCAAAATTCAATATGATTTGTTATCCAGGGTTCTGTCATAATATACACCAGTATATCATGGTGCAGACACACACTGATGGACACACAGTGGGACTAATCAACGTATACAACACCGCAGCCAATCACCAGTGAGAGCACACGCACTATAAAGACAGGGGGCATCAGAGTTCCCGCTCATTTTCAAGTAGCAGCTAGCTAGGAGCACAGAGCTCACAGCCTGCAACACAGACATTCACCATGTGCTGAGTGCATTAACTGGTTAGGACAAGGCAAAGGTCTTTAGTTAAAGCTAGTGTCGTATTTACCCACATGTTTAAATAGTTAACCTTTTAATAAAATAGTGTTGCACTACTTCAAGTGTTGGTGACCTGTTTGTGATGCAGAACACCCAACACATCAGGTTCCCCACTCCTGCCAGCTGTGCCTTTCACCCTAACAGGAACATATAGACCCTGAACTCTAGCTATTTCACTTTTAAAGGCCTTCCACTTGCCAGATGCCCCTTTGCCCTCAAACAAGCTACTTCAATCAACCCTTGCTAAATCCTGTCTAATTCCATCAAAATTCGCCTTGCCCCAATTTAGAACTTGCACCTGTGGACCAGTTTTGTCCCTTTCCATAACTATTTTAAAATTAATAGAATTGTGATCACAGGTCCCAAAATGACCCCCACTGTCACCTCAGTCATTTGTTCTGCCCTATTTCCTAAGAGTATGCCAAGTTTTGCCCTTTCCCGAGTTAGACTCTCCACATTCTGCCTGAGGAAACATTCCTGAATGCACTTAACATATTCCACCCCATCTAAGCCCTTAACACTATGGCAGTCCCAGTCTATGTTAAGAAAATGAGAACTCCCTACTATGACAACCCTATTACTCCTATTACTCCTGCATGTCTCCCCAATCCCACTGCATATTTGTTCTTCTACTTCCCATTGACTATTTGGTGGCCTTTAGAACAACCCCAATAATGTCACCATCCCCTTCTTTTTTCTTAGTTCCACCCACAAAGCATCGCTGGGTAATTGCTCGGTTATTTCATCTCTGACTACTGCTGTGATGCTCCCCTTAATCAAAAATGCAAACGCCCTTCCTCTCTTTCCTCCACCTCTGTCCTGTCTAAATAATCTGTACCCTGGAACATTAACCTGGCAATCCTGTCCCTCCCTTAGCCATGTTTCAGTTATAGCTATAATATCCCAGTTCCACCTACCTATCCATGCCCTGAGTTCCTCAACCTTACCTATCAGCCCTCATGCATTGAAATAGATGCAATTTAATCCAAAAGATTTGCCTTTCCTGGTGGTCACCCAGCTACCCTCTGTCTGAACCTTAGGTGTGACCGCCTGACTAAAACTCTTATCTGTAAAGTGCTCAGCATCCCGGATGATCCTGAGCGCATCCAGATCCCTAACTCAGTCTCCCAGGAGCTGCAGCTGGGTGCACTTCCATCAGGTGCAGTCATCAGGCACAACAGAATTCTCCCTGAGCTCCCACATCCTGCAGGAGGAGCATATCACTGCCCTCATTGCCATCCCAACAACACCAAGACTAAAGAAGGACTTTAAGAGGATGTTACCTGAGATTACCTGTACTCTGTTGAGACGCAACTTGCCGAAGCCCCTCGAGCCAAAGCCTCACCACTCAAACACTCTGCTGCAAATCTTCTGGAACTTGCATACATCCCTCCACATTAATTACTCACCCCAAATTCATAACCCCTTTTCTGCCCTCTTGCTTTCACCATTCAAGTTGCACCATATCCAGATGATTTTTTAGGATTGAATGCACTGACAGGTGGCCCAAGACCCAAGTAGGGATGGCTAGTGGCTGGTTTGAGTGGTTGGAGTTCTGCAGTGGCGTTTCCAGGACAGGTAGCTGGAGCCCCATAACATTAGCAGGGTTGGCAGAAGTTGAGGTGGGAACAGATGGATAGGTTGAAGCCCAAAATGACAGCAAATATGATGGAGTTTATCATGTATAGATAATTATAAGGAAAACATTAATGCCACTGTCGTGTTGGGTGTTCCGATACACAAATGATCCAACACGGCTGTAGATGGTACAACTCTGTTTTATTGTCTTAACAATGACAACTATTATCTGCTGGCTTGGGTACGTGCTTCACTAGCTAACCTGTGGACCCAGCCCTATCACTATCTTAGCGAGGCACTCAGCACATGGTCTATGTCTGAGTGGCGCGCTGTGAGTTCTGTGCTCTGAGCTATCTCCTGATAGAATGAGCGGGAACTGTGGTGTTCCCTATTTTATAGTGCGTGTGCTCTCACTGGTGATTGGCTGCGATGTTATGTCTGTGCTGGTTGGTCCAACTGCCTGTCCATCAGTGTGTGTGTGATTGCACCATGATATGCTGATATGGATATCATGACATCCCCCCCTTTCACAAGGATATGTGCCTACATGCTAATAAATAGAAATGTGTACTGAGTGCATCTGAGTATGTGTGTGCAATATTTACAACATGTAAATGAGGCTAAACTATATACAGAGGAAGGTGTCAGGTACAACAGAGCAACGAGGTTGTACCAATAACAGAACAAATGCAATGAGCAAACAACGAGAGAAAACTTCTGGAACAATGAACGACAAGAAATGAAACTTGTTAACAGTACTGTAAAACAATTCAGTGAGTCCAATGTGCTAACAGGCTCATAAGTCAAGTCTATCAGGTTGACGACGAATTCGGGTTGACCGCTAGGGTGGCACACCACTCATCGCCCGGATCAATGCTGTGCACTGGCAGCGGTTGGTGGTTCCGACTTGGGGACATCCGGTTCTTGTGGATTACCGCAACGCGGAAGGGCTCCCTGTCTTCGGTATCGCTGGTCTGCATGCTATCAGGATATGACTCAGTGTAGGGGGGCTGAATATCCCGCACGTCCCTGCGAGACTGGCGGAATTGTTGGGAGTTGGCAGGTTGAGCTGCTCAACAGCAGGCAGTGTAGTGGCCCATCCTGCCACAGCGGAGGTATTGTCGCGCTTTGGCCGGACATTGCCGCTTTAAATGGGTGGAGCTACTGTTGCCGCACGTCGTGACGTCATGGCGTTCGTTGCACCAACGCGCATGCGCGGTGCGGTCCTGCGTAGAGCACGCCTGCGCATCACGTCACTCTGCGTCAACGTCCCCTCTTTTGGCACATGCAAGCGCGGGAGGCCTCGGAAACGCGCAAAATGGCCACCCTCGTCCGGGCCACGGGCCGGGAGGAACTCGATCGACTGGACCCACTCCGCCCCGTAGGACCCGTGCTGTGCCGTTTCGGCCGCCTGGATTTTGGAGTACCAGCTGGTCGCGTTCTCATGGAAGACGCAGGTCTCAATGGCAGTCGCTCGGGTGAGGCGCTTTATTTTAAGGAGCTGCTGGCGTAGGGTGTCCGAGATGACCCCAAAAACTATCTGATCCCGGAGTGGCGTGAACCACTCTGGCGTCAGGCCGCCCCGAAGGTGCGGAATCCTCCGCACCTTCAGGGGCTAGGCTGGCGCTGGAGTGTGTGTCGTGCGCCAGCTGGCGCGGAAGGGCTTGGCGCCATGCCAACCGGCGCCGAAGGGCCTTCACCGGCCAGCGCGAGTTGGCGCATGCGCGGGAGCGCCAGCGTGTGCTGGCATCATCCCAGCGCATGCGCAGGGGGGTTCTTCTCCGCACCGGCCATGGCGGAGGTTGACAACAGCCGGTGCGGAGGGAAAGAATGCCCCCACGGCACAGGCCCGCCCGCAGATCGGTGGGCCCTAATCGCGGACCAGGCCACCGTGGGGGCACCCCCCGGGGCCAGATCCCCCCGCGCCCCTCCCGAGGACGCTGCATGCCGCCCGCAGAGCCAGGTCCCGCCGGTAAGGACCTGTTGTGATTTACGCCGGCGGGACCTGCCGAATACAGGCGACCATTCGGCCAATCGGGGCCGGAGAATCGCCGGGGGGGGGGGGCGCTGCCAACGGCCCCCGACCGGCGCGGCGCAATTCCCGCCCCCGCCAAATCCCCGGCGCCGGAAAATACGGAAGCCGGCGGGGAAGGATTCACGTCGCCCCCCCAGGCGATTCTCCGACCCGGCGGGGTGTGGGGGGGGAGAATCCCGCCCCTGAACTCTACATCCCATTCTCTGACATGACTATTACATTGACTGGAGAAAACAAATTGAGGGAGGGTTGAATTGTGTTCACGCTGACTGTGTCCTGGTCACAATGTCCAAAGACTGAATAATTAACAGGTTGCTGAACTCAAATGGATAGGAAGTAGAATTTAAAAGCCTCTTTTCTAATTGTGCTCTCCAGATGCAATCTCTCATGTTCAGACATGATTATCAGGATTCTACATCTTCACTAAGCAATTCTGAACAAACTTGAGTGACTCTGAAGATCATGTGAGTTTTAATGAATAAATCTTATATGGGTCAAGAGAGGAAAAAATTGAAGATAATTCAAGAATACTTGCAGGAACAACACGTCAGCTTAGCTGTCTAATTTTAATACTTGACTAGAACTATTGGTTTGATGTTTATTCTGACAGGGTCACAATCACAGGTATTGTGACCCTGATTCCCCCCCCCCCCCCCTCCCCCGCTTTTGTTATCAAGATGAAGTAGAGTGCTGAGCACAATGGGGTAGATCAAATCAGTATTGTTAATTGAATATAATTATGGCACAGGTCGACCCAAGGCAGTGGTTTGAACATCACACAATTTATTGCAACAAACTTAACTTTGCATTCAGTTCATCAAGGCACTCAGTGAAATAAATATGTTTGCTTTCTGTACAGTTAGTTACTGTAGCATTTGAAGATTTATTGGCATTGCCCAAGTAGAAATGTGTCAATTTATAATATTTCTTATGTATCAGCACTTTGCTACCAGTGATCAGCCAACATTGCAGGCATTATTTCAAATGTTATTGAGGAACATTTTGTCCCTGGTATTATAGTGGCTTGCAGTTGGGCACCTGTCTAGAGAAAAGAACTTGAATTTATATTGTACCCCAGAACATCCCAAAGCACTCCCAGCCAGTGAGGTAATTGTGAACTGTAGTAACTGCTGTAATGTAGAAAGCAAGGCAGCCACCTTGTGCAGAGCAATGTGATATCAGGCTGTTTCTTTGACATCCTCCATTAACTTTGAGACAACGGGCAGAATTTAAATTTTTTTTTTAAGAGTACCCAATTCATTTTTTCCAATTAAGGGGCAATTTAGCGTGGCCAATTCACCTACCCTGCACATCTTTGGGTTGTGGGGGCGACAACGGGCAGCATTGACCCAAAAAATGATTAAGTGTCATTTTGGGCGAGCTTGGCGAGTGTTTCCCATCGGCTTTTTGGATGAGATGCAGACCTGGATTCACCCACACGTGTCATTTGTGGGGGCCTTGGGGAGTTTCCTTCCAGTCTAGCCCTCATTTTTCATCAGAGGGGAGCTGAACTCGCTGATCCTCAACAATAGGTCGACATTTTGAAAGGATGCCCAAATCTCTAAGTGAGCTTGAGGGTCCCCCACAACCCCCCACCCACAGACAATTCCACTCCCGCAGAAATGAGCATTACCCCTCCCCCCCTCCCAAGTCAGCAACCCCGTTATGGGGTTACTGAGGGCCCCCATTCAGGCACATCACCTTTCAGCACCCCCCCTTCACACTCTCAACCTTTAACCCACTTCACCCCTCTACCCTTCATATAGCCCCTTTCATGAACATGGCCCCCCTCAGGCCCCGACCCTTGGCATTGTCGACCTGGTACCTGGGCACCCTGACACTGTCAGCTTGATTTTGGGAAATGCTCCTGGCACCACCAACCTGGTACCCTGACAAGTCAGGCTGGCACTGCGCAGGTGCCAGGGGCAGTGCCAGGGTTGTGCCCTGTCTCCGACCATCCCAGGGCCTCCAACTGCTTCCGAGACCCCCATAGTGGCCATTATACCTGGTCTCTGTGGAGACCAGTACTAATCAGCACCCGTTTGCGGCCTCACCAGTGCGGCCAGAGACTCCCAGGCGCCACGAGAATACAGCCTCAAATGGCTCATTCCCCTCCTGCCCAGTGAGGGCATGATCCAGATCACGCCAGGCACCGTGGGTCAGGTTACTTGCATGCGGTTTTGCCCCGGTGCAAAGCCTGATTTGGGCCACTCCTGTGATGCACCCGGCACTCCCAGATCGGCACCAGGCGCAACATGGTGGGAAAATCGTGCCCAATTTGATTTTGATTTGATTTGATTTATTGTCACATGTAGCAAAGTACAGTGAAATGTATTTTTCTGTGGCCGAGGGAACGTACACAGTACGTACATAGTAGACAAAGAGAATAATCAACAGAGAGCATTGACAAATGGTACATCGACAAACAATGATTGGTTGCAGTCCGGAGAAGGGGCCAAACAAAGCAAATACATGAGCAAGAGCAGCATAGGCCACCGTGAATGGTGTTCTTACAGGGAACAGATCAGTCCAAGGGGGAGTCGTTGAGGAGTCTTGTAGCTGTGGGGAAGAAGCTGTTCCTATATCTGGATGTATGGGTCTTGAGACTTCTGTACCTTCTGCCTGGTGGAAGGGTCTGGGAGAAGGCAATGCCTGTAAAGGCAATGCAATAAAGTTAATTAGGTTAGTTTGAGTATTTATTGACATTAAGCTAGAATGATTTTCATTTAATGTGGTTGGCAGGGAGTTTGCCTGAGGGAAAATCCAGGTACTATAAGCTACACAAAGGTTAGTCGTCTTGGGAAGATCTTATGCTGGCAGGAGGGGAATTCTAGAACATGGGAGGCTGTGACTTTCCTCATGGGGCCTGGAGGATCACAATTTTCATTCAGTCGTATTTGATCAATTCGTTGAAACAACTTTCAATTCCGCTCCCAATAATCATAAGAGTTTTGAAAACTGCCAGCCTTACTTTCTAATTGATCTAATTGTCAATATGAACCAACGTTAAATCCCAAACATTGAAATGTTGATCTCTGCATAAAAGACTGACAGCTGGATTCATGAACATCAATTTGGAACACCTATAGAGTTATCAGAGAAATAAGTTCATCCTGCCAGTTTCAGGTCCCGAAAGGGAAAAGATTTCTCACTTTTTCTTAAGTGTACTTGTAAATCAAAAGGCTTCTTAACAATAAAGTGTTTAAATGAAAAAATCTCACTTGAACCAGTGGATACACAAGGGCCAGGATTCTCCAATTCCCCGTCGGGTCGAGACTCGTACCACGCCGCTCCGACGCTGGCACGCCAATTCTCTGGCACCAATTTTCAGGCTCCCGCCGGATCACCTACGCACTGGTTGGGGGCCGTTAAAAGCGCCCCACCCCGGTGATTATCCGTGCCTCGATGGGCCGAGTGCCCACCAAGTTCGGCCGAGTACCGCTGGCGTAGGCTACGTATGGTTCTACCCGGTGGGACCTCGGAGTTCTAGCTGTGGGGACCGCCCTGGTGGGGGGGGGGGGGGGGGGGGGGATCCGACTCCGGGTGGGGCCTCCACGGTGGCCTGGCCTGTGATTGGGGCCTACCGATCGGTGGGCGGGCTATTTCCGTGGGGGACCTATGTTCCTCCGCGCTGAGCCCCCGTAGGGCTCCGCCATATTGTCCGTGGACCGGCGTGAAGATGGGAACCCACGCGCATGGGCGGACATGCGCCGGCCGTGGCGCGCATGCGCGAACTCGCGCCGGCCATGACGCGCCGGCTTTCGAGGGCCGGCGCAGCAGACACCACTCCGGTGCCGTACTAGCCCCATAGGAAGGGGTGAATACCTGGGCCTGGAGGCACGTTGACGCCGGAGTGGCTCGTGCCGCTTTTGACACCGGCGTCAGAACTTGGTCGTGGGATCGGAGAATGCTGCCCATTTTTATTGAACCCCACACAATCGCCAATCATCTTTCCCATCGTCTCACAAAAACACGGATCCGCGAGTTAAAATGTCTCACTGCTGGAACATAACAAAACAAGAATTTTGAAGAACAGGGAAAGACTTGTAAGATTATGAGCCAGTCCCTGTTGCACAGGTCAATTCCAACTATCACTCTCTCATTCCTTAACCCCTTCTCTCTTCATGAATTCATCTGGCCCGAGCTCATTTTCCTGTTGCATGAATTTTTTCTGGTTCAAACTCATAACTTCTTTATGACATTAGAGAAAATGATAACAGAGATGAGACAAAGGGTGAGCAGGCCAATCACTCACACCAGGCTAATTAAGAGGCTGGCAGCCTATAATTTAATCTAATTTACTGCCGGCCTCTGATGCAATCTGATTTTATCTTGGCTTGCCAGTTTCACAGGTCTCGCAAACCCAGCAGCTTGGAGGCAAGGTTAGTTTTGGGGTGAAGCTGAGTACTTTTACAGCACAGCTTGTGGGCCAGGAAGGACGAGAATGATTGACTCAAGCTCTCTGAGCTCCACACACATCAGACCCACCACTAACCCTAACAGCCACCCGTACACAAATCCTACCTTTGTCTGGAATTGTATCCACCCATGGAGTTGCTCTGCCCGCGTAGAGGTAACAACATGAATGGAATTTTTAAAAAAATACCTGGGAGCTTCTTTATCTAAAACTGATGTTTGTCTTTTTGTTTTATGTTATTTTTGAAAACACTTACATTTTCACAATGTAAATAGTTGATTCTAATAAACTCTGGACTCGATCAGTGTGAAGTAGAAGAACAGATAAGCCAGTAGCTCAAGCCTGTAAGTTGCATTCTGCCTGGCAATTCCACAACATACAGAGAAAGCCCTGGGTTTCCTTAAGAAATTGTCTTCTTTCACCTTTCTGACTGCCAGGTTCATGATTCAGCCCTGATTTGTGTACAACAGTTGACAAGTAACCCCAGGGAAGATAGTAAGAGCTGCTCATAATCTGTCAGTCACATCTGACCTCCCTACCAAATGATGTCGATGTCAGTCAGTGCAATTTGTATTCATTTTGTTAAATGTAAAAGGGCTGCAAATTTAGTTTTCTTAAATAAATGTTAATGTCAATTTATTGGAGAAAAAATAAATAGATTAGACTCATTTCTAACATGGCTGCCAAGACAGCCAATTTGGAATCATATCCAAGAGGGATGCAACTGTACATTCCTAAATCCCCTACTGCCTGACCCTACTTCCCAGCCACCGGAATCGTAGCAGGAAAGATTATTTGACGGATCAGCAAAAAGCCTCTTGACTTTGGGATTTGAGCCTATGCCTCAGTACATAAACCCCAAGGCTCTTTGTTCCTTTTTAACCACTTTCACAACCTGACCTGCATTCTTCGATGATTTATGCACATACACCCCCAGGTCCCTTTGTTCCTCACTCACTTTAGAATTGTATCTTTTATTTTATATTACATCTCCTCAATTTTCCTGCCAAATTGTATCAGCTTGCACTTTTTGTATTAAATTCAATCTGTCAAACATCTGTCCATTGCATTGGCATGTCCACATTTTCTGATGTCTGTCCTCCTCACTGTTCAGTAAACTTTGGTGTTACCTGCAAATGTTTTAATTGTTTCCTGTATTCCCATGTCCAAGTTAATATGAACACAAACTTCTGCTGCTTGACTGGGAAAGGTTCAAAATCAGTTGTACATGCACATTGGCCCACAGTGTGGCTGCCAATGCATGTACAACTCTTTCTGAAATCTTTCTAAGTGGCAAGATGGAATATTTGTGGGTTTTTAGACAGTTTAATCAAGAACTGGCAGCAAAACGGAACGAGAAAATGAACTGACACCTCATGCCTCACATTCATTCCACTCTTGTCTAAGGGGTTTGAAAGAGAAATGACTGCTTCTACAGAGGGAGTAATCCCCCACATGGGCCATTCCTTCGAGTACTGCACCAGGGCCAACTTTCCCCTTCCTTTCATGGAAGCTGAGGCCAATTGTATTGGCCCTGCATAAATCAGTAATTAAATCAGCTCAAATCAGCACAGATATGGACCAGAATTCTCTGGCTGTTGCGATTCACCTTTCCTGCCGGCAGCGCATGCCCACCCGTAGGTTTCCCAGTGACGTGGGGTAGTTTCAATGGAAAACAGAGTCCCGCCACCAACGAACGGCATTGCACCAAGGCACACACCTGGCTGGGGAACCGGAGAATCCATCCCACGATATCTTCAGTGAAGCATTGAAGAAATGTGAATGCACCATTAATATTCATAACAATATTTAACATATCTAGTTTTTAATTATAGGAGTTAGTTAATGTACTTGCAGCCATAAGAAAGATATCAATTTATTAATGGTATTATTCAGGATAACTTTTATTGCCCCATTATTTGTATTAACGTGCTTAATAGATGACATTAATTGATAATTGCTTGGGAATGGAGTTTGATCTCTAACCTTTCACAGCATAAAAGCTGAAAACCAGTCATGGTCCTAAAGAAAATGATGGACTGTCATTAATTTGCCCTTTGGGAAGGATACTGGCTAATCTAACTCAGCCATCATTGACCACAAAATATCTTGGTTTTTCTGATAGGTGGATGGTTAAATGACTGCCAATTTGTCCTTCAGTAATGTCAAAGATAAATGAGAACAGTTGAAACGTGTTCTCATCTTTGCTGCACTGTTTCCTCTTGTAGATTTTCAAGAACAAGAAGCTAATGTAAAGGTAATAAATCTTCTTTCAAAACAAAGTCCATTATCATTTTAAATGATACTTCCCCTCCCACCCTTTTGTGACTCTTGCAAAGCTTGTCAGTTTATAAATACTACAATAACTTGCGGGAGATGTTGAAGGTGAATCAATAAATATTCTTTTGACAGATATGAAGCTTTACTGAATCATGTTTATGCATTCTGCTGGAGAATGCTTCAAATCTCTTGGATAGAAATTACCCTGTTTTGGTCCCAAAACAATAAAGCTTTCAAATGTATGAAGTACTGTCCAAAATTTGTTAATTGCTTTTCAAGGCCTCATGCCCAACTGCTGAACTTTAGTCTTTTCTCATCGAACTAAAGGAGCGGTGTCTCCAATAGAAAATACAAAATGGTGGTCAATGTAATGTGTTTTACAATGACTGCATATTCTGCTGGATTAAGTGTTTTGTTTATTCTATAATAATAGTCTTTATTTTCACAAGTAGGCTTACATTAACACTGCAATGAAGTTACCGTGAAAAGCCTCTCGTCGCCACATTCGCCGCCTGTTCAAGTACACTGAGGGAGAATTCAGAATGTTCAATTTACCTAACATCTTTCGGGCCTGTGGGAGGAAATCTGAGCACCCGGAGGAAACCCACGCAGGCATGGGGAGAACGTACAGACTCCATACAGACAGTGATCCAAGCCGAGAATCGAACCTGGGACTCTGACGCTGTGAAACAACAGTGCTAACCACTGTGCTAATGCACTGCCCTTCTAATGGATTATGAAAGGGTATTAACTGGACCTGCATGGACCACACTGTCAGATGGTGCACGAAAGGCTGCTTGGCATTAAGATCCTCTCACTCTGCATGCTTTCATTACTCAACTGGCATGCCCATGCTAATGCCCTGTCAATCCGGGTTTGCTGAACTCGTTTGCTCATTTGGAGTGCCGGTGCCAAATTGGTATCTTCTGCGCCATAATGATTCTGTGATATGGCACCTGACCTAATCCTGCATACGCACCTTTCTTTAATTTCTTTGATTTCCTTATAACCTCTCCAAGTTCATCCTGTCCATGAAACCCACCTCCTGCTCTATTAAACCTCTTCCCACTGAACTATTGACCTCTCAGCTTCCCTCCCTGGCTCTCATGATGCCTGATATTATCAATGTTTCTCTCGCCCCAGAGTTTTCAGTCCTTGACCCCTCCGTTCTTGCAAACTACTACCCATCTTCAATCTCTTCTCCAAAGTCGTTGAACGTGTTGTCGCCTCCGGATATTATACCCATCTTTCCTGGAACTCCACATTTTAATTCGTCCAATCACCTTTCCACTTCTGCCAAAGTTCAAAATGGCACTTATCAAAGTCGCAACTGACATCCTACGTGATGCATCAAAGATTTTCTATCCCTCAATCCTCCTTGAACTTTGTGCAGCCTTTGACATGGTTGACCACACCATTCTCTTCCAAGATTCACCTTGACCATATTAAATGGCAGAACAAGAGTAAAGAAATGAATGGCTACTTCTATTTCTTATGTTCTAAGTAATTTTCTTTGCAATTTGTGTGTCATATTTAACCCCAGGATGTGCTTCCAACCACATATTTGTGCTATCCCTAAGACAACCTATTTCCATCTCTGTAACATCAAAAGACTCTGGGCGGGATTCTCTCGGCCCGGGGCCGGGCCGGAGAATCGCCGCGGCCGGCGTGAATCGCACTATGCCGCCCCAACGCGATTCCCCGCAGTGCGGAGAATCGGCGCCATTGGCGCCGGCGTGGTCGGCGCGGCGCCAGTCGGGGGCCGCTCTACGCGGCCCCCCCCCGCTGATTCTCGGCCCGGGTTGGGCTGAGCAGCTGTAACAAAAATCCCGAGTCCCGCCAGCGCCCTTCTAATCTGCTCCTAGTCGGCGGGACCTCGGCGTAGAAGGGTCCGGGAGCGGCCTGTGGGGGGGAGGGGGGCTCCGACTCTGGGGGGGGGGGGGGCCTCCGTTGTGGCCTGGCCCGCGATCAGGGCCCACCGATTGGCGGGCTGGCCCCTGTAGCCCTACGCCATGTTGCGTCGGGGCCGGCGCGGAGAAGGGAGCCACTGCGCATGCGCGCGTTGGCGTCGGTGCCATTGCGCATGCGTGGACACCGCATGATACGCAATCAATTACTCTCAAGACGAAGTGATTCATAACTGAAGGCTTTAATCTGCTAAAACTCTTCCCCAGCAGCTTCAATACAGAAAGTGAAGGCTGCTGGGACAGCATCGGTTCTTATACTCCGCCTCTCAGGGCGGAGCTATGTACATCAGCCAATGGTAGACTCCGGGGTCGAACCAATGGTCATCCACCTCTCAGGTACCGCAATACCTGGTATTACCACATTCACCCCCTGTTAAAAAGGAGCCCGGCGGGGTGATGGCCAGCGTTAATAGTCGCCTTTCGCATGGTATGACCAGGTATGGAGGTACCGTGATGTCGAGGGTAATAACAAAGTGTTCATATGCAGCAATCAGTCGATCGGGTGGCCTGGTCATCCTTCTGGAGCGTCTGGCCTTCGGCGGTGATTCTGACGGGGGTCCCGGCGGTTGCGACTCCGGGAGCGTGATGTCGTCCTCCCAGGCAGCTTCGGCACCCAGAGGCGGCGCTGTTGGGGCAAAAGGTGGACAGGGGGGGAAGGCGCCTGTAGAGGGCGTCGGTGTGTGTTCAGGCCTAGGCAGGAGTGGCGGGAGTACTGACCCTCCAGTTAGGTGCTGTGGGGAGGGTGGGGGTGGGGGCAATGGTGTGGGTGCGCGTGGGGTTCCAGCGGGCGCTAGGTCCCGAAGAGAGACCGTGTCTTGGCGGCCGTCAGGGGACGCTACGTAGGGGTACTGGGGGTTGGCGTGCAGCAGGTGGACCCTCTCGACCAACGGGTCCGACTTGTGTGCCCTCACATGTTTCCGAAGCAGGCTGGGTCCGGCTGTCGCGAGCCAGGTTGGGAATGAGGTCCCGGAGGAGGACTTTCTGGGGAAAACAAGGAGACGTTCATGAGGTGTCTGATTCGTGGTTGTACAGAGCAGTGACCGAAT
The DNA here is from genome assembly GCF_047496885.1 of Scyliorhinus torazame. Lineage (NCBI taxonomy): Eukaryota > Metazoa > Chordata > Chondrichthyes > Carcharhiniformes > Scyliorhinidae > Scyliorhinus > Scyliorhinus torazame. Next base: position 202,223,307 of record NC_092710.1, read on the forward strand.
GGAGTGGAGAGCCACCGGGAGGACGTCCTGCCAGCGGGAGACTGGGAGATTCCTGGACGGTAGGGCCAGCGGGACGGTCTTCCAGACCGTTCCGTTCTCCCTCTCTACCTGCCCGTTTCCCCGGGGGTTGTAACTTGTCGTCCTGCTCGAGGCGATGCCCTTGCTGAGCAGGAATTGACGCAGTTCGTCACTCATCAAGGAGGACCCCCTATCACTGTGAATGTATGCGGGGAAACCGAACAGTGTAAAGATACCCTGGAGAGCCTTGATGATGGTGGTCGTGGTCATGTCTGGGCAGGGGATGGCGAATGGGAACCGGGAGTACTCGTCAATCACGTTAAGGAAGTACGTGTTGCGGTCGGTGGAGGGGAGGGGGCCTTTGAAATCCATGCTGAGGCGTTCAAAGGGACGGGAAGCCTTTATCAGGTGCACCCTCTCTGGCCGGTAGAAGTGCGGTTTGCACTCCGCCAAGATTTGGCAGTCCCTGGTGACGGTCCTGACCTCCTCGATTGATTAGGGCAGTTTGTGGGTCTTGATAAAATGAAAAAAACGAGTGACCCCCGGGTGGCAGATGTCCTCGTGGAGGGCTCGGAGGTGGTCCACTTGTGCGGTGGCCCAAGTGCCGCGGGACAGGGCATCAGGAGGCTCGTTCAGCTTCCCCGGATGGTACAAGATCTCGTAATTGAAGGTGAAGAGTTCTATCCTCCACCGCAAGATCTTGTCGTTCTTAATCTTGCCCCGCTGTGCATTATCGAACATGAAGACAACCGACCGTTGGTCCGTGAGGAGAGTGAATCTCCTGCCGGCCAGGTAATGCCTCCAGTGTCGCACAGCTCCTACTATAGCCTGGGCCTCCTTTTCGACCGAGGAGTGGCGAATTTCGGAAGCATGGAGAGTGCGGGAGAAGAAAGCCACGGGCCTGCCTGCTTGGTTGAGAGTGGCCGCCAGAGCTACGTCAGATGCATTGCTCTCGACCTGAAAGGGCAGGGACTTGTCGATAGCGCGCATCATGGCTTTTGCAATGTCTGCTTTGATGTGGCTGAAGGCCTGGCGGGCCTCCATCGACAGGGGGACCCACTGTGCATAATAGCTGAAGAACCCGAGGCAGCGCTTTAGGGCCTTGGGGCAGTGAGGGAGGGGGAACTCCATGAGGGGGCGCATGCGCTCAGGGTCGGGGCCTATGACTCCACTTCGCACTACGTAGCCTACAATGGCTAGACGGTCGGTGCTAAACACGCATTTATCCTTATTGTATGTCAGGTTAAGGATTTTCGCGGTCTGGAGAAATTTGCGGAGGTTGATGTCGTGGTCCTGCTGGTCATGGCCGCAGATGGTGACGTTATCCAGATACGGGAACGTTGCACGTAAGCCGTACCGGTCAACCATTCGGTCCATCTCACGTTGGAAGACCGAGACACCGTTCGTGACACCGAAGGGAACCCTTAAAAAGTGACAGAGCCGCCCATCTGCTTTGAAGGCAGTGTACTGGCGGTCACCATTACGGAGGGGTAGCTGGTGGTAGGCAGACTTGAGATCCACCGTGGAGAAAACCTTGTATTGCGCGATCCTGTTCACCAGGTCGTCTATACGGGGGAGAGGGTACGCGTCCAGCTGCGTAAACCTGTTGATGGTCTGACTGTAGTCAATGACCATCCTACGTTTCTCCCCGGTCTTTACCACCACTACTTGAGCTCTCCAGGGACTGTTGCTCGCTTTGATGGCTCCTTCCCTCAGCAGCCTTTGGACCTCTGACCTGATGAAGGTCCGGTCCTGGGCACTGTACCGTCTGCTCCTGGTGGCGACGGGTTTGCAATCCGGGGCGAGGTTCGCAAACAGGGAAGGCAGGTCGACCTTATGGGTCACGAGGCCGCAGACAGAAAGGGGGGTATAGGGCCGCCAAATTTAAAGGTCAGGCTTTGCAAGTTACATTGGAAGTCCAACCCCATGAGGGTAGCCGCGCAGAGGTGCGGCAGGACATAAAGGTGGAAATTGTTGAATCTCCTGCCTTGGGCAGTGAGGTTCGCTAGGCAGAACCCCTTTATCTCCACCGAGTGTGACCCGGAGGCCAGGGAGATCCTTTGGTTTACAGGGTGGGTAGCAAGTGAACAGCGCCTGACCGTGTCGGGGTGAACAAACCTGGATAACTCTTGCTTTGAGTTCCTATCAGTGCAGAGTTTTGTGGTTCCTGCGGAGTTCTTCTACACAGTGATGGAGCATAAATGTGCAACCAATGAGTAAAGAATATTAGTCACAAACCTTCTCAATGCATGAGGAATTTTCGAGTCCCCAGGCAAGTTAGTTTTTATTTTCTTCTTAACATATTTCTTGTATTCTTTCTCCCAGTGTTTTTTCCCTGGACTTTTCCTCACGCTGTGCATTGCCTCTGGCCAGGATACTAATGGCCCCAAAGCATGGCTCCTTTACTAACACCACATGGAGTTTGGCAAAAGTGGCCCAGGTTACAACTCTACAAATGAAGTTTACGCACCCCAGCCTGTTCATCTGCAAGGAAAGTTGTTCAGCTTCACTCAGTTTCTTACCCCAGTGCCATGGCTGACATTGGAAATTGCAGACAATTGAACTGCCTGCACCTTACCATTCTAACTTCATGTAGAGATATGGCCACCACACTGCTGCAATTTATTTCCAGCATTTTGTCCCCATGTAAGGCAGAAGGGAACAAATTGTTTTCAACTAACAGAAATAGGGCACATGAAAGACATCAGTTCAAATTTAATGAAAACGAGATAGTTTATTCTGGCTATGTATAACTAACGATGATACTTTGCTATTTTAAACTAACCATGGTAATAGCTAACAGTTCTTTTGTTTTCCCTAAAATTGATTATCAATGTTGGCACCTCAATTTTGGCACTGAATTTCATGGATATCTGTCGATGGAGTTTGTCCTGACAGGTCAAACTGAGGGCCCTCACTTATACCTCTCTTGCCAATCTGTCATATTGCTGGAGTTTAATACTTTCTGCTTCCTGCTGGTATTAGGATTCTCAGCCCTCTCGGGTTGTCTGAGGATCACCAGAAATTAAACATTGATCTCCTGGACATTGCTGCAAGATATTGCTGCAGGAAAGTCACGGGAAACAGAGTGTTTTTTTTTTATTTTAGAAGAGTGAAGTGATACGTTTCAGTGGGAAGAAAGAGAGATGGCAATATGAATATAATAGGAACAGAAGGACCTGGAGTATATATGTAAAAATTGTTGAAGGTGGCAGGGTAATTTTGGGACGACTTTAATAAGGCAGACATGACCCTGGGCTTTAAAAGTAGAGGTATAGGGTACAAAGGCAAGGAAGATATGGTGGACCTGAATAACACAATGGTTCAGCCTCAACTGAAGCATTGTGTACAATTCTGGGCACCATCCTTGAAAGAAGGATGTGTATGCAGTTGGAGAGCATGCAGAAATGATTTGTGAGAATGATTCTTGGATTTTGTCGATAGATTGGTGAAGCTGAGGCTGTTCTTCTTGCAGAAGGTAAGGTTGAGAGGAGTTTTCATAACGATATTCAAAATTTTGAGGGGTCTGGAGAGAATAGACGGGGAAAAACTGTTCCCTTGGTGGAAGGATCAAGAACTGGAAGACACCTGGTTAAGCTAAATGACAAAAGTTCTGACAGCAACATGAGGGAAAACACTGCAACTAGTTAGGAGCCAGAATGCACTGCCTACGAGGGTGAAGGAGACAGATTCAATCATGGCTTTCAAAAAGGGAATTTGATAAGCACGTGAATGAGAGAATATTTGCAGGACTTCAGGCTAAAGGGAAAAGAATGGGACTAAATGTGGTGGAATGGCGGCACAGTGGTTAGCGCTGCTGCCTCACAGCATCAGGGACACAGGTTCGATTCCGATCTTGGGGACTGTCTGTGTGGAGTTTTCACATTCTCCCCGTGTGTGCGTGGGTTTCCTCCGCGTTCTCCGATTTCCTCCCGCAGTCCAAAGATGTGCAGTTAGGTGGATTGGCCATGCTAAATTGCCCCTAAGTGTCCAAAGGTGAGGTGGGGTTACGGGATAGGGCGGGGTGTGGGCCTAGGTAGGATGCTCTTTCAGATGGTCGATACAGACTTGATGGGTTGAATGGCCTCCTTCTGTGCTGTAGAGACTCTATGATTCTAAATGAATAGTTCTTCAAGAGAGCTGCCATGGATTCAATGGATGAATTGCCTCCTTCTGTGCTGTAACTGGTCTATGATTCCATTCCATTTTTTAAACACTTTCATATTAAGATATTGGAGATGGACAAAAGAGTCTGTTTTGATTGGTGTTTGGAGGGTAATGTGATTTAAAACTCTAGAAAATATGTTCAACCAAGATTGCAGTCCTATAGTCAGGATATGTGCAACCCAATTTGTGATGTTCTATCCAGTAATGATGGAAATCAGAAGCATGTAGAGCACAATTTCCCACAAATTTCCCATACCATATGGTGAGAATGCCAAATAGACTAATTCCTCTTAGGTTATATTTGTCCTCGACTTATGTCAATTTAAATGGCACTGAACATCATTGTATTTATGACTCTTAACCCTCTGGCAAGAGAGGAGGCCTAGCCCTTGTGTGTAGAATGGATCCTGTTGGGTAATACTCAGTTTCCAGGCCATCTGGCATATATACTCAAGAATAAGATGAGAATCTTGGGTAATTAGAAGGGGGGGTTAAACTGCTTTTCAGGTCATTTGAAAGCTTTCCTTTGTGGACCTGGAAGAGAAGGAGAAATGTGCAGGCCTGCTGTGACTCCTTCGCAAATCTCTGACCAGAAAACTGTGCAATCTGAAAGCCATTGCAATTTATGGTGCTCCAGCTCACTTATCTGCTTCTCACCCTGTGCCGAACATGATTGGTCACTCTCCTAATGGGTAATTTAACTGGCATCCTGGCTTAGCAAGTATCTGGTCCATCCAGGTTTAATGGCCAGGCCTGACTAAGATGGCCTGTTCCTGTGCTGTATTGTTCTTTGTTCTTTAGGGTTTTGGCCAAGGGTGGTATGACCAGTACAGGCTTGGAGGACTGAAGGGCCTGTTCCTCTGATGTCCCATGTTGACTTTCCAGCCAAAATATATGGAAAATTGGTGGGAGGCAGCACAAAGTTAGGCCTGGTGGCAGAGGTTTGTGATCAAAGCACAAGTGAGATGGAGAACTGCAAGACCGGGGTTGCAGTCAGCAATTTGCAATTTGGGCAGAGGAGCACTTCTGCTCCTCTAGACCCCAAAACATTGCTGCAAATGGCTTTTCGATCCTCTGACCAGCCTTCAGCTATTGGGGTGGCCTCACGAAGTGCTCTGTTAACTGATGAAATGCTGTTGGGGTTGTTTTCACTGTAACAAGTCACAAAAAATTTATGAGGCTTCTCACTTGACTCACGTGGGCACCTCATACACCTGGAAAATCAGGCGTGTTAAAATAACAACTGAATGGGAATGTTGCTCCCACTCTACTTTAACTGCTGACCCACCTACCTGGGTCAAATTGTCACCCCTGTCTTCCACAACCTTAGTAAGATGTCACTCTCCCATTCCCTTCCTTGTGTTGTATGGGTATGTTTAAAATGCTAACAGCTAAATGTCTCTCCCTCCTTATGCATGAAACAATTTGTGAGAAGAAAATGGTCTAAATTCCATCCTGTAGATTAATTAGATGGTTTATTTTCTGGTCTTCCATTTGGAGATTGTGTTGGTGCAGTGGCAATGATGCATGGAATGGTCAACTTTCATTAAAACCAACTTGTCCACTCCCTGGGAACATTATGAATATACATTAAGCTGGCAGAATTCTTTTGTTCTTTGTTCATCCAGTGTTTGCACTGCATCTCATTATCAAGGAAAACTGGAAGGATTTCTGCTGAGTAACATAAGGATATCTGGCCGCTTCCATGGATCCCTTGGTAAAATCAGCAGTGCTATAGATCACTACAATGAGGCACGCATGTAAACCAAAATTTACACTGAAAACCATTGGGATGCTGGGTATGTCAGGGGCATCCTACAGTAAGGTGGGATAGCATTATGGGAGCATGCTGTGCCTTTCAAAATATTGTTTTTCGGATGACCCTAATAGTAGAAATTCTGGCAAAGTGTAAGGTCAGCAGTTCAACAGTCAGCACCATTTTAATGAGGCCTGCTGGTTAAAAACCAACACAGCTGCAATCTACCGAGGTGGACTGAGAATTTAACTCGTCAACTGGAAACCTATTGCTCAATAAGATCCCTGCATGGACTCTGTCCAATTATGTTGGACAGGGAAGATTAACCAAATTAATAGAATTAATGATGCAGTGTAACACAGAATTTGCCTCCTCAGATTAAACACAAATTTTGGTTTAGTTTATTGTTACAGAGAGCCAGTAACAGCAGCGAACCAGTTTGAGAATAGGGGCAGGATTTTCAATCTGGAATCCGGAACCTAAAGCATGAAGCATTAACTGGTCTTGAACCCATAACGTATCAGTGCTAGTGACCAAGGGAACCTTCAAAACGACAGCCACTAATTGGCCAGGAGAGGGGTTTGGCACCCAATCAATGGTGTCAGACCTGGGCAGGAGTGATCTAAGCATGGAGAGATAGGTGAAAGCTAATGGCAGCCACCACTGGGCTTGACATTGCCTTGGGAAATGGATGTGCAACAAGAGCACAATCCCTGTGGATAGTGCAATTGCTTCACAGCTCCAGGGTCCCAGGTTTGATTCCAGCTTGGGTCACTGTCTGTGCGGAGTCTGCACATCCTCCCCGTGTGCGTGGGTTTCCTCCGGGTGCTCCGGTTTCCTCCCACAGTCCAAAAATGTGCAGGCTAGGTGGATTGGCCATGATAAATTGCCCCTTAATTGGAAAAATGAATTGGGTACTCTACATTTTTTTAAAAAATGAGAACAAGGCCCAAAGTAAAGAAACAGCGATCTGCGCATGCGCAATCGCTTCCTACGTGCTGCATCACACGCGTCATGATGTCAGAAGCCCCGGACCACGCCCATTTAAAGAGGAAACGTCCCAAATCAAAGAAAAAATCCTTTAGAGCCGTAAAACAACCTTCCTTCACCTGGAATGACAGCACAATGCCTCAAATCCATCAAATTGGAAATGAAATTAACCTCCGAAGAACCCTGCAACAAGCAGTTACCAACGCCCAAACCGATGATTCCGACCTTGAATACTTCGATACTGACCTATACATTTTCTCTGGACCTCGAAAGCCCAAAGCCAGTTCCGACGCAAACAGTGATGATATGGTCCTAGAAGACAATGACACAGATGAACCTTTCAACTTGGGAGGCTACCCCAGTACCAAATCCGAACCGCAACTAGACGTGTTGCACATTGGCGCCCCCCGTATTGAATCCGACGCAGATGCGGATTCATTCTTCGGATTTGAGGATCTTCAGCCCAGCAGATATGACATCCCAACTCGTGAGTGCAGGATGATGCTGCAGCCTGAAACCAACAGACAGAGAGCAGTACAAGCCCACAGAGAGCGGCCTGCTGCCACACACTGTGTGGTCCACGCACCTCTCAGAGTTCCCGACTCTATGAATGAAGACACGCAAGACTCCACACCGCAGTCCTTGCACGAACAAGACGTGACACCAGTGTCACAAGCCTCCACAGCGAGCTCGTGGACAGACTCCACAATTGCAGAAACGCAAGACTCCGATGCGCAGTCCTTGCAGGAACAAGACCATGAGGGTCTAGCAACCTCCTCTGACCAACTAGCGGCAGACGAGGCGATTCTGCCATGCTCAAGTAAACAGCAAGAAGACTATGACAGTCTACCACGCTCCAGTGCACAGCAGGACGACCATGACGGTCTATCATGCTACAGTGAAGAACAAAGCGACGATGACAGTCCAAGCCCAAATGAAGGACAACAGCAAGACAATGACAGTCCACCCACATTGTTTGCGCCACCAGATGCAGACTCTGACAATTTATCCAACCCAAGTGAACAACAAGCCGCTACTGAGGCTCTACCCACGGTATGTGAGACGAGTAACGACAGCATCCCACTTCCCATGCAAGATGTGCATCGTGATAGACCTCAGCTAGTGTGTACAGAGGCACTCGACGATCACTGTGAGACCACTGGTGACTCCGGTGACACCGCGATATTTCCACCCTCATTTGCTTGAACCTCTCGACAAGTCAATGCATTCAACCATGTTCCGACTCCAGACGTGCAGCTTCAAGCAATCTCAGCTGACTCCAGTGAACCTGCTAAGACTCCGGACGGGGAGCATCAACAAACCAACACTGACTCAGTTAAAACAAACCAGACTCCAGATGGGGAGCAACCAAACACCGACTCTGATTCACGTAAGCCGGACTTTACTCCAGACAAGGAGTGCCGCAACCTCAGTGATGGCACGCTCAGGGTGACAGCAGATGCCACAACGACAGGAGATGGATCACTTAACAGTTACACTGGGTCAGTAATAACAAGCAGCGGCTCCAGTCCAAGAGGAATACACCAATATTCACCACAGCTATATCCACACATTTTTTCCACACCAGCAGTGCAGCCAATGACCGCTCATGCTGCACAAACCCAGTATCCAGGCATGCAGCAGCCAGCAGTCTATGCAGCATATTCTCAAACAGGCCAGCACTACGGATTGCCCACTAATGGAATCAAGACCGAAGGAGGACTACCGCAAGCGCAATCTGCACTACACACTGGATGCCTTAGTTACAGCCCAGGATTTGCTGCACCCCAGCCTGGCCAGACGGCATATTCCTCTCAGATGCAAGGTTTTAGTTTCACACCATCACCAGCTATTTATGCGAGCAGCAATTCTGTTTCCAATTCGACAAGCTTCAATGGTTCTCATCAGCCTTCCAGCACAGCATGTGGCCAGAACCAGTATGCACAGTCTTATCCAACTTCAACATATGGCACATCCATGACCGCGAATGATACTGTTGATGGTACCTCTTCAACGTCAACACCTTATCAGCTACAAGATGCCATCCGACAGCACCATCACGGACATCGAGAAAAAAAAAGACTCCAAATCAGACAGCGAAGTGATTTGACCATTTCTTGGTTCCTGTGGCACAGGGACGTCGATGGCGTTCATAACCAAGAGAGACATTTGACCATGATGATTGATGGTTTTTGGACTCACACGAATGATTTGGACTTATTGTTTAATCACTGTTCCCATGACTTGTATATATATACCTTACCTTATCTACCTGTTCTTTGTTCAATTTTCTTAAAGTGTACAGAAAATATGAACATATAAAAAAGGGGGATGTGGTGATGGGCATCAATGTAAATACATGTAGGCTCGCTAGACACTAGAGGGAGCACTAGAAACATCACACACACACACTCAACCAATAGATCAAGTAGATAGGACATGACCAATAGACATTCACAATACACAAGGAGGTGACACGACCACAGGGGGGCATTACACCAACCCATATATCAAGGACACCACATATATGATCTGCCTCTTTCCAGTGGAGACAGTCAGTGAGTACAGACACAGGATTGATTCAATATTACACCCACCACGTGGATTGCAGCAGCTGGTTAGTCAGTCTGGGTAGCTATAATAGGATTAGCAGTAGTGTCGAACCCGAGTAATAGAAGTGTAAATAGTTTAATAAACGTGTTGACGTTATCTCCACGTCTGAACCTTCCTTTGTCAAGTGCACCACAAGGAAGCCGCTTATGTTACACCTACAACATAACAAATCAACGTTCTCACGTGCAATAGTGATATCCGTATCGATGATCTGGCACGTCTTGCAGAGGTTGCCATGGCAGGGTTGTGTGGTGTCGTGATTGCTGTTCTCCTGAAGGCTGGGTAGTTTGCTGCAAACAATGGTCTGTTTGAGATTGCATGGTTGTTTGAAGGCAAGTAGTGGGGTGTGGGGATGGCCATGGCAAGATGTTCGCCTTTATTCCCGCACTGGGGAAGTACTTGATGAAGAAGGGTGCTCTGTCGCTGTGTCCTGTGTTTATCTTTTGAGGAGGCCGGTGCTTTCTTTTTGCTGTGGCGCGTTGGAACTGTTGATCGATGAGTCGAGCGCCATATCCCATTCTTACTAAGGCACCTTTCAGTGTCTGTAGATGTCTGTTACGTTCCTCCTCGTCTGAGCCGATCCTTTGTATACAAAGGGCTTGTCAGCAACTGCAGCTTGCCGGCCTCCCATTTAAGGAGGAGATAGATAGGCTTTGAAATAATGGTGGGATAAAGGGTTATGGGGAACGGGCAAGAGATGGAAATGAGGCCGAGATGAGCTCAGCCAAGATCATATTGAATGGCAGAGCAAGTTTGAGGAACTGAATTGCCAACTCCTGCTCCTAGTTCTTATGCTCTTATCTTCAGTTAGTGCACGAGATTTGAAGGCCTTTCATACTCCAACTCATGCCTGTGAGCAATTGAAAATTCAGCTGTGAGATTATCACTTGAAAGGGCAAAATAATTAAGCATTTGATGTACAATGTGGTCTGCTGATAATGCAACCTTATTTATCTGAGATTCTATTTGCTGGGTACAAAAATCAGTTAAACCACACAGTCTGTGGACGGTGATAGATTCTGCTGTTGGAAGTTAAATATACTGGGATGAAACATCTAAGCCCTGAACGTTTCCACATATGAATTAGGAGCCGGGGAGGCCATTTGGACCCTCAACCCCCTTCGCCATTTAATAAGATCATGACTGATCTGATTGTGGCCTCAATTCCACTTTCCTTCCTACTCTCTGTACTTTTTTGACTCCCTTCTCCAAGTATCTATCGAGCTCAGCCTTATAAATATTCAAAGTCCCAGCCTCCACCACTCTCTGGGGAAGATAGTTCCACAGACTCACAATCCTTTGAGAGAAAAAATATCTCCGAATTTCTGTTGTTACAGAAAGTACCAAGTTGATGTTACAACTGGACTGGAAAATCCCAGAATGGAACCCTGGCTCAAAGGACCGTGGGCGTGATTCTCGGTTTCTGACACTAAGTGTTGACACCGATGCAGAATTCGTGGACTTTCACGACTGCTAAACTGGCGCCGAACCTGAATGATTCAGCAACAGTGGAGGGGCTAGCACAGGCACCGTGTGGAACACAATCGATTCCAATGAAAAATGGTGCGGGATTCGCCGGGTCTGTGATTGACACTCGGGAGGCTGACAAGCTGCAGCCGCATATACACATCTCACTCCCCACACACACCATCCCAGCCAACAAGATGGCACTGGTTGTACTGGAGCACGCCCATACAGCTGATAGGTCAGCTGGGATCAGAGGGCACCTTGGGAGATGGCCTGGGGGGACACCTATCTGACCCCTGTTCATAGTGGACTGTTATCGGGGTGTGCGGCAGCATGCTATCTTGCCGGCTGCGGCAGTGGTGTTACGTTCCCATCCACCCTGACCCCACAGCCCACCTCCTGGCCACCTCCCGCTGCTTCCCCCCGGCCCTGGCAGAAGACCCCCGGCCAGTGGAAGAACAGTTAGCAAACTATGGCGATGTTGCACACTTTGCCTACCCCCTCTCTGCCTCAGCAACCATGACGCCAGCTCCATGATTTTTAAAAGCGCAAGTGGACTGCGGCTTTGGGAACTCGGATCTTCGGAGGCGGAGCATCGCGGAGGCCCCGGAGAATACCGGGTTGGGCCTGCTATTGATATGCAAACGGTGGTTACTGTACGTGCGTTCTGGACCGCATTGATGCCGCTGTCGAGGTGTTGGAGAATAGCGATTTGGCTTCAAATCGGCCCTGCCATGATTTTAGTGTCGGAACCTATTCTCCACCCAATCGCATTCTGCAATTTCATCATCAACCAATGGTGAATCCCACACAGTAACTTTTCCTTTTCCTATATAATGAGGAGGAACAGAGTCACAAGACCCCCCTATTAGTTTTAACAAAAAGAAAAAATATTTATTAAACATGAAAAATTTGATTATAATTCAATACTCCTTTAATCCTGCTTTAATTTAACAATTACACATAGGTTTTCGGATGAACATGGATTACAAAGTTCATCTTAAGCTACAATGGTCTTATTAACACACAAGGCCCCTTTTAAGCACACAAGAGAATGTGGTAAGACCTGAACCTAAGTGAATGCCTGTGGTTCCTCCTCAAAATTCCCCCAGATGATTCTTATACCGTGATCCAACTTGTCTCATTGAACACCGGCTTCCACACTTTCAAATTCCGCTTTCAAACGTCACACTTTCAAATCTTCTTTTCAACCATGATTTTCCTCTGCTGCATCCATCAAGGTTTTGCTTTCAGGCTTTACAAATCTCCCTTCAGATTGCCTTTGGCTTTTACACAAATTCCGAGGTCCTGCCATCGATTTCCACAATTATTTGAAATAATGGGCGACATTCTCCATTCAGGAGATTATGCTCTCCCGTCGGAGTTGAATTGGAACTGATTTGCACTCCAATCACCCCCTTCACGCTTGGGTGATTTTGAAATGCTCTGCTGGAAACGTACAGCACATAACTCTCTTTGAAGTGGTTGATGTTTGTAAACTTTAGAGTTACTCATCCATGAACGGAGATGACTGAAGCAAGGATCAGCTGTGTTTATGGAAGCTGTCAATCACAGTCCACTAAGAGAAATGAATGAATGGCTTGCAGCTAAAGGATCTGAGGGGTTTAAACACCGTTTAATGCTTTTCTGCTTCCAGGAATGGGCAAGTGGTGTTTCCTCTGTTTGAGCCTGCAAGTGTAAGCCCAGTTGAGTGTTACAACAGATTATTTTTTCACTGCCCCTGGCTGGACTGTTCTCCACCTTCCAGACAGAGGTCTCTTTTCTGGAGGGTCTGTGGGAGGGGTTCCCTTAGTTAGGGAGATTCTGTGGGGGGCTCCTTTATTTAGGGGGCCTATGTGGGAGTGGTTCATTTATTTAGGGGGTCTCTGGGGGTCACCCAATTTAGTAGGTCTCTACGGGACCCCCAATTTAAGGGAATCACTGGGGGTGGCCCCGCTATTTAGGAGGTCTCTGGGGGGTTTCCCTATTTATGGGGTCTCTGGGGTCCCTCTATTTAGGGGGTCTCTGGGGTGTCCCTTAAATCAGGGAGTATCAGGGGTTAACCTGATTTAGAGGGCCTCTGGGAGGGCGCCCTAATTAGGGACTGTCTGGGCAGTCCCCCTATTTAGGGGGTCTCTGGGAGGATCCCCCTATTTAGCGGATCTTGGGGGTCCCCCTACTTAGGGGGACTCTGTGGGGGTTCCCATATTTAGTGGGTCTCTGTGGGGTGTTCCTTTAGTTAGGGTGCCTCTGTGGGGGGTCCTTTTAGTTAGGGGTTATCTGGGGGGGATTCCCCTATTTCTTCATTCAGGGCATATTATTCTGGCCTCTCACTATCCAATGTCTTTTCAAATCTCTGACTTTACTGAACAGTAATCTGTTCTGATTTCCAGTTTCCTCTGTTCCAGTAACTCCAAACTTTTTGGAAACTTCTCTTCATTTCTCTCGTTTCCTTAACTATCTGAACTGAAAGGGTGGGATTCTCTGTTGCAGAAATTAAGTGTTGATGCCGGGCTTGAATCGGTGAACTTCTACGACAACTAAATTGGAGCTTGTCCCAGAGAAATTCATGACCTGTTAATGGGCTAGCCATTAACCGGCGCCACGTAGAACTCAACTGATTCCAATGAAAAACAGTGTCCGATTCAATGGGGTTGTGATTGCCTATGGAGAGGCTGACAGGCTGCAGCCACATATTAGCACTCCAGTCCCCCCACACACACTCATCCCAGCCACAAGATGGAAGCAGGAAGAGCGGCACACCGTTTTGCAGATGCAGAGCTCAAGACCCTGCTGCGCACAATGGAGGAGAAGCGGGCCACCCTGTTCCACGAGATGGGAAGGAAGCTGCCACCCGCCGACGTACAACTGTCCTAGACAAAGGTGGCAGACGCCATGAGCGGCATGGGCACCACCGTCAGGACCAGATAGCAGTACCCGGGCTCCTGGTGAGCTCGGTCCACATTAAATTTGATACATTGTGCCGAGCGGGCATATAGGGCCTCCGTTACGGTGCGGATGTTGTGCACCGAGGTTTGCGAGATTCCGATAGGTCCCCGCTCGGCACCTAGAAAGAGTCCTTGGCGTAAAAGTTCAGGGCGGCCATCACCTTGACGACCACTGGGAATGGGTGTCCTCCCCCATATCACCGTGATTTCAGGTGCACGTGATACAACAGATATGTTGTACTGTCGCTAAGCTGAGCCAGAGTCTTCAACGCCCCCTCCCCCCCCCCCCCCCCCACAGGCCGCCCCCGGACCCTTCAATGCCGAGGTCCCGCTGGCTCAGAGCATGTTAGAACGGCGCCGGCGGGACTAGTTTTTTTTTACGGCCGCTCGGCCCATCTGGGCTGGAGAATCGCGGGGAGGGCGGCTCTACCGGCACCGTGCCGACCACGCCAGCCCCAATGGCTCCGATTCTCAGCACTGCGGAGAGCCGCATCGGGGCGGCGTGGCGCGATTCGCGCGGCCCCCCCGGCCATTCTCCGACCCAGCGTGGGGTCGGAGAATCCCGCCCATCAGGTTTAACTTCTCTACTGAGAACAGTTACCACTTTGAAATCACCAAATAAACATTCTTTAGCTTGCAGAGGTTCATACACATCTTGCTGTGACTGCAGCTTCTCCAAATCTAAAACAAAACTAAACACACTCTATAGCAGACAGCCCAAATCGAAAGTAAAAGCAGACAGACAGCCCAGCTCCACCCACACTCTGACATCACTGATAAACATCCATTTCTTAAAGGTACATCCACTACAGCTATTTTATAAACACCCATTTCTTAAAGGTACTCTCACATGACACTTTTCACAGGTCTGAAAAAACTGTTATTATCTGTTTTTATATTTCTACCTAGCTTTATCTTCTGCTGTAATTTCTCTCTATTCATCTTTTAGCCATTCTTTGCTATTTAAATATATTCTGTCCCATCTTCTAACCTATCAGTAACCTTCACAGAATTGGACGCTTTTTATTTCAATTTAACATATCTTTAACTTCCTTAGTTAGCCATGGATGGTACATCCTTTCCATGGATGCTTTCTTTCTCACTGGAATGTTTTATTCTTGAGTGTTTAAAAATATATCCTAAAATGTCTGCCACTGCATCTCTTCTGACTTATCCCACAACCTAATTTCCTAGCTCACTTTCGCCAGCTCTGTCTTCATACCCTCTTCATTGACCATATTTAAGTCCAAAACACTTGTTGTGGACCCACTCTCCTCTCCCTCAAACTGAGTGTGAAATTCAATCCTGTTACAACCATTGTTACCTCAGCCTCTTCATTATGAGAGCAGTAATTAATCTCGTTTCATTTTATATTACCAGATCTAGAATAGCCTGCTCCCTGTTTGGCTCTCGCTTCTCTAAGAAATTGTCCAGAAAATACTGCATGATCTAATTTTCCAGACTGCCTTTGCCAATCTGGTCAACAGGCCAGTGATCCCTGTCCTATTGCTGAAACGCATCCACCAGCAAACTCCAATACTGAATCTTGGATATGTTTTCAGAGTCTGGGGTAGTTGTTTAAGTTGCCTGAAAATGACTGATGCTTGTGCTGTAGGTACATCTAGGTACGATGCCTCAATGGGCAGAATTTGCTAATGCTAGGGCAACAAATAGTGGAGGTAATTATACCAGAGTAGCTACTCTGAGTGAGAGGGAGTGGTGGGAGAAACAGCAATGTTCTTGGGAAACAATGCTGAGGTCATGAGCTCACCTCAGAGTGTGGTGAATAGGAATTAATTGATCATTGTTTTGCCTTTGTTACTCTGGAGAGCTTTTTTAGTTACTCTGCTTGCGAATCCAATATTATAGGAGTGTGCTGATATCTGTGCCTCAAATCAAACTATTTGGGTTCAATTGACAGGCACACCAGGAGCTTTGAAGACCTGTAGAAAAGTTGAAATGAAACGAAAAGACCTTTGTTCTTGTCATGAATGTGCACAACAGAATATGGTATCATACAAAACTGCCAAGCTCCACATCCAAGAATCTGGATTAAACAATTGGTAGCAAATACACCTAATATGTGTGACTGGATGTGGACACTTTGCATGGCAAGAAATACTCCTAGAGCATATTGTCCGAACAAATAGAACTAAAATGAAAACAACAAAAGTTTTCAGATCTACATTTTTTATACAAATTCAAGGACAACATAGCCCAAAGATAATTTAAATGCCGATGAAAATTTTAAAAATCTCAATCAGGTTTTGTTAAATTGCTGATGGGATATAATTCAGCATTCAAGACCTATTACACGATGAAGACAACTTAATTAGCCCTACAACACTGCACCTGGAAATTCACTGACTGCTGCAAGATTTAATAAGAAAGGATCGCACTCTTGTATTCATTCATCATTATCACTGCATAATTATTTTTTAAATCATTTTGGCTGCAGTTTTGAACTACAAAGCTTAAATTAGTCATGAAAACCAAGTCCAAGTAATGGTAAAGATACTTCACGTGTTTATCATTCCTGAGGACTGGATTTTCCAGTTATTCGGGACACTTGTTATCCATCTCTGGGAACAGAATTCGGAAGGTTTATAGTCTTCTCCGTTTTATTGTTGTAAAGGTTGGAACTGAATGACTTTGGACATCCGCAACTAGGGCAAAAGGAAAGCAAATATTTTCGAACAGCTTTTCCTCAGCACAAGAAGAGGCTTGAGAGAATACTGATGTCAACGAGCCAAACGACAATGCATAAAGCAACATTATTTTCATGTGAGAAATTTAAAAATCCCATTAACAGACATTGGTCACTCCTCACTTGAGTCACTTTTCACAGCAACGTCATTACAGTGTTAATGTAAGCCTACTTGTGATAATAAAGATTATGATTATGATAATGTTAGGACAAAATGATAGGAGATATACTTCTGCCTATGTAACACCTGACTTGCAAATGCTTGGGGCTGATTCAAAATGAAAATGTCACGAAACATTCCATTTCACAGTATTGATGTAATTTGCATATTCACTGATAACTATTTTTTAAAACACAACTGCTCTCAAATAAAATAAATATTCATGAACTGTTAGGAGGTAATGATTAGTGTGCTCAAGAAAGAATCTTTAAAATGGTTAATGACTCTCTTCAATAACATATAAAATAAAAGTTTAACAACTGCTGAAAAGCACAACCTGCATATTAACTGATATGCTACCAGAAAATGAAATAACAAACAATAATGGGAGCTATTATGGGAGATATTTGACATACCCAGACACCATTTTTTGTGAGGGCATTATTGCGTGCATTAGGAGTGTGCACAGGACGGACACAAGTGGACAGGCCATCACATCAATCATCCTGCAATGTTTGACCTCTGTAAACCAGTTAATGCCCTCCCTTAAATACACACAGCTGAATGTGCATTCAGCAGCAGGAAGTAAGCCTACCAGCACTATTTAAATGGATTGCATCTATTTACAGGTTAGTTGTTTATTTGATTTCTATTGGTTGTTACTGAGCTTACATATGTGCTGTGAGCTTTCTGCTGCTACTTAAGTGAGTATCAGGGAATGGTGTTACAATTGTGTTACAATTTTGTTTTGTTTTGGGACCATGGGTGGAATTCTCCCCAAAAATTGCCAAGTGTCATTTTGGGCAAGAAAACCGATGTGGATTCCCATCGCTGTCTTCCCTGAAGATGTCAGCAATCCCGGCTTCACAGAGATTGGAGCGCCATTTTTAAAGGACACCCTTGTCATGATATCCATATTAACATATCATGTTGCAATCACACACACACACTGATGGACAGGCAGACGGACCAATCAACACACACACAACATCACAGCCAATCACCAGTGAGAGCACACGCACTATAAAACAGGGAACACCACAGTTCCCGCTCATTCTACCAGGAGATAGCTCAGAGCACAGAGCTCACAGCGTGCCACTCAGACATACACCATGTGCTGAGTGCCTCTCTAAGATAGTGCTAGGGCTGGGTCCACAGGTTAACTGGTGAAGTACGAACCACAGCCAGAAGTTAACAGTTGTTATTGTACAGAATAATAAAACAGAGTTGTACCATCTACAACCGTGTTGGTTCGTTTGTGTATCGGAACACCCAACACGACATGATACCAGGATTGGAAACTCGCCAGCGACTGTGAGACCTACCTGCACCTCTTCAGAGATCCGCCATCCTGCACCATGGACACCATCAGCCCGCAGCAGCCGCTCCAAATCGCTGGAAATATCGGCGTCAACTGGAAGCTGTTTAAACAGCGCTTCCAGCTCTTGTTAGAAGCCACAGACAGGGAGAATGCATCGGACACCCTATGCCAGCAGCTCCCCAGGATAAAGCGCCTCACCCTAGCCACCGCCATCGGAACCTGCGTCCTCCACGAAAATGCAACCAACCGGTACTCCCAATTCCAGGCGGCCGAATCGGCACGGCAGGGGTCCGACGAGGCTGAGCGGGTCCAGTCAATCGAGTTCCTCCCGGCCAGCGGCCCGGACGAGGGTGGCCATTTTGCGTGCTTTCCGAGGCTTCCCGCGCTTGAATGAGCCAAAAGAGGGACGTCGACGCAGAAGGACGTGATGCGCAGGCGCGCTCTACGCAGGACCGCACCGCGCATGCGTGGTGGCGCAACGAACGCCATGACGTCACGACGTGCGGCAACTGTGTATCCGCACACTTAAAGAGGCAATGTCCAGCCAAAATTCTACAATGCCTCCGTTGTGGCAAGATGGGCCACTACGCTGCCTGCTGTCGAGCAGCTCAACCTGCCAACGCTCCGCAATTCCGCCAGCCTCGCAGGGACGTGCGGGCCATTCAACCTCCATACACCGAGTCATAACCTGACGACGTACTGACCGGTGATACCGACAACCGGGAACCCTTCCGCGTTGCGGTGATAGACAGAAATCGGATGTCCCCAAGTAAGACCCACCAGCCGATGCCAGTGCACAGCGTTAATCCGGGCGATGAATGGTGTGCCACCCTAACGATCAACCCGAATTCGTCGCCCACCTACTAGACTGGACTTATGAGGCTGTTTGCACATTGGACTCACTGAATTGTTGTGCAATAATGTTAACGTGTTTTTTTTCTTTGTCGTTCCAGGAGTTCTCTTTCGATATTTGATGATTGCACTTGTTTTGTTTGTGGTACAACCTCGTTGCTCTGTTGCACCTGGCACCTTCCTATGTATATAGTTTTGCCTCATGTACATGTTGTAAATATTGCACACACATACTCAGTCACACTCAGTACAGACCAATATTTATTACCATATAGGCACATATCCTGTGAAAAGGGGGGATGTCATGATATCCATATTAGCATATCATGGTGCAATCACACACACACACTGATGGACAGGTAGACGGACCAATCAACACACACACAACATCACAGCTAATCACCAGTGAGAGCACACGCACTATAAAACAGGGAACACCACAGTTCCCACTCATTCTACCAGGAGATAGCTCAGAGTACAGAGCTCACAGCGTGCCACTCAGACATGCACCATGTGCTGAGTGCCTCACTAAAATAGTGCTGGGGCTGGGTCCACAGGTTAACTGGTGAAGTACGAACCACAGCCAGAAGTTAACAGTTGTTATTGTACAGAATAATAAAACAGTTGTACCATCTACAACCGTGTTGGTTCGTTTGTGTGTCGGAACACCCAACACGACAACCCTGATCTCAAAGTGACAGTGCAGCACCCATCCACCCAACATCGCCGGCACCTGGGTTTCAGTGATCCCCCCTCCACTACCATCCTTGCCAGCATCAACCGCCTCTCCCCCGCTCCCCTTCAAGGATTGTTGATATCGGGTCATTAGGGGATAGGGGCCCTCCCAAAGGGTCTCCCCTACTCCAGTCGGTGGAACCAGCCCCCTCTCCCCCAAGTGAGCGACAACCCACTATGGGGTCACCAAAATCTACCCCTCCCCATGCTCCCTCCCTTCAAGCCCCCCCGCCCTTCATGGCCCTGCCCCTTGGAAGTGCCAGCCTGGTAACTTGGCAGCATCCCAGCACTCTGGCAGGCCAGGTGCCAGGGGGAGGTGTCAGGGCACTCCCCTGCTATGTCACTGACTACCTATGGGTTCCAATGGGCTCCGAGCACCTAACGTGGTCATCACATCTGGTCTCCAGTGGAGGAGACCATTAGTGATTGATGTTGGCCACTGATGGTGGGGGGGGGGGGGGGGGGGGCGGGGGGTGGTGGGGGGGGGGGGGCATGAAAAAGCTTGTTTAATGTTGATTTAAGTATTCTAACCTGATTTACAGCCAGCGAGGGCATGAACCAGATTACATAAATTGCAGCAGCCTGCACTATCGCTCTTTGTTCAGCACCTGGCATGAAACCCGTTTGGGGGCTCTCCCACTATTTTCCCGGCATAGCGGGATGTGTGCCAGGTGCGATGCGGCCAGAGAGTCACCTCCCATGTCCTCCAATTGAAGTTGAAATGAAGGGAGTTATGTGACCTGTTCTGAAGCTTGCCTGGCAGTAAGCCTGGATGGTTTGAATGTTAGGGATTTCAGGAAATCTGCTGGATCCAGGAGAGAGGAAGCAGCTAAAGGCCTACAAAGTCTCTATGATTCACCTGTGCTGGAAACAGGTGGAAGTTAATGCGTGGATCGAAAAGATCAAATTCGGGGGAAGTTAAAATGAAGCTTGGGCTTGGAAGGTGGATTATTCGCCATCAAGCCTGCACCAGCATGGAATACGGCTCAAAATACCCCATTCAATAACTAATGAGGTCGGGGCCAGAAGATGTGGCATGTTTGCCCTCCAGCTTCCGTAGCGGGAAGACACTCCACTTTCCCTTCCCACCCTAGGACTTAATCCCCAAATGGGAGAATTCCGCACCAAGCTTTTGGCCATTTGCCATATCGCTTCATGTTGCTCAGTGTCAAACTTTATTTGATAATGCTCCTGTGAAGCACCTTGATACTTTATTACATTCACAGCATGATATAAATACAAAAAGCTGTTGCTATTGTTGTTTAGCCTTGTCCTATTTCGATCTGCTTCCACATGCCACCTTATTAGTTTAAACCTATATCCAGGGTACTACTGAACTTTTCCAGCCAAATCTTAATCCCATTGTTGTTAGCATTGGGAGCTGGATTAGCTCACAGGTTAGAAAGCTGGTCTGTGATGCAGATCAAGGCCAGCACTGCGGGTTCAATTCCCAAAGGCCCACCTTCTCAACTTTGCCCCTCCCCTGAGGTGTGGTGATCCTGAGGTTAAATCATCACCAATCAGCTCTCCTCCTCAAATGGGAAAGCTGCCTATAGTCATCTGGGACTATGGTGATTTTACCTGTGGTATTGATGTCAGTATCCCAAGAATTTGAACCACTCCATTTCTACACCACTCTTTCAACCAGAAAGCCCACCTGAAAAGGCTTGAAATGCCCTGAGATCCTTTGAATGCTAAGTAATCATTCAATTTCAATTGCTTCATGGTTTAAACACAACTACCAGGAGGTTTATTTATTTCTCTTTCCCTTCACCCTTTAATGCATCTGAAGTACACTCCATTGATCCTAACCACAATGTGTATAAACATTTTTGTTATGATTGACACTTCAACAATGCTAAGTGTGGTTACAAAAGAGGAAGTGAAACGACTTAGTTGCTTTGAAGTGGTCAGCAGCTGCAGGGGTCAGAGCATAAGAGGAGTGGGGGGCGGGGGTGGGGGGGGGGATTTGGGCTTCCAACCCATTGATTGCATTGAAATCAATGCAAATCAGCTGTTTGCATGTTCCCGCAGGCACGAGGGGAAAAGCCTGCCACAGCCGGCGGGGCAAGAGCTGAGACTGGGTACAGGTCTGCCGCCCAGCACCGATATCCTTCTTAGCCTGCACGGGATTCTCCGCCCGCTTGGGATTCCCAAACTTAGCAGCAGGGAAGGGAGAATCCCACCCATATAAATATTTAATGGGATGGAGCCATTAACCCCCAAAAAGTAATTTTGGATATTTCACGGCACAAGGGTAAAAAAGGTACAGGGCAAGTTTAAGGCAAAAGCCAGGTTTTCCTTTTGGACAGAGGGTGATCAACAGCTTGGATAGATTGCTAGGAATGATGGTTGTATCATTTATGAACAGTTAGAACTAGTAATGGGAAAACAGTACAGTTGGTATTCTGAAAGGATGAGATTATGTCCTGTATGGTCACCTCCATTGGATCTAATTTGACTTAAAATGGCTCCAATTAACCAGCATGGGTTAAGCACGAATAGAGATAGCATTCAAACTCCATTCAAAGGTCAAAGGCCATCTTTGTGCAAGGATTTTAAATCATTTGAAGCCAACACGTGCTTGGTCAGGGAGATTTTGCAGCAATGTTTTTCTGTTTGTCATTAATTTCGATATATCCAGTAAAATGAACAAGGACATCAATCATTCCACCTTGAATTGCTAATTGTTGAGAAATTCGTTTGTCTCCCTTTTCCTAGAAGCACTATTGTTGATTCCATTGATGGATTAGCTTTGTTGCACATTTGTGATTGGTTCATAATTTGCGATGATACAGATTAGGAACCTGTAGTTGGATGCTGAATCAATCAGAATACTGTGAACAATAACCATGCATCAGGTGAATCAACACCGCCTGTCATATTATCTGCTAGTAAATATTCGTTTCTCAGTATTCCTTTTTATGAAAATAATGATGCATAAATAAAAATGGAAACTGCCAAACAGTGAGGCCTTGACATTATTTCTGATTTGCATTACAATAAACTAAAGATATAGGCCCTGAAAATCGGTAGGGTCATTTATGATCTTGTTTGCACTCCAGAGAAGGTACTTCTGCTAGTTGGTGCAATGCAGCACTGATTCGATCAAAATCCCCAAGGTCAGCTCATTTAAATACTTGCTGACATGGAGGCACAGGACAGGAGTGAAACAGGAGTGCTGTGCCAGTATGTTGGAAATTGGTTCAGGCTACCTGTATAAGTACGCAGCCACTGAAAAGAGCAACAGTAGTCTCGGAACAACAAGTAAGTTAACAGCTTGGATTGAATGTCATACGTAGATAACTAGAGAATTTCTATGATTTCTTTAAATAATGTTTCATTTGCAGGAGCAGCCAGAGGTAAAGTTCACTGTGAGAAGACAGGGGGAAAGCACAAAATGTTTGCTTAGTGAGCAAACTGATATAGAGATGAGTAAAATGGCAATGCCTGGAGTCGACCTGCCTGACCTTCTGTTTTTCTGTACAAGTAGGCATCCTACCTATTACTATGAATCTGTAATTTTGTGATTGATATGTTTAGGAAATACAACTTTTAGTTTGGGGATTGACATTTTTTTGAAGGCCAGATCAATGAAAACACCTCGGTTGTAAAGCTGGTAAACAAACCTAAGATAATCACAATTCAAAGGATAGTCCATGTTTACTGAAAGGGGTTAGAGTTAGGTGTGAAAATATAAATAATAGGTGATCCTCTCTTAGCTTTGTAATTGTTAAGAAGGCCGCTGGTGTTAAGTACGAGGGTATACCAAAACCCAGAAGGGCAACTTGGAACACGGTTTTCAGTGGTGCATATTTTCAATTAGGTACATTGTGAGAAACGTATGTGAACCATGGAGGAATAGTCCAGTCGTTGTGTGAGCAATTAATAAAGAATATTAATTTACTTAAAAGAAAAACACACAGCAAGAAGGACTTTAATACACTACAATACTGAAGCACACTGATGGTGATGCACACATGGTATTTCATGAAATTAACTCTTGGTTCCCAATCACCTACATTTCCTGACCTCTGAGGCACGCACCCCTTTGGTCCCAAACAACATCCAATATTATACAACTCCATGAGTTAAGTCCAGCAAATAGTTACCATGTACAGGTTATGGGCCACTTTTTTTTTTTTTTTTTTTATCATAGAATTTACAGTGCAGAAGGAGGCCATTCGGCCCATCGAGTCTGCACCGGCTCTTGGAAAGAGCACCCTACCCAAGGTCAACACCTCCACCTATTCACATAACCCAGTAACCCCTCCCAACACTAAGGGCAATTTTGGACACTAAGGGCAATTTTGGACACTATGGGCAATTTAGCATGGCCAATCCACCTAACCCGCACATCTTTGGACTGTGGGAGGAAACCGGAGCACCCGGAGGAAACCCACGCACACACGGGGAGGATGTGCAGACTCCGCACAGACAGTGACCCAAGCCGGGATCGAACCTGGGACCCTGGAGCTGTGAAGCATTTGTGCTAACCACCATGCTACCGTGCTGCCCCAAAAGAGAGAAAGCTGCCAGAAGTTGGTGCAGAACCAGAGAGATATCAGAAGCCAAGGGTGCTTTCAGGTGTGAGGTCACTGCGCAGGAATTTCAAGTGAGGCCTATGCTTGAGTTGGGGAGTCACAATTGTGAGGTGCTTAAAGAGAGTTGGAGAATCACCTAACTGGATTTCATGGAAGGAATCCAAGAATTCCAAAATATCCAAGAATAGTGGGAACACTGAGCAGAATCAAAGTGAATTTCTGAGAGCTGTGGCACATATTGGTTTGGTCCTAAGACAAGGGAAGGGACCCTATGACTGCACAAGCTGCCATGAACCAGGTAGGTATAAAGGTTCTGACAAGTATCAGGGTTGATGACAGGCTAGAGGGTGGTGTTGGGTTAGGTGGAGGTGTCAGGTTGGCCCTGGGGGTGGTTGTTGGGTTGCCTTGGGGCTCCTGCAGGGGTGCTGGAGGGGTGGTTGACAATAGCCTGGGGGAACAGCTGTCACCATGGGTCATACCTGGCTGGTTAGTGGAGAGTAGGGGGTTGTCATGTCAGGCCTGGGATGTAGTGTCAGATTAGGGTGGGATTGCGGAAAGAGTGTTGGGTCAGAGCGAGCCTCATGTTGGGTAGAGGGGTCAGGTCAGAGGGAGTTGAGTCAGGTTGGCCCTGGGGAGGCCTGGGGGGGGGGGGGGGGGGGGGGGATGCGAAGGGTGCGGTTTAATTCGTTGTCCTTCAGAAGGTGGTAGTGAGCTGCTTTCTTGAGCTGCTGCAGCCCCTGAAGTGTAGCTACACCTACAGTGCTGTTAGGGAGGGAGTTCTAGGATTTGACCGAGCAACAGTGAAGGAACAGTGATATATTTCCAATTTGATGTGGTGAGTGACTTGGAGGGGAACCTCCATTTGGTGAGGTTCCCAGGTATCTGCTGTTCTTGTCATTCTAGATGGTAGTGGTGATGGGTTTGGATGGTGCTGTCTAAGGAACCTTGGTGAGTTACTGCAGTGCATCTTGTAGATGGTACACGCTGCTGCAACTGTTCGTCGGTGATGGAGGGTTTGAATGTTTGTGGGAGGGGAAGTGATCAATCCTACTGCTTTGTCCTGGATGGTGTTGAGCTTCTTGAGGGTTGCTGGAGTTGCAGGCAAGTGGAGAGTATTCCATTAAACTCTTGACTTGTGCCTTGTCGATGGTAGACAGACTTTGGGGAGTCAGATTGCGAGTTGCTAGCCGTAGGATTCCTAGCCTTTGATCTACTCTGGTAGCCACAGTATTAATATGGCCAGTCCAGTTCAAATTCTGATCAATGGTAACCCCGAGGATGTTGATTGTGGATGATTCAGCAATGGTAATGCCATTGAATGTAATTGGGGCAATGGTTAGATCCTCTGTTGTAGGAGATGGTCATTGCCTGGCACTTGTGTGATAGGAGTGTAACTTGCCACTTGTCAGCCAAAGCCAGGATATTGTCCAGGCCTTGCTGCATTTGGACATGAATTGCTTCATTGTCTGAGGAATCGCAAATGGTGCTGAACGTTGTGCAGTCATCCGCAACCATCTCCACTTCTGACCTTATGATGGAAGGGAGGTAATTGATGAAGCAGCTGGAGATGGTTGGGCCGAGGACACTACCCTGAGGAACTCCTGCAGCGATGTCCTGGAGCTGAGATGATTGACCTCCAACCACCACAACCATTTTCCTTTGTGTCTGGTTTGATCCCAACTAATGGAAAGCTTTCCCCCTGATTGTCATTGACTCCAGTTTTGTAAGCGCTCCTTGATGTCATACTTGGTCAAATGCTGCCTTGATGTCAAGGACAGTCACTCTCACCTCACCTCTGACATTCAGCTCTTTTGTCCATGTTTCAACCAAGGCTGTAATGGGGTCAGGGACTGAGTGACCCTGGCAGAACGTAAACTTAGTGTCCGTGAGCAGGTTATTGCTGAGTAAGTGCTGCTTGATAGCACTGCTGATGACTCCTTCCTTTACTTTGCTGATGATGGAAAGTAGGCTGATAGGGTGGTAATTGGCTGGGTTGGATTTATCCTGTTTTTTGTGTACAAGACACACCTGGGCAAGTTTCCACATTGCCGCATAGATGCCAGTGCTGTAGCTGTACTGGAACAGCTTGGCTAGAGGTGCGGCAAGTTATGGAGCGTTGATCTTCAGTACTATTGCCAGAATATTGTCAGGGCCCATAGCCTTTGCAGTCGGTGAGAATCATGCCTGGCAGGAGGAAAGAAAGAGACCCCATGGCCTGAGAGTCCCGATGGATTGGGGAGTTCCTGTGGTTTGTTATACTCCTTGGGGGTGGTGGGAGTCCAATTGGGATTAGAGGGGAGAGGGGTTGGTGGGAGTCCCATGGGAGGGCAGTCTGGGTCTGTGCATTAGTTACCTACAAGATAAAAGTGATTTTAATTCTTCTAACTTTTTCTAGGTAACAATTGATGTAACCCGGTCAGAATCATCTGTAGTTTGCATTTTTGGATGTTTCCCAGTGTAGGGCAGTTGCATGGGAGAATTCTGCACTTGACGCAGGAAATGGTAGGTACACGTATGAAAGGAACAACAAAGCAACAGGTACATGAGAAAACTACATGGCTCCATTGAAAACAAAGACAGGGGAGGTCATCGCTGATTGGAACAAATAATTGGAGAGATGAGTGGGACTCTCCCTGAGTAATATGCTAGGTTACCACAGATGTTCTAGGCAGCACAGAAAACCTGCCAATCATGGCAGAACTGAATATCGAAAGCACAGTAGAGGAACTTTGCAAAGCTATTGACTCATTTGTCATGGTTCTGTTTCTAATCAAGCTGAAAGGACAGGAATCTAGCCTTCCTCTAGCATCTGCACAAACCATGGGTGGGATTCTCCATTTCTGAGGCATTGGTTGTGCTGGAGCGCACCCATACAGTTGATGGGCCGGCTGGCACCAGAGGGCACCCAGGGGGATGCTCTGGGGGGGGAGACCTATACGACCCATGGCACTAAGTTCAAAGTGGGCTGGTCGTGGTACGTGCTGCTGCATGGCTGCCTTGCCGGCTGCGGCAATGGTGCTCCGTGCCCGTCCACCCCAACCTCACAGCCTGCCTCCTGACCACCCCCACTACTCCCCCCAGCCCTGGCAGAAACCCCCCGGCCAGCGGCACAACTGTCAGCAAACTATGGTGATGTTGGACACCTTCCGTATCCCCTTTCGCTCCCTCAGCAACCCCCCCATGACGGTTTCACGATTTTTAAAAGCACAAGAGAACCATGCCATCGGGAACTCGGCCCATTGAACACGGAGAATCGCGGTAGATCTGGAGAATACCGAGTCGGGCCCGCTAATGATGTGCAAACAGTGCCTACTGTACATGCGGAGTGAAATGCATTGACTCAATTTCTGAGATAACGGAGAATTGTGATTTGGCGTCAAATCAGCACGTGCCGCACGTTTGCCGTCAGTAGCTATTCTCCACCCAATCTAATTTAGCAAAATTCACTAGACTCTGGGGTGGTCCCGGCGAATTGGAAATTAGCAAACGTGTCACCATGGTTTAAAAAAGGAGGTAGGCAGAAAGCGGGTAATTATAGGCCAGTTAGCTTAACTTCGGTAGTAGGGAAGATGCTGGAATCTATCATCAAGGAAGAAATAGCGAGGCATCTGGATGGAAATTGACCCATTGGGCAGACGCAGCATGGGTTCATGAAGGGCAGGTCGTGCCTAACTAATTTATTGGAATTTTATGAGGACATTACCAGTGCGGTAGATAACGGGGAGCCAATGGATGTGGTATATCTGGAGTTCCAGAAAGCCTTTGACAAGATGCCACACAAGTTTGCTGCATACGATAAAGATGCATGGCATTAAGGGGAAAGTAGTAGCATGGATAGAGGATTGGTTAATTAATAGAAAGCAAAAAGTGGGGATTAATGGGTGTTTCTCTGGTTGGCAATCAGTAGCTAGTGGTGTCCCTCAGGGATCAGTGTTGGCCCCACAATTGTTCACAATTTACATAGATGATTTGGAGTTGGGGACCAAGTGCAATGTGTCCAAGTTTGCAGACGACACTAAGATGAGTGGTAAATCAAAAAGTGCAGAGGATACTGGAGGTCTGCAGAGGAATTTGGATAGGTTAAGTGAAAGGGCAGGGGTCTGGCAGATGGAATACAATGTTGACAAATGTGAGGTTATCCATTTTGGTAGGAATAACAGCAAAAGGGATTATTATTTAAATGATAAATTATCAAAACATGCTGCTGTGCAGAGAGACCTGGGTGTGCTAGTGCATGAGTCACAAAAAGTTGGTTTACAGGTGCAACAGGTTATTAAGAAGGCAAAGGAGTTTTGCCCTTCATTGCGAGAGGGATGGAGTTTAAGACTAGGGAGGTTATGCTGCAATTGTATAAGGTGTTAGTGAGGCCACACCTGGAGTATTGTGTTCAATTTTGGTCTCCTTACTTGAGAAATGACGTACTGGCACTGGAGGGTGTGCAGACGAGATTCACTAGGTTAATGCCAGAGCTGAAAGGGTTGGATTATGAGGAGAGGTTGAGTAGACTGGGAATGTACTTGTTGGAATTTAGCAGGATGCGGGGGGGGATCTTTTCGAAACATATAAAATTATGAAGGGAATAGATAGGATAGATGCGGGCAGGTTGTTTCCACTGGCGGGTGAAAGCAGAACTAGGGGGCGTAGCCTCAAAATAAGGGGAAGTAGATTTCGGACTGAGTTTAGGAGGAACTTCTTCACCCAAAGGGTTGTGAATCTATGGAATTCCTTGCCCAGTGAAGCAGTTGAGGTCCTTTATTAAATGTTTTTAAGATAAAGATAGATAGTTTTTTGAAGAAGGGTTATGGTGTTCGGGCCGGAAAGTGGAGCTGAGTCCACAAAAGATCAGCCATGATCTCATTGAATGACGGAGAAGGCTCGAGGGGCCAGATGGCCTAGTCCTGCTCCTGGTTCTTATGTTCTTATGTTTTATTTCCTGATTTCAGCGCCGGAGGATCCCGCCCCATGCCTTTCCTCTGCCAGAGGGAGGAGACAATTTGTTTTTCTTTATTCATTGATGGGGTGTGGCCGTCGCTGGCTGGGTCAGTATTTGTTGCCCATTCCTGAGGGCATTTAAGAGTCAACCACATTGCTGTGGGTCTGGAGTCACATGCAGGCCAGACTAGGTAACGATTTCCTTCCCAAAAGGACATTAGTGAACAGATGAGTTTTTACAACAGCCGACAATGGTTTCATGGTCGTCATTAGACTTTTAATTCCAGATTTTTAAAAATTCAAATTCCACCATCTGCCCTGGTGGGATTCGAACCCAGAGCATTACCCTGGGTGTCTGGATTACTATTCCAGCGACAATACCACAGCGCCATTGCCTTCCCAGGATATGTGTGATGCAAAGCTTATTATATTTTTAAATAAATATATGAATTGAATTTTACATTTGTACACTGTACAGGAGATGATTGAAATGGTTATTATTTACAATTTACATGCTGCCCCTTTTTTGGTTCCACTCATCCCCCCCTACCCGCCCCTCCCCTTTCCTGTTATTTTAACGCTCTGTTTTAGGCCTAGATGGATTCTCTATCGCTCATTTTGCTCTTATGGCTTTGTGGAGGTGCCCTCTCGCCTCCTTGTCGGTCTGTCCCTGGGTACCCTCCTGGTGTTTCCTTCTGAAGGGGGGGGGGGAGAACCCCCCCGACCAGGCTGGTCACGTGGAATGTGAGAGGGCTGAATTGGCCGGTCAAATGGTCATGTGTGTTCACGTTTGTGAGGAGTCTGAAGGTGGATGTGGCCTTTGTGCAGAAGACACATTTAAAGATAGGGGACAAGATAAGGTTGAGGAAAGAATGGGTGGGGCTGGTATTCCACTCGGGACTGGACATGAAGACATGGGTGGTGGTGCTGCTGAATAAGCGGGTGCCGTTCGAGGTGGGGATCATTGTGTCAGATTCGGGGGGAGGGAGGTACGTGATGGTGAGTGGGAAGCTGAAGGGGATGTCGGTGGTCCTGGTAAAGACTCCTGACCTGGTCTCACACCGGTTGATCATGGGTGGGGGGGGGGTTTAACATGGTTATGGAGGCGGGTTTGGACCGATCGAGCCTGAGGTCAAGGAAGATATAGGCAGTGGCGAAGGAGCTGAAGGGGTTCATGGAGTGCATGGGGAGAATCCGTGTAGGTTAGGGTGGCCGAAGGCAAAGGAATTCTCATATTTCTCCCATGTGCACCCGGTGTACGACCAGATTGACTTTTTTTTATTCAGTTATTGGACGTGGGCATCGCAGGCTGTGCCAGCATTTATTGCCCATCCCTAATTGCCATGAGGGAGCAGTTAAGAGTCAACTACATTGCTGTGGGTCTGGAGTCACATGCAGGCCAGACTAGGTAAGGACGGCAGATTTCCATCCCTAAAGGACATTAGTGAACCAGATGGGCTTTTACAACAATCGGCAATGGTTTCATGGTCATCATTAGACTTTTAATCCCAGAATTTTATTGAATGCAGATTTCACTATCTACAGTGGCGAGATTTGAACCTGGGTCTCCAAAGCATTACTCTGGGTCTCTGGTTTACTCTTCCAGTGACAACACGATGCCGAGTGGACTGGGAGGAGGAGGGTTCCAGCAGGGGAGGTTAGATGTGGGGTTGTTGGCGGATGAGGAGGTGTGCGAGCGGGTGAGGGCTGCCATTCGCGGGTATGTGGAGCTCAATGAAACAGGGGAGGCCACGGCCGCCACACTGTGGGAAGCATTCAAGGTGGTGGATCGGGGGGAGTGAATCTCAATCCGTGCACATCGGGAGAAGGCGGAACAGGCGGAGATGGCAAAGCTGGTCGATGAGATCTTAAGGGTGGACAGAAGATATTCGGAGGCCCTGGAGGTGGGGCTGCTGAAAGATAGGCAGAAGCTTCAGATGGAGTTTGAATTAGTGTCCACGGGGAAGGCGGTGGTGCAGTTATGGAGGGGCAGGAGATGAATATGGTGACAAGGTGAGCAGGATGCTGGCCCACCAGTTGAGGAAGCAAGAGGCGACAAGGGAGACTGGCAGAGTAAAGGGGAGGTGGGGAGGGTGGTGTTGCACATGGAGGGGGTGAATGGTGCATTTGAGGTGTTCCGTAGGAGATTATATGAGTCGGAGCCCCCATCCGGGGGGGGGGGGGGGGGAATGTGGCAGTTCTTGGATGGGTTGGAGTTTCCCAGGGTGGATGAGGGGTTGGTGCAGGGATTGGGGGCAAATCAGGCTGAGTGAGCTGATGGAAAGTATGAGGGTGATGCAGGCAGTGAAGGCCCCAGGCCCAGATCTGTTCCCGGTGGAGTTCTACAAAAAGTTTGGGGGGGACCTTAGGCCACTGCCGGTGAGCGCATATTAATGAGGCTAGAGAGAGGGGGGATCTCTCCCTTACACTATCGTAGGCATCCATCTCTCTGATATTGAAAAGGACAAGGATCCGGAACGGTGTGTGTCATACTGCCCGATATCACTATTGAATGTAGAGGCCAAGTTGCTGGCGAACGCGCTGACTTCGCGAATTGAGGGTTTTGTCCCGGGGGTGATAGGTGATGACCAAATGGGGTTTGTGACAGGGAGGCAGTTGTCGTCGAATGTGAGGAGGTGACTCAATGTATTTATGATGCCTTTGGAGGGACAGGAGGTGGTGGAGGCAATGGTCGTGGAGAAGACATTCGACCAGGTGGAGTGGGAATATCTGTGGGAGGTGTGGGGCAGTCAGCTTCGGGCTGGGGTTTGTGGATTGGGTCCGGTTGCTGTACACAGCACCGGTCGCAAATGTGCGGACAAACTGAGTGAGTTCAGAATATTTTGGGCTGCATCGGGGGATGAGGCAGGGGTGCCCGCTCTTCCCGTTGCTCTTTGCCTTGGCAATAGAGCCGCTGGCAATGGTGCTTAGAGATTTGAGAGATTGGAAAGAGATTGGGGGGACGTCGAGCACAGGGATCCGCTGTTAGTGGACGACCAGCTGTTATGCAT
Source organism: Scyliorhinus torazame (assembly GCF_047496885.1). Classification (NCBI taxonomy): domain Eukaryota; kingdom Metazoa; phylum Chordata; class Chondrichthyes; order Carcharhiniformes; family Scyliorhinidae; genus Scyliorhinus; species Scyliorhinus torazame. Next base: position 202,255,528 of record NC_092710.1, read on the forward strand.
TTCGGACCCATTGGGTGCCATTATGGGGATTTCGAAGGATTTTGGCTGGTTCTCTGGGTACAACTTGAACATGGGAAAGAGCGATGGTAGAAGAGGAAGTTAGGAGTGCTGCTATTTTAAGGTAGCTTTAGATACCTGGGCATTGAGGTTACGCGGGGTTGGGCCCAGTTCGCAAACAGAATATGACTCGGTTGATGGAGCAAATGAAGGTGGACTTTAAGAGGTGGGATGTGCTGCAGACAGTAAATATGGCAGTGCTGCCAAGCTTCCTGTTCATATTTCAGAACCGCCCGATCTTTGTCCTGAAGCCGTTCTTTAAAAATGTCAATGCGCTGATCTCTGGGTTTGTTTGGGCAGTGAATACCCCTTGGGTCATGGGCGCTTTTCTGGAGTGGGTGCCGAACATAATGAATTACTACAGGGCGGCGAACATCGCCATGGTTAGGAAATGGGTAGTGGGGGAATGGTCGGTGTGGGGGCTTCTTGTGGGAGAACAAACTTAAGGGTGTTAACAGCATCTCTGCCGTTCTCGCCGGCCAGACACTTAGTGAGCCCAATGTGACATTATGAGAAATGTACAGAACTGTAAGGATTAATGTTATGTCCGAATCAACCACTAGAAGGAGCTAGATGCAGAACTATATAAAGCATCGATGCTAAGCCTTCTGAAAGTGTTGAGGAGAAGGCTAGGAGAAACATTATAGGAAAACTAGTGTGAGTGAGAGCTGATCATAGTTATTGTAGCGATTAGTGGTAGATGAGGGTAGATTGTATATTTATTGCCAATTGTTTATTATATAGAAGTTAGAGGTCGAATTCAATTAAGTACTGTAAATAAATCTTTAGCTTTGTTTAATACAAAAGCAAGTTTTTGTCTTTGTGAACACTACGCCAACCAGTCTCGGTTCTGAACCATAAAGAACACCACACCCAGTGGTGGTGTCGGCCTTGAGGGTGTGGGCAGCATTTGGGACTGGAAGGTGCCTTGGTGTGGGCACCAATTTGTGATAACCATAGGTTTGCACCGGGGGGGGGGGGGGGGATGGATGCAAGGTTTCGGGGGTGGCGGCAGGCAGGGATCGAACGATTCGGAGACCTATTTACAGGGGGCAGTCTCGCGGGCAGTTTCGCGGAATTGGAGGACCTGGAGGAAGAGTATGAGTTACCAAGGGGAAACGGCTTCGGGTACCTGCAAGTTTGGGATTTTGTGAAAAAAGAGGTGCCGTCTTTTCCTGGGTTACCACCCTTGGGGTTGCAGGATAAGGTACTGCCAAAGGAGGAGATAGGGAGGGGAAAGTGTCCAAGGTTTACAAGGAGTTGATAGATTGGGAGGGGGCCCTGGTGAGGGATATAAAGTGTAAGTGGGAGGAGGAGCTGGGAGGGGAGATCGAGGCCGGGACGTGGGCTGAGGCCCTGCGGAGGGTGAATGCGTCCTAAGGGTGTGCGTGGCTAAGCCTCATTCAGTTGAAGGTCATAGAGCACATATGATGGTAGCGCAGATGAGTACGTTTTTTGAGGGGGTAGAGGATAGGTGTGGGTGGTGCGCGGGGAGGCCCGGGAATCACGTCCATATGTTCTGGTTATGTCTGAAGCTAAAGGAGTTCTGGCAGGGGGTTGTGGATGTAATGTCCGAGGTGCTGCAGGTACGTAGTGATCCCTGTAGGTGCATGCAAACAAGGGGTTAATGGGTAAACAGCAGCACCACATGATCACTAGAGGGCTGGACTAACAGGGGTATAAAAGGAGCCACACGAGGTCTCTCTCTCTCTCTCGTGGGTGCACTGTGAACAGGGTAACATCAGAATCACATAGATAGTTAGTGGAGTTACGTTTCGTTATTATTGTTAAATCTTGTTAACCAATTCCTAGTTTCCATGTTAAGGTAAAGAACTCATGCATTAATAGTTATAGTTACTCAATAAATGTGGACGAGTTCGAGTCTTCTTCAACAAGATTCAGAGGACCTCACCATCAACCAAGGATGGAGTAACACGTGTTATCGACCACGCAGGTAACACAACAGGTAAAGGTGGCCCTGAGTCCAGAGGTAACGATATTCGGGGTGTCAGAAAACCCGGGAGTCCAGGGGGCAAGCTAAACCGATGTTTTGGCCTTTGCCTCCCTGATTGCCCAGAGATGGATCTAGCTCGGCTGGAGGGATTCAGAGCCGTCAAAGGCGAGGGTGTGGATGGGTGTCCTGGTGGAATTCAAGAGTCTGGAGAAGGTCAAGTTCATCCTGCGGGGGTCGGTTGATGCGTTCACTCGGAGGTGGAAGCCGTTCATTGACTTCTTTAGGAGGAATGGGGGGTCAGGAAAGTGGGGGTAAGGGTGTTAAAATGGGCAAGGCAGGATATAATTTTATACTCGGCACATCAAGGACCCTTTTTGAACTTGGAAGTTGCAATTTGACCAGTTTGAAGTGAGGCTTCCTTTCGTTCAATATAAAGGAGCTAAACCTCCCATTGATTTCCTTCAGGATCTGAGCCAAAAATAAAATTGGTATCATCTCTAGAAGGTAAAGTAACCTTGGTAATATATTCATCTTAATCAATGCTACCCTGCCCAGCCATGATCGTGGCAAAATGGTCCAACAATGCAGGTCACACTTCATGGATGTTAAGTTTGCCTCAGACAGTTGACCAAATGAGGGAGTAATGAAAATACATAAATAAAACCAGAAGGGGCGTGGATATCACCCGCACGTTAGGTGGATCGGCCATGCTAAATTGCTCCTTAATTGGAAAAAAAATAATTTAGATTAATTTGTAAAAAATAAATTAAATAAAACCAGAAGGGGCCCATCCAAAGGGGAAGAAAGAAAGTGAAGGGGGTGCCTTCCAAGTCTTCCTAAAGGCACAGCCTCAGACATGGAGAAATGTATTTTATAATCCGAGAAGAAACTAAACCTATTTATAATATCAATTATAGCAGAATCAGAAATTTCAAGCTTAGACAAAAATCATCAGCATACAACATAATCTTATGCTACTTTCCACCAATAACGAAAGCAATTACCAAAGGTTTCTGGCTAATTGCCTTAGCTAAAGGTGCTATAGCAATTGCAAACAACAACGGGGATCGAGGGCACCCCTGCCTGGTCTCCTGCTGAAGACGAACATTATTAGATCTATAACTGTTAGTGAGAACTGCTGCAAGTGGATTTTTATAAAGCACCTGGGCTGGATTCTCCATTTGGAAACGGTGAAAACAGTGGTGTTTTGTGCCAGGAAAACTGGTGCAAAACAGCTACCGATTCCCCGTTTTGCTGGGGGCTAGCAGGGAGGCAGCATAGAGCTTGCAGCTCTAGCTGCCGATACGGCCCTGAGTATTTCTGGTTCCGTAGCCGCGCATGCGCATGACGGTGGCCTGCAGCGACTGTGGCGTGCTTCATGGCGGACTCAGTCTGCGGACCCGGACCGCAAAAGTAGTGCCCCCCTTCGGCCGCTCGCGCACCCCGGACCGCCCGCCCAAATTGCCCCAACCCCGAATGAAGCCCCCCCTGCTCACGGATCGACCCTCCCCCGACTGTAGCGACGCTAGACTGAGTCCACAGCCACCACGCTAAGTTCACGACGGGTGAGATCACACACGTCCCACGCTGTCGGGAACTCAACCGGTGGGGGACGGAGCATCGCACGGTGGGCCTAAGGCAATTGCCTGAAGCCGTGGATACATGGCGCGGCATACTCCCAGAGTACGCTGCTTTTCAGGGGCGGAGAATCCGAAAACCGGCACAGCCCAGTATTGGCGTCAAAACGGATTCTCCGCCCCGTCGGCGAATGCGATTCCGGCATCGGGTAGCAGAGAATCCAGCCCACTGTGTCCATTTAATAAAGTTCCCTGCCCAGTCCAAATTTATCTAATGTATAAAATAAATAGTTTCACTCCACCTGATCAAATGCTTGCTCTGCATCCAACGAAAGCACCAAACTGTCTATCGGCTGATTTTGAGAAACCTGAATGATAGTTAATAATCTCCTGACATTGTTACATATTACATGAATTTCAGCGTTTTATAAACCCCGTCTGATCATCTTGGATAATTAAAGGAATAATTTTTCCGAGGAGCAACGCCAGTATTTTAGAAAGCAATTTCAGATCTGGCATTTAAAAGCGACACTGGTGTACAGGAGCCGAAGCTTCCAAACTTTTGCCTGACTTCAATATCAAAGAAATATGTGCTTCTCAAAGAGTCTGAAGCAGCTGTCCTACTTCAAATGCCAGTCATATGTTCGATTAGCATATCTTTGAATTCCTCATAAAATTCACTTCCAAAACCATCAGGTTCTGGCGCCTTACCAGATTGAAGACACTTGCGCGCAAATAAAAATTATTTTTTAGAAATAGAGCCATTTAAATTCAACCTTTTATTTTCAGAAATTGTTGGGGGTTCAGAAAAAGAGAAAAATTGCTTCATATGTATGAATGCATCTTCATATTGTTTTGTTTAATATAAACTGACATTAAAAATTTTAATCCCTTATTAGTATCTTCAATCTTAACCCTCCTATGCATGACATGTTACATTATGAGCTAGGTCCATCGCTAACACTATATCCAGCCATCATTTGCTTTGTAAGGCAGAACTACTGCCCCTTAGTGTGGAAAAGGAGCAGAACCTTTGACTCTTTATACAACAGCAGCTAAACGCCTAACAGGTGGCAGCAGAAAATGGTTGTTGTGCAAATGTGAAGGGTTGAAAGATACAACTTTTCCAGACCAAACCAAGGAGTGAGTGAGAAGAAGAAAAAAGGATATGTGGCTGAACCTAGGATAAGGTTGGCCAGATATGACTATCCCCCCTTATTTTCTGAAAGGGGATCGAACGACCAATGGAGAAGTGCAGTAGTTATGTGGCCTTGGGAAAGAGAAAACAAGGTATGGCATTGGCTTTTTCTCTACCTTATGACAGTAAAATCCGAAACAAAGTGCTTTCTGAGCTGGAATTGGAAGAGTTAGCCTCAGAAGAAGGTCTGGAGACTATATTACGTTATATGGATAAGATTTAAGGATGACTTGTTAAGTGCGTATGAAGCATGGTCGGATTTTGATAGGTTCCGGAAAATAGAGGATTTCTCCATTGAAGACTACATAATGGAATTTGGCAGCCTATATAAAAGGCTGCAAAAACACAACCTGGAATTTCCACAGTCTGTGTTGGCTTTTAAATTACTTGACTGTACTAGTGTGAGCAATTTGGATAGACTCCTGCTTTTGACAGGAGTTCAGTTTGCAGATAAGGATACTTTATTCGATCAGATGACAGAAGCTTTAAAAATGTTTCAGGGGTAACATTTGATTCCGATGGCTCTGATGACCCAAATAGGTCAGTCTGCAATAAAGCAGAATATGGAAGATAGACTACTAATGGCGAATTTGTACGGCTACGACCAGGTTCCAAGACTTTAGAGGGAGATCGGGACCCGGAAACTATGAAGTCAGAAACCCAGTTAGAACCTACAATAGAAAGATGAACCCCAGAAATGCACTGGGCATGATAAAACGATGTTTCCGATGTGACTCTCAATACCATTATGCTTTCAACTGTCCAACACATTATAATAGAGTGTTTGAAGTGACACATGACACGGAAGAGTCAGAAGAGGAAAAAGATAGTGACCAGAAAGAAGGCATTGTCCTATTAACAAGCAGTTTTACGCCGGTAATGAGGGTGTTGATTGCAGAATCCTTCAATTGTGCTGTATTGGACAGTGGCTGCACATCTACTGTGTGTGGAACTGACTGGTTAAAATGTTACCTGGACTCCTTGAATGCTGAAAATCATAACAAGGTTAAGGAATTTGAAAGTTCCACAAGTTTCAGGTTTGGGGATGATAGTACTCTGAAGTCACTGAAAAGAGAGGTGATCCCTTGCAATATTGCCGGAGTGAATCATTTCATTAGCACGTATGTTTTATCAAGTGAGATACCTTTGCTTCTGAGCAGACCGTCGATGAAGAAAGCACACATGAAACTGGATATGGAACAGGATAAGGCAACAGTTTTTGGAAAGACGGTGGACTTACAATTTACACAGTCGGGACACTATTGTATTCCATTACTGACAAATAATATTTCAAGTACAGTTGTTACGGATGTGTTAATGGCAGTTGAAAATGGGACTTTAGCTGCTAAAAAGTTTGTTGTATTAAAACTGCATAGGAAATTTGCGCATCCGTCTCCTCGGAGGCTGAAAAATCTATTAAAGGATGCAGAGGTAAGGGATGAAGACTATACTAAACTGAAAGAACAGGTTAGTGATCGCTGTGAAGTTTGCAGGAAGTACAGAAGGACACCAGCACGACCAATAGTAACCCTACCTTTGGCCAGGGATTTTAACAACATTGTGGCCATGGACCTTAAGATCAGGGATAAAGCCAGTAATATATTTATTTTGCATTTTGTAGATTTAGCAACCAGATTTAATCAATCAACGATTGTACGAAGTAAAGAAAAGAGAGTAATTCTGGATCAAATCATGGAAAAATAGATAGGGACAGGAATGAGCTCACTGGCAAAATTCCTTATGGACAATGGGGGAGAATTTTCTAATGATGAGTTCAGGGATATGTGTGAATATCACAGTTATGAATACGGCTGCAGAAAGCCCATTTAGTAATGGTGTGTGTGAAAGAAACCATGCTGTAATCGATGGCAGATCGACTGAATTGCAAGCTAAATTCAGCTTTAGCATGGGCGGTACATGCAAAGAATTCATTGCAGATGGTTCGGGGCTATAGTCCCTATCAATTAGTGTTGGATAGAAATCCTAAAATTCCGTCCATTTTGGATGACCAGCCTCCAGCTTGGGAAGGGACTACAATTAGCTCTGCCTTTGCTGAGCATTTAAATGCATTACATAGCAGCAGAAAAGCTTTTTTGGAAGCAGAAGTCTCTGAAAGAATTCGCAGAACTTTAAGGCATAATGTATGGCCATCAAATACTGTTTTTCAGCAAGGAGACATAGTGTGCTATAAGAGAGACAATTTTAATGAATGGAAAGGCCCAGGGAAGATCATAGGCATAGATGGCAAAACAATTATTTTGCAACATGGCAATCAAACTGTTAGGGTACATTCATCAAGGATAATGGGTACAGATGACAAATTTTCAAATTTAGACAGAGCAGACAGACGTGAAGAGGAACCAGGGTCATCTGGTACACATGTGTTACAGAACTATGAGGACCAGTTAACTGATATAGACAGGGTTTCTGTAGAGGAACACAACTCTTCTAATGAATTAGAACAGACCATTTTTCCGAAAGGACAACTGCCAAAAGTTGGTACAAAAGTGACATACTTGCCTGAAGGGTCTAGTCAATGGAAGGATGCAACTGTTATTAGTAGAGCAGGGAAGGCCACTGGAAAGTATAAACATTTGTTGAATGTACAGCATTCAGCGGAGGGAGTCAAGACAATGGATTGGGAACATGAAGTTCAAAAATGGAGGGCACAGAAACGCAGTGCCAGTTCAGATAGTACATTGGATAGTGAACAGGTCCGCAGGAAAAGGTTGAGAACTAATGAAAGGACATCCCACAGAAAAAGGGAAAGATCAAGCAGTAGCAGTACAGAACGAGATACCAGGCGGGAGAGGGGACATAGTTTATCAAGGTCTCGGAACATGAGTAAGACTACAAATACTAATAGGAGTAGAAGCCCACATGCGCATGAAATTTTGGTGGCTTCCAATAAATTAGATGAAAAAGTTCTCAAATATGCCAAACAGCAAGAACTGCATAGTTGGAGTGAATTTGGGGTGTACATGGAAGTACCGGATAGGGGACAAAGAGCTCTATCCCACAGATGGATTTGCACAGAAAAGGTTCTTCCAGATGGAACTTATAAGGCAAAGGCCAGGCTTGTGGTAAGGGGATTTGAAGAAAACTTCGAAGATCAGGATTTAAGGGTAGATTCACCTACGGCAGGAAAGGTTATTTTAAAGATCTTCTTGGCTCTATTAGCCACAAAGGCATGGGAATGCAAATCTATAGATATAAAAGCTGCCATTTTGCAGGGGCATCAGCTCCAGAGAGACATTTTCTCCGTCCTCCTAAAGAGGCAGCTAACACAGAAGGGGTACTCTGGAAGGTGAACAAATGTGTATATGGATTATATGATGCGTCTGGTATTTTTCGGTAAGGTCAGCTTTGTTAAAGTTAGGCTGTTGCAAGTTGAAACCAGATCCGGCAATGTTTTACTGGCACTATAAAGGAAATTTTTCTGGCATCTTTATGATGCATTTCGATGATTTTCTGTGGGGTGGGACTAGTGATTTTGAAGCTATTGTAATCTCTGGTTTGAGGAAAGAATTCAGGGTTGGAAGTCAGGCTTCCAGTGTATTTAAATATATTGGACTGGAAATCGGACAGACTAAGTTAGGGGCAACTTTACGTCAGCAAACTTATTTGGAAAGCATCAGCCCAATAGCAATTAGTCGTGGCCAGGTTTCACAAAAAGACACAATAGTTTCAAAGTTGGAGAAAGAGCAACTGCGAACTTTAATTGGGCAACTGTATTGGTTAGGTGGACAGACTAGACCGGACGTGAATTTTGATGTCTTAGAGTTGGGTACAAAAATGAATGATCCTAAAGTGGAAGACATAATAAGAGCAAATAAAGCGTAGGCCAAACTAAAAATGCAGGAGTGTGTTTTGAGGTTCCTGGTTTTAGGTGACTTTAGGCACTTGAAACTCATAGTTTATAGTGATGTGGCCAATGCAAATTTATGTGATGGGGCTTCAAGCGCAGGAAGTTTTACAATTTTCCTTTTGGGGAACAATGGTAAATGTTGCCCTCTTGTGTGGGAAACAAAGAAAATAAGGAGAGTGGTTAAAAGCACTTTGGCAGGCAGCGTGGTGGCACAGTGGTTAGCATTGCTGCCTATGGCGCTGAGGACCTGGGTTCGAATCCCAGCCCTGGGTCACTGTCCGTGTAGAGTTTGCACGTTCTCCCCGTGTCTGCGTGGGTTTCACCCCCACAACCCAAATATGTGCAGGATAGACAGATTGGCCAGGCTAAATTGCCCCATAATTGGAAAAAATAATTGGGTATTCTAAATTTATTTTTTTAAAAGCACTTTGGCTGCTGAGACGTTAAGCCTTGTAGAGGCGGTGGACATGGCCTTTTACATATCTCAGATAGTGACAGAAATTTTGGGATTAGGGATTTGGGTAATATACCTATTGACTGTCACATTGGCAATAAATCCCTGTGGGAAAATGTGCACACTACAAAAAGTGTCAATGAAAAAAGGTTAAGGATAGACATCGCAAGTTTGAAGCAGATATTGGACAGAGGGGAGAAAATTAAATGGGTCGACAGTAGCTATCAATTGTCAGACTGTTTTACAAAAAGAGGGGCTAGTTCACAGAAACCTTTGGATATTGTTAATGAAAGGCACCTGTTTCTGAGACTGTTTTTTTCAAAAATGAAAAAAAAAAGAAGGGGGGAAATTGCGTGTGTGTTTTTGAATTTCTTGTAATTTTGTTTTCACCTAATAGTTTTTTTTTCTCCAAGGAAGGGGAGATTGTTAAGTAATGGGTTATGAGACATTCCAATTAGTTGTCTCATTTTATGTTAAGTATCTAATAATTGACATTGATATGTAAAGGGGCTTCAGGTAGACTTTGTGTCAGGTGATGTGATGATAGAGTTTTGTGCAGTGCAGAGTCTGTTGAAGTAAAATAAAGGTTTTTTTTGGAGAAGGAGCAGAACCTTTGACTCTTTTTACAACAGCAGCTAAACGTCTAACACTTAGGAGGTAGCCGAAAACTGACAGAAATTCCCTGGGTCTCCACATATCTTGGACATTTTTGGCTGGACATTTTGCAAATATATTGCCCCTTTTTCAAAGTGGAATTAATGAAAATCAGCTCAAACCACAAACAAAGGGTAACATTGAATACACTATGGGAAACTTTAACATGATCAGCCCAGCAAAAACAGGGAAATCAGGCAGGGAAACTTGCCCTGGAGACTTGCCAAATGGAGAGAGGATGCTTGTGAGAAGAAGTGTAATCATAGCTAAACCCATTCAAGCAATGGGCAGGGACATCAATCCGGCTCTTAAAAGCAGAAATCTAGGAAAGTAATCAGAATAAATCAGAATTTGAGCATCTTCGATCAATAGCGTGGCAATCTTTAGGGTGAATTCCATGACCCCTTTTTGTGTAGTCAAGGACAGTGAATGCATTTCAAATGGCACCTCCTACCAACCACACCACTAACCTCTGACAGTGCCCAGTGCACCATATCCTCACATCACTCACCCATCAGCAATCCCTATCAATCAGGACTCATGGCTAACATTCAGGTGCTTCACCAAACCCTCACACTTATCAATGTTCCAAACATCACATCCACTGCACAAAGTTTCCAGCTATTCAGCTATGGCAGGCACATCACGCAAACATTTTGCAGCACACTTATTGATACACGTCCCTCTCTCTTGCTGCACATGTTACAGGGAGCTGTAGAGAATCAATGAGGAATGGGCGTGGTTTTATCTCTTACTGAACCCCTTGGAGTAAATGGTACTCCATCTTATCGGGCCAACAATTACTGATAATATTGCCAGCATCACCAAGAACTTCCAGAATGATGATATGTTTCCTCCTCAAGCACCTTCTTAAATTTCAGCTCACCCTTATCCTACTTCTAACATGAAATGGAAGCTACAGATGGTACGACCATGGACATCTTGCTTCTCTCACCAGCCTTCTCTCATCTCAACCCTTTCCTCCTGCGTTTTTGCTTTCAGACATCCATGACCTCTGCCTGGCCAGTCAGTGATGCTTCACTGTGAAAGGAGTGAGAAATGCAAGACATCTGACAACACAGCACACTTGATCTGACACCCGAAGCCACTGGATCAGATGGTAATATATGGACATACTTTAAATGTCAGTTTGGATAATACAGGGAGTGGGGCTGGGGTGGTGGGGTGGGGTGGGGGGGGGGGGATGCGGGGGGCAGTTGTCTGCATATGGTGAGTTACTGGGCACAAGTGGCCTGCAACAAGACCGGCAGAAAAGCATAATACATGCCCAAGTTCATCAGAGAATGAGTTTACAGACGGGTTCTGCTGTAGAGGACTTTGATGGGCTGGCATACAAGAAAATACTGATGAGTATTCACACAGAAATGCTTGGTGCATTGGCAGGATGCCACGAAAGCTTGTCACTGTCAAGAAGCATGGAGGATTCCAGCATTAGATTGGCACAGGGCTTTGTGCAGAACTTGGAGATTATGTTTTCTAGTGTGGAGATGGTGGCCAACTCCATGACAGCATTTGCTGAACCATCCATGATGCAATCTCTGGTGGTTGATGTCTCAGCTTCTACTGCATCACAGACAGAAGCTGCCCAACTTAGTGCTGCAGTGGACACTCAGACCGACATCTTAAGGTGATGTTTGTTGTCATGCAAGGCCAGCTTGGTGCAATGCAGATTCTGACTGCTGCCATCATTGCTGCAGATGCCATTGCTTAAAGGTACTCAAAGAAATTCAGCAATATGTCCACCAACAGACTACGAGAATTGCTGAGATGCCATACTAAGAGAGTGGCAGTGGCACTGTGGGGAATTTATCTGTTGTTCCTTCTCAAGATGTGCTCTTGTTGCCAGCCAGTCCAGATTGTTGCCACCCATGACAGTATGGTGCAATTCAAAGCTAGGACTTCAAGGTCCCGAGATATTCATAGTTGTTCAGCAAGGCCTTCTGTAGCCTCCCCTGGTGAAAGTCAGCAGGCTTCTACCAGCTATGATACAGCTACTGTAGGTAGCACTACATAGAAGCACTAGGGCATGCAAAGACACCTCCAAGGCAGGCATTAACGAAATGCCCATGGTTGCATAGTTCCGGTTTATTTATATTATTAGACGTGTTGTAGTACAAATTGGTCACAGTGGGTGGGTGTAATTTGTTTGAGGATTGAGAATTAAGACAATGCCTTGATACTTGCTACTGCTAAGACTATCCGAAAGCTCTAAGACTTTGTACATGAAACTCATCATGAATCAAAGAAAGTTAGCATGCAGGTATAGAAAACCATTAGGAAGGCAAATGGAATGTTTGATTTTGTTATGAAAGTATTGACACGTAAGAGTAGAGAAGCCTTCCTGCAATTGTACAGGGCCTTGGGCTGAGACCATTCCTGGAATACTGTGTGCAGTTTTAGCCTCCTTACCAAAATATAAATATTCTTGGCCATAGAGGGAGAGCAAAAGTTCACTCGACTCACTCCTGGAATAATGAGGTCATGCTATCAGGAGAGATCGAGTAGACTGAACTTTATTCCCTGGAATTTAGAAGAATAAGTGATTATCTGATTGAAATTTACAAGATTCTTAATGTAATCAAAACAAAATACTGCAGATGCTGAAAATCTGAAATAAAAACAGAAAATGCTGGAATAACTCAGCGGGTCTGGCAGCATCTTTGGCAAGAGAAAGCTAATTAACTTTTCGAGTCTGTATGCATCATTTTCAGAGCAGAGAATGTTCTTAAGAGAGTTGGCAGGGTAGATGCTGGCGCAATGTTTCCCCTGGTTGAGGAGTCTAGAACGAGGGGTTAAATGGCATGACGGCACAGTGGTTAGCACTACTGCCTCACATCTCCAGGGACCCGGGTTCAATCCCGGCTTCGGCTGACTTTGTGGAGTTTGCACTTTCTCCCTATGTCTGCGTGGGTTTCCTCCGGGTACTCCGGTTTCCTTCCAAGATCCAAAGATGTGCAGGTTAGGTGGATTGGCCATGCTAAATTGCCCCTTAGTGTCTAAAAGGTTAGGTGGGGTGGCTGGGTTACAGGGATAGGGTGGAGGCGTGGGCTTGAGTAAGGTGCTCTTTCTAAGGACTGGTGCAGCATTGATGGGCCAAATGGTCTCCTTCTGCACTGTATTTCTATGATTCCATAATCTTAGAATAAGGGTCAGGCCATTTAGCACCGGGATGAGGGGAAATTCCTTCACTCAGAAGGTTGTGACTCTGAATTCTCTACCTCTGAGGGCTGTGGGATGCTCAGGCCTTGAGGATATTCAACACTGAGATCAAAAGAATTTTGACTAATGAAGTAATTAGGATATGGGGATCGTGCAAAAAGGTAGAGATGAGGAAGAAGCCATCGGGCTGGATTCTTCAGCCGCGTCCACCGCAAGATCGTCACGGGCGGGACACAGACCGCGTAAAGGTCCATTGACCTCGGGTGGGAATTTCTGGTTGCCGGGTGGGCCCGGTCGGAGAATCCCACCCATGATATTATTGAGATCAAACTGAAGAGCTGAATGGCCAACTCCTGCTTTTGCTTCTTATCTTTTTAATGTTCACTTGGACCAGTTTCCATGTTTGCACTGACCATGGGAGACCTCATGGGCTGGTTTCTCCGATTCTGGGGCTATGTCCCCACGCCAGCGTGGGAACGATGGCATTTTACGCCAGAAAAACTGGCGCGAAACGGCCACTGATTCCCCATTTTGCTGGGGGCTAGCAGGACGGCAGCACCCGGCTCTAGCTGCCAATGCTCCCTGGAGAATTGCCAGGTCCGTGGCCGCTACATGGCACCGGCCGCTCGCGGACCCGGCCCGTGAAATAGTCCCCCCTCTCGGAAGGCTCGCGCACCCTGGACCAACCCTCCACAGTGCCCCAGCCTCGAATAATGTCCCCCCCTGCCCGCGGATTGGCTCTCCCCCGACTGAGGCGGCGCTTGTCTGAGTCTGCAGGCGCCACGTCAGGTTCCCGATGGGTGAGACCACACGTGTCCCACGCCGTTGGGAAATTGGCCAGTCGGGGTGGAGCATCGGGGAGCGGACCTCAGGCAACGTTCTAAGGCCATCGATACGTGGTGCGGCGTACTCGCAGAGTATGCTGCTTTGGAGGGGGCGGAGCATTGCGAAAGCAGTGCCACCCCGATTTGGTCAGGAACTCGGATTCTCTGGCCGGTCGCTGAACCCGATTTTGGCGTCGCCGACCGGAGAATCCAGCCCTATTGCTTTCAGTACATATTGGAACTTGCAGACATGCTGTGCATTGATCTCGATAATGGAAGAAGAGGTGCAACTCATCCATTTATTACTGAGCATTAACACTAACCTTATTTTTAATTCAACTTATTTTACAGTGTATCATTTATGTCTTAACGCTGATAACTCCGATAACACAAAGTTGCATTGAAGAATTTTATGACTTAATAATGAAAACCAATTGAATAGAGATTCATAGCACTGATAGTGCAATTGGGTTAAAATATTAAAAGCTTTCAGATAAAATAATGATGATATGATCATTCCTCTTATTCTTGGCTAAACTGGTGAATTTACGTCACTATAGTTGGAGTTTATTGCAGCAGGAAACTCTTACCAGAAATTATAGAACAACATTAACAGTAACCTTATTAGTTTATTTCCTTTGGCAGTTAGTACATTACAGACAATCTGAAAGTACAATTTTGTTTGTTTAACTCCCAAATGTCCAAGCATGCCTCCGGATAAAGGATTTGTGCCAATGGATATCAATCAGAGTTGTGTATTTATGTACATGAAACATCTTCCTTATTTTATATATAACTCTAATTTAATAGTAACACATAAAAATGATGCATTGGAGCTTAAGTGACACAGCATGCGGTGATGAATGTAACATTATAACCAATGCCACAATATATATAATTAAAGTTGTAAAGGTGAAACAGTGAGTCTTTTTATTCACCATGGTTATTTCATGGGGTTGAAATTACCAGAATGTATTGCTTTTTAAAGTAATAAAATCTGTTCAATAACAAAATGGGCTTAAGCCTTGGCGTATTGAATTGATTAGTGTTGCCCTGACAGCAAAGCTGTGTTATGTCCCAATGTGAGAGGAATGAGTTGAACACACACCAAAGTTGTAGTCAATTTACAGAAGAAAAGTGGAGTGCCAACTTACAGCTATATACGAACAGGGATTTCCTTGGTGCTGCTCCCAAAACCCTCCATTTCATGTTAACTACTTTCAAGTTAACATTGTTTTCCTATTCTTTCTTGTTTCAGTCAGATCATTCCTATTCAGTGACACTCCATTCCTCCAAGGCTATGGCATGTAAACAAATTTCTCAGTCCCCATTTTAGTCTCGGCTCTTACTGCTTATTTAAAGTCTGCTCCCCCATAACAATTTTGCTGTGCTGGTTCCAGTTATATCTAGGCCAGCAGTGGGGGGCCGGGGAGGGAGGTTGGTAGGGAAAGTTGCTGCCTGGGACTAGAGTTGCTCATCAGCTAACAGAAACTAATGGAACAATGCTGCTTCTGAGCTCACTATCTGAGGAGGGATTGATCTACTAAGTGGGAAACCAGAAAAAAAGTGTGAATTGTTCCAAGGTGGTCCCCACTGCGATTTCAGGATGGAATCTTCTGGAGTATAAGTTGGGAGGTGGGAGTGGAAGGAAGAGTGATTCCTGTTCAGCTGGACCATAGCCAGTAGAAATGCAGGGTTGCCTGAAGGGCTTCCATGCCCCTTAGACTGCCTCGTCCTGATCATTGCATTATTGAACAACACTCCCCAAAGTGGAAAGAAAAGCAGTGGCTACGCACTGCCACTCCTGCAAGTTGACTACCTTGCCTGCTGCAAGTAAACCTGAAGAAAAATTTTGGCCACTCGCCGATAAATTAATTGGGAAGGGGACTTAATTCTGGCAAGATGGCCTTCTAATGAGTATGTATGACTTTGGAGTCAGGCAATGAAGCCTGGAAAATAAAACCTCCCTGGCCCTACACAGCAAGAGATGAGATGGTTTGTTGCCTGCTGCTTCCTCTGCCTGAACCCCAGGCCCCAACACATGCTGAACTTATGCCCGAGGTTAAAATTAAACCTTTTATAGAAACATAAGTAGGCCATTTAGCCCCTTAAATCTGTTATTCAATAAGATCATGACTGATCCATGACTAACTCCAAATACCCACCTTTGTCGTATATTCCTTAACTTAATACCATTGGTTAACAGAGATCTAGCAAGCTCATTTAAACTTTTTTTTTTAATAAATATTTTATTGAAAATTTTTGGTCAACCAACACAGTACATTGTGCATCCTTTACACAATATTATAACAGCACAAATAACAATGACCTATTTTATATAAACAAAAAACAAAAAAATGAATAAATATTAAATAACAAAAATGAAAACTAGCCCTAATTGGCAACTGCCTTGTCACAAGTTACACCCCCCCCCCCGCCCACCACCCCCCCCCCCCCCCCCAAATCCTGGGCTGCTGCTGCTGCCTTCTTTTTCCCCTTCCATCTATCTATCCGCAAGGTATTCGACGAACGGTTGCCACCGCCTGGTGAACCCTTGAGCCGACCCCCTTAGGACGAACTTAATCCGCTCTAGCTTTATAAACCCCGCCATGTCATTTATCCAGGTCTCCACCCCCGGGGGCTTGGCTTCTTTCCACATTAGCAATATCCTGCGCCGGGCTACTAGGGACGCAAAGGCCAAAACATCGGCCTCTCTCGCCTCCTGCACTCCCGGCTCTTGTGCAACCCCAAATATAGCCAACCCCCAGCTTGGTTCGACCCGGACCCCCACTACTTTTGAAAGCACCTTTGTCACCCCCATCCAAAACCCCCGTAGTGCCGGGCATGCCCAAAACATATGGGTATGATTCGCTGGGCTTCTCGAGCACCTCGCACACCTATCCTCCACCCCAAAAAATTTACTGAGCCGCGCTCCAGTCATATGCGCCCTGTGTAATACCTTAAGCTGAATCAGGCTTAGCCTGGCACACGAGGACGACGAGTTTACCCTACTTAGGGCATCCGCCCACAGCCCCTCCTCAATCTCCTCCCCCAGCTCTTCTTCCCATTTCCCTTTTAGTTCATCTACCATAGTCTCCCCTTCGTCCCTCATTTCCCTATATATATCTGACACCTTACCATCCCCCACCCATGTCTTTGAGATCACTCTGTCCTGCACCTCTTGTGTCGGGAGCTGCGGAAATTCCCTCACCTGTTGCCTCGCGAAAGCCCTCAGTTGCATATACCTGAATGCATTCCCTTGGGGCAACCCATATTTCTCGGTCAGCGCTCCCAGACTCGCGAACTTCCCATCCACAAATAGATCTTTCAGTTGCGTTATTCCTGCTCTTTGCCACATTCCATATCCCCCATCCATTCCCCCCGGGGCAAACCTGTGGTTGTTTCTTATCGGGGACCCCCCCAAGGCTCCAGTCTTTCCCCTGTGCCGTCTCCACTGTCCCCAAATCTTCAGTGTAGCTACCACCACCGGGCTTGTGGTGTAGTTCCTCGGTGAGAACGGCAATGGGGCTGTCACCATAGCCTGCAGGCTAGTCCCCCTACAGGACGCCCTCTCTAATCTCTTCCACGCCGCTCCCTCCTCCACTCCCATCCACTTACTCACCATTGAAATATTAGCGGCCCAATAGTACTCACTTAGGCTCGGTAGTGCCAGCCCCCCCTATCCCTACTACGCTGTAAGAATCCCTTCCTCACTCTCGGGGTCTTCCCGGCCCAAACAAAACCCATGATGCTCTTTTCAATCCTTTTTAAAAAAGCCTTCGTGATCACCACCGGGAGGCACTGAAACACAAAGAGGAATCTCGGGAGGACCACCATCTTAACCGCCTGCACCCTCCCTGCCATTGACAGGGCTACCATATCCCATCTCTTGAAATCTTCCTCCATCTGTTCCACCAACCGCGTTAAATTTAACCTGTGCAATGTGCCCCAATTCTTAGCTATCTGGATCCCCAGGTAACGAAAGTCTCTTGTTACCTTCCTCAACGGTAGGTCCTCTATTTCTCTACTCTGCTCCCCTGGATGCACCACAAACAGCTCACTCTTCCCCATGTTCAATTTATACCCTGAAAAATCCCCAAACTCCCCAAGTATCCGCATTATTTCTGGCATCCCCTCCGCCGGATCCGCCACATATAGTAGCAAATCGTCCGCATACAAAGATACCCGGTGTTCTTCTCCTCCCCTAAGTACTCCCCTCCACTTCTTGGAACCCCTCAGCGCTATCGCCAGGGGCTCAATCGCCAGTGCAAACAGTAATGGGGACAGAGGGCATCCCTGCCTTGTCCGTCTATGGAGCCGAAAATATGCCGATCCCCGTCCATTCGTGACCACACTCGCCACTGGGGCCCTATACAATAGCTGCACCCATCTAATATACCCCTCTCCAAAACCAAATCTCCTCAACACCTCCCACAAATAATCCCATTCCACTCTATCAAATGCTTTCTCGGCATCCATCGCCACTACTATCTCTGTTTCACCCTCTGGTGGGGCCATCATCATTACCCCTAACAGCCTCCGTATATTCGTGTTCAGCTGTCTCCCCTTCACAAACCCAGTTTGGTCCTCGTGAACCACCCCCGGGACACATTCCTCTATTCTCATTGCCATTACCTTGGCCAGGACCTTGGCATCCACATTTAGGAGGGAAATTGGTCTGTAGGACCCGCATTGTAGCGGGTCCTTTTCCTTCTTTAAGAGAAGTGATATCGTTGCTTCAGACATAGTCGGGGGCAGTTGTCCCCTTTCCTTTGCCTCATTAAAGGTCCTCGTCAGTACCGGGGCGAGCAAGTCCAAATATTTTCTATAGAATTTGACTGGGAATCCGTCCGGTCCCGGGGCCTTTCCCGTCTGCATGCTCCTAATTCCTTTCACCACTTCTTCTACCTCGATCTGTGCTCCCAGTCCCACCCTTTCCTGCTCTTTCACCTTGGGAATTTCCAGCCGATCCAAAAAGTCCATCATTCTCTCCCTCCCATCCGGGGGTTGAGCTTCATATAATTTTTATAAAATGTCTTGAACACTTCATTCACTCTCTCCGCTCCCCGCTCCATCTCTCCTTCCTCGTCCCTCACTCCCCCTATTTCCCTCGCTGCTCCCCTTTTCCTCAATTGGTGTGCCAGCAATCTGCTCGCCTTCTCCCCATATTCATACTGTACACCCTGTGCCTTCCTCCATTGTGCCTCTGCAGTGCCTGTAGTCAGCAAGTCAAATTCCACATGCAGCCTTTGCCTTTCCCTGTACAATCCCTCCTCCGGTGCTTCCGCATATTGTCTGTCCACCCTCAAAAGTTCTTGCAGCAACCGCTCCCATTCCTTACTCTCCTGCTTCCCTTTTTGTGCCCTTATTGATATCAGCTCCCCCCTAACCACCGCCTTCAACGCCTCCCAGACCACTCCCACCTGGACCTCCCCATTGTCATTGAGTTCCAAGTACTTTTCAATACATCCCCTCACCCTTAGACACACCCCCTCATCCGCCATTAGTCCCATGTCCATTCTCCAGGGTGGGCGCCCTCCTGTTTCCTCCCCTATCTCCAAGTCCACCCAGTGTGGGGCGTGATCCGAAATGGCTATAGCCGTATACTCCGTTCCCCTCACCTTCGGGATCAATGCCCTACCCAGCACAAAAAAGTCTATGCGCGAATAGACTTTATGGACATAGGAGAAAAACGAGAACTCCTTACTCCTAGGTCTACTGAATCTCCACGGGTCCACACCTCCCATCTGCTCCATAAAATCTTTAAGCACCTTGGCTGCTGCCGGCCTCCTTCCAGTCCTGGACTTCGACCTATCCAGCCCTGGTTCCAACACCGTGTTAAAGTCTCCCCCCATTATCAGCTTTCCCGTCTCTAGGTCCGGAATGCGTCCTAGCATCCGCCTCATAAAATTGGCATCATCCCAGTTCGGGGCATACACGTTTACCAAAACCACCGTCTCTCCCTGTAGTTTGCCACTCACCATCACGTATCTGCCCCCGTTATCCGCCACTATAGTCTTTGCCTCGAACATTACCCGCTTCCCCACTAATATAGCCACCCCCCTGTTTTTCGCATCTAGCCCCGAATGGAACACCTGCCCCACCCATCCTTTGCGCAGCCTAACCTGGTCTATTAGTTTCAGGTGCGTTTCCTGTAACATGACCACATCTGCTTTAAGTTTCTTAAGGTGTGAGAGTACCCGTGCCCTCTTTATCGGCCCGTTGAGCCCTCTCACGTTCCACGTGATCAGCCGAGTTGGGGGGCTTCCCACCCCCCCTTGCCGATTAGCCATCATCTTTTTCCAGCTTCTCACCCAGTTCCCACGCAGCTGTATCTCCCCCAGGCGGTGCCCCCCCGCCCATCCTCTCCCGTACCCGCTCCCCCCTTTCCCCAGCAGCAGCAACCCAGTAATTCCCCCCTCCCACCCCCCCCCCCCCCCCGCTAGACCCCCCGCTAGCGTAATTACTCCCCCCATGTTGCTTCCAGAAGTCAGCAAACTCTGGCTGACCTCGGCTTCCCCCCGTGACCACGGCTCGCACCGTGCGACGCCCCCTCCTCCCTGCTTCTCTATTCCCGCCATAATTATCATAGCGCGGGAGCCAAGCCCGCACTTCTCCCTTGGCCCCGTCCCCCATGGCCAACGCCCCATCTCTTCTCCCTCCCCACCTCCCCCCATCACCCCCTGTGGGAGAGAGAAAAGTTACCACACCGCAGGATTAGAACATAAAACCCCTCTTCGCCCCCCACATTTGCCCCACCACTTTGTCCAAACGTTCTTTTTAATAATCCACTCATTCCAGTTTTTCTTCTACAATAAAAGTCCACGCTTCATCCGCCGTCTCAAAGTAGTGGTGCCTCCCTTGATATGTGACCCACAGTCTTGCCGGTTGCAGCATTCCAAATTTTATCTTCCTTTTATGAAGCACCGCCTTGGCCCGATTGAAGCTCGCCCTCCTTCTCGCCACCTCCGCACTCCAGTCTTGATAAACGCGGATCACCGCGTTCTCCCATTTACTGCTCCGAGTTTTCTTCGCCCATCTAAGGACCATTTCTCTATCCTTAAAATGGAGGAATCTCACCACTATGGCTCTGGGAGTTTCTCCTGCTCTCGGTCCTCGCGCCATAACTCGGTATGCTCCCTCCACCTCCAACGGACCCGCCGGGGCCTCCGCTCCCATTAACGAGTGCAGCATCGTGCTCACATATGCCCCGACGTCCGCACCCTCCACACCTTCAGGAAGACCAAGAATCCTCAGGTTGTTCCTCCTTGCGTTGTTTTCCAGTGCCTCCAACCTCTCCACACATCGTTTCTGATGTGCCTCCTGTATCTCCGTCTTCACCACCAGGTCCTGTATATCGTCCTCATTCTCGGCTGCCTTCGCCTTCACGACCCGAAGCTCCCGCTCCTGGGTCTTTTGTTCCTCCTTTAGCCCTTCGATCGCCTGTAGTATCGGGGCCAACAGCTCTTTCTTCATTTCCTTTTTTATCTCTTCCACGCAGCATTTCAAGAACTCTTGTTGTTCAGGGCCCCATGTGAAACTGCCACCTTCCGACGCCATCTTGGTTTTTGCTTGCCTTCCTTGCCGCTGTTCCAAAGGATCCGCTGCAATCCGGCCACTTTCCTCTCCTTTTTCCATCCGTGTCCAGGAGGAATTCCCTTCTGGTTTACCGCACGGTGTTTTTAGCCGTTAAAATTGCCGTTGGGGCTCCTATCAAGAGCCCAAAAGTCCGTTCCACCGGGAGCTGCCGAAACGTGCGACTTAGCTGGTCATCGCCGCACCCGGAAGTCAGCTCATTTAAACTTAACAATTGACTAGCATCAACTACCATTTGCAGAAGAGAGTTCCAAACATTTACCGCCCTTTGTATGTATCATAGCTTTACTCCTGAAAACATTTGGCTCTAATTTTAAGGATATATGAGGTAGGCTTCTCTGCCGGTTGGTTTCTCCATTGCGTCGGCAGCCCACCCACGCCCGTGGATTTCCCGGCAATGGGGGGTGGCCGCCATGGGGAATCCCATTGACAGGTGGTGGGAACAGAGAATCCTGCTGCTGGCGAGGGGGCGCTGCCCAGGAAAACGTGGCTGGCGGAACGGAGATCCCCGCCCATGTTTCCTCGTTCTGAACAACAGAAACAACTTCCCTGAACTTGCCTAATAGTTCCCCTGAATGCTTTGAAAAATTCCATCTAAATTACATTGAATACCACTCTCTCCGTAATCTGATACTTGGAGTCCAGGTATCTTTCTGGTAAATCTATGTTGTACTCCCTACAAGAGCAATCAATCCTTCCCAAGGTTTGTTGCCCAGACATGTTCCCCGCACTGCAGATGTGGTATTATATAACTGAAGTTGGAATTCCACCCTCCCGGTATCCCGGTTTTGTATATAAATGTAAGCATTTCATCAACTTTTTAAATTTCTTTTATACCTGGCCATGACACTTTAATGATCTTTGCTATGATTTGTGCATATCGACTTGACTTTTAACATTTCTGTTGGAAATTTCTAAAAAGATGGATGTGTTGTGAGAAATACATTGCTGAGAACCATTTATACATCTAATGTACATAATGTTCATGGAGCATTTTCAATTGATTAAGTCCCCTAATGCACATAAATCATTGGAACACAGTCTTCAGCAATTACTTTAATATCTAGGCACCAATACATATCACTACCACCATGACATTTTTCACAAGGTTACCAAAGTTACATTTTCTTTTCTTTAATTTAGTTAAAGTATAGCTGATGAAATCTGAGTTTACTTTGCTTTCTGTTTTACTGGGGACAGGTATTTCAATTCCACTGATCCTGCAGCATGTGACACAATGTCCATTGCAGAACACTAATCTTGCAAAAACATTTTGACAGATTCTGGCACTATGAACTTCTAAACCATTGCATTGCCTCCAGCAAAGCTTTGTTCATTGCTATTCAAGGATCACTTCCCCGTATAGGCACACTCTCAGAGCTGAACCACGCCTGCCTGTCAAAAGAACATAACAAAATATTAGCTGCTTACTTCTTCAAATCGTTCTGTCTGAGGAGTAATGAGGAGATTCAACACATGATTAGCTTTGCCAGCTCAGCCTTCTACAAACTACATCAGTTGCTGTTTGACAACATAGACTTCTGCAAGTCAACAGAAGTCTTGGTATACAGAGCAGTTGCCACCACCACGCTGCTGCATTGCAGTGATTCTGGACTGTGTTTCAGCGACGCAGAAGAACACGAGAGAAAGTTTACCAACAATGCCTTGCCACATTCACCAGCTTCATTGAGAGGACCACTGAACACACTCTAGTGTCTTTCTTGAAGCCATCTCCACAAGAATTCAGGCAAAACTCTTGCAAAATCTACTTTGATGGACTGGACATCCAAAAAACATCTCCCCCACCAGATCCTGTTTTCTCAGCTCTCAATGGCCAGTGTTCCATGGAAGGACAAACAAAATACTTCAAAGGCACTTTGAAACTCTCCTTGAAGTATGACTGGGAACAGCTTGCTCCCAAAAGTAACAACATTTCCGTCAACTGCATTATGCTTTGTATCTAAATGCCTTACTGATGAGGCAGAACGGCGGCAGGGAAGGAAAGGAAACAAATCCACATCCCACTACCTCTTGGGGCATCCTCCTGGGCACCCTCCGCCATTTCGATCAAAAATTGGCCTTTCAGTCACATGAAAGCCAATAGCAGATATCCATGACCTTGAGTAGACATCATCGTTGAATCAAGGGATAGCTGACCATGATGACATTTGATCTCCTCTTCCCTCCCCATCTCTCTGTATGAATCAACCAGTTGCCTAACTGCACCAAAAGTAAGCCGAAAGACAAATTTGGCTCTGGTCACAGGCTAGCATAGAGCAAAGTTCAACCCTGCTGATTCACCCTGCTGGTTTTATGGCAGTTTCTGCTGCCTGGTGAATTTCTTGACCATTACATTGTCTTCAGTGGAATTTTCCTTTTGATTCCTCACAGACAGCTTCTTCCCACCTGCTGCAAGCCTAACCAACAGCTCCCACCTTTGACGGTTTCACCTATGGCCCTACTTTGTGTGTTGACATTCTTTCCCTCACAATCTTATCCGACCCTCTTCAGTGCTGTGCCCTGCTGACTAAAATATTTGGTTTAGATTTTCCAATGCGTCTCCTTCTTCCCCACTCTTGTCACTTTGCATTTGTTGATGCTGCATTTCCTTCACTTGTTATCAGGGAACATTCCAATCTATCCAGATCCCTCTGGTTCAGATCAGAGGTGCCATTTCTTATTTACTTTCTGACAAACTTTAGTGATGTTGGCATTCAGTGTATGTCACGATTGGAAAGAAACCATAAATGGCAATTTGCAGAAACAAAAGCTCACTTATACAATTCATAAGGAAACAAATCAGTTAATGAGCAACCATCAGTATTACCAGCCACTTTGTAGTGAACATGCCAGCAGCAAGGTTTAATTGGATTCATCGCAATAAACTTTTTATTTATGATGTTCAATTAAAAGTGATTTTTTTTCTTGAATCCAACCCCAGGGAAGCATTTCCTGTTTGATAAAACAGATGCAACATATCATTCTCGTCAGTGAAGGTGAACATTGGGCGGGATTCTCCGTCCCGCCGCACCCGTTTATCAGTGCGGCGGGCCCCCGCTGGCAGCAGGATCCTCCATCCCAGCAGCCGGCCAATGTGGTTTCCCATTGTGGGCACCTCCACGCCGGTGGGAAATCCACACTGCCGGTGAAGCGGAGTATCCCGTTGATGAAAATCCGGAAATAGGACTCTGTGGGGAAGAGTATGGCAGAAACAGGGAATGGGATAGCTGTGTGTGACATTGTGGAACCGAGATCACCACATCTGGATCATGCATACTATAATCCTAAGTGTCTGACATTGATCCCTGAGGAGGAGGAGACTTCAGAAGGTGCCCCATCCCATCCTTGCTCCACTCCTAGCACCAGCTCAAATATTAGCACCTCAGTCCGGTTGAGCACAATGGGTAAAATAGTTTCCCCAATTGGGATGAGCATCGCACAATCACCAAGGCAGTTTCTGGAGGCTGTGACACTCCAGGGCTCTGACTCTCAGAGGAGCATGGGAGGCCAGGAAGATGCCAAGTCCCAGCAGGTAACGTGTCTCTGGAATTGTCCATGAAGTAGCAGATATTGGATGCCCAACGGGAGGTACCGTGGAGATCTGGAAAGCTTTCAGAGGTTGCGGATGCCCATTCACGGATAACAGAGGAGTGCATTCAGGCCATGGGCACTGCCTAAACCCGTGACTTTCTCCAGTGAGAATCTGATGATGCTCATAGAGAGCCTGACCCAGCAGCTCAGTCAAGGAGTTCTGGGTAAATGTTTGGACCTACAAGCCCTCACACTGTCAATGACCTCAAAAGGCAATGTTAGTGCAAGAGATGGGCATGGTACTAGTGTCCTGGCCAGGTGCCAATGCAGGAATGGCCATTTGGCCCTCACACTGGAGCATGAACATTGGGACTCCTCTCAGGGCACCCCTCATGTTGACAGTGGCCCCTCCGTGCCTCTGCCAGTGACACCATGAAGGCCTCAGGGTTTTGCGGTGACAGAGGAGGCTTCTGCCATTGTTCAGGAGTTGCTCAAAAGGACTCCGCTTCCAGGCCAACATATCATTGGAATCAGCAGCCTGCTTCCAGTGTAGCTGACCAAGTTTGGGAAGCAGCATAACAGTACTCAGAAATTCTTTTGAAAACACTTTAGATACACAAGAGTGTTAGATAGATGTGCAACATGCTGTTGCTCAACTGTACTCCATTAAATTGTTCATTAATACTCGATATTTGTCTTATGAGTGAGGTAGAGACTTTCTTGCTTGGACAATAGCCGCAAAGCAATGACATCTCTGTGCTGACAACCAGAGACCCATGTCCTGTGTTTGTATGGGACAAGCCCTCAGAATGTGTTAGGTTGGTCTTAGACAGAGCTGGGAAATGTCAAAAGGTGCCTTCATGGAATTTTCTGAGAATCAGGGGCTCCCTTTCCTCCGGCCCACCCAGAATTTGTTGGCCATCATGTTCCTCCATATGGCCATGTTACTTCTCAAAGTCCTCATCAAGGTCATCGTTGGACTCTTGGTGTCGCTCCATGTGTCTTGCCCACAACAGAACCAAATTGTGTGGAGCACACGGCACCACCATGGTCAAAAATCTCAACGTGGAGCTCTAATTGATGCAGGGGTTTTTAAATTCCTCAAATAACTTTTTCGATTCTCATGAAACCTCAAGCCATAAATAGCAATTCAGCAATTCAGTAAATAACAGAATAGTAACACTGTTTAACAAATGAGTTCAGCTTCATGATATCGGGCACCTGATGGAGAGTCACAGAAAAATGACAGTTCTGAAAAATAATTGTGTCATAGTTATTTGCTGATCAGAGAGTGCATGTGGCTCTGCATTATTTGCAGACTTTCTTTTGATCTCCCAACTACAGTGTTAGGAACTTAATCTTCCTTCCAGTTAACAGGCAGCTATTCTCTACAAGACAGAGTTTGCTCCTATAATACACCTGAGCAACAAATTTACTTTGATGTATACAAACATTTATCTTACAAAACACTCAATTCGAGAACAAATGACACAGGCTTAGCTTTCAAAACCCAAAGCATACTTTGTGAAATAGTTTGATACTTCAATAAAAAATTCATATTTTTTGAAAATGAGTAATATCTGAATGCAGATGTTATAGTTCCAACGTTTAAATCACTATTTTTTCAAATTCACTCTTGGGATATGGGTGTCATTGGCTGGATCGGCATTTATTGCCCATCCCTAATTGCCCTTGGACAAAGCAGATGGCGCGTGGTGGACAGTTTCAGTGGTGGACAGTTAAGAGTCAAGCGCATCGCTGAGTGTGTCTGGAGTCACATGTAGGCCAGACCAGGTAAGGATGGCAGATTTCCTTCCCTGAAGGACATCAGTGAACCAGATGTTTTTTTTCAACAATCGGCAATGATTTTGTGGTGATCATTATTAGACTTTTAATTCCAGATTTTGCATTGAATTCAAATTTTACCATCTGCCATGGTGGGATTCGAACCCGGGACCCCAGAGCTTTGCTCTGGGTCTCTGGATTACTAGTCCAGCGACAATACCACTACACCACCACCTCCCTATCACTATGATAATGATAACATTAAAATTTACATTTTGCCGAAGCTTTTCATCTTACACTCATCAGGACAATTGCAAGAATACCAATTTCAAGGGAAACAACTATGTTATACTGTATAAGAAGAGAGTGCTAATTGGTTGGTAAGTGGACTCTGATTGGCAGAGGCATTGTCATGGCGAGTGCATCAGTTAATGGTGACTAACAGTTAACTAGTATTCATTATTTGAAAATTTAAACCAGGCAGGTCACTAGAGGTTGGCATTGACCAGGGGTCACTAGAGGTTGGCATTGAAGGAGGGGGTGTTCAGAAAATGGAGAATGGGGGGGGGGGGGGGGTGTAGATATTGGGGTAGCCACTCAAAATGGCACCCTGATCTGCAAGGAGTCCTGCTGGCGAGTTCAACTCACCAGTGAAGAAAATCAACTAAAGTGTGTCCTTGGCGGGGAGAAATGCCCCAAGGCCCCCAAAAATGGCAAAGTTCCAGTGAATAGCGAAGTGAATCTCGGCTCTGCAGCCAAAGCTGCGCCAAAAGCCCGAAAACTGACTTAGTTTCACGTTGACTGGATCGCGTCCCACAGCTCTGTATGCTGTTTCAACATATAAATTCAGATATGAGGTCAGATGTATTCCAATTCAAACTGGGGAATTTTGTGGACATTTTGACAATACCCCTTTAAGCTTCCTTCTCCTATAATACCTGGGATGAGTGTTGCCGTATCTGCTTTTGAGCGATTTTCAGAAGCTCAGCCCATTATAATCGCAATCTTCTCTGCCTAATATTTATGACTTTTTATTATTATTTGGCCTTAAGGAAGTTAACAAAGCTACAGTCCAAATACTGTCAGTATCACTTCATGACTCCACAAAGCTTGATATGTGATGGAGCTATCTTCAGATAACTCCAGAAGAGCAAAGCTCATGGGTGGGTTTCTCTGACCCGCCAGACCTATTTTATGGCATGGCACCGACAGCGGGATCCACCGTCCCGGCAGCCAGCCAGTGGGGTTTCCCATTGTGGCTACCCCCACGCTGTCGGGAAATCCACGGGAATGAGTATACTGCCGGCGAAGCGGACTGTCCCGCCGACGGAGAATCCCACCCAATATCTTTTGGCATTTGATACTCATGAAAGTGTGTTTCACGTCAGTTGAATATCCTATGGACTAAGTTGAGCACTTAGCATGTTCCGGAAGGTTGATCCTTCAGTCTTGTCAGATGTTGAGGAGACACTCAATCTACTTGATGATATCTTTGTCCATGGAAGGGACAAAGCAGAACAATTATCAGTGGAGTTCACTTGAATTCCAAACACAATTTGACGTTCAACAAGGATAAATGTACATTTACGGTACCTGAGATTGACGTTCCAGGGTACAGAGTGACAGCAGCTGAATAAAGTCTGCATACGGCAAATTCAAATCCATTCATGTGCTTCAAACACTGTTTATCCTAAAGAATTGGCATCGTCCTCAGTACTCCCAACTGGAGTTCTGATGAAGAGTCATATTGAACTCGAAACGTGAACTCTTAAGTTGTTAACTCCACAGATGTTGCCAGACCTGCTGAGGTTTTCCAGCATTTTCTGTTAATCATTTGAGGGCACATAGAGCGATGATAGATGTGACCACATGCTCTGCTGAGGCACGGACAATGCTCACACCACAAGCACTTGTGAAGGAGGTGACACTGTTGCCATGAAGAACTGCAATCAGTGGTGACAGTGAGTTCCAAGGTCTTAACTCTTGACTGTTCAGAAATAAAAAGAGCACAATGAGCTTGAAAGGGATGGTGGAATGGGCATCTTGATATACTGCCAGAGGATGTCCTTGAAGTTGCTGTTCTGCCAACTCAGCTGGAGGTCACTGAGGGCAAGGTGGGTGTTTATCTGAGGGAAAGTGAAATCATGTTAGTGTCTTCATGTAAAGGGGAGGGCTCTCAAATGATGTTTCATTACTCCAAGCCAACCCATAAGCTGTTATGGCCTGCTGCAGCTCTACAGTAGCAGCTACTGACAGAGGAGAGCTTTCCGAAGCAATGTCTTCTGTTTTCTGCAGGGCCAGTTATGAGGGAGCATCACCATACCAGTGTGCTGTCAGCAGCACGTTCAGGAGAGGGATGGGCATCTGAAGCAGCTGTCAATAACACCCTCCACCGTGCACCTTGGTGAAGCCGTACATGAGTTTAGAATAGGTGCCAAAAGGTGACCGGCACTTCACGTGTGTGTCGGAGAAGGTGACAGAAACTGAGGCAACAGCAAATAGCCCCGCTCAGAGAATGGAGGAAAGACAGAGTCCTGCTCAACTGGGCAGAGAAGCAGAGCCTCTGGGGCCACATCCACAGTGGCTCTTTCTGGAGCAGCAATGGGAGTTACGTGTCCAAATGCCAGAATTCCCAAGGGCAGTGCGGAGCCATGGGCATAGAATTAAGGTGTGCATTCATGTGATCTGTTCCCCTAAGCCTCAGGCATGTGAATGCATGAGATACTCCATTGAAAGAGTGGCAACGTAGAGCAACATAAGAATCATAAGAACTAGGAGCAGGAGTAGGCCATCTGGCCCCTCGAGCCTGCTCCGCCATTTAATGAGATCATGGCTGATCTTTTGTGGACTCAGCTCCACTTTCCGGCCCAAACACCATAATCCTTTATTCTTTTATTCTTTCATAAACTATCTATCTTTATCTTGAAAACATTTAATGAAGACGCCTCAACTGCTTCACTGGGCAGGGAATTCCATAGATTCACAACCCTTTGGTTGAAGCAGTTCGTCCTAAACTCAGTCCTAAATCTACTTCCCCTTATTTTGAGGCTATACCCCCTAGTTCTGCTTTCACCCGCCAGTGGAAACAACCTGCCCGCATCTATCCTATCTATTCCCTTCATAATTATAGATGTTTCTATAAGATCCACCCCGCATCCTTCTAAATTCACGAGTACAGTCCCAGTCTACTCAACTTCTCCTTGTAATCCAACCCCCTCAACTCTGGGATTAACCTAGTGAATCTCCTCTACACACCCTCCAGTGCCAGTATGTCCTTTCCCAGGTAAGGAGACCAAACCTGAACACAATACTCCAGTTGTGGCCCCACTGACACCTTATACAATTGCACCATAACCTCCCTAGTCTTAAACAACTCCATTTGCCTTCTTAATCACCAGTTGCACCTGTAAACCAAATTTTGCGACTCATGCACTAGCATACCCAGGTCTCTCTGCACAGCAGCATGTTTTAATATTTTATCATTTAAATAATAATCCCTTTTGCTGTTATTCCTACCAAAATGGATAGCCTCACATTTGTCAACATCGTATTCCATCTGCCAGACCCTAACCCATTCACTTAGCCTATCCAAATCCCTCTGCAGACTTCCAGTATCCTCTGGACTTTCTCCTTTACCGCTCATCTTAGTGTCATCTGCAAAGTTGGACACATTGCACTTGGTCCCCAACTCCAAATCATCGATGTAAATTGTGAACAATTGTGTGCCCAACACAATCCCTGAGGGACACCACTAGCTATTGATTGCCAACCAGAGAAACACCCATTAATCCCCACTCGTTGCTTTCTATTAATTAACCAACCCTCTATCCATGCTACTACTTTACCCTCAACGCCATGCATCTTTATCTTATGCAGCAACCTTTTGTGTGGCACCTTGTCAAAAGCTTTCTGGAAATCCAGATATACCACATCCATTGGCTCCCCGTTATCTACCGCACTGGTAATGTCGTCAGAAAATTCCACTAAATTAGTTCGGCACGACCTGTCCTTTATTTTCTTTTTAAATTTAAAGTGCCCAATTCATTTTTTCCAATCAAGGAGCAATTTAGCATGGCCTAGAAACTTTAACTATCTGTTTTTATATTCTGAGCAAGTTTACTCTCATTATCTATCTTACTCTTCTTTATAGCATTTTTAGTAGCTTTCTGTTGCCCCCTAATGATTTCCCAATCCTCTAGTCTCACACTAATCTTTGCCGCTTTGTATGCTTTTTCCTTGAATTTGATACTCTCCCTTATTTCCTTAGGTATCCACAGTCGATTTTCCCTCTTTCTACCGTCCTTCCTTTTTGTTGGTATAAACTTTTGCTGAGCACTGTGAAAAATCGCTTGGAAGGTTCTCCACTGTTCCTCAACTGTTTCACCATAAAGTATTTGCTCCCAGTCTACCTGAGCCAGTTCTTCTCCCATCCCATTGTAATCTCCTTTGTTTTAGCAAACAAACAAATACTATAGAAAGTGGAAGGTGGCATTTGTCAAGGGAAGAAAAAATGCACAATACATTTCACTGAAAGTGAATTTGGACCATCTCCAAATTGAAAGAAGGCACAGGAGGGATGCAGTTCTTGGAATTGTTGCCAAAGTGCAAATTTAGCATTGCATTGCCATGTGGAAGAAAGTGGCACTGAACATGAACGGCAACTCTCTAATCCCCTTCCATGGGAAGAAGTTGGAAGAAATTCAATAACCTGACAAAGGCAGAAAAAGTAATTGCTTTGTAAGCCATGTGCCATGACTAAGTTAGGAAGAAGGGTCACTGCAAATGTCTGCACACTTGGTTGACATGGTGCGATCTGTGCCTGTAGTTGCACATCAATGCAACATTTACAGAGATAAATGATTTTTGATTGATGAACTTGAGGGTTGAGAGTGAGGACTTATATCATTACATGAGTGTTTATTGCAACCACTTTTGGAAGACCAATGGTTCAGTCAATATTAATCACCTGATTTCTCATCTGCATGGTACCCTTGCCAAAGGAGAGGAACTGAGCTGCCCTGATGTGGGATTGTGCTTACAAGGTGATTAATCTGGCCAATCACCAGTAACCCCCTGTATAAACTTGTGACATATAAACTTACACTTTATCACTTTCTCCACTACAAAGGGTGTGGCCCTTGTTACTGCGGTTACCTGAAATTTGTCCTGTAGAATGATGCAAAACCTTTGCAGAGATTTCAATCGAAACAACTTCTATTCCAAGGAGGTGTTTTAAATCATTGTGGTCTGCAAAGCCCGCTGGCGGGGTATATATCTTCAGGAGGGTTTGCTTCTTTTCTGCTGTTAGTCTGGATTCTCAAACAGATGTTAACTCTTCATTCTGACCTTTAAGTTAGGAGTCACAGAGTAAAGATCTGTTGCTCTCTTTGGTGTTGTCTCTTAATTTGGCTCTGTTTAATTATGTTTGCTCAAGAGTCGGCAGGTATCTTTCGACACCGCCACAAGGTTCAAAACCGAATACTGATCAAAGACTCGATACACCAGTTAGTAAGTTCAAAAGCAATACTCATTTATTTACACACAGTCAAATCTACTCATGCATAAAAATCTACAACCTAAACTATCACTATTACTAAAAGACTATACTTAACTTCGGGTGCCCACTCAGTCAGAGGAACAATGGCCGTTGCTCGGTTCTGAGGCTGATGGGTTGAACTGTTTACAGGATAGCAGCTAGGAGCGTCTATCTCGTAGCATGCGTTGACTTGGAACTTACTTGGTCTGGTGTAGCTGCTGGGCTGGCCTCTCTTCGCTGAGAGCCAAGGCCAAAGAAGAAGGATTCTCTCTTGGGGAATACCTTTTACACCTAAAAGGGCTTTGCGCACTTTTGGGCGGGCCTTAAACTTGCCTCAATTAATTGGGCCTAGTGGCCATTGGTTTGCTTTGTTTGAGTCTCCTCTGGTGCCGGGGTGTCTGCCTTGACATTGTTTATCTAAATGTTTCCCTTTTGCCCTCGGAGATGGCTCATTACTATGTAGATGGCTTAGCAGTGTCTGTCCTGTCTGAGAGCCAAGGCTCTAATCAACAGACAGACCTTGCACCTGCTTGTTTCTCGGTATTGTCCAATTTTCCCTGCATTCTTTGCAAGTGTCCATTTTGTAATCGGGACGTGGCCATCCCAGATGGCTACACACCCGCCTTGTGATCCTCAACGCAAAGTGTGAAGGATCACATTACTACGTCGTCTTCATCCTCTGACCAAACGGGGCACCCATACTTAGGCTCTACACTGTCCTATCCTGTGCAACACAATTTTACCTAAATCATTTTAAGTACATTCATTATCATAAAACTCTACGCAGTGCTATGACATTAATACATGCATTACAGAAAAATTAAAAAACTGGAACCTCTAACTATTCTCAATAAACTATTCTCATTCAACCAATCCAAAAATCTACAACATCTTAAACTGTACAAAATAGCAGCACACAAATTTCTCTGGCCTGGCAGTCAGACACAGAGGTTTACATCTCTTTATTCCACAGAATGCATTAAACAAAATGGATGCTCTTTAATCCATCCCAATGGGTTTGGGGGTCTGGTGAAATTTGAAAATGGGGGACGTAAACCTGTATACTGGGGTGCGAGAGCGATACGCTCTCTTTCGCCATTTCCTAACTCTAAACGTTAGCACGACACTGCAAAGTATCGTCAGCACTAAGAGTGCTTCGACTACATATGAGAGTGAGTACCAGGTGATAAACTTATCACACCAGGTCGGGGTATTGCTAGCTGTCGCGGGGCTAGTTATCTCGGGGTTCCGTGTATTACTGTAGTAACCGTGCTAAAGCTGCTTGGGGCGAATTGGAGTCCATCTCATCATTCCGGATGAGCCTGAACGAATTGTCTCGGTGCCAGAATCGTGTGTCGAGGTTGGAGTTACTATGCTTCAATCCTTAATCGTCGGGCAGTGGGTCTGGGTCAGGGGCTTTGATATATGTAATCTCAAAGGGGTCAGTGGAATCATGTTCGGATTTGCTGGGAGTGGGGCCTGGTACAGGGTAATAGTCATAACATGGTGTGCTGTAGCTATCGTCACCGTGATCGCTGTCACTGTCGCTGTCGCTGCTGGTTGAAGGTAGGGAGAGGCGAAGTCGTGCCTCTGGGGGTGAAGTTGAAGTCGTGTCTGAGGGCGGGCTGGACTGGGTGGGGGAGGGTAGGAATACGTCATCTGTGGGCGGGGCGTGCTCGTCTGCTGCTGCGAGCAGGATGTGGTGTGTGTGGTTATTCTGCGAGCCATAAGCCTTGAGCTCGTTTATATGAAACCACGCAGACTTACCATTGGGATAGGTTATTTTGTATATTGAGGGGCTGACTTTGTCCAAAATGGAGTACGTTCCGGAAAATTTGGGGAAAGGAATGAACTGGGGTTGTAAAAGGAAAGCATAACTTGTTGCCCTACTGTAAACTCAGTGGCGTGTACTGTTTTGTCGAAACAAGCCTTGCTCTGTTTCTTCCTGGTTCCAAGTCTCACAGCTGCTGCGAGTTGGGTTGCCTTTATGTTCTCTAACAATTGTTTAACCGCATTTTCATGCGTGAGGGCTGTGACTGCGGGGTTGGCCAAATCCAGTCCGAATAAATACTCAGTGCCTTTCATGGGGCATCCAGTCATGAGGGTGTGGGGGGTGTATCCTGTGGACGTGGATACCGTGTTTCTTAAAAACATTAAAGTAAATGGGAGAACTGAATCCCAGGTGCTGTTATTCTGCTGTACCATTTTCCTGAGGGTGGCTTTTAATGTCCTATTCATTCATTCTACAATACCACTTGACTGGGAGTGGTATGCGATGTGAAACTTTTGTCGAATGCCGAAAATCGTGAGGATGTTTTTCATTACACGTCCGGTCAAATGGGAGCCTTGATCGGATTTTATACTGCCGGGGAGGCCCCACCTTGTAAAGATGTGGTGTGTTAATATTTTAGCTGTTGTCTTGGCCGTATTAGTTCGCGATGGAAATGCTTCCTCCCATTTTGTGAAGGTGTCTATGACCACCAACATATACTTATAACCATTCCTGCACGGGGGTAGGGGTCCTATATAATCTATCTGTAGATTTGTCCAGGGTCCATTAACGGGGCGGGAATGACTAAGTTGAGCCTTTTTTGCATATCTGTCCGGATTGTTCTGGGCACAAATCAAGCAATTCTCTCTGTAGTGCAACACATCGGTTTTTAAATCAGGCCACCAAAAGAGCGGTCTGAGGTGGGCTAGGATGGGTTCAATTCCTTGGTGTCCATGATTGTCATGGAACTGACAAATGGTCTGGTTCCTGTCCTTCTGGGGTTGACTTTACATCTGGGCCTTCTTGGGGTTGACATTTTCAACCAATTTCTTTTAAGAGTGCTAGGAGTTAGGCGAGAAGCAAAATGTGCTCTCCCTTTATGTCTGTCTGTAGTAACAAGTCGTCTACATACTGAACCAGACAATCAGGGCGGAAAATTTTGTTAATCCATTTGCCAGCTGTCGGTGGAAAATGGAGGGGGAGTTGTGGAAGCCTTGTGGAAGGCACGTCCACGTGTACGGTTGCCCTTGGAATGTAAAGGCGAATTTGTACTGGCATGCTTTAGCCAATGGAATGGACCAAAGCCTTTACTAATATCCAAAACCAAAAAATGTTTTGACTGGAGTCCCTGTTTGAGCATGGTCTCGGGACTTGTGGCTACGGTGGGGGCTGCTGCTGGGGTTACTTTGTTCAGTTCACGGTAATCAATGGTCAGTCGCCATGATCCATCCGGTTTCCTGACAGGCATAATTGGTGCGTTGTTTGTGGAGGCTACTGATCTGAGTACGCCTTGATCCAACAAACGCTCTATGACTTTGGAGATTTCTCCCTCTGCTTCCTGGGGAAATCCGTACTGCTTCTGGGGTTTAGGGTCGGGACCTGTAATGTTCACAAAGCCAGCCAAATTGCCACAGTCGTGCTTGTGCTGTGCAAATGCTGCTTTATGTTCCTGCAGGACTGCCCTAACCTGTTTGTCTGTACTAATGGTTCGAGGGTCGAACCAGAAGTCTCCTACTGAGCTAATCCTGTTTACATATTCTCCTACTGTGAGCGTGGCGGGGGCTTGTGCTGCCTTTGCCATTTTCCAAAGACACTTGTTAACTGGGTCAAAAGAAAGGTTGTGGGAGCACATGAAATCGATCCCAAGGCTATGTTCTGCTGTCTGGGGCAGATCAACCAGAACTACGAGGTGTTTAGTTGTGATGTTCCCTATTTGTATTGCTACAGGGGCTGTGATGTGTCCCTGTTGTAAATGGCCTTTCAAGCCGCTGAGTGTGACGGTGTCTGTTGTGGGCCACGTGTCTCGCTGGAACATCGTGGAGGAATTGAGTGTGGTGCGGGACCCTCCTGTGTCCCAAAGAAATTCTATGGGGTGTCCCCGAACTTTGCCTGCCACAACTGGTCTACCAAACATGTCCGAAAGAGTGTCGCAGACCCAGGTTTGGGAGCTCGAACACAGTCAGTCGGTGCCGTTCATGTCTGCATTCTCTGAACGGGCACTAACGCTATGGATCGGCTTTGCCCTATTCCGGTTTAGGGTGCCTGTCTGTTGGTTTCTCTGCTGCTTTTGGGACGCTTGACACTCTCGTGCAAAGTGTCCTAGCTGGCCACAGTTGTAACATTCCTGAGCTTTGGTCTGGGGTTGGCTGTTCCTGCCCTAATTTACCCATGCGAGGTTCTGGTGCGCTTTAGCTGGGTTCATCTCTTCCTGCTCTTCATCGGGTGTTATAAATGTGGTTTTGCCTACAATTGAT
Source organism: Scyliorhinus torazame (assembly GCF_047496885.1). Taxonomy (NCBI): domain Eukaryota; kingdom Metazoa; phylum Chordata; class Chondrichthyes; order Carcharhiniformes; family Scyliorhinidae; genus Scyliorhinus; species Scyliorhinus torazame. The sequence continues at coordinate 202,291,987 of NC_092710.1, forward strand.
TGCTCCCAAGCGCGGGACAATCTCTTCAAAACCCATTTTTCATTGTGGGCCTCATCTGAGGAGTCATAATTTGTGCAAGCGTCCTGCGTCTGTGGTGTGGGAGACTAGAGCTTCACTTGCTCCTTTTCATCCAGGCCGTACATGGTAGCCTGCTGTTTGACTTTAGCGAAAAATTGGTGGGGGTCTGAAGTGGGAAGGAACAGTGTAATTTTTCGACACGCGTCCTGTAATTGGGTCACGGTTAATGGGGTTGTGTAAAGGAAATCTGCTTCTCCTTCTCCTGCGGCCCTGCGGTGTGTGGTTACAGGATTCATGGGGGTGTGTTCTGCCTGTTCGGTTGGGGGTTGCGGCGCTTTCCTTTTCTGGGGTTTTTCCTGCGTACATGTCCCATGTATGTATCTATGGGCAGTCTCATTCAATTCCTGCCAGTCGGGGCCGTTTTCCTGATCTAATTGTGGTCCAAATGTGCTTTGAAACCCATTTTGAATGGAAAGCAGAGATTGCAATTCTGCAATTTGCTTCTGGCACTTTGCGTGGTCTACGGAGCTCTGCCTTTGTTCCGTCGTAGAAGTATGGAGTGCTTGTAGGGCTGCTTTCAGATGATTGCACTGTTTCTGCAATTTCTCAACTTGTTGTTCTGTCTCTTGTCTTACCAAGACCGCACGTTGCGTGTCCTGGTAGGCCTTATCTTATTGCGTCTGAAAACTGTTCAAATGTGTGAGACAAGACTGATATGCCCTCTTGACATCATCCACCTCTCTGTCCCTTGCCGCTAACTGCTCTTTTAAATCTCTATTCTACTTCTCTACTTCGCTCACGTCTACCTCACTACTTCTGTCTCTCTCCTCTATCTCTCTACAGAGCGTCCTAACGACCTCCTCTGTGCCTCGCAATTGTGCCAAACAGGACACGATTGCCATCAGCTTGCGAGCTTTCCCTAAGCTCTTCTTGTGTATCTCTGACAGGTTCTCCCACCAAGTATGTACTATACTCCCGGCACCTGTTTCCTCATTAGCGCAGAATTCTCTCCAAAGGCGCCATCCTTTCCCTTTGAGATAGTGCCTGATCTCATCTTCGCAAACGGGACACTGTCCTACTCTACTGGTCGCTGCGACCTCGAATTCCTGGGGTTCATAAGGCGTTCCATTGCCATCATTGCCATTTTCTCTATCTAGGTTCTCTACTGAATTTGGAACAGGGGGTGATAAAGTGGTAATGTAAACACGGGTACGGCTTACGCTAATTTCCGGCCTACAAAACTCCCGACAGTTTTACGCAATAAAATCTCTCAGGTGTACCTTATATCCCTGTTGGTACTCATGCATTAACACACTTCCGAATCTCGGAGGCTTGATCAGTACTGTTCTTACGCTTGAGGTTTTTCTGTTTCCAATTGGATTCCAATTCAAATTTTGGGTTCTCTCGGACTGGTTAGGCCACTTCTAAGTCGAGTCCCGTCAGATGTCGCCAGTAAATGTTGCTGTCTTTGGTGTTGTCTCTTAATTTGGCTCTGTTTAATTACGTTTGCTCAGGGGTCGGCAGGTATCTTTCGATACCGCCACAAGATTCAAAACCGAACACTGATCAAAGACTCGATACACCAGTTAGTAAGTTCAAAAGCAATGCTCATTTATTTACACACAGTCAAATCTACTCATGCATAAAACTCTATAACCTAAACTATCACTATTACTAAAAGCCTATACTTAGCTTCGGGTGCCCACTCAGTCAGAGGAACAATGGCCGTTGCTCGGTTCTGAGGCTGCTGGGTTGAGCTGTTTACAGGATAGCAGCTAGGAGCATCTATCTCGTAGTTTGCATTGACTTGGAACTTACTTGGTCTATAGTAGCTGCTTTGCGCGCTTTTGGGCGGGCCTTGAACTTGGCCTCAATTAATTGGGCCTTTCCCAATCATTCTTATCGATCTTCCTCCAATAGAGGGGTGGGTTCCCTGGTTGCTGGGCGTGTCCTAGGTGGCCGTTGGTTTGCTTTGTTTGAGTCTCCCCTGGCGCCGGAGTGTCTGCCTTGACATTTTTTATCTAAATGTTTCCCCTTTTGTCCTCGGAGATGGCTCATTAGTATATAGATGGCTCAACAGTTTCTGTCCTGTCTTAGAGCCAAGGCTCTAATCAACAGACAGACCTTGCACCTGCTTGTTTCTCAGTATTGTCCAATTTTCCCTGCATTCTTTGCAAGTGTCCATTTTGTAATCGGGACGTGGCCATCCCAGATAGCTACAGATCTTCATCAGGAAGACCTCAATTTAAAACTGCAAGCTTCAGACATTTAGCAAATAAAAATTATAAAGTACCTTGTTTAGAAAAAGAAAGTTATCTTGATGACATTAATTTATGCAGTTTCCTTTTAAGGTACAACTTCCAATTTAGGTGGTTATCGCAAAAATGTTTTTTTAGAAATAGGAGATGGAACTAGCAGAATTTAAGACAGGTGGTGATATCCAAATCCACATTGGCCCAGATCTTCTGTTCTCCAGATTGTTGGAGACTGGGTGTACGACCCATGATGTGTATCGAGGTCCTGACCCACTGACCTCCATAGGAATTAACAGGGAAGTTTGAACTGAAAATCCCTCACCACCTAACTACCCCTTCTGACCGTACCTGACTACTCCTAATCACCCAACTACCCTCTCTGACCAGACCTAACTATTCCTCACCACCCAACTATCCCTTCTGACTAGACTTCACTACCCTTAACCACCCAACTACCCTCTCTGACCAGAGCTGACTACGCCTCATCACATAAGTACCCCCTCTGATTAAATATTCTCAGCATCATATTGCGCAACCCCACCCCTCCCAATTACCCATGAGATTCCCTCAGACCCCGACATCCCTTTGCTCCCCCCCACCCTCATAGGCCAAACCTGATCCCCCTACCCTGCAACAATGGCCGCCTCCCCCCCCCGCCCTCCCCCCCCCCCCCCCCCCAAGGTGCAACCGCATCTATGTCCAACTCCCACAACCCCCTCCTGTGTCCGCCCCTGCTCCCGCAAACCGATGTCTGGGCACACCCCCCCCTCCCCCTCCTCCCCCCCCTCCCCCCCCCGCACTGCCAAAATGCTATCCTCTTACCTGAGATACTTACCATGTCAATTTCAATATACATTTAAAGTTACCTGGTATATGGCAGCTAGTGCTGAAAAAAAGGGGGCATGTCCTCCTTCAGCCAGGGTCCTAGGTTCGACTCCGGCTTGGGTCATTCATAGAGTTTACAGTGCAGAAGGAGGCCATTCGGCCCATCGAGTCTGCACTAGCTCTTGGAAAGAGCACCCTAACCAAGGTCAACACCTCCACCCTATCCCCATAACCCAGTAACCCCACCCAACACTAAGGGCAATTTTGGACACTAAGGGCAATTTATCATGGCCAATCCACCTAACCTGCACATCTTTGGACTGTGGGAGGAAACCGGAGCACCCGGAGGAAACCCACGCACACACGGGGAGGATGTGCAGACTCCGCACAGACAGTGACCCAAGCCGGAATCGAACCTGGGACCCTGGAGCTGTGAAGCAATTGTGCTATCCACAATGCTACCGTGCTGCCAAATTGTCTGTGAGGAGTCTGCGCATTCACCCCGTGTCTGCGTGGGCTTCCTCTGGGTGCTCCAGTTTCCTCCCACAAGTCCCAAAAGATGTGTTGTTAGGTGAATTGGACATTCTGAATTCTCCCTCTGTGTACACGAACAGGCGCCGGAGTGTGGCGACTAGGGGCGTTTCACAGTAACTCCATTGCAGTGTTAATGTAAGCCTACTTGTGACAATAAAGATTATTATATTATATAATCCGACTGTCCAACTCTGCTGGACTGTGACACTGGCTTTTGAGGTCAGCTGTGCTGTCTCGACCACCCCTGCCCCCACACGCCTGAGTCGAAAGGTGAGGCGAGACAGGCATGGACGGAATTTCACACAAGTAATGGACGTGGAGTGGCACTCCCGATGCTGAGTTACGGACCAGCTTCTCTTTTGTCAGTAACACTCCAAGTCCAGTACTACCAAATGGCAATTTCTGCTCATGTGATTTGGCTTTCCTATTTTGATGGAATTTAATCCTTCCAAGAATTTCATTGAATTCCCAATGTTTGCCATGGATGCGACATTCCTGGTGGTTTGGAGGGAATGAATTTGCCACTTTCCTCCCCCTCAAGCCGGAGCACTCCATCATCATGAAATACACTGTCTAACAATCCCATTCAGCCAGAGAGAGCAACAATGTGAAAATCAATTCAATCTGCAGTTCAAACTCAGGAGACTTAAAATGACAATCTGATGTCTCTTTTGTGGAATTCCCAGGCTGCTGAAATGCATTTTAGAATATTCCCCTCTGGTTTCCTTTCTATTTGTCATTCTAGAAAAATGTATTCCTGGAGGTGAGTAGTGAATTTAAAAGCACTTACCTTTGCAGGAGCAGCCCTTTGGATTTCGGCGGCAGCGGTGCGCAGGGGCCTTCTGGGAGGTGAGTAGTGAATTTAAAAGCACTTACCTTTGCAGGAGCAGCCCTTTGGATTTCGGCGGCAGCGGTGCGCAGGGGCCTTCTTGGAGGTGAGTAGTGAATTTAAAAGCACTTACCTTTGCAGGAGCAGCCCTTTGGATTTCGGCGGCAGCGGTGCGCAGGGGCCTTCTGGGAGGTGAGTAGTTAGTTTAAAAGCACTTACCTTTGCAGGAGCAGCCCTTTGGATTTCGGCGGCAGCGGTGCGCAGGGGCCTTCTTGGAGGTGAGTAGTGAATTTAAAAGCACTTACCTTTGCAGGAGCAGCCCTTTGGATTTCGGCGGCAGCGGTGCGCAGGGGCCTTCTGGGAGGTGAGTAGTTAGTTTAAAAGCACTTACCTTTGCAGGAGCAGCCCTTTGGATTTCGGCGGCAGCGGTGCGCAGGGGCCTTCTTGGAGGTGAGTAGTGAATTTAAAAGCACTTACCTTTGCAGGAGCAGCCCTTTGGATTTCGGCGGCAGCGGTGCGCAGGGGCCTTCTGGGAGGTGAGTAGTTTAAAAGCACTTACCTTTGCAGGAGCAGCCCTTTGGATTTCGGCGGCAGCGGTGCGCAGGGGCCTTCTTGGAGGTGAGTAGTGAATTTAAAAGCACTTACCTTTGCAGGAGCAGCCCTTTGGATTTCGGCGGGAACCGGAAGTTCGACCTCTGGCAAGTGCCCCCCCCCCCCAATAAATTCTGGTGGAGAGGAAACCCGAGACACTACACGTGTAGTGTCTCCCACCCGCCCTCCTCCTCTAACCTATAAATAAAACCCATTGGTGTAAGGTAAGTGCCATATTATATTATTATATTATTAGCATTGTGCAGGTCAAGGATTGGAGGTGGAGGAGCAGTCTCTGTCAGCGAGAGAACCTGAGAACATCTCAGAAGGTAAGCAAGTGATTTTTACTTTTATACCTGTTTTTCAAATTGTGTGTGTCGGGGGGAAACTGAAGTGACATCACAGAAAAGCTGTGACCTGAGTGGCTGGTTGGGATTCTAACCTAAATTTTTTTGAGTATTTGGGATCTAATTAAACATAATAACTTAATTATAATTTAGAGGATATCTAAGCCAGAGATCGGAGAATATTATAGTTAGCTATCGCATTTCTAGTAGAAATCTAGTGCTAGGAAACAGATAGTTGACAGTAACTTTGAAATTTAAAAAAAGTATTAAAAAAAAAAAAAAAAAAGACAAATTTTAATTTTAATTAATTGACGCAATGTCAGTTAGAGGGGTGCTGTGCTCTGACTGTGAGATGTGGCAGGTCCGGGAGGCTTCCAGTGTCCCGGATGGCTTCATCTGCAGAAAGTGCACCCAACTGCAGCTCCTCACAGACCGCATGGTTCGGTTGGAACAGCAATTGGATGCACTTAGGAGCATGCAGGTGGCGGAAAGCGTCATAGATCGCAGTTATGTAAGTGTGGTCACACCCAAGGTGCAGGCAGAGAAATGGGTGACCACCAGAAAGGGCAGGCAGTCAGTGCAGGAATCCCCTGTGGTTGTCCCCCTCTCGAACAGATATACCCCTTTGGATACTGTCGGGGGGGATAGCCTATCAGGGGAAAACAGCAGCAGCCAGAGCAGTGGCACCACGGCTGGCTCTGATGTTCAGAAGGGAGGGTCAAAGCGCAGAAGAGTAATAGTTATAGGGGACTCTATAGTCAGGGGCACAGATAGGCGCTTCTGTGGACGTGAAAGAGACTCCAGGATGGTATGTTGCCTCCCTGGTGCCAGGGTCCAGGATGTCTCCGAACGGGTAGAGGGAATCCTGAAGGGGGAGGGCAAACAGGCAGAGGTCGTTGTACATATTGGTACTAACGACATAGGCAGGAAGGGGCATGAGGTCCTGCAGCAGGAGTTCAGGGAGCTAGGCAGAAAGTTAAAAGACAGGACCTCGAGGGTTGTAATCTCGGGATTACTCCCTGTGCCACGTGCCAGTGAGGCTAGAAATAGGAAGATAGAGCAGACAAACACGTGGCTAAACAGCTGGTGTAGGAGGGAGGGTTTCTGTTATCTGGACCACTGGGAGCTCTTCCGGGGCAGGTGTGACCTGTATAAGATGGACGGGTTGCATCTAAACCGGAGAGGCATAAATATCCTGGCCGCGAGGTTTGCTAGTGTCACACGGGAGGGTTTAAACTAGTATGGCAGGGGGGTGGGCACGGGAGCAATAGGTCAGAAGGTGAGAGCATTGAGGGAGAACTAGGGAATAGGGACAGTGTGGCTCTGAGGCAGCGCAGACGGGGAGAAGTTGCTGAACACAGCGGGTCTGGTGGCCTGAAGTGCATATGTTTTAATGCAAGGAGCATTACGGGTAAGGCAGATGAACTTAGAGCTTGGATTACTACTTGGAACTATGATGTTGTTGCCATTACAGAGACCTGGTTGAGGGAAGGGCAGGATTGGCAGCTAAACGTTCCAGGATTTAGATGTTTCAGGCGGGATAGAGGGGGATGTAAAAGGGGAGGCGGAGTTGCGCTACTTGTTCAGGAGAGTATCACAGCTATACAGCGAGAGGACACCTCAGAGGGCAGTGAGGCTATATGGGTAGAGATCAGGAATAAGAAGGGTGCAGTCACAATGTTGGGGGTATACTACAGGCCTCCCAACAGCCAGCGGGAGATAGAGGAGCAGATAGGTAGACAGATTTTGGAAAAGAGTAAAAACAACAGGGTTGTGGTGATGGGAGACTTCAACTTCCCCAATATTGACTGGGACTCACTTAGTGCCAGGGGCTTAGACGGGGCAGAGTTTGTAAGGAGCATCCAGGAGGGCTTCTTAAAACAATATGTAAACAGTCCAACTAGGGAAGGGGCGGTACTGGACCTGGTATTGGGGAATGAGCCCGGCCAGGTGGTAGATGTTTCAGTAGGGGAGCATTTCGGTAACAGTGACCACAATTCAGTAAGTTTTAAAGTACTGGTGGACAAGGATAAGAGTGGTCCGAGGATGAATGTGCTAAATTGGGGGAAGGCTAATTATAACAATATTAGGCGGGAACTGAAGAACATAGATTGGGGGCGGATGTTTGAGGGCAAATCAACATCTGACATGTGGGAGGCTTTCAAGTGTCAGTTGAAAGGAATACAGGACAGGCATGTTCCTGTGAGGAAGAAAGATAAATACGGCAATTTTCGGGAACCTTGGATGACGAGTGATATTGTAGGCCTCGTCAAAAAGAAAAAGGAGGCATTTGTCAGGGCTAAAAGGCTGGGAACAGACGAAGCCTGTGTGGCATATAAGGAAAGTAGGAAGGAACTTAAGCAAGGAGTCAGGAGGGCTAGAAGGGGTCATGAAAAGGCATTGGCAAATAGGGTTAAGGAAAATCCCAAGGCTTTTTACACTTACATAAAAAGTAAGAGGGTAGCCAGGGAAAGGGTTGGCCCACTGAAGGATAGGCAAGGGAATCTATGTGTGGAGCCAGAGGAAATGGGCGAGGTACTAAATGAATACTTTGCATCAGTATTCACCAAAGAGAAGGAATTGGTAGATGTTGAGTCTGGAGAAGGGGGTGTAGATAGCCTGGGTCACATTGTGATCCAAAAAGACGAGGTGTTGGGTGTCTTAAAAAATATTAAGGTAGATAAGTCCCCAGGGCCGGATGGGATCTACCCCAGAATACTGAAGGAGGCTGGAGAGGAAATTGCTGAGGCCTTGACAGAAATCTTTGGATCCTCGCTGTCTTCAGGGGATGTCCCGGAGGACTGGAGAATAGCCAATGTTGTTCCTCTGTTTAAGAAGGGTGGCAGGGATAATCCCGGGAACTACAGGCCGGTGAGCCTTACTTCAGTGGTAGGGAAATTACTGGAGAGAATTCTTCGAGACAGGATCTACTCCCATTTGGAAGCAAATGGACGTATTAGTGAGAGGCAGCACGGTTTTGTGAAGGGGAGGTCGTGTCTCACTAACTTGATAGAGTTTTTCGAGGAGGTCACTAAGATGATTGATGCAGGTAGGGCAGTAGATGTTGTCTATATGGACTTCAGTAAGGCCTTTGACAAGGTCCCTCATGGTAGACTAGTACAAAAGGTGAAGTCACACGGGATCAGGGGTGAACTGGCAAGGTGGATACAGAACTGGCTAGGCCATAGAAGGCAGAGGGTAGCAATGGAGGGATGCTTTTCTAATTGGAGGGCTGTGACCAGTGGTGTTCCACAGGGATCAGTGCTGGGACCTTTGCTCTTTGTAGTATATATAAATGATTTGGAGGAAAATGTAACTGGTCTGATTAGTAAGTTTGCAGACGACACAAAGGTTGGTGGAATTGCGGATAGCGATGAGGACTGTCTGAGGATACAGCAGGATTTAGATTGTCTGGAGACTTGGGCGGAGAGATGGCAGATGGAGTTTAACCTGGACAAATGTGAGGTAATGCATTTTGGAAGGGCTAATGCAGGTAGGGAATATACAGTGAATGGTAGAACCCTCAAGAGTATTGAAAGTCAAAGAGATCTAGGAGTACAGGTCCACAGATCACTGAAAGGGGCTACACAGGTGGAGAAGGTAGTCAAGAAGGCATACGGCATGCTTGCCTTCATTGGCCGGGGCATTGAGTATAAGAATTGGCAAGTCATGTTGCAGCTGTATAGAACCTTAGTTAGGCCACACTTGGAGTATAGTGTTCAATTCTGGTCGCCACACTACCAGAAGGATGTGGAGGCTTTAGAGAGGGTGCAGAAGAGATTTACCAGAATGTTGCCTGGTATGGAGGGCATAAGCTATGAGGAGCGATTGAATAAACTCGGTTTGTTCTCACTGGAACGAAGGAGGTTGAGGGGCGACCTGATAGAGGTATACAAAATTATGAGGGGCATAGACAGAGTGGATAATCAGAGGCTTTTCCCCAGGGTAGAGGGGTCAATTACTAGGGGGCATAGGTTTAAGGTGAGAGGGGCAAATTTAGAGTAGATGTACGAGGCAAGTTTTTTACGCAGAGGGTAGTGGGTGCCTGGAACTCACTACCGGAGGAGGTAGTGGAGGCAGGGACGATAGGGACATTTAAGGGGCATCTTGACAAATATATGAATAGGATGGGAATAGAAGGATACGGAACCAGGAAGTGTAGAAGATTGTAGTTTAGTCGGGCAGTATGGTCGGCACGGGCTTGGAGGGCCGAAGGGCCTGTTCCTGTGCTGTACATTTCTTTGTTCTTTGTTCTTTGTATGTTTCCTGGCTGAGGGAATGCAATATAAACCGAGTGTCTCTGATGACTAGAAGGCATCATTAATCTTTCAAGTGTTGATAATGATGTTCCGCTCTAGTAATTTTTGTAATTATCTGTACAACGGTGTTAATGAAATATGCATAATAAATACAGGCATGCAAAGGTTTTGCCATATTGTATGTCACAAGGACAAGGCCAAGCAGCAGAAAGGCTGAATAGATTTGAACTCTCAATAGGTTAATATTAAATCATTACTGTCCACTTTGGTTATATTAGTGTAAATAGTAGGTTGGTTGACAGTTATTGATAACTGAAATCAATTATATTGAAAAGTATTGTTGGCTTGAATTATGCATTGATGAACTAATGTTATTCACCCAATCTACATACTCAAAAAGTTATAGGTTCAAGTCACACTTGAGAGGCTTGAGCACAAAACCTAGGTTAAAATCTAGTGAAGTACGAATAGACTGCTGCACTGTCAAATGTACTCGGTGAGATTCTCCATTCCTGAGATTAAGTGTTGACGCTGGGGAGGATTTGTGGACTTCCACGATAGCAAACTGGTACCGCACCTGGACTGATTCAGCAACAGTGGAGGGGCTAGCACCGATGCCAAATAGCACACAATTAATTCCAAAGAGAAACGGGGCGGGATTCGTCGGGTCCGTGATTGATACGCGCAAGGCTGACAAGCTGAAGCAGCATAGACAAAATACACTCCCCACACACTCATCCCAGCCAATAAGATGGCACAGGAGCATGTCCATCCCGCTGATGGGTCGGCTGTGGATAGAGGGCACCGAGAGGAGGAACACCCATGTGCCTTGCGGCCCTAAGTTCACAGTGGGAAGTTAGCGGTGTGTGCAGCTGTATGGCTGCCTTGCAGGCCACGGCAATGGTGCTCCCTGTCCGTCCACCCCGGCACCACAGCTCATCTCCTCCCAACCCCTGCTACTACCCCCGGCCCTGGCAGAAGTTCCCTGGCCAGCAGCAAGACTTTCAGCAAACTATGGCGATGTTAGACACTTTCTGTGCCCCCTCTCTCTCTCCCTCAGCAACCACGGCGCCTGTTTCACGATTTTTAAAAGCACAAGTGACCCTCGCCGTCGGGAATTTGCCCCAGTGGAGGCGGAGGTTCGGGAAGGCCCCGGCGAATCCCGGGTCAGGCCCGCTAATGATATGCCAACGACATTTTATGCAAGTTTATTCTGGAATGCACCGATTCCGTTGTCAAGGCACCAGAGAATTGCAATGTGGCGTGAAACGGGCACCCGTCACGATTTTGGCGTTAAATCGATTCTCCTCCCAATCAGTTTTCCCGATTCCGGAGTCCGCTGATGGAGAATCTCGTCCACTATCTTTCAGATGAAACATTAAACTGAGGTTCCTTGTGCCCTCTCAGCACAGCATTTGTCTGCCCATCTCATCTGAAGAATTTCTGCACAAGTTCCTGTGTCTTCACTAATGCTCACAAGGCTGCTAGTCATCTGAGGTACCCTCAATAATGATTCGCATGAGGCTGATGACGCGTCAGAAGGAGGCGTGTCGGGTCGGTGCACAGCCGCATTGCGAGGCCTGCGGGCCTGAGAGCCTGATTTTCGGGCCGGCTGTTCTTTGTTTTTCTGGCCCCTGGGTCTGGCCAGGCAGACCCTCGCAAAATGCCCTTTCTTCCCGCAGTCGCTGCAGATCGCGGAGCGGGCTGGACAGCGTGGGCGTGGGTGCTGGCCCTGTCCGCAGAAGTAGCAAGGTGTACCCCCACGGTGAGCGGGTCGCCGCGTGGCGCAGGCCTGTAATACGGCTGAGTCTGAGGAAGTCCGAGGGGGGCTCGCAGAGTCCACGGGGTACGTACCCAAATTATGTCGGGCCACCTCCATCGAGGAGGCGAGCGTTAGCGTGTCCTGGAGGTCATTTGCCCCGTTTTCGAGCAGCCGCTGCCGGATGTAGGTCGAGCAGATGCCAGACACGAAAGCGTCTCTGATGTGCAGGTTCCTATGGACTTTCCCTGTCACATCCTGATGGTCACAGTCCCTGGCAAGCGCGGTGAGTTTCTCGACGAATTTGTCTAGCGATTGCCCCGAGCGCTTCTGGCAGGTAGAGAGCAGGTGCCTGGCGTGTACCTCGTTGATGGGTTTGACAAACCGCTTGCGGAGTAACTCGACCGCCTCTTCATAAGTCATCGCCTTTTCGAGCGTGGCGGAGATTCTGTGACTCACCCGGGCGTGGAGTAGGCTCAGCTTGCGTGGTCCCAGGATGGGAATCTCTGCGGAGTCCAGGTAGGCCTCGAAGCACCGCAGCCAGTATTTTAAAATTTCCTTTGCCTCCGGTGTCCGTGCTTCCAGATTGAGCTTCTCTGGTTTTAGGCCTGTGTCCATCCTGATCTAGTTTCGTCTATTAAATTGAGGTACCCTCAATAATGACGCTTAGAGTGTAAACGGTAAAGAAGACTTTAATGGACTAAGAACTATGCTAGAGCTGAGACATGTGCTAACTGCTGCACAGCCCACAAGGCAGCCCCTTATATATGGCTCACAGATGGGCGGAGCCAGAGGCGGAGTCCCCAGGGTTCCAAGCCCGGTCTTAAAGGGGACATCACCTTACATGATGACAAGGCAGTAACCGTTCATCACACCATCTCTGCACACAACGGGAGACACCATGTTGCCATGGAACATGTGGTACAGGTGGACTGCTTTTTCTTGAAGGCAGGCTGCCTCTTAAAGTGAAACTATTGGGTGGAAAGTTTTACAGAGTGAACAACAGAGCAGAGGGATGCAGACTGATGGATGTGGCACAGGTCGCCAGAAGGAGAAACATCATGGTCTGGTAAGGGTCCAGTGGACCCTCAAGGATGACGTTCAGAATGGAGTGTGAACAATTGGTGAGGAAGATCTTCTCCCAGAGTCTGAGAACCTGGCAGCAGTGTCACAAGAGGCATAATGACCTCACACGGGTGGTCAGCATTTAATGAATGCATCTTTGGATGACACCTACCCTCCTCCACAACACCAATCTCTCATGCTGCCTAATGCACCAGACCCCTATCATTCACATTAGCAATCCATTTGCACTCATGACTTAAACCTGACATCCAGATTCTTCATTGCACCCTCATATACTTTGCAATGATACCAGCCTCACACCCAGCTCTCACTGTCTCCACATGGAGAGGCAGTGGTGTAGCGGTATTGTCACTAGACTAGTAAACCAGAGACCCAGGGTAATGCTCTGGGATCGAGGTTCAAATCCTGTAGATGATGAAATTTGAATTTAATTTTAAAAATACGGAAGTAAGAGTCTAATTAAGACTGTGAAACCATTGTCGATTGTCGGAAAAACCCATCTGGTTCACTAATGTCCTTTAGGGAAGAAAATCTGCTGTCTTTACCTGGTCTGCCCTACATGTGACTCCAAACCCACTGCAATGTGGTTGACTCTGAACTGCTCCTTCTAGAGCAATTGCGGATGGACAATAAATGCTGGCACAGTCTGCGACGCCCACATCCCATGATCGAATAAAACAAAACAGAATGTAACAGCTACTGAACTATGGTAATCACTCAATAGGTGATTAAGAAGGTGAATGGAGTTTTGTCCTTCATTGACAGAGAGATGGAGTTTAAGACTAGGGAGGTTATGCTGCAACTGTATAAGGTGTTAGTAAGGCCATACCTGGAGTATAAGGTTCAGTTTTGGTCTCCTTACCTGAGAAAGGACATACTGGTGCTGGAGGGTGTGTAGAGGAGATTCACTATAGTAATCCCAGAGTTGAGGGGGTTGGATCACGAGGAGAGGTTGAGTAGACTGGAACTGTACTCGTTGGAATTTAGAAAGGTGCGGGGGGATCTTATAGAAACATAGAAAATTATGAAGGGAATAGATAGGATAGATGCTGGGAGGTTGTTTCCACTGGCGGGTGAAAGCAGAACTAGGGGGCATAGCCTCAAAATAAGGGGAAGTAGATCTAGGCCTGAGCTTCGGAGGAACTTCTTCACCCAAAGGGTTGTGAATCTATGGAATTCCCTGCCCAGCGAAGCAGCTGAGGCTCCTTCATGACATGTTTCCAAGATGAAGATAGATAGTTTTTTGAAGAATAAAGGAATAAAGGGTTATGGTGTTCGGGCGGGAAATTGGAACTGAGTCCACTAAATATTAGCCATGATCTCATTGAATGGCGGAACAGGCTCGAGGGGCCAGATGGCCTACTCCTGCTCCGAGTTCTTATGTTCTTATGTTCTTATGGTAGAGACATTGACGAAACTCTGTATAACACAGCAGCTCACATTGTCTTGTGGGACAAAGTGGCAAAAACAGAAGGGAGCAGAGCAGGACCTGTGCAAAACCAGGGACACCTCTATCCCTGAGCCCTACAGAGGAGATTCTTCTTTGCATCAAGGGATAGCTGCAACGGACCCCAGTATCGAGTCATTAAGAACATCAACGACTGAAGCAGTCGAAACGTCAAAAATGGTAGAGCTGTACTATGTTTTACAATTTGCATTTTAAAGCAGCCTTTCATTTGCCATCCTGCAGGTCACTACCAAAGCAATTTTTTAAAAAATTAGTTCTTGAAATGTAAGAGGCAAGAGTAAGAGAATACTCCTCTTGGCTCCACATTGAAATTGTCAGCCTCAACCAGCCAACACGCGCCCCCTTTTTGAAGTCGTCCCGGTGCTGGTGCCCCCAACTGGCTAACTTTTATCTTCTTTGCGGTCAGTTCACTGTTTCATGACCGTGACTGGCACCTTCAGAACATTTGTCATGCCCTAATGACCCAAGTGAAATAATTTTATGCGGTCCTCTTGCACGTCAGTTTTGGCTCTATGCTTGCTACTGGTTTCAAGTCCAGCAAAACAGCTGCACCCAGTCTCCAACCCCTGTCAATCCTCTTCCAAGCCCTTCACTTTGAACTCTGTCCAATATCCTGAAATAAATTGATTCCAAAGCATTTCAGGGGGAAGCATGAAATGAACATGTCTGTAATGAAAACTGAAACCATCAGCTCATCTTCTGCATCAAGTCCATGCACAACCTTAGGCCTCTTATCAGGAAGTCATCAAACCTCCACTTTCTCGACCGGGGGTGAGCCCTCGAGCAGAAGCTCCAGAAAAATGGGGGGTGGGGGTGCGGTGTTTCCTGTGGTGCAGGAGGATATCAGGTGTAGGATCGTCCTTGGCACAAAAAAATCATCGATTCTAATATGACATTAATGTGGGGCTGGAAAGAAGGTTAAATCTCTGCCCCTCGAGTGCAAAGTTCTCCAAACATCCACACAACCCAGCTCCTCACAAGCCGAGGCTACGCCCTAGCTTGAAGCGTGGGGGGTTCTTCGTAACCGGGAGCTCATTTACCAGAGGATTTAAGTGGCAGTTGAAGTCGCCAACCACAAAAATGTTAGTTGAAGCTAACTGCAAAATCCACAACAGCCTTCGTAATTAACTCCGGGAGTAATTCGGGGGTCCATAAACATTCATTATTGAAACAACATCTCCATGCACCGAACCTCCAATGATCACATATCTATCTGCTTTGTCCTTGGTGCAGGTTTCAACTTTAAAAGGGATATTTTCATCAATAGGGATTGCCACACCCTTGCTACGTGATGAAAAAGAGGCGAAAAAAACCTGCCTCACCCAATCCCGCCTCAATTTAAAGTATTCTTCATCACAGAATCCCTACAGTGCAGAAGGAGGCCATTTGCCCATCAAGTCTGCACCTGCCTTTGAAAGAGTATTCTCCTTAAGCCCATGCCTCCAGCCTATCCGAGTCACCTAGTAACCCTACCCAACTTTTTTGAACACTAAGGGGCAATTTAGCATGGCCAATCCACCTAATCTGCACATCTTTGGACTGTGGGAGGAAACCGGAGACCCCGGAGGAAATCCACAAAGACACTGGGAGAATGTGCAAACTCCACACAGCCAGTCACCTGAGGCTGGAGTTGAACCTGGGCCCCTGGAGCTGTGAGGCAGCAGTGCTAACCACCGTGTCGACCCCAGTTGAGTTTAATCTAGATGCATTTCCTGGAATAAAGCTATGTCAACTTTCTCCTTAAGAAAGGAGACAATCATTTTCCTTCTGATAGGGTGATGGATGCCCCGTACATTCTCTGAGAAAATTTGCAGATTAACTGCCGCCATTAGTTATGCGACAGAGAGAACAGGAACAGATTTTCACACCACAATCGGGCGTGCGCCATTACATCCTCCTCCAACTCGCTTTACACCAGAGTCACCAAAGTCTACCCAAACTGCTCCTTTCACGGATAAAAGCCCTATCTGTACCAGAGTAGGATAAAGTCAACAACACATAAACCCTCCCATAATAACAAAAATACAAATGAATCACGACCACAACAGGTCCATCCAAGGGGTCATTCCTCAATAAGACTGAGGACCTGGAGGATTAACCTCACGGCCAGACTGTCGTTACCCTCAGGATACTTTCTCCGAAATAAGGAGATGAAAAGAAGAGCCAACAAGGGAATCGGGATCGAATGTCCCTCCCACATTTTGGACCCACCCGTGAAAACCTGCATCCATCAACACCCACCCTTCGGCAATGGCACCATTCGGTTCTGCCATGATTAACGCTCGGATGATAGAAGAAAGACGACAGATAATAAGCTCACGACACATCTACCATAACTGAGATAAGATAATACGAGTCCCTGTAACACTCGAAGGGCAGCACGGTAGCATTGTGAATAGCACAATTGCTTCACAGCTCCAGGGTCCCAGGTTCGATTCCGGCTTGGGTCACTGTCTGTGCGGAGTCTGCACATCCTCCCTGTGTGTGCGTGGGTTTCCTCCGGGTGCTCCGGTTTCCTCCCACAGTCCAAAGATGTGCAGGTTAGGTGGATTGGCCATGATAAATTGCCCTTAGTGTCCAAAATTGCCCTTAGTGTTGGGTGGGGATACTGGGTTATGTGGAGGTGTTGACCTTGGGTAGGGTGCTCTTTCCAAGAGCCGTTGCAGACTCGATGGGCCGAATGGCCTCCTTCTGCACTATAAATTCTATGATTCTATGACAGTCTCATTGAACAAGAAGGTCTCTGCACGATCCGTCCATTTCACTATGCCTCGGCATGTCTATTTAAAGTCAGATACTTTAGTTCAATCTGATCACAGAGTCCCTTGTAATTCTCCAACACAGGACCATTGGTTATCACAGATTTCAGGCAGTCAAATGCCTGCTGAAACTCCGCTGTCCTTTAAAATTTTTGTTTGTGTCTTCAGCAAGTCCATCAGTGGAGCAATCATGCTACAAACATTTTGCACAAATGTTCGATCAAATCCACTCATGCCAAGAAATCGAATTATTTCCCTTCGTCTTGAGGGTATTGAAAACTCCTCAATAGCTGTCCGATTGTATGGCCAAGGAAAGTAACTTGGGATTTTCCAAATTCACTTTTGGCTAGGTTTATCACCAAACCCGCCTCCTGAAGTCGATCGAACAACTCCATCAGGTCTTTCAACTGTTCTGTCCATGTCTGGCTGAAAATTACCAGATCGTCGATGTATACCGCACAATTGGATTGGATTGGATTTGTTTATTGTCACGTGTACTGAGGTACAGTGAAAAGTATTTTTCTGCGAGCAGCTCAACAGATCATTAAGTACATGAGAAGAAAAGAGAATAAAAGAAAATACATAATAGGGCAACACAACATATACAATGTAACTACATAAGCACTGGCATCGGATGAAGCATACAGGGTGTAGTGTTAATGAAGTCAGTCCATAAGAGAGTCATTTAGGAGTCTGGTGACAGTGGGGAAGAAGCTGTTTTTGAGTCTGTTCGTGCGTGTTTTCAGACTTCTGTATCTCCTGCCCGATGGAAGAAGTTGTAAGAGTGAGTAAGCGGGGTGGGAGGTATCTTTGATTATGCTGCCCGCTTTCCCCAGGCAGCGGGAGGTGTAGATGGAGTCAATGGATGGGAGGCAGGTTCATGTGATGGACTGGGCGGTGTTCACGACGCTCTGAGGTTTCTTGCAGTCCTGGGCCGAGCAGTTGCCATACCAGGCTGTGATGCAGCCTGATAGGATGCTTTCTATGGTGCATCTGTAAAAGTTGGTAAGAGTCAATGTGGACATGCCGAATTTCCTTAGTTTCCCGAGGAAGTATAGGCACTGTTGTGCTTTCTTGGTGGTAGCTTCGACGTGGGTGGACCAGGACAGATTTTTGGAGATGTGCATCCCTAGGAATTTGAAACTGCTAACCATCTCCACCACGGCCACGTTGATGCTGACAGGGGTGTGTACAGTACTTTGCTTCCTGAAGTCAATCACCAGCTCTTCAGTTTTGCTGGCATTGAGGGAGAGATTGTTGTCGCTACACCACTCCACTAGGTTCTCTATCTCCCTCCTGTATTCGGACTCATCGTTGTTCGAGATCTGGTCCACTATGGTCGTATCGTCAGCAAACTTGTAGATGGAGTTGGAACCAAGTTTTGCCATGCAGTTGTGTGTGTACAGGGAGTAGAGTAGGGGCCTAAGTACGCAGCCTTGCGGGGCGCCAGTGTTGAGGACTATTGTGGAGGACGTGTTGTTGTTCATTCTTACTGATTGTGGTCTGTTGGTCAGAAAATCGAGGATCCAGTTGCAGAGTGGGAAGCCAAGTCCTAGGTTTTGGAGCTTTGATATGAGCTTGGCTGGGATTATGGTGTTGAAGGCGGAGCTGTAGTCAATAAATAGGAGTCTAATGTAGGAGTCCTTGTTTTCAAGATGCTCTCGTGATGAGTGTAGGGCCAGGGAAATGGTGTCTGATGTGGACCGGTTGCAGCGGTATGCGAATTGCAGTGGATCAAGGCGTTCTGGGAGTATGGAGGTGATGCGCTTCATGATCAACCTCTCGAAGCACTTCATTACGACTGAAGTCAGGGCCACTGGTCGGTAGTCATTGAGGCACGTTGCCTGGTTCTTCTTTGGTACCTGTATGATGGTGGTCTTCTTGAAGCAGGTAATCCTGAAACAACTTTGTTAGTTAACCGTTGAAATGTGGCTGGTGAGCTTTTCATGCCAAATGGCACAACTTTGAATTGGTATATACCATCTGGAGTCGCAAAAGCTGAAATCTCCTTCACCCTTTCGGATAAAGGTACCTGCCAGTAACCTTTAAGTCAATCCAATTTGGAAATAAAAGCTGATTGTCCCACTTTCTCAATGCAATCCTCCAAACGTGGGATAGGATAAGAGTCCGTTCTTGTAACATTTCTATAGTCCACACACAACCGTTGGGATACCATCTGGTTTTGGTACCATCACTATGGGTGAGCTCCATTGGCTGCAACCCACTTCAATTATGCCATTTTTAAGCATACTCTCAATTTCTTTGTTAACCTGTGCCAATTTTAAAGGGTTAAGTCTATATGGATGTTGTTGATTGGAACAGCATTTCCCACATCTACATCATGCAGAGCCATTTTAGTACTTCCCAATTTATCTCCACAAATTTGCCCATGTGGTATCAATAACACTTTCTGGTCAGTTTGTTTTTCCTCTGGAAGGTAACTCAACAATTTATCCCAATTGTTAAGAACATCCTCGTCTTCAATTTAATTTGAGGTATGTCAAATTCACAGTCACCTGGATTTGATTCACCACTTTGAGTTAGAATCATTAAAACCTCCTCCTTCTTCTCTCCTTCCCTTTCAAATTACCTTTTAAGCATATTCACATGACACACTCGGTGAGGTTTCCTTCTATCCAGCAATTTTACCACATAATTCACCTCACTTAATTTCCTTTCAATCTGATACGGTCCACAAAACCTAGCTTTTAAAGGTTCACCTATCACTGGTAGCAATACTAAAACTTTATCTCCACTAGCAAAACTACAAACTTTGGATTTCTTGTCTGCTACCCGTTTCATCACATTTTGTGCAACTTTTAAATGTTGTCTAGCCAATTCACCTGCTCTATTTAATCGTTCCCTAAAATTTGACACGGAATCCAATAATGTAAGTTTTGATTTCTCACTCACCAATTTTCCCTTAATCAATTTAAGTGGTCCTCTTACCTCATGACCAAAAATTAGTTCAAAAGGACTAAATTTGGTTGACTCATTAGGTGCATCCCTAATTGCAAACAATACGAATGGAATTCCTTTATCCCAATCACCTGGATAATCTTGACAATAAGCCCTCACCATTGTCTTTAATGTCTCATGCCTCCTTTCTAATGCTCTCTGCGATTCTGGATGGTACACAGTTGATTTAAATTGTTTTATCCCTAAGCTATCCACAACTTCTTTGAATAAACTCGAGGTAAAATTTGATCCTTGATCCGATTGTCTTTCTGTGGGTAGTCCATATCTAGTAAAGAATTTAAGTAACTCCTCCACAATCTTTTTAGCTGTAATATTATGTACTGGAATGGCCTCTGGAAATCTAGTAGACACATCCATTATAGTCAGAAGATATTGATTCCCACTTTTTGTTTCAGGAAGTGGTCCTACGCAATCAATTAGGAACCTTGCAAAAGGTTCCTCAAATGCTGGAA
Organism: Scyliorhinus torazame; assembly: GCF_047496885.1. Taxonomy (NCBI): domain Eukaryota; kingdom Metazoa; phylum Chordata; class Chondrichthyes; order Carcharhiniformes; family Scyliorhinidae; genus Scyliorhinus; species Scyliorhinus torazame. The sequence continues at coordinate 202,312,148 of NC_092710.1, forward strand.
TGGGTATTAAGGGCGCTGGTTGTATCACTGCTTGAGGTTTCCCTATCACTTGACATGTGTGACATGGTTGACAAAATTTAACTACATCTCTATGTCGTCCAGGCCAATAAAAATGTTTCTGGATTTTAGCTTGAGTTTTCCTTATTCCCAAATGACCTCCCACTGGTATCTCATGTGCAACTCGCAACACCTCCTTTCTATACCCTACCGGCAATACTACTTGATGAACTTCTGCCCACTTTTCATCCGCCTGCATATGTACAGGTCTCCATTTCTCATCAAGACATCACTTTTACGGTAATAACACTCTGGTATACTCTCAGATTCCTCTTCTGTATATGCTTTCTGATATATCCGTTTTATTTCTATATCTTTCTGTTGTAACTCTGCCAATTTTCCTGAACTAAAAATATCCACCTCATCCTCCACCTGTTCTTGTTCTTTTCCAACCATCTGATCAAAAATCGTTTCTGATAATTGCACTTCAACTTCATCTTCACTCTTTGATTTCTCCTCTTGTCTTAACCTGTGACTTTGCGACCTTGTTACTACACAATCCGGAAAAATCCCAGGATATTCATCCTTCAACCCTTCAGTTGTCTGATTTTCCACTGGCTTATCAACCACAGTAAGCATCACTCCCACCTGCGATCCAGCTATATCATTACCCAAGATAAACTGTATTCCTGAACAAGATAGTTTATCTATTACTCCGACTACCACTTCACCACTCTTCACTGGACTTTCCAACCTTACCTTATATCATGGAATGCTACTCCTCTCACCCTGAATTCCACATATCACCACCTTTTCTGGCAACATTCTTCCCAAACTACATAATTCCTCATCGCTTACCATTAAAGATTGACAAGCCCCTGTATCTCTTAAAATTGTGATTTATTTACCTGCTCCTCCTGATACACATGAGTAAACTTTACCCACACAAGTAAATTATTTAAAGACATCTGGCACCTTCTTAACAATTACCTCTTGAACAGGCTGTACAATTGTTTGCACCTCCTTCGCTTCCCTTGGGCTTTCCTTTACCACTCTAACATACCCCACTGTCTTATCCTGTTTTACCACATCAGCCTTCCCAATGCTTTTTTTCAACCACCAACACTGTGTCTTTACATGGCCTAGTTTTTTTTTTTCATTTTCATAGAATTTACAGTGCAGAAGGAGGCCATTCGGCCCATCGAGTCTGCACCGGCTCTTGGAAAGAGCACCCTACCCAAGGTCAACACCTCCACCCTATCCCCATAACCCAGTGACCCCACCCAACACTAAGGGCAATTTTGGACACTAAGGGCAATTTATCACGGCCAATCCACCTAACCTGCACATCTTTGGACTGTGGGAGGAAACCGGAGCACCCGGAGGAAACCCACGCACACACGGGGAGAATATGCAGACTCCACACAGACAGTGACCCAAGCCGGAATAGAACCTTGGACCCTGGAGCTGTGAAGCAATTGTGCTATGCAAAACATTTGAAACTTTTCATTTCTTTTCCACTCTCCTGGATTTCTTTTTTAATCTGAGGTACACTCTCTTTATTGTCTCCCATCAGATCACCTTTACCTTTACCACTTGAGTATTTCTCATGTCCCCAGTTTCTATACATCACAGGCTGAAACTGATGTTGGAAACCAATCTTTGATTTATGAACTAATTCATAATCATCTGACATTTCCGTTGCTGATCTCGCAGTTTTAACCCACTGTTCTTCCACATGAATTCTCACTACATCAGGAATTGAATTTTTAAACTCCTCCAAAATTATAATTTCTCTGAGAGCTTCATACGTTTGATCCATTTTCAACGCCCTTATCCACCTATCAAAATTACTGTTTGAGCCTTTCAAACTCCATGTATGTTTGACCAAATTCTTTCCTTAAATTTCTAAACCTTTGTCTGTAAGCTTCAGGCACTAGCTCATATGCACTTAAGATGGATTTCATCACCTCCTCATGGTCCAGATACCTCATCCGGTAGTGATGCAAACACTTCACTAGCCCTACCTACCAGCTTTGTTTGAATCAGTAATACCCACATGTCCTGTGGCCATTTCATTTGTTTAGCTACCTTCTCAAATGAAATGAAAAAGGCTTCTACCTCCTTCTCGTCAAACCTTGGCAATGCTTGGACATATTTAAATAGATCCCCACCACGTCGACTATGATGCTCTGTCTCATTATCCTCATACATCTCCTCCAACTGTCCCTTTGCATCTGCCAATTTTAACTGATTTTCATGTTTCAAAGCCATTTTCCGAAGTTCAAACTCTCTCTCTTTTTCCCTTTCCTCTCTACCTCTTTCTTTGTTTCTTTCTTCTCTCTCCTTTTCTTTATCCTCTCTATCTCTATCTCTTTCTTTTTCTTTCATTGCATATTCAAGCCGCTTTAATTCTTTTTCATGTTCAAGTTGCTTTAATTCTTTTTCATGTTCAAATTGCTTAATCTGCAACTGGAGCTTTGCCATATCTAATGAGTCAGAATGTATCACAGACAAATGTAAATGCTCAGATACCGCGTTAAGTACCTCATCTTTTTGTATTTTTCTAGGCAGTGTTTACTGCAATGCTTTTGCCAAACCTAACAGTCTGTTTTTACTCTCTGTCCCTAAGGTATCACGTGTTACCGCGTCCAACCCCAAAAACCTTTGAGCCTCCGAAAGAGCTATTGTTCACAACACTCTCCCCACTTAAACTAAAATACCACACCAAAAAAACAATAATCCTTCACTATCTTTAAGTTTACAAAAGCCAATCTAATAGATAGACTTTTATCCCCCTCGAGCCCCCAATTGTTATGGGCGAGGCGTTTTCAGAACCCCAAAATGTATCATGGAGTTCAACCAACCTCCCCCTTTAATGTATTTGTTGCTTTTGAAGCACGCGGCTTGTTCCCCAGGTGTGATATTACAATTATGAACAGGTGGGTTTTTAAACACAAAACAATGTTTATTCTATGAACTCAACTTAACCTCTTAAATAAACATTGGATCTCTTAACACCCCTTACTTCAAAGATAAACCCAAAAATATTACAACACTAAATAATCCTTCAGTTATCCCTTTCAACATCCATGAGACATAACACCTTTAAACAGAAACCCATCAGGTTAAAGGCTTTACTATTATGAGTTTAAATCACCCAAATGATCCAGAGATAGTCTTTCATGGCAGAGATCACAGCAGATTCAGCTCACTGCAAAACACAGACACACACCCAAGTTCTTTTTCAAACTGAAACTTCAAAATGGCTAAACTGAGCTCAGTTCCACCCACTTTCTGACATCACTGTTTTCTTAAAGACACATTGCTTAAACATCCATTTCTTAAAGGTACTCTCACATGACAGATATATTAGCTCTAATCCCATGTGCTCTAATTTTAGCAAGTAAAGGCTGAAGTGTAGAGTTGGGAATCTAAGGAAACCAAGTCATGAAACCCTGTGATATGAGCCATAGTTGAGACTATCCATGTTTGAGTGACTCTGGCGAGGAACTGCACTGTGGGGATTCTATGAATTCTAAAGTTAGCTCTTTGAAGATGAAGACTGTAATCTCTCATGAGTTCCAATGAGATTGGTTGGCTCATTGTGTTTACAGATGTCTGGGTGGGTTCTGGAGAAGTCCTTGGAATCTGACTTTGTCACATCTGCAATTTATTGTTTAGTCTTGTGTATTCAAACAGTTTGCCTGTTAATTCACATGTACTTCATGTTAATTATGAATGTTAATAGTATAAGAGGTATTTTAAATTGTTTCATCTTTGTAATCTCATATTGTAAAATTTATTTTCGTTTGATCAAACCCCATGGAACTTTGTGGCTTTATTATCTTAGTAAGTGTCTAGAATCTCAAACTTTGCCTACGTTAAAAAAAAGTTACTCGTCCTTAACAAGATTGGACCAAGATCTTGGGAATCTGGTCCAGGAATATATTGACATCCACCTTGGGTCTGCGACAATCATCATCTCTTGTTCTCAAAAGACCAAGTTAAATCAGGGAATATCTCCTGGGTGGTCTCAAGTTATGGATATTGGCACTTCCCAGCTTGGAATGTGTCCCTTCGTGATAGCTTGAATCCACAGATCAGGTTAAATGACTCTTCACAGTCGTCCCTTGCAGAATTTTAATGTCCATTTTTTAAAAGGAAAGTTAGTCCCAGAAGATCCCAAACTGAACACAGTTTATTTTTTAAATATAGGACGTGACACCACTCTCCATCATCAGCAAAATAATGGAAGGTGTTGCCAATAGTACAATCAAGCAGCACTTACACAGCAATAACCTGCTCACTGATGTTCAGTTTGAGTTCTGCCAGGGCTGCTCTGCTCCGAACCTCATTACAGCCTTGGTCCAAAGATGGACAAAAGAGTTGAACTCGAGGTGAGGTGGAAATGACTACGCATGATATTGAATGTGGTATCTGGAGCTCCAGTGAAACTAACGTCAATGGAATGGGAGGGAAACTCTCCACTCTTTGGAGTCATATCATTTTTTAAAAATAAGTTAGAATACCCAATTATTTATTTATTTTTTCCAATTAAGGGGCAATTTAGCCCTACCTAGACAGCACATCTTTTGGGTTGTGGGAGCGAAACCCACGCAAACACGGGGAGAATGTGCAAACTCCACATGGACAGTTACCCAGAGCCGGGATCGAACCTGGGACCTCGGCGCTGTGAGGCCGCAGTGCTAATCCACTGCGCCACCGTGCTGCCCCTTGGAGTCATATCTAGCACAGACGAAGATGGTTATGGTTGCTGGAGGTCAATTATCTCAGTGCCAGAACATCACTGCAGGAGTTCCTCAGGGTAAGCATCCTAATCCCAACCATCTTCAGCTGCTTCATCAATGACTTAGCCTCCATCATAACTCTAGGAATGGGAATGTTCGCTGATCTTCAGTACCATTCATATTTCCTTAGATGCTGAAGCTGCCTATGTCCATATGCAAAAGATCCTGGACAATATTTTGTCTTGGGCTGATAAGTGACATGTAACTTGTGCATCACACAAGTACCAAGCAATGACCACCTCTAACAAGGGAGAATCTAACCATCTGCCTTTGATATTCAATTGCATGTACATCACTGAATCCCCCATTACCGGGTTACCATTGATCAAACATTGAACTGAACCAGCCATATGAATACTGTGGCTACACGAGCAGGCCATGGCTAGGAAATTTGCGGCAAGTAATGTTGTGTTGGGCGCTCTGGATCCGTGGAGCGCATACAGGTCACCAACACTTGAAGTAGTGCAACACTATTTTATTGAGTCATTAACAGTTTAACATACTCTCACTGTGGGTTAACACGATACTACCTTTAACTAAAGACCTATGCCTTGTCCTAACCAGTCGATGCCCTCAGCACATGGTGAATGTCTGTGCTGCAGGCTGTGAGCTCTGTCCTACTAGGAAGCTGCAGCTCGAATGAGCGGGAACTCTGATGCTCCCTGTCTTTATAGTGCGTGTGCTCTAACTGGTGATTGGCTGCGGTGTTGTGTGTATTGATTGGTCCCACTGTATGTCCATCAGTGTGTGTGTCTGCACCATGATATACTGGTGTATATTATGACATCCCCCCTTTTATAAAAGAATGTACATGTGTGGCAATCAATAGTGTATGGTGAGAATGTCCCTAACTACGTGTATGCGAAAGACATTTACAGGACTTTGTATATGAGAACTAAGCTATTTACATGCGAAGGTGCCTGGTGCAGAAAAACAGTATGCAACAAGAATAATGAGACGAACACTACATACAAACCATGTAAACGATCAAGCGGAAGAACAGAACAATTCAGAAAGTCTATAAGTCCACAAAGTTCACAAATTAAGTCTCTGAGGTGGGTGACGAATTTTGGTTGACCGCCTCAAGGGTGGGTCAGGAACCGCCGGCTGAGCAGCGGACTGGACTGTCAGAGTGAGGAGGATGCAGAGTGACAGGGATCTCTGCATAGTCCATGGCAGGGTCAGCAGGAGAGCGGGGCGACAGTGGAGGATCACGTAGCGAGCTTGGAACGAGACAAAGGGCACGTCGATTGCGGCGCAGAATGGAGCCATCCGGTAGACGAACCAGGAACGAGCGGGGGGCCACCTGCCGAAGGACAACAGCGGTTGCAGACCAGCCACCATCCGGAAGATGGACGCGGACATTGTCATCTGGAGCCAGAGCAGGGAGATCAGCTGCACGGGAGTCATGAGCCCCCTTGTGCTGTGCACGAGACAGCTGCATCCGTTGAAGGACCGGAACGTGGTCGAGGTCTGGGGCATGAATGGACGGCACCGTCGTCCTCAGGATACGACCCATGAGTAATTGGGCTGGCGACAGGCCAGTGGCCAGTGGGGCGGAGCGATAGGCCAGCAAGGCGAGGTAGAAATCGGACCCAGCATCGGCAGTCTTGCAGAGGAGCCGTTTGACTATGTGGACTCTCTTCTCCGCTTTGACATTGAATTGGGGGTACTGGGGACTGGATGTCACATGGGCAAAATTGTACCGCCTGGCAAAGTTGGACCATTCCTGGGTTGTGAAGCAGGAGCCATTGTCCGACATAACTGTGAGTGGGATGCCGTGTCGAGCAAAGGTGTCCTTACAGACACGGATGACTGCAGACGATGCGATATCATGCAACTGTAACATCTCCGGGTAATTTGAAAAGTAGTCCACGATCAGGACATAGTCTCTGCCCAGCGCATGGAACAGGTCAATGCCCACCTTGGTCCATGGTGACGTGACCAACTCATGGGGCTGCAGGGTCTCACGTGGTTGGGCCGGCTGGAAGCGCTGACAAGTGGGGTAGTTAAGCACTGTGTTGGCTATGTCCTCATTAATGCCGGGCCAGTACACTGCCTCTCGGGCCCAACAGCGGCACTTTTCCATGCCAAGGTGGCCTTCGTGTAGCTGTTCCAGGACGAGTTGGCACATGCTATGCGGGATGAAAATGCGGTCCAGTTTCAGAAGAACCCCGTCTACTACCGCCAGATCATCTCTAACATTATAGAACTGAGGGCATTGGCCCTTTAGCCACCCGTCTGTTAGGTGGCGCATGACACGCTGTAGCAAAGGGTCAGCCGCTGTCTCATGGCGAGTTTTGACGAGGCGTTCATCCATGGCAGGTAAATGTGAGGCCACGAAGGCCACATGGGCGTCAACCTGGCTGACGAATCCCACTGGGTCACACGAAGTGTTGACTGCCCTGGAGAGAGCGTCAACAATGATGAGGTCTTTGCCTGGGGTGTATACTAGCTGGAAGTCATATCGCCGGAGCTTGAGAAGAATACGCTGGAGGCGAGGCGTCATGTCGTTCAAGTCTTTCTGTATTATATTGACCAGCGGGCGATGGTCGGTCTCGACGGTGAATTGAGGAAGTCCGTCCACATAATCGTGAAACTTAACCACACCGGTCAGAAGGCCCAGGCACTCCTTTTCGATCTGCGCGTAGCGCTGCTCCTTGGGGATCATGGCACGTGACGCATATGCAACAGGGGCCCATGATGAGGCCTCATCGCGTTGCACGAGCACTGCCCCAATGCCGGATTGGCTGGCATCGGTCAAAACTTTGGTCTCTTTTGCTGGATCAAAGAAAGCTAAGACCAGGGCCGTGGTGAGTTTGGTTTTGTGTTCTCTCCATTCGCGCTCGTGGGCAGGGAGCCATTGGAAGTCTGTCGTCTTCCTGGCCAGTTTCCTGAGAGCCGTGGTATGAGAGGTGAGGTTAGGGATGAACTTCCCTAAAAAGTTGACCATGCCCAGAAATCGGAGGACCGCCTTCTTGTCCTCTGGCGTCTTCATGGCTGTGATAACAGCCACCTTGTCGGCATCCGGTCGCACACCCAACTGGGAGATGTGGTCCCCGAGGAACTTGAGTTCCATCTGACCAAAAGAGCATTTGGCCCTGTTGAGGTGGAGGCCCTGCTCACGTATACGTTTGAATACGCGTTGGAAGCGACTGACATGCTCCTGCAGGGTGGTGGACCAAATGATTATGTCGTCGACATAGACGCGAACACCTTCAATGCCTTCCATCATTTGTTCCATAATCCTATGGAACACTTTTGAAGCAGGTATGATCCCAAACAGCATCCTGTTGTAACAATATCTGCCAAAGGGGGTATTAAATGTACACAGTTTCCTGCTGGATTTGTCGAGCTGGATTTGCAAGAATCCTTTTGAGGCGTCGAGTTTGGTGAAGAGCTTGGCGCGAGCCATCTCGCATGTGAGCTCTTCGCGCTTCAGAATTGGATAATGCTCCCTCATGATATTGCGATTTAGATCCTTGGGTCAATGCAAATTCTCAATTCGCCGGAAGGCTTTTTTACACATACCATGGAACTGACCCAGTCGGTCGGTTCCGTGACTTTGGAAATCAATCCTTGGTTCTGGAGGTCCTGCAGCTGCTGCTTGAGGCGGTCCTTAAGGGGTGCTGGGACCCTGCGAGGTGCGTACACCACAGGCGTGGCATTCTGTTTCATTAAGATCTTGTAGATGTATGGGAGAGTGCCCATGCCTTCGAAGACGTCGTGGTGCTGGTTGATGATGGCGAAGAGTTGCGCCCTGAAGTCGGTGTCCTAAAAGGCAGACGTGTCATCAGGAGAGAGAGTGAACTCTCTGAACTAGGTTCAACAGCTTGCATGCCTGCGCGCCAATCAGGGAGGCTTTCGATGAGCCCACGATTCCAAAAGGAAGGATGGCCTTGCGTGACCAGTGCGTCACTTCAAGTCGGCATGAGCCGCTGGCATCAATGGCATTGCCATTGTAATCCAATAGCTGGCAGGCTGATGGAAGGATGGCTGGTTTAACACGAAGGCTTTGGAAGTCAGATCGCGCAATGAGATTGGCGGAGGCACCAGTGTCCAGGCGGAATCGTATTTGGGACAGGTTGACCGTCAGGGTGGCACACCACTCATCATCTGGATCGATGTTGCATACCGAAAGCGGCTGGTGTCTTTGCTTCGGGGACATTCTGTTTTTTGTCACGATACCGACTTGAAAAGGCACCTTCGGGTCCTCCGTGTCACTGCTGTGCGGGAGGTCCGCATCGGTCTCAGTGACCGTGGGTTGAATTGCCCGGACATTCCTGCGAGGCTGGCTGAAGCGATATGAATTGGCAGGCTGAGCTGCTCGGCATAAGACCACAAGACCATAAGACATAGGAGCGGAAGTAAGGCCATTCGGCCCATCGAGTCCACTCCACCATTCAATCATGGCTGATTTCAACTCCATTTACCCGCTCTCTCTCCATAGGCCTTAATTCCTCGAGAAACCAAGAATTTATCAACTTCTGTCTTAAAGACACTCAACGTCCCGGCCTCCACAGCCCTCTGTGGCAATGAATTCCACAGACCCACCACTCTCTGGCTGAAGAAATTTCTCAACTCTGTTCTAAAGTGACTCCCTTTTATTCTAAGGCTGTGCCCCCGGGTCCTAGTCTCCCCTGCTAATGGAAACAACTTCCCTACATCCACCCTATCTAAGCCATTCATTATCTTGTAAGTTTCTATTAGATCTCCCCTCAACCTCCTAAACTCCAATGAATATAATCCCAGAATCCTCAGACGTTCATCGTATGTTAGGCCTACCATTCCTGGGATCATCCGTGTGAATCTCCGCTGGACCCGCTCCAGTGCCAGTATGTCCTTCCTGAGGTGTGGGGCCCAAAATTGCTCACAGTATTCTAAATGGGGCCTAACTAATGCTTTATAAAGCTTCAGAAGTACATCCCTGCTTTTATATTCCAAGCCTCTTGAGATGAATGACAACATTGCATTTGCTTTCTTAATTACGGACTCAACCTGCAAGTTTACCTTTAGAGAATCCTGGACTAGGACTCCCAAGTCCCTTTGCACTTCAGCATTATGAATTTTGTCACCATTTAGAAAATAGTCCATGCCTCTATTCTTTTTTCCAAAGTGCAAGACCTTGCACTTGCCCATGTTGAATTTCATCAGCCATTTCTTAGACCACTCTCCTAAACTGTCTAAATCTTTCTGCAGCCTCCCCACCTCCTCCATACTACCTGCCCCTCCACCTATCTTTGTATCATCGGCAAACTTAGCCAGAATGCCCTCAGTCCCGTCATCTAGATCGTTAATATATAAAGAGAACAGCTGTGGCCCCAACACTGAACCCTGCGGGACACCACTCGTCACCGGTTGCCATTCCGAAAAAGAACCTTTTATCCCAACTCTCTGCCTTCTGCCTGACAGCCAATCATCAATCCATGTTAGTACCTTGCCTCGAATACCATGGGCCCTTATATATAAGGCAGCATAGTGGCCAAGTCTGCCACATTTTAGGCATTGTCGAGATTTGGCAGGGCATTGCCGTTTTAAATGGGCGGAGTCACAGTTGCCGCACGTCGTAGCGTCAGCACGTTCGCTGCGCCAGCGCGCATGCGTGGTGCGGTCGTGTGTGGTGCGCGCCTGCGCATTACTTTCTTCGACGTCGCCGTCCCCTCGTTTGGTGTGCACAAGCGCGGGAGTCCGCGAGAAGCGTGCAAAATGGCCGCCCTCATCCAGGCTGAGGCCCTGGAGTTGCTCAATTGCTTGGACCCGTTCCGCCTCGTGGGGAACTTGCCGCGCCGTTTCAGCCGCTTGGATGTGGGAATACCGACTCGTGCCGTTTTCGTGTAGGACACAGGTCTCAATGGCAGTCGCTAGGGTGAGCTGCTTTACTTTGAGGAACTGCTGTCGTAGGGGGTCCGACTGAACACCGAAAACGATGTGGTCGCGTATCATGGAGTCAGAGGTGAGCCTGTAGCTGCAAGACTGTGCAAGGATGCAGAGGTGGGTGAGAAAGGACTGGAAAGGTTCACCCTTACCCTGTAAACGCTGTTGGAACACGTAGCGCTCAAAACTTTCATTCACCTCTACGCTGCAGTGAGTGTCAAACTTGAGGAGGACCGTCTTGAACTTTGTTTTATCTTCATCATCCGCAAAGGTGAGAGAATTGAAAATGTGGATGGCATGGTCCCCGGCCGAAGATAGGAGGAGAGCAATCTTCCTGGTATCCAAGGCGTCCTCCCTGTCTGTGGCCTCAAGGAAGAGCTGGAAGCGCTGTTTGAATATCTTCCAGTTGGCCCCTAGGTTGCCGGCGATGTGGAGCGGTGGCGGCGGGCAGATGTTGTCCATGTTGCAGGATGACGGAATGCTGGTGGAAGGCAGATCACTTGCAGGTAGGTCTAAGAAGTGCTAATGTCTCTCAACTCCTGGTATCATGTTGTGTTGGGCGCTCTGGATCCATGGAACACAGACAGGTCACCAACACTTGAAGTAGTGCAACACTATTTTATTGAGTCATTAACAGTTTAACATACTCTCACTGTGGGTTAACACGATACTACCTTTAACTAAAGACCTATGCCTTGTCCTAACCAGTCGATGCCCTCAGCACATGGTGAATGTCTGTGCTGCAGGCTGTGAGCTCTGTCCTACTAGGAAGCTGCAGCTCGAATGAGCGGGAACGCTGATGCCCCCTGTCTTTATAGTGCGTGTGCTCTAACTGGTGATTGGCAGCGGTGTTGTGTGTGTTGATTGGTCCCACTGTGTGTCCATCAGTGTGTGTGTAATGCACCATGATATACTGGTGTATATTATGACAAGTAACTCATCCCCTGAGTCACCAAAATGTATTCACCATCTACAAAGCACAAGTCAGGAGTGTGGTGGAATATGTTCCATTTGGCTGGATGAGTGCAGTTCCAACAACACTCAAGAAGCTCAACATCATCCACGGTAAACAGTCCGCTTGTTTGACACACTGCCCACTATCTTAAACAGCCACTGCCTCCATCACCAATGTTCAGTATGCAGCAGTGTGTACCATATGCAAGATGCACTGCAGCAACTCACCAAGGCTCCTTCGACAGCACCTTCCAAACTTGCAACCTCTATCCCTAAAAGGACAAGGGGAGCAGACGCATGCAATCACCAACAAATGCACATTCCCTCCAAGTCACACATCATTCCTGAGTTTAAAATATGTCACTATTACTTCACTGTCGCTGAGTCAAGATTTTGAAACTCCCTCTCTAACAGCACTGCACCTACTGTACATAGCCCGCAGTGTTTCAAGAAGGAGGCAGATCACCACTTTCTCGAGGGCATTTAGGGATGAGCAACAAATGCTGGCCTGAACAGCAAAGCTTACAGAAAATAAAGTTAAAGAAACGGTACTGGTGCCTCCTCCCTTGTCCCTTCCTAATGTGGTCTCCAGATGGATGTCTGGAAATGACTACACCATGATATTGCTGAGGACAGAGCAGATTGGCACAAACTTGAATACATGCTCCAGGGGATACTGAAAGACTCCTCCGCAACTGTTTTAGACATTGGAACTGCTGATAGTCTGCCAATAGTCTGTTCTGTGAATACTCAGTGGCAGAATGACTCTCATTGTATGCCCATTTTTCTCACTTAGTTGAGTGGCATAGTAGAGGCCATGAGCAATGTATGGAGGGAATATCATTTGTCCCCAAACAGTCACCTTTTGATTGTTGGTCCAAAGATGACAGGGATTGAAGACTGCCTCATGATGAAGACATAGTTGCAGTTTCTAGTGTCATGTGAGAGTACCTTTAAGAAATGGGTGTTGAAGAAATGTACCTTTAAGAAATGGGTGTTTATCAGTGATGTCAGAGTGTGGGTGGAGCTGGGCTGTCTGTCAGCGTTTTACTTTCGTTTTAGGCTGTTTGCTGCAGGGTGTGTTTTAGTTTCGTTTTCAGAGTTGGATAGCTGCAGTCACAGCCAGAAGGGGTATTAGTCTCTCTCTGTAATCTAAAGACTGGAAATCGATCCTTTGGTGATTTAAAACTAATAACTGTTCTCAGTAGTGACTTGAACCTGATATGCTTCTGTTGAAAGTTTTTTTTAAAGTCTTATGGATGTTGAAAGGACAGCTTAAGGATTACTTAGTGTTGTATTCGTTGGGGGTTGTATTTGAATTAATGGTTGCTAAGATGTTCACTGTATGTTTTAAAAAGGTTAACTTGAGTTCATAGAATAAACATTGTTTCGCTTTAAAAATTACTTTTCCATTTCTGCTGTACCACACCTGTAGAGTGGGCCGTGTGCTCCCCATTCCACAATCTATTAAAAGTTGTGGGTCAGGTGAACTCCATGATACACTTTGGGGTTCTCTAAACCCTGGCCAATAACACGAGGAAAGTGGACATTCATTGACATGACGATTTCTGCATGGCTACACACCAACTGCATGTCAACAGAGTTATATGGGGCGGCACAGTGGCACCACTGCCTCACAGCTCCAGGGACCCGGTTCAATTCTGGACCCGGGTGACTGTCTGCGTGGAGTTTGCACTTTCTCCCGTGTCTGCATGGGTTTCCTTCGGGTGCTCTGGTTTCCTCCCACAGTCCAAAAATGTGCAGATTAGGTGGATTGGCCATGATCAATTGCCCCTTAGTGTACACAGGTTAGGTTGGGTTACTGGGTTAAGGGGTTAGCGTGGGGCCCTGACCATAGGTAGGGTACCCTTTCAGAGGGGCGGTGCAGACTCGATGGGCCGAATGGCCTCTTTCTGCACTGTAGTGGTTTTATATTCCTTGTGGTTCCCAGCATTTTCTAAGTTGACATATGAGTCTGGCGGAGCCTGTCCATGCAGTTAATGCTTCCCTGTGCCATTAGGAATCCCAAGCAAAACCATGCTCTTGGAGAGGAAATGATGAAATCACCTCTCCTTGCATACAGGATCTCGGTCATCTCTCAGACACTGTAGGAATTATCTAATCTGTTTCTGTCAGGAGATGTAGAAATTGAGGGTCACAATGACCTTGACATCCCTGCCTTGGTGCGAGGTCGCAGGTTCTGTTGAAAAAGATAACTCAATCTGTGACCATGGCCGAGACGTTTTGCCCAAGACACCGGAGAACATCATCATGGAAACAGCCATTCTCCAAATGTTCCCATGCTGCTCATGACGGCACCTGCCAGTGTTGTCAAATCCTAGGTGCTTCAAGTTATTACTGCTGGTGAGTGTGTGGCAGGAGAACTGTTTCCTGAAAACCCATGATGGTTGGCCTTGGAGAATCCCCCTCCTCATCACCCTCCTACTACTCATCATCTACCTCTTCCTCATCACCCTCTTCATCCTCATCACCCTATTTTTCCTCATCACCTTCCTTATCACCCTCCTCCTCTTCCTCCACCCTCTTCATCCTCCTCCTCTTCCTCATCACCCTCTTCATCCTCATCACCCTCTTCTTCATCATGACCCTCCTCCTCTTCCTCATCAGCCTCCTCCTCTTCCTCATCACCCTCGTCATCCTCATCATCTTTCTCATCACCCTCTTCTTCCTCATCACCCTCCCCCTCTTTCTCATCAGCCTCCTCCTCTTCCTCATCACCCTCTTCATCCTCACCATCTTTCTCATCACCCTCTTCTTCCTCATCAGCCTCCTCCTCTTCCTCATCACCCTCTTCATCCTCATCACCTTCCTCATCACCTTCTTCTTCCTCATCACCCTCTTCATCCTCATCACCTTCCTCATCACCTTCTTCTTCCTCATCACCCTCCTCCTCTTCCTCATCAACCACTTCATCCTCATCATCCTCCTCTTGCTCATCATCATCCTCCTCTTCCTCATCATGCTACTCTTTCATCACCCTCTTCATCCTCATTACTCTCCTCTTCCTCATCATCCACCTCATCTTCATGACCCTCCTCCTCTTCCTCACCACCTGCTTCATCCTCATCATCCTCACCTTGTTCATCATCATCCTCCCCTTCCTCATCACTTTCGTCATCCTCATTACTCTCCTCTACCTCATCACCTCATCCTCACCATCATCCTCTTCCTCATCACCCTTCTCAACTTCATCACCCTCCTCTCCCTCATCTCCCTCATCACCCTCCTCTCCCTCATCACCCTCCTCATCCTCATCATCTTCCTCCTCATAACCCTTCTCATCTTCATCACCCTCCTCTTCATCATCACCCTCCTCTTCCTAATCATCACCCTTTTCCTCATCACCCCCTCCCCCTCACCACCCTCCTCATCACCCTCCTCCTCCTCATCACCCTCGACATCCTCATAATCCTCCTCTTCCTCGTCATGCTCATCACCTTTTCTCCCATTACCCTCCTCATACTCACCACCCTTCTCATAGTCATCTCCCTCCTCATAGTCATCACCCTCTGCCTCTTCATAATCCTCCTCTTACTCATAACCCTCCTCCTCATCACTCTCCACATCATCGTCCTCATCCTCATTACCCTCCACCTCGTTATTACCCTCCACCTCCTCATTACCCTCATCCTCAACAACTTCCTCCTCATCACCTTCCTCATACTCATCACCATCTGCTGCCTCATCATCCTCTTCATCGTCCTCACCCTCCTCACCCTCCTCATCCTCATTATCCTGCTCACACTCATCACCCTTCAACTCTTCATTATTTACTCCTCATCATCACCCCCCTCTTCCTCATCACCTGCCTCATACTAATCACCCTCTGCCTCCTCATCACCCTCCTCCTCCCTCTGTGCAGGTGAATGCATGAGGAGGGTATTTAGATAAGGACAAAAAGGACAAATCCAAAATTTAAATTATCGAGCGATGAAAATTGTCTATTCCAAACTATTTATCCTTGTTATAGGAGAGACATTCCAAGATTTCAAAATAACAAAGGAAATCAATAATTTATTGCAGATACATATACTGTACAAAAGCAGAGAACATGATCATAAGCTTAAAAAGCTGCAGTTAAGCAAAAGCTTCATGCACAAAGCCATCATTTTACGATCAGTTTTCTGCCTCGTAAAAAAATATAAGGTGGAGGGGCAAATTTGATAGCCCTGGAAGCAGGGCATGGGGTATTAGATGTGTAATTAACCTTCACCTGTTCCTTCCGAATCTGGCAGAACGCAAACTTTGTACAGCTTGCAAATTTAAGTGACAGTAGCAGGCAGCTCACCACTGAATGTCGAGTGGCCGCACGCCTCAGCAGGGGTCCCAAGTTTGTGCATGGCTGGCACCACTTAAAGCTGGTCTGTCCTACTTAAGGTCATCCTGCACCTCTTCAGGGGGAGGTGCATTGTGGCTGCAGCAGGTGCTGCTGGAAGTGGTTGAGGGAGATTTATAATAGCACAGGGAGAAAGCATGCTTCAAGATTCTCTAAAGCAGCATTAGAGACCTTGGGGAGGTGTTCTCTATCCATTGAGAGCAGGAGGCCTTCCAAACAAACTTTGTGAAGGTAGTGGGAACAGATAGTCATTACAATCAATGGCAGCAATGTAGGTCCGAGGGCCCAGATGCAGTGCTGCAATGAATCTAGTGACCATGCATGAGTGAATACACCAAAAAAGCCATATTCTACCACCTGTACCACCTCACATCCCAGCACTCGCCTGCCAATCGCTATGTATCACAACTCATATTGCACCTTCATTAAATTCCCACACACCACGACATGATTCACATCCAATAATAATGATAATAATCTTCATTAGTGTCACATGTCGGCTTACATGAAATAACTAGAGGGAGACAGTCATGCCTCCACATTCTCACCTCCCAGAGAGAGTTCTCATCAATTTTGGCGTGGCCATGACTGAGGCAATGGCCACCCTGTTTCTGAAACCCATGAAGGTGACGATAGGACACCGGGCATAACAGTGTGGCGCTGCGACACCTGTGACATAGGTAAGTCGGCCGGGGTCGTCAAGTTCAAGGCCCTCCAGAGGACGTCCGGCAAGGGCATCAAAGCCGTGGGAAGCAGTAGGCTGCGTCCACCTTCAATGTGCACCCTGAGGACACACGTAGACGTAGTACCAGACCACGAAATATCAAGAAGAATGAGAAGGACTGAGTGGGTACTGGGGGTTCACTATCAGTAGCTGGGGGAATGCATATGCCAAATGTTGACTCTTAAAACATATAACACCTGGGCAGGAATCTCCGAGCTCGCGCCGGGGGTCGTGCAAATCCCGCCACGCCACTTCGACGCCAGGACTGCGCTGCTCCGAACTGGGAAAAAGCTCGCCGACGGGGATTGCGCTGCGCGCCCCGCAGAAATAGCAGACCTGGCGCGACATGCTGCTCCCTGGGCCTGGTACGAGTCTCTGGCCCGGATGGGCCGAAGTCCCACCGACGTGACCGCAGCCCACACCGGCGTAAATCAAACATGGTATTTAACGCCCTTAACCAGTCATGCTGGCTGATGCCGGCAAAGAAGGAGGTATGGGTCGTCGTGGAGGGGCCACCACATGTCGAGACGGCTGGGCCGTGGCTGGGGGTGGTACGCTTGGTGGAGGCCGGCCAGGGCCGGGGATGCCGGGTGGTGTCGCTGTCTGGGAAGGGTGGCGGTGGGGTGGGGTGGGGAGGGTTGGGCCTGGCGTCTGGGGAGGGGAGGGTGAGGATTGGGGGGGGGGGGGTTGTTTTGTGTGGCCAGTTGCCACCTGTCAACAGTGGCGACCATGGAGCCCATGGCACCAGGTTGCGGAGGTGGGTATGTGCAATGATGTTATGTCGTCTGCCCCCACCACCTTCAGACCGTTATGTTTGGCAATCACCCAGCGATGTTAGCCGCCATGGCGGGGGCCGCTGTCCTGCATGTAGCTCGATGGCAGCTGGAGCAGGAGCGTGCCAGGGAGGCGGCGGAGGCTGCCGCAGAGGAGCGTGCCACAGAGGGGCAGGTGGCAGGCGCCCAGGCCGCATGGGACTGGGGGTGGACACCCTCGCCCGGTGGCCGTCAAGGTGACGGTCGCCCTCAACCTCTACGTCACGGGGTTGTTCCTGTCGCCGAGTGGGGATCTCTCCGGCATCTCCCAGGTGCATCTGTGAAGTGACGGATGCCCTGTCTGACATCGCGGACCACTACATTCAGTTTCCTGTGGACCACGCCCACCAAGATGCCTTCGCTGCGGTGGCCAGGATACCCACGGTCCAGGGGGCGATCGAAGGGGTGCACGTCACCCTGCGGCCACCAGCGGATAACAGGGCGGTGTTCACGAACAAGAAGGGGACCTACTCCATGAACGGACAGGTGGTCTGTGACCACCGGATGAAGATCCTGCACGTCGGCGCCCGGTACCTGGGCAGTGTACATGACTCGTTCATATTGGCACAATTGGCACCGGCTGAGGGACTGGTTGCTGGGCAACAAAGGTTACCTGTTGCGGTCGTGGCTGATGACGCCTATACGGAGCCAACAGACCAACGCGGAGACCCGCGACAACGATTCCCATGCAGCGACCAGGGGTGTGGTCAAGAGGTGCTTTGGGCTGCTGAAGATGCGCTTCAGGTGCCTGGACCGCTCTGGAGGGGCCCTCCAGTACCCGTCAGAACGGATTGGCCGCATCGTTGTGGTCTGCTGCGTCCTGCGCAATATAGCCCAGCAGAGTGGCGATGTGCTGGAGGCAGAGGAGGAGGAGGAGGGGGAACACGACGATGGGCATGCCTCCCCAGATGAGGAGAATGTGGAGGGTGGGGTGGGGGGGGGAATACACGGGACATATGGCCTGGACAGAGACGGGAGGCTGCTCACCGATACCGGATGGGCCAGCGGGCAGGGGAAGAGATGATAGCCGCACAGTTCACAGATTGGTGGGGGGGGGGAAATCGCTGAGCATGGGCACGGACAGCACAGTACGGCACCACTCCACCACCCCACCCCGCCCACCACCCTCACCCCGCCAACCACCAACCACCCGTAAGTACACCAGCCCTCCATTACACATACGCCTGCAGCACAACGGGCAGGGCTCACATGGTCGCCAGTCGAAGCGGGTCTATTGCATGGCATGGAGGATGACGACAACCTGCTCTGCGATGAGCTGCGGGCTCTACATTGTTAGACAATGTCTGACTCATGGCCACAGTAACACCGTCCACCTGGGTGGCCCCTGCATGCGGCCTGGACACTGCAGCACACACTCATCTGAGGTCGACCTCCGATCACTGCTCACACACACTGGCGCTCACTTCCCACCTCGCCCCCGCACGGATCGGACAGGGCACAGAGGCAGCTTCTGTAGGTGTGAAAGTGATTTTAATTACAAACAGTTCATACATGTGCCCTAGCCCCTATAACTAGTCTGTGCCCTGCACCCATGCCAACTTACTCTGTGTCTAATTTTCTGGCCTTATGGGCCCTAAGACTACGTCTAGGTGCTTCCCCAGACGGTACAGCAGAACTGGAGGTTGACTCCTGTGATTCCTGCCCTGTGCCAAGGGTCCCCTTTGGCGGCCATTTCCTGGGGTGTGTGGTGAACCACTGTAATAGGAGATGTAAGGTAGGACCTGCACTACAGGTTCGCCGGTAGCTCCTGCCGGCTGGCTCCGCCCACGGAGAACTGTATAAATATGCATGACCTCCAGTGCCCTGCCATTTCGCCAGCTGCAGCAGGAGGCCCCGCATCTGACTGTAATAAAGCCACAATTGTACCCAACTTTAGTCTTTGTGCAATTGATCGTGCATCAATTTATTACAGTCAGATTTTCCACAGAATGGATATCAGAATTAAGCCCGATCGCCTGCAGCTGGATCCGCACTCGCCCGACGCCAGAAAAGACTTTACTCACTGGCTAGCCTGTTTTGAGGCCTACATCACGGCTGCGGACCCCGAGCCAACGGAGGCTCAGAAGGTATATGTCCTGTACTCCAGGCTGAGCTCCAGCGTGTTCCCGTTGATCCAAGACGCCACGAATTACACACAAGCAATGGAACTCCTTAAGGAACATTACGCGCAGAAGGCGAACACGCTCTTCGCCAGGCATGTAACTCGCCACCCGCTCGCAACTACCTGGTGAGTCCATCGAAGACTTCTGGCGGGCCCTAATTCCACTCATCCGGGACTGTGACTGTCAGGCTGTTACGGCCGCTGAACACGGGAATATCCTCATGCGCGATGCCTTTGTGACGGGGATTGCGTCGGACCGCATCCGAGAACGATTGCTGGAAGGGCCACGCTCGAACTGGCGGAGACAAAAACCTTGGAGCTCTCCATGGCGGTCGCATCCCGTAACATACAATCGTACCCCTCCCGCCATGCTGCCCACCCTTCTATTCCTTCCTACCCCTCCTGGAAACCGCCCACGACCTCCTTAGCCGGGGCCCTGCCTTCCCAATATGCCTGCGCCGCACGCCGATCCGCGCACCCCGGGGGGTCCCCGCTGCTACTTCTGCGGTCAGCAGAAGCACCACCGCCAATACTGCCCGGCCCGCACTGCGGTTTGTAAAGCCTGCAGTAAAAAGGGCCACTTCACGGCGATGTGCCAGGCCCGCGCAGTCGCTGCGATCGCGCTCGCTATCGCCCCCTCCCCTACGCCAGACGCACAATGGGAGCCGCGATCTTCTCCTCCCGGGTCCATGTGCGACCAATGGGCGCTGCCATGTTGTCCCCCTTCGGCTACGTGCGCCCCATGGGCGCCGCCATCTTGTCCCAACCCCGCAATGTGCGCACCATGGGTGCCGCCACCTTGTCCCGACCACGCAATGTGCGCACCATGGGCGCCACAATCTTGTCCCCGACAGGGTCTCCGGACATCCCAACATCGGAACCGCTCACGCTCGCCACCCGAAGCATCCGATGGCTACGCGCAGCTCGCTTCGATGACGCTGGACCAATCTCGCCCGCACAACCTGGCCACCGCGTCGACGACGGTTAAAATCAACGGCCACGCGACCTCGTGCCTGCTGGACTCCGGGAGCACCGAAAGCTTCGTTCACCCAGATACGGTAAGGCGCTGTTCCCTCGCGGTCCACCCTGCCAATCAAAAGATCTCCCGAGCCTCCGGATCCCACTCCGTCCCAATCCGAGGCTTTTGTATAGTCACCCTCCCTGTCCAGGGCGTAGAATTTAGTAACGTCCGCCTCTATGTCCTTCCTAATCTCTGCGCTACACTCCTGTTGGGCCTGGACTTCCAGTGCAACCTCAAGAGCCTCACCCTCAAATTCGGCGAGCCCTTACCCCCCCTTACCGTTTGCGGCCTCGCAACCCTCAAGGTTGATCCCCCCAGACCATCAATCGGTACACGCAGCTCGACGTGTACCCCCTCCCACGCATATCTGATATGGTCAATCAGATTGCGCAGTACCGGGTCTTCTCAACAATTGACCTGAAATCCGCCTCCCACCAGCTCCCCATCTGGAAGTCGGACCGGCCATACACTGCCTTCGAGGCAGACAGTCGCCTCCACCACTTCCTTAGGGTCCCTTTCGGTGTCACAAATGGGGTCTCGGTCTTCCAGAGAGAGATGGACTGAATGGTCGACCAGTACGGTTTGCGGGCCACCTTTCCTTACTTAGATAATGTCACCATCTGCGGCCATGACCAACAGGACCATGATGCCAACCTCGATAAATTCCTCCACACTGCCACTCTTCTCAACCTGACCTACAACAAAGAGAGGTGTGTGTTCAGCACGACAGTTAGCCATTCTTGGCTATATAGTCCAAAACGGACTTCTCGGGCCCGACCCAGACCCCATGCGCCCCCTCATGGAACTTCCCCTCCCCCACTGCCCCAAGGCCCTCAAACGCTGCCTGGGGTTCTTTTCCTACTACGCTCAGTGGGTCCCAAACTATGCGGACAAGGCCCACCCACACATTCAGTCCACCCAATTCCCCCTTGCGGCCGAGGCACAACATGCTTTTGCCGGCATCAGAGCAGACATTGCCAAGGCCGGGATGCGCGCAGTGGACAAGTCACTGCCTTTCCAAGTAGAAAGCGGCGCTTCAGACGTCGCCCTTGCCGCCACTCTAAACCAGGCAGGCAGACCCGTGGCATTCTTTTCCCGCACCCTTCATGCCTCTGAAATTCGACACTCATCCGTTGAAAAGGAGGCCCAAGCTATCGTTGAAGCTGTGTAACATTGGAGGCATTACCTGGCTGGTAAGAGATTCACTCTCCTTACGGACCAACGGTCGGTAGCCTTCATGTTCAATTACACACAGAGGGGCAAGATCAAAAATGATAAAATCTTGCGGTGGAGAATCGAGCTCTCCACCTATAATTACGAGATCTTGTATCGCCCCGGTAAACTCAACGAGCCCCCAGACGCCCTCTCCCGAGGTATATGTGCCAACACACAAGTGGACCAACTCTGGGCACTACACGACGGCCTTTGTCACCCGGGGCTCACTCGATTGTACCATCTGGTCAAAGCTCGCAATCTGCCCTACTCCGTCGAGGAAGTAAGGACAGTCACCAGGGACTGCCAGGTCTGTGCGGAGTGCAAGCCGCACTTCTACCGGCCGGACCATGCGCGCCTGGTGAAGGCTTCCCACCCCTTTGAACGCCTCTGCGTGGATTTCAAAGGGCCCCTCCCCTCCACCAACTGTAACACGTACATTCTCAGTGTGGTTAATGAGCACTCCAGAGTCCCCTACGCCATCCCATGCCCCGATATGATGTCTGCCACCGTCATCAAGGCCCTCAGCACCATCTTCACTCTGTTTGGTTTCCCCGCTTACATCCACAGTGACAGGGGATCCTCATTCATGAGCGATGAGCTGCGTCAGTTCCTGCTCAGCAGGGGTATAGCCTCCAGCAGGACGACCAGCTACAACCCTCGGGGAAATGGGCAAGTAGGACGGGAGAATGGGACGGTTTGGAGGGTCGTCCAGCTGGCCCTACGGTCCAGGAACCTCCCAGCCTCTCGCTGGCAGGAGGTCCTCCCTGACGCTCTGCACTCCATCCGGTCACTATTGTGCACCGCCACTAATAGCCGCACCCCACGAACGTGTTTTTACCTTCCCCAGGAAGTCCACATCTGGGGTGTCGCTCCCGTCTTGGCTCGCTGCCCCAGGACCGGTCCTTCTTCACAGGCACGTCGGATCCCTTGGTGGACAGGGTTCACCTGCTCCACGCCAACCCTCAATATGCCTACACTGAGTTCCCCGACGGCCGCCAAGATACTGTCTCACTCAGGGACCTGGCACCATCAGGTTCCACCCCAACACACACCCCCACCAAAACGCCCCCCCCTCCTCCCACCGCACCGCCAATATTGACCCCACCAGACCACCCCCCCCTCCCCTTTTCCGCACAAGAGGACGAAGAGGACTTCTGCACGCTCCCGGAGTGCCCCGATGACTGGCCAGCATCAGCACCGCCACCACCGCCATCGGTGCCACCTCCACCACCGCCAGCACTGACTTCGCCGCCACCGTTACGCCGATCCCAACGAAGCACCGGACCGGCTGAACCTTTGACGGACTCCGGACCGTCAACATGGACTTTTCTTTCCCTACCACTGTACATAATTGCACTAATTGTAGATAGTTTCACGTCACCCCTGCCGGACTCATATTTAACAGGGGGTGAATGTGGTGAACCACTGTCATAGGAGATGTAAGGTAGGACCTGCACTACAGGTTCGCCGGTAGCTCCTGCCGGCTGGCTCCGCCCACAGAGTACTGTATAAATATGCATGACCTCCAGTGCCCTGCCATTTCGCCAGCTGCAGCAGGAGGCCCCGCATCTGACTGTAATAAAGCCACAGTTGTACCCAACTTTAGTCTTTGTGGAATTGATTGTGCAGCAGGGTGGCCAGGCTTGGATGGGCCAGGCTGCGACTCCGGCGACCGGGAAGGCGTGGTGCCAGCCTGTTCTGCCCGTTGCCCACCAGGTGCACCTGGGACGGAAGGGGGGGGGAGTCCGAGGTGTCGCGGTCTTCCGGGACCTCCCCTGCAGGGGGACCCGAAACGGGCCCCTGCACCTCCTCCTCCCTGGGGGTGCCCGATGGCCCCCGGACCTCTACATGGGGCGGGGATGTGAACGGGTCCAGCACCCGACCTGACGCGGAGGCCCGCCCTGGTATCAACAAGGGTCTGCAGGTTTGCAGTCATGGAACTCGGGAGTTGGCCATCCCTGCCTGTGTCCGTGCGATGCTGGCCAGCACCTGGGCAATGGCGCCTATGCCCTCAGCAGTGGCCTGCTGAGACTGGGCCACGGCGTTGAGCGCCCCTGCGATCTGCAGCTGGCTCTGGCTCATGGCTTCCTGTGAGAGGGCAGCCATGACGTGGGCCACGGCCGTCGCCTGCACGGAAAGCCCCAGGCCTTGCATACTGCTCCCATGCCTGACACCGTCGCCCCCATTGCCTCCACCGCAGACGCCACCCTGCCTGGATGGCAGCAATGACCGGAACCACTCCCTGCTCCTGAAGGCAGGCGGACTCCTCCACCTGCGTCTGCAAGCCGTCCGTCACACCCTCCACTTGTCCCACGGTCCATGACTGCATTGGGTCTATGGGTGGGTGTGGGAACTCCAGGAACCCGGGGCCCGTCTGGGCGGCAGCTGGTTGCTGGGGCCGGGCTGCCTTCCAACTCTCCGGCCACTCGGCTGCCCTTATCTCTACCTGCTGCACCGGTATATCTGTGTTGTGCGCACCAGAAGCCTCATCACTAAAGTGCCCAACCGAGGTGAGAGTCTCTGCGATGGTGGAGGGTGGCGTAAGCCTGATGGCCCGGGTCGGTCCCTGGCTTGTGGTCGTCCTGGCACGGCCTGGGGGCGGTCTGCATCCACGGGGACGGGTGCATCACCGTGTGGTCCTGCAATACACAAGACGGCACGCGTGGTTAGATAAGCAGACGGGACTGGGGAGTGGTGGGGGCAGGGGGGAAGGGGGGATGAGGGCAGGGGGGATGAGGGCAGGGGGGGAAAGGGGGGTGAGGGCAGGGGGTGAAGGGGGATGAGGGCAGGGGGAAGGGGGTGTCTCACTTGGTGCTGCGCCCCCGATCTCGGAATCCACAACCTTCCGGTCCTCGGGTCTGCCTGCGAGGTTCAAGGCCCTGTCTTCATGAACAGTGAGGGGCCGCAATTCAGGTGGACCACCTCTGGTCCTGGCACACTCCCGGTTGTTATATGTGCGCTTCTCCTGGGGGGGGGAGTGGGAGGGGGGGGTACGGTGAGGAGAGAAAGATCATTGTTAGGCGGATACATAGTTGCAGTCTAGCAATTGTGTGTATGTTGGCATAGGCTCAGAGTCCACCCTGCCAATGCAGCTTGCGTGGGTGGGTGCAGCCTGTGGGTCTCAGCTACGACTGTACCGCCCATCATGCAGAGGGGGGGGGGGGGCAGTGCCACACGTGTGGGGGGTTTGGGGGGTTGGTGCTATGGGCACAGTGGGGGGTACTCACCCTGGCTGCCCTGACTAGGGTCATTGACCTTTTTTTGGCACTGACTGCCGGTCCTGGGGGTTATCCCCACGGCGCTGATGGCTTCTCCCACTTCCCTCCACAGGCGCCGGTTGGTGTTGGCAGTGACCCTGCAGCCATGTCCAGGGTACAGGGCCTCCTTCATCTGCTCCACGGCGTCCAGTAGCGCTTCGATGTCCCGGTCCCGGTACCCTGGCGCTGCGCGGCGGGCGGCCATCTTCCCGCGTTGCCGTTTCTCTGCTGATGGCGTCAATTTAACAGCGACGCTGCGTGACGTCAATTACGCCACGAGCTTCAGTGACGCCATTCCGGGTCGCGCCATTGCCCTTCCCGTGATGCCCGTGCTGGCCCCTTCCATTGTGCAGAATTTGCGCACTTTTGCTGGGTCCGACGCCGGAGTCGTTCGCGCCGATTTTGAAGTCGGCGTCGGAACTTGGGCACGGTAAGGGAGAATCCCGGCCCTGATACCTGTGAAGCCTCCGTTACGTTAATATTTACAACGGGCCTGCAACGCCCTTACTCACTGTTGCCCTCCCTTCCCCCTCCGCGCCCCCACCCTGGCACAGTGGTCGAAGATCAAAAGCCCCTGATGCAGACCCTGTTGAAAGAATGAGTGTGAGTGCACTGTCAGTGGGAAATCAGGAGGCAGACTTTTGCAGAAACTGCAGAGCACCAGAATGTTCCTCACAGCGAGTTATCATCACTCTTCTGTATATTGACCCGCCGACAGTGCCTACACAGGCCCATCACCCTGGAGCTGACAGAAGCAGCCTCATCCTATGAGAATCTGGAGACAATGAGGGGCTCCCTAGTCCTCTGGGCATGTTGGACCCTTGCCGTTGCATTTACCCTCCATCCTCTGGCTGCTCCTCAGACTGGTCCTGCAGCCCCTCCTGGTCCACCTCCTCAGACTAGGCAGAATGTCCCTCCTCCTCCAGCATATCACCCCGCTGCTGTGCTAACCAGCAAACCAGCACAAAGTGGGTGACCCTCTGTAGGCGTATACTGCAGGGCACCACCAGAGCGGTACAGACATTAGAACCGCATTATCAGCAGCCCGATGCACAGTTCAATGACAGCACGGATGGCAACATGGTCCTCATTATATTGGGTCTCTGTCTTGGTCTCAGTACTCTGCACTGGCATCATCAGCCATGACCTGAGCAGGTATCCCTTGTCCCCCCACGAGTCAACCCGTTGAAGACACTGGGGATCTCCAAATGTCCCAGGATGTAGCTATCATGCTTGGTGCCAGGATAGCAGGCACACAGGTGCATGATGCGAGGCAGTGGTCGCACATGATCTGAACATTCAGGGAGTGGAGCCCCTTCCTGTTAATATAGGGCACTCCCTGATGCCCCGGTTTGCGCAGGGTGACATTTGTGCCATCGACCGCCCCCGGAACCTGGGGCATCCCGGCGATGGCAGCAAATCCTGCAGCTTGAGCATTTTGGTAGGCCTGATCCAGGTTGATGGTGATATAGTTGGATGCGTGGGCTACAGAGCATCCGCCACCTCCTGGATGCTCATGTGGGCTGTAGACTGTGAAATTCCACTCAAGTTCCCGCTCAAGCCCTGAAATGAGGTTGAGGTATTGAGGTTGAGGCTGCGGCGACCTTCACGGCCACCAGGTGCGCATGTCCTCCTACTCCACAGGCTGCTACGTCCGCGATGACGTGGTACAGGTGACGCATTGTCTCTCTCCGGAGACGGAGTCTCTTGTGGCACATGCTGTCTGACAGCTCATCGAATGACCAACGATGCCTGCACACCTTGGGCCGTCGCTGGCTTCCCCTTCTGGGTCCCTCCTCAGCCTCATGGGCTACCAGGTGTTTCGGGTGTGCGATGGCCCCCTGCACATGGGCTGCCACCTTCACCGTTCTCCAATGCCTGCCCGCCTCTGTTGCCACCAGCATAGCGAGGGCAGCCTCGGCAGGATCAAACATGTTGTGACCTGGAAGGAATTGGAGGAGAGAGACCGACAATCAGTTTGGGGTTTCCAGCCTGGGGCACTCAATTCCCCCAAGCCTCACCTATCCTTACGTGTCCCGCCTTCTCTCGGAATACCATCCAGCAAGCCAGCTATGCTGGCAAACCTTGTTCTGCGCACTCACCCCGACCATATCATGAGCCCCTAGACCCAGACCCCAGGGTAATTCTTCATTTGAAATTGCCTTCAGCTGTGAAACTAGAGGCTGCTCACAGTCAAAGGGAGTGAAATTGACTGTCAGGATAGAAGCCACAGCAGGGCTCCTGGAAGAGTCTGATTGGACCGATGGCCTGCAGCTGTGGTTGCCCCTGTTGTGGTCTCCACAGTATTTAAAGATAGTTTGAAGGCCTCGCAGATGCAAAGCCCCTTGCCCCCTGGCCCAGGGGCAACCCCCAACCTAGAACACTTCAGCCTCCTGACCAATCTCAAGCCCCATGAGGGGTCTTCACCCCCCCTGCGGTTTGCAGGTTAGGTTACACGCACGACCGGCTCCATGTTGTCAGTGCGACCGCTGCAGGTCGTCAGCCGTGTGCATGCGTGGCCCGGGACCCGGCCATTCTCCAGCCATTTTAATTCAACCAGATAACGGGTGACCTGTACCTCAATGATATTATCCACCATTGCTCTCTATTCCTGTATATCCTTATCCAACAAAACTCTGTTTATCTCGGTCCTAAGACCTCTAATTTCCCTCGCAGCCACAGCATTTTGGGGAAGCAATTTCAGATTTCTACTATCCTTGGCTTGAAAAGTGCTCCCTGAGTTCATTCTTGAATGGCCTCGCTCATATTATAAGATTATAATCCCTTTTCTCTTGATATCCCCACCAGAAAAAGTAATATCTCCATCAGCATCATTTTACCTAATTTCACATATTGGCTGAAAAGGTTCTCTCGAATGCAGTCCAAGAATTTTGCGCCCTCTATGTCCTTCACACTGTTCGTCTCCCAACTGATATTAGAATAGCTAAGTCCCCAACAATGACTGCCCTATTGCTCATGAAGCTAGATTGTCTCGGAATGTGCATTAAGACGATAAATACTTAAAATGCGTCAATGCTTTAACTGAATGGAGTCTGTATTTAATCTGTATGATAAGGATTCTGAATGAATAGTATATGTGCTAATGAACATCGATTCATACCCCATTTGAAATTTGAGACAATGATTTGGCAACAAAATTCTCTTACTGCAAGTGACACTTCCCAGCCATAGGAACGCTGTTGCTTTGATTAATATCAGAAAATAAAAATCAGAAGTACTTGTAATGTCAATTTTTATAAATTACATTACATTTTTTCTGTGGAGATATAAGTAAATTAAATGCTACCTATTTGCAAAAGTATGCTGTAAAGACAGTTTTCCTTTCGAGTTTATTATGGGTTTCCACCAGGAATTCATACCTATCAAGGAGAGGTGCAGGTAAGGTTACAATGCTTTATGGTGCTTGCTAAATTCAGCAAGCTCCATTAGTTTAATGATGGTAATTGATTGCAATGAATTCATAAGTCAGTGGAGTATTGCAGTTTTAATATATAAAGAATGAATCCAGTTCTGTCTTCACAGTTGGTAAGTTGTTATTTGCACTCGTAAAGTGAACAGTGACAGCTCTGAAGGATGAATGTGTTTGTTTGGTTTATTTTAGGAATGCCTCCTTGCTGCTTTGCCCTTCTGCAGTCTGCTGTAGTTTGGTGTGGGACCAAGGACTGTGGAGATAAAAGCAGCAAAGTCCGAAGCAAGATTTAAAATCCCGTATTTAAAGAGGCAGTCCAGATTTATGAAATAATTTTGAAGCAGTTTCAAAACCATAAGCAGTTATAGTTGAGAATCAGTGTGTTGTAGGAAGGAGCACCTAACACAGTGCAGAAGAAAGGTGCAAGTGTGGATGGGATTGGAAGAGCTACATTGTGCTGAGTGAAAAACCACCATGAGAGACAGGAGGTGGGAAGGGGTGTTATTCTCCAGCCGCTGAGTCCAAGAATTTGAAGCAGCCAAGACTTTACACTGTTTAGCAACTTGTATTGATAGTCCATGTAATAATTTAAGATTGTGCCCAAGGAGCTTGCACATTATAGGATGCCTATTGAGGAGTCCATGACTTGCAACTGTGCAGTTCAAGAAGACTGCTTGACATAGGTAGCAGATCACCAAATTACTACACCAAGATTCTCTTTGGCCAAAGTTCTGAATCTCAATATAGCTCTTTTAAAATTAAATAAAAGCAAATTACTGTGGATGCTGGAATCTGAAACAAAAAGAGAAAATACTGGGCAATCTCAGCAGGTCTGACAGCATTTATGGAGGGAAGGAAGCTAACATTTCAAGTCTTGATGACTCTTTGTCAAAGCTGACAAGAACTGGAAATAGGGTCAGATTTATACTGTTGTGGGCAGGTGGGGGGGGGAACGGTGTTGTGGCGAGGGGGGGGGGGCTGGATAGAGGGCCAGCGATAGGTGGACAGACAAAGGAAATGTAAATGGGGGTTATCTAGGTTAGGACGGGTGCTGATATTGGCAAATTAAGAAATTTGAATGTGTTAATGGCCGAACAAAGGGAAGCAGAGTGTCAAAGGATAACTAGGAACAGATGGCCAAAGTGGGGTGGGGTGGGGGGAGGGGGGGGGACAATGGTGAGGGAAAAACAGATTGATGGAAGAAATTAAAATAAATTGACAGAAATAAAAATGGGGTGATGGTGGAAGAGAGGGTTCATAGTCTGAAGTTGTTGAACTGAATGTTATGGTATTCTCTAAGTCTGAATGAAGACTGAAGACTTACAGTTAACGCAAGCTCTTTTTTCAAAGGGTTCGTTCTGCTTCCAGAGCTCAACGAGATGTAAAACAGTCAAGAGGTATGACCAGTGAAACTAAGGTAAGCTGCCTATGCTGAGCTGTCTCTGTGTGCTGCTGCTCCCTAGCTCTGTGCTTCTCAAAGAGGCAGATCCTACCTTGGGCTCGACCCTTTATACCCATCTCTGATGCTGCCCTCTAGTGGTGCTGTGACTTTTACATCTGTGCTGCAGTCCCTGGTGTATGTGCAGATGTATGTCCAGATGTGCAGCTCACTACATCCCCCCCCTTTTGAGTTGGTATGTTTCTTAAACTGACTGCAAGAAAACTGTACAGAACAAGTGGTGAGAATAAGCAAATCTGCACACTGCGAAAATGATAAAGTAATACAGAAACAATTAACAGTATTATGAGTCCATCGTTAGAAATGTTCATATGTGGGTGCGTTGAAGTGTTGTTACAAATCCAGCCGGTCGGGTGCCTTTCGGCTTCAGCTGGAGCGTCATAACGGTGGAGGTGGGGATGACGGTTTGATGTCATGAAGAGTACTGTCTGGTGTTGTCTGGCTAGGAACGTCCTGTGGACTAATGGACTTGGTGAAGTCCAGTGTGGGAAACACCGGCGTTGTAGGCCGAAGCATTAACAGATCCGGCGGTTGCAGCGAAAGAGTACTCCTACCGACGACTTGACAATGTAGAACCGCGGTGCCTCCTGCCTGATCACCATGGCTGGCTCGGACCATCCGCCTTCTGGGTCACTGATCCTGCCGATGTCGCCCATGGATAGAGGATTGGTTAATTAATAGAAAGCAAAGAGTGGGGATTAATGGGTGTTTCTCTGGTTGGCAATCAGTAGCCAGTGGTGTCGCTCAGGAATCAGTGTTGGGCCAACAACTGTTCACAATTTACATAGATGATTTGGAGTTGGGGACCAAGAGCAATGTGTCCAAATTTGCAGATGACACGAAGATGAGTGGTAAAGCAAAAAGTGCAGAGGATACTGGAAGTCTGCAGAGGGATTTGGATAGGCTAAGTGAATGGGCTAGGGTCTGGTAGATGGAATACAATGTTGACAAATGTGAGGTTATCCATTTTGGTAGGAATAACAGTAAAAGGGATTATTATTTAAATGATAAAATATTAAAACATGCTGCTGTGCAGAGCGATCTGGGTGTGCTAGTGCATGAGTCGCAAAAAGTTGGTTTACAGGTGCAACAGGTGATTAAGAAGGCAAATGGAATTTTGTCCCTCATTGCGAGAGGGATGGAGTTTAAGACTAGGGAGGTTATGCTGCAATTCTATAAGGTGTTAGTGAGGCCGCACCTGGAGTATTGTGTTCAGTTTTGGTCTCCTTACTTGAGAAAGGACGTACTGGCACTGGAGGGTGTGCAGAGGAGATTCACTTGGTTCATCCCAGAGCTGAAGGGGTTGGATTACAAGGAGAAGTTGAATCGACTGGGACTGTACTCGTTGGAATTTAGAAGGATGAGGGGGGATCTTACAGAAACATATAAAATTATGAAGGGAATAGATAGGATAGATGCGGGCAGGTTGTTTCCACTGGTGGGTGAAAGCAGAACTAGGGGGCATAGCCTCAAAATAAGGGGAAGTAGATTTAGGATTGAGTTTAGGAGGAACTTCTTCACCCAAAGGGTTGTGAATCTATGGAATTCCTTGTCCAGTGAAGCAGTAGAGGCTCCTTCATTAAATGTTTTTAAGATAAAGATAGATAGTTTTTTGAAGAATAAAGGGATTAAGGGTTATGGTGTTCGGGCCGGAAAGTGGAGCTGAGTCCACAAAAGATCAGCCATGATCTCATTGAATGGTGGAGCAGGCTCGAGGGGCCAGATAGCCTACTCCTGCTCCTAGTTCTTATGTTCTTTTGTTCAGTGGCTTGAGTGGGATCACATGTTGATCGTAGTATTGTTTTTGTTTGGACCGTAATACCCGCATTTTATCGAGTACCAGAGTGTTATCGGGGTCTCGGAATTGAATCGCCGGTAGGGTTGTCCGGATGTACCTGCCAAAGAGCATCTGCGCTGGCGACAGTCCTGAGCGCAATGGGGTTGCTCGGTAGGATAACAGCGCTAGGTTGATGTCCGAGCGTGAATCTGTTGCCTTGCTAATAAGCCATTTAATGATGTGGACACCCTTTTCCACTTTCACATTTGACTGTGGGTGGTGCGGACTGGACGTAACATGCCGAAAACTGTATCGGTCTGAGAACTCTTTCCATTCCCAGCTCGCGAAGCAGGGACCATTATCTGACATTACCTCATGCGGGATTCCATGTCGCGCGAATGTCTCCTGGCACGCCTTGATGACAGATGAAGACGTGAGATCATGGAGTTTCATTACCTCCGAATAGTTTGAGTAATAGTCCATGATCAAGACGTAATCACGCCCTGTGGCATGAAATAGGTCAATGCCCACTTTTGTCCACGGCGCCATTGTGAGTTCGTGTTGCTGCAGTGGTTCGTTACACTATGCGGGTTGATGTCTTTGACAGGTGTCACATGTCATGACCATGACCGTTATGTCTTGATTCATGCTGGGCCAGTACACAGCCCGTCGTGCTCGCCTTTTGCATTTCTCAATGGCTAGGTGGCCTTCATGAATCTTACGTAGGATCTCGGCGCGGAGTGTGGCCGGAATCACAATCTGCACATTGCGTAGCAGCAGGCGCCAACTTCAATCAGTTCTGATTTGACATTCTGAAATTGTGGATATTGTCCCCTCGTCCAACCGTGTTGGGGTCGGTGCAGCACCCTCCGTAAGGTTGCATCTTTCTGCTTCTCCTGTCGGATTAGGCAAAGCTTCTCATCCGAAGCAGGCAAATTCTCCATGCATAACTGTGTTCGGGCCTCGATTTCTCTGATAGGGGCTGATGGTGCGTTGTCAGTGCCAATGGATCGGGACAGTGCGTCGGCAATGGCAAGGTCTCGTCCCGGGGTGTATATTAGGGCAAAATCATACCTTTGCAGCTTCATCATGATGCGCTGCAGACGAGGTGTCATGTCATTTAGATCCTTGTCTATGATATGGACCAACGGTCTGTGGTCGGTTTCCACTATGAACGTGGGCAAGCCGTACACATAGTCATGGAACTTCAGAATCCCATGAGTCCGAGACATTCTTTTTCGATTTGTGCATATCTGCACTCAGTTGCAGGCATGGCCCTGGACGCGTATGCCACCGGGACCCAGTCAGACCGGTCTTCCTGTTGGAGGAGAACGGCGCCAATCCCATCCTGGCTGGCGTCAGTGGAGATCGTGGTGGGTCTGGTTGCGTCAAAGAAAGCAAGGGTCGGTGCCCTCATTAGTTGCTGTTTGAGATCCACCCATTCATTTTGGTGATGTTGTGTCCACTCAAACGCAGTGGTCTTTCATAGGAGATTGTGTAAAGCTGCCGTCCGTGCGGACAGGTTTGGGATGAATCTGCCAAGGAAGTTGACGAAGCCCAGAAATCGTAGCACCGCCTTCTTGTCATGTGGCGTCTTCATGGTCCATATTGCAGCGATTTTCACCCCATCAGGGCTGACTCCCTGAGATGATATGATATCACCCAAGAAGGTTACAGACTCCTTCGCAAATGTGCATTTTGCCCGGTTCAGTTTCAAACCGTATTTATGAATCCTCTGAAAACCTTCTTCAGACGACAGAGGTGTTCTTCTTCAGTGGTGGAGCATACAATGATGTCATCCACATAGACCCGATGCCCTCGGTCATTTGCTCCATTATCCTGTGGAAAGTCTCTGATGCAGAGATAATGCCAAAGAGCATGCGATTGAAGCAGAAACGTCCAAATGGCGTGTTGAACGTACACAGTAATCTGCTTGAATCATCGAGCTGTATCTGCCAAAACCCCTGCGAGGCGTCGGGTTTGGTGAAGATACAAGCATTCGCCATCTCAGACGTGATCTCTTCACGCTTGGGAATGGGGTAGTGTTCCCGGCGAATGTTCTGGTTCAGGTCCTTCGGGTCTATGCATATGCGAAGATCTCCAGAAGGTTTCTTAACACAGACAATAGAGCTGACCCAGTCAGTCGGCTGTGTGACTGGCGATATTACGCCTTGTGACTGCAGTCTGTTGAGTTCCGCTTTCAACTTCTCCCGCAGTGGAGCTGGAACCCTCCTGGGCGGCTGAATGACGGGTTTGCCGTCTGTCTTCAGCATGATTTTGTATTGGCAGGGTAGGGTGCCCATGCCTTTGAATACGTCGGGGTATTCTTGTAGCATGCTGTGGATTTTAGCTTCCAGGCTTGATGGATGCTGTGTGTGCATGTAAATGCGTTGCACCAGCCGCAGGTCTTTGCAGGCCTGAGCACCTAATAGTGATGATTTGTTGTCGTCTACAATCTCGACTCATAGTTGCTTGCGTATCGTCTTGCTGTCCACCCGGAGATTGCACGATCCCTTTGAGGCGATCTGATTGCCGTTGTAGTCCTTCAGTCATCATGTAGCGGGTATTATTTCATGGTCTCCTGGAATCGAATGGAGATCCTTGCTAGTGAGGAGATTAGCTGAGTTCCCAGTGTCAAGCTTGAAGACTAATGGAAAGTCATTGACTTGCACTGTCGCAGTCCACTCACTGCTGGAATCAATGCTGTTGACCGGGTGAGGCATGGCGATTGTTGCATCATGTTCCTCGATTGTCTCGATCGTATCCACAACAAGCGAGTTGTCGCAAGCGAGGTTGTCATCGTCCGAGGAATACTCGTCATTGGGTTTTTTGTGCTCCGTTGAATCTATGCTTTTTACATTGAAATTCATGTGTTTCTGTCTAGTTGCCTTCATTAGCAGTGCAGCTCTGCACTGTGAGGCAAAGTGATTGTATTTGCCACACTTTAAACATTGTTTGCCAGAAACTGGACATTGCCCTTTTAAGTGGGCGTGTCCGCAGCGGGGGCACGTCATGACGCTGTCCCTCCATGCTTGCGCATGCGCAGTAGGCCTTTCTTCTATGTCAAATCCTCGGGAGAACGCCGCATGCGTGTGGCCTGCATCCAGGTTCGCGCGCGGGATTGCCGCTAGAGAAGTGCCTTCTGGACACCTAGGCCACCATTTTAGCTCGTGGTGAAGGCCTTGGTCCCGGTAAGTAAACTCCTCATATTCTTCTTTACCTTTTTCATAAGTAGAGCATTTTTGCTTGGCTGTTTCTAGGGTTAGGATTTTCGTTTTAATAAGGATTTTCTAAGTCCCTCATCAGATATACCATTGACTATCTGGTCTCTGATGAGGGAGTCACGGAGGTTTTCAAAGTTGCAGGATTGAGCTAGTAATTTTAAATCAGTTACAAAACTGCTGAAAGATTCTCCCGATTTTTGCAAACACCTGGTGAACTTGAATCTTTCAAATATCTCATTGACTTCAGATTGACAGTGGGTTTCAAATTTTTTGATGATTATTTCCAGCTTGCCCTTGTCCTCCCCTGCCAGGTAGGTAAAGGAATTATATATTTCTAGTGCCTGCGGCTCAGCCAGGGATAAGAGCAAGGCTATCTTCCTGGCATCAGATGCTGAGGTTAGATCCTTAGCTTGTAGATATATTTTGCACTGTTGTATAAAAAGTTTCCAATTGGAATGCATATTACCAGTGGTCTTGAGCAGGCGTGGAGGTTGGATTGGGTCCATCGTACCGATTGGTATCTGAAGGGTCCGAATGCTGCGAAGCCTTCCGTGGTCGAATGTCTGGTTTAAGTCCTCTTCTCTTGCTGTTGTCTAGCTAGCTTGCTGAAACCACTCCTGGTACCATATGTTATTCTCTAAGTCTGAATGAAGACTGAAGACTTACAGTTAACACAAGCTCTTTATCCAAAGGGTTCGTTCTGCTTCCAGAGCTCAACTAGATGTAAAACAGTCAAGAGGTATGACCAGTGAAACTCAGGTAAGCTGCCTATGCTGAGCTGTCTCTGTGTGAGCTGCTCACTAGCTCTGTGCCTCTCAAAGAGGCGGATCCTACCTTCGGCTCGACCCTTTATACCCGTCTGTGATGCTGTCCTCTAGTGGTGCTGTGACTGTTACATCTGTGCTGCAGTCCCTGGTGTATGTGCGGATGTATGTACAGATGTAGAGATCACTACAAATGTTAAGTCTGGAAGGCTTTATAAATACGGTAGCACAGTGATTAGCACTGTCACTTCACAGCGCCTGGGTCCCAGATTCGATTCCCGACTTGAGTCACTGCCTGTACGGAGTCTGCACGTTCTCCGTGTGTCTGCATGGGTTTCCTCCGGGTGCTCCAATTTCCTCCCAGAAGAAGTGTTGTTAGGTAATTTGGACATTCTGAATTCTCCCTCAGGTTCCGGAATGTGGCGACTAGGGGACTTTCACAGAAACATCATTGCAGTGTTAATGTAAGCCTACTTGTGACAATAAAGATTATTTAAATTTTTTAAAATATTCTTATAAATGAATGCTACTGTAATCTAGGATGAGAGAGCCACCCAGGGAAACACCAGGGGCAGGATTCTCCGTTGCCTGACGCTGAAATCGTTCTTGGCGATCGGGCAGAGAATCGATTCCGACACCCGAATCAAGGCCGTTGCTGGTTTGACAACAGTTTGGGAGCCTCTGCCCCCTCCGAAATGGCGTCATCGCGCGCTATACGGCATTGTAATGCCATTGGCGTGTCATCGGCAGGCCCTCCCGCGATGCTCCGCCCCCGATGGGCCGAGTTCCTGACCATGCAGGACACGTGTGGTCTCAGCGGTCGGGAACCCGGCTTGGCAGCTGCGGCGCGTGTCCAGC
This sequence comes from Scyliorhinus torazame, assembly GCF_047496885.1. Taxonomy (NCBI): domain Eukaryota; kingdom Metazoa; phylum Chordata; class Chondrichthyes; order Carcharhiniformes; family Scyliorhinidae; genus Scyliorhinus; species Scyliorhinus torazame. Next base: position 202,348,804 of record NC_092710.1, read on the forward strand.
GCCGCCACACTCGGCTGGGATCCGTGTCGCTGGTCAGAAGGGGGGGGGGGGGCTTCCACGAGGGCTGAGGGGACTGGTGGGGTGTGGCCAGGGGGTGGCCTGGGTCACACAAGCAGGAAATGATATCAGCTTCAAACACAGTTGAATATAAGTGGAATGCATAGATCACTCAGGTCTTTGAGGAGAGTGCAACATACATGGCCTACCTGCCATTGCATGGCGCCTTTCATGTCATGTTCAATACCACACTGCTGGCGCTGTCGGATTGGTACCCTCCCGCTCTGTACTGACCTTGTCATCGAGCTTGCCACTCTGCGACCTCCACCTTCAGGCACTGACCGAGACTGCGCCCGGGGTTGGGTAGTACAGGGACCTTTTGTTCCTGGTGCCTGACACCATAGTCCTCACAGGCACCACTGTGCTGCAGGACTCAAGCAGCCTCCACTTTTATAGAATTGAGTTTCAACCAGGCTGGAGTGCAAGGAAAAGGTGGAGCTGGCAAAAACCAGGAGTACAACGCAGAAGGCTGTGCAAGGGCAGATGGGGGGGGGGGGGGGGGGGAGCAAGGGGGGAGGGGGAGGAGAACTAACACAAAGCAGAGAAATGGGGAAGGAAGGACTTACAGTGGGGGAAGGGCTCTCACAAAGGGGTGCAATGGAGAGGAAAGGCTATGCAGTGAGGGGGCAGGACAAGGGGCACAATGGAAGGTTGGCGTGCAAGGAGGATGAGGAACTAAGGAAAGTAGAGGAAGATCGAGGGGTGGGAATCTGGAACTCAACTGGCGTACAGGGAACACTGGCAAACAAGGGGGTCAAAGGGATATCACATCTTTCACTGGAAGGGGATGCACGCAGTCTCCAGAATAAGAGGGGGTTGTGCGTTAGTGTGGCGCATTCACCCGAAGACTCAGACGTTGGGGGTTGTGATTTAGGAGGGAAACTTGTTCTTAATCCCTATGATAGTGGGGAACTCTGTGAAGGTTAAAAACTTTGATCAGATCAGGCTTGCAGACAGGAATCCTGTTGCAAAGTTAAAAAGAGTCACAGGTTACAGTCAGTCCAGGAGCTATGTGGACCTCAGTCAGGAGTCAGAGAAAGAAGACAGTGCAGAAGAACAAGCGGACAGACAACAGGAGCAATCATAGAATCCATCACAATGCTGCGTCATGGAATCCATAGAAGTCCTTTTTTGCAGAAGTAGGCCATTCAACACATCAAGTCTGCTCTGACCCTCCGAAAGAGCAACCTTCCTAGACCCACACCCTTGCCCTATCCCTGCACAAGTTTGAACACTATAAGGGGCAATTTAGCATGGCCAATCCACCTAATTGGCACATCATTTGGACTGTGGGAAGAAACTGGAGCACCTGCAGGAAACCCACGGAGACACGGGAAGAAAGTGAAAACTCAACACAGTCACCCAAGGTCAGAATCGATCCCGGGTTCCTGGTGTGGTGAGGCAGCAGCGCTAACTACTGTGCCACCGTGCCGCCTCATTGGAGGCATGGTGCACCTCAGCTGCAGGGAGGAAGTGATCTGTGCTCCATAGAAAAATCATAGCTTGGTGTGCAATGGTGTCTTACAATGCCTCTGGGCTGGGCTTGGCAGGCTCTGTACAGGGCTGCAGAGGGAATGGTGACTGGAGGCATCTGTAGCTTCCCTTCTTGGGATGCCTTGTCATTTGCTGGTGCTGCATGTCGTGTTGGGTGCTCTGCTACACAGACGAACCAACACGGTTGCAGATGGTACAACTCCGTTTTATTACTATCAATAACAACATGTGTAAACTTGCTACTGTGGTTCGTTCATTACCCTTTAACCTGTGGACCCAGCCCTAACACTATCTTTGAGAGGCATTCAGCACATGGTGTATGTCTGAGTGGCTTGCTGTGAGCTCTGTGCCCTGAGCTGTCCCCTGCTGGAATGAGCAGGAACTGTGGTGTTCCCCGTTTTATAGTGCGTGTGCTCTTGCTTGTGATTGGCTGTGATGTTGTGTGTGTGTTGATTGGTCCGTTGATCTGTCCATCAGTGTGTATGTGTGTTTGCACCATAATGTTTATCTGAATATCATGACACTGCAGGATTCAAGTTAGTTACAAAGGAGCAAGACTCTGGAAGCAACTGAAAGTCAGTCCTTTTATTAGCACCAATAAAGGGATGCACAGAACTCACTGGGTTCACCTCAAAGTTGCATCATCAAAATAATTTGAGGTAGTAGTGCAGACCTAGGGCACCATTTACCTGAAAAATATCTAAGTTGCTGGGGGTGGGTTTACAGCACAACTGGCTCACTGGATGGCATTCTGAGGGAAGGCGGGACACTCATGGTAAGGGTGGGGGAAGTTTGGGAGGTTTGAAGGTCCTGGGATGGAAGCCCTAACTGATTGTCAGCCTCTCTCCTGCTCCAATTACTTCCAGAATAGACAATGTTTGCTGCTGTGGATCCCGCACGGCCCCCCTTACTGTGCTTGTTGCAGCCGAGACATAGAGACGGCGAAGACAACAATAAGGTCATCACCCAAGGCTCCTTCTCGGGCTCGTCCTCCAGCCCCTCCTGGTATGCATCCTCCTCCTCCTCCCCCTCCTCCTCCTCTTCTTCAGATGAGACCGTATGTCCCTCCTCCTCCAGATGTTACAGTTCTGGAATGCCATCTTGATCATATCAATGCTAACGTCTCAAGGACATGGCTGCATCAGGCACCTTGCAGATAAAGGCAGCAAAAGGTGTGGAATTCTAATTCAGCCATAGATTTCTAATTTAAAGATTCATTTTCTGAACTCCTTAACCATTCTTGCCTTCAATGTTTCATTTCTAAGAGAAGGCGGAACAATAAATAAATCCAGAGCCTCAGTGCTACATTTTTCAGAATCCCAATGAAAAGGAGGAGGCAAGAGATGTCACTGAGCACTGCTCCAGCAGGAAGCATCACCTGGGTCCATGATAAAGCGAGCCAGAGCATGAACAGGAAGGTGAGGAAGGGAGACCCAGACAATGGAGCCTGACCTAAGGTTTATCGTCGAAGATTATCCTACTGATAGATATAAGACATAGATGTTTACATAGATACATAGATACATAGAAGACAGGAGCAGGAAGAGGCCTTTCAACCCTTCGAGCCTGATCCGCCATTCATCATGAGCATCCAACTCAATAGCCTAATCCTGCTTTCTCCCCATAGCCTTTGATCCCATTCCCCCCACGTGCTATATCCAGCCACCTCTTGAATATATTCAAAGTTTTAGCATCAACTACTTCCTGTGGTAATGAATTCCAGAGGCTCACCACTCTTTGTGTGAAGAAATGGCTCCTTATCTCTGTCTGAAATGGTTTGCCCTGAATCCTCAGACTGTGACCCCTGGTTCTGGACACACCCACCATTGGGAACATCTTCCCTGCATCTACCCTATCTAGCCCTGTTAGAATTTTATAAGTCTCTATGAGATCCCCCCTCATTCTTCTGAACTCCAGTGAGAACAATCCCAACCTAGTCAATCTCTCCTCATATGATAGTCCCGCCATCCCTGGAATCAGTCTGGTAAACCTTCGCTGCACCCCCTCGAGAGCAAGAACATCCTTCCTCAGAGAAGGAAACCAAAACTGCACACAATACTCCAAGTGTGGCCTCACCAAGGCCCTGTCCAATTGCAGCAACACATCCCTGCTTCTATACTCGAAAACTCTCGCAATGAAGGCCAACATACTTTACCGCCTGCTGCACCTGCATGCTTACCTTCAGCGAATGGTGCACAATGACACCCAGGTCCCACTGCACGCTACCCTATCCCATTTTACAACTGTTCAGGTAGTAATCTGCCTTCCTGTTTTTGCTTCCAAAGTGAATAACCTCACACTTCTCCAAATTATGCTGCATCTGCATTGATTTGCCCACTCGCCCAACCTGTCCAGATCTTGCTGTAGGATCCCTGCACCCTTGTCACAATTTACCATCCCAACTAACTTGGTATCATCTGCAAACTTTGAGATGTTACATTTTGTTTCCTCATCCAAATCATTAATATATATTGTGAATAGGTGCAGTCCCAGCACTGATCCCTGTGATACCCCACTAGTTACTGCCTGCCAATTTGAAAAGGACCCATTAATCCCGACACTTTGTTTCCTCTCTGCCAACCAGTTTTCTATCCACCTCAATACAATTCCCCCAATCCCATGCGTTTAATTTTGCACAATAATCTCTTAGGAGGGACTTTGTCAAATGCCTTCTGAAAGTCCAAATATACCACATCGACTGGCTTCCCCTTGTCAACTGTACTGGTTACATCTTCAAAGAATTCCATCAGATTTGTCAAGCATGATTTTCCCTTCATAAATCCATGCTGACTCTGACTGATCCTGCCACTGCTTTCTAAATGTTCCGCTATAAAGTCCTTGATAATGGATTCAAGCATTTTCCCCACTATGTTCGGCTTACTGGTGTATAATTCCCTGCTTTCTCTCTACCTCCCTTTTTGAATATCGGAGTGACGTGAGCTACTCTCCAATCTGCAGGAACAGGTCCAGAGTCTATAGAATCCCGGAAGGTGACCACCAATGCATCCACTATTTCCAGAGCCACCTCCTTAAGCACTCTGGGATGCAGATTCTCAGGCCCTGGGGATTTATCCACCTTCAATCCCATCAATTTTCCCAGCACAATTTCTCTACGAATGTTGAGCTCCCTCATTTCTTCCCTCTCACTAAACCTTTCATTCTCCAACATTTCTGGCATCTGATTTGTGTCCTCTTTTGTGAAGGCAGAACCAAAGTATGTATTCAATTGTCCAGCCATGTCTTTGTTCCTTATTCTGCATTCCCCTGTTTCTATCTGTAGGGGGCCTACATTTCTCATTACCAATCTCTTTCTCTTCAGGGGCGAAATTCTCCTACCCGCCCCGCCACATTTCTGCGCCGACCGGCCGGCGGGAGTCTCCGTAACACCGGCCGGTCAATGGGGTTTCCCATTGTGGGGCAGCCTCACGCCGTCGGGAAACCCCCCGGTGCCGGCAAAACGGAGACTCCCGCCGGCGGAGAATGACGCCCCAGATATCTATAGAAACTATTAGAGTCAGTCTTTATGTTCCCTGCAAGCTTTCTTTCATACTGTACTTTCCCCATCTTAATCAATCCCTTTGTCCTTCTTTGCTGAATTCTAAATTGCTCCCAATCCTTAGACCTATTATTTTTCATGGCCAATCTGTATACTTCTTCCTTGCTTCGGATACTATTTCTAATTTCCTTTGTCAGCCATGTATTGACCCTCTTACCCACTTTGCTTTTGTGCCAGTCAGGAACGAACAGTTGCTGAAGTTCTCCCATGCATTCCTTGAATGTTTGCCATTGTCTATCCACTGTCATCCTTTTAAGTAACTCTATCCAATCTATCAAAACCAACTCACGCCTCATATCTTCATAGTTTCCTTTATTAAGATTCAGGACCCTAGTCTCCGAATCAACTACTTCACTCTCCATCTTGATAGAAAGTTCCATCATATTATGGTCGCTCATCCCCAAGGGGTCTCGTACAGCCAGATTGGCAATGACTCCCTTCTCATTACACATTACACAGTACCCAGTTCAAGATGGCCTGCTCTCTAGTTGTTTCCTCCACATATTGGTGAAGAAAACCATGCCATATACACTCCAGGAATTCCTTCTCTGCGGCATTGTGGCTAATTTGATTTGCCGAATCTATGTGAAGATTAAAATCACGAGTGATCACCGATACTCCTTCGTTACATGCAGCTCTAATTTCTTGTTTAATGCCATTCCCAACCTCACCAGTGCAGTTTGGGGGTCAATTTATGACACCCACTAATGTTTTTTGTCCCTTGGTATTTCTCAACTCTACCCATACAGATTCCACATTGTCAGAGCTAATATCCTTTCTCACTACTGTGTTAATTTCCTCTTTAACCAGCAGTTCCACGCCACCATCTTTTCTTTTATGCCTGTCCTTCCTAAATACTGAAAACCGTGGCACATTCAGTTCCCATCCCTATTCACCCTGCAGCCATGTCTCCGGAATCCCAATTATATCATACCCATTTATATCTATCTGCGCGATTAGTTCATCCACTTTATTGCAAATGCTCCGTGCATTAAGGCATAGAGCCTTTAAGTTTGTCCCAGTTTCAGCCCAGTTTGTCCATGCTGCCCAGTTTCTATCACGCAGCTAGTCCCACTTGCCCGCATTTGGCCCATATCCCTCTGTACCCATCTTGCCCATGTAATTTTTTTAAAGGAAAAAATTGTACCCACCTCTACCACTGCCTCCGGCAGCTCATTCGTGATGCTCACCACCCTCTGTGTGAAATGATTTCCCCTCTGGTCTCTTTTGTATCTCTCTCCTCTCAACTTAAACCTATGCCGTCTAGTTTTGGACTCCTCTACCTTTGGAAAAAGATGTTGACCTTATCTATGCTCCTCATTATTTTATAGACCTCTATAAGATCACCCCTAAGCCTCCTACGCTCCAGGGGAAGAAGTCCCAGCCTATCCAGCCTCTCCTTATAACTCAGACCATCAAGTCCTGGTAGCATCCTGGTAAATCTCTTCTGCACTCTTTCTAGTTTAACAATATCCTTCCTATAATAGGGTGACCAGAAGTGAACACAGTATTCCATGTGTGGTCTTACCAATGTCTTGTACAACTTCAACAAGACGTCCCAACTCCTGTATTCAATATTCTGACCAATAAAAGCTAGCATGCTAAATGCCTTCTTCACCACCCTGTCCACCTGCGACTATACCTTCAAGGAGTTATGACCCTGTACCCCTAGATCTCTTTGTTCTGTAACTCTCCCCAATTCCCTACCATTAACTGAGTAGGTCCTGCCCTGATTTGACCTAGCAAAATGCATCACCTCACGTTTATCTAAATTAAACTCCATCTGCCATTCATTGGTCCACTGGCACAATTGGTCAAGATCCTGTTGCAATCTGATATAACCTTCTTCATTATTCACTGTGCCACCAATCTTGGTGTCATCTGCAAACTTACTAACCATGCCTCCTACATTCTCATCCAAATCGTTAATATGTATAACAAATAACAGTGGACCCAGCACCGATCCCTGAAGCGCATCGCTGGTCACAGGCCTCCAGTTTGAAAAACAACCCTCCACAACCACCCTTTGGCGTCGGTTGCCAAGGCAATTTTGTTTCCAATTGGCTACCTCACCCTGGATTCCGTGAGATTTAATGTTTTGCAACAACCTATCATGCGGTACCTTGTCAAAGGCCTTGTTAAAGTCCATGTGGACAATGTCGACTGCACTGCCCTCATTTACCTTCTTGATTACCCCTTCAGAAAACTCAAACAAATTCGTGAGACATGACTTTCCCCTTACAAAGCCGTGCTGACTTTCCCTAATTAGCCCTTGCCTGTCTAAATGCCTGCAGGTCCTGTCCCTCAGAATACCTTCTAACAATTTACCCACTACATAGATAAGACTCACCAGTCGGTAGTTCCCAGGCTTATCCTTACAGCCCTTCTTAAACAAGGTCACAAAATTTGCTACCCTCCAATCTTCAGACACTTCTCCTGTGGCTGTCGATGATTCAAATATCTCAGCTAGGGGGCCGGCAATTTCCTCCCTAGCCTCCCACGACGTCCTGGGATACATTTCATCAGGGCCCAGGGATTTATCCATCTTGATGCGCTTTCATACCCCTAGCACCTCCTTCTCTGTAATATGTACACGCCTCAAGACATCAGTTTTTATTTTCCCACGTTCCCTAATGTTCGTGCCTTTCTCAACAATAAATACTGATGAGAAATATTCATTTAGGACCTCACCCATCCCTTGTGGATCTGCACATAGTTAATCTTGTTTATCCTTAAGAGGCCGTACATTCTCTCTTGTCATCCTTTTACCCTTTATGTATCTGTAAAAGCTCTTTGGATTTTCCTTTGCCTTACCTGCCAAGACAATCTCATGCCCCCTTTTTGCCCTCCTGATTTCTCTCTTAACTCTACTCCGACAAGCCCTATATTCTTCAAGTGATCCACTTGATCCCAACTGTCTATGCATGTCATATACCTCCTTCTTCCTTTTGACCATGGCCTCAATATTCCGAATCATCCAGGTTTCCCTACTTCTACCAGCCTTACCCTTCACTTTAAGAGGAATGTGCTCACCCTGAACCCGAGTTAACACACTTTTGAAAGACTCCCACTTACCAGCTGTCCCCTTGTCTGCAAATAGGCACCCCCAATCAACTTTTGAAAGTTCCCGCCTAATACCCTCGAAATTGGCCTTGCCCTGATTTAGAATTTTAACTTTTGGGCCAAAACTATCATTCTCCATAATTATCTTAAAACAAATGGAATTATAGTGACTGGTCCCAAAGTGATCCCTCTCTAACACTTCTGTAATCTGCCCTTCCTTATTCCCCAAGAGGAGGTCAGGTTTAACGTCTTATCCAAAAAATATCACCTCCAGCAGTGCAGTACAGTAAAACGGGATTTGAACTCACAACCTTCTGTCTCGGAGGTGCTTTCCTCGACCTGTAAATTCATAGAGGTACAAGGGATTAGTTGATGATTCATTTGAACATGGTGGTTGACTGCTGATTTCAGCCCCCGCCGCCCTGTATTAGCGGAGTGAGCTCAGGAGCAGGCAGGATGGTGGGTGGTGGGCACGTACCCTATTTTACACGCCCCCCTTTCACAGAAAACACACCTACTAGGGATATGTAAAGTTCAACGCAATGTGTATCTGTTTTTAATTGATGCTCACGGTGCTTGATTTGTTAACCGAGACTCCAAGGAAAGTACAAAAGTTATAGGAAGATCTGGAAGTTAGAGCTGAGGCACGAAGTAGACATTTTAAGCACTGTAAATAAAACCTGTTACACATAGAAACTATTGTCATCCCTGCATTGATCTGAGATATGAAAACATCAAAGTGGTATTGACTTCCAATGTTCTGCAAATTATTCCTGCAACTCAAGATTGTGAACTCTTTACAGCTGCATCAGCCCTGTGATCCCATTGCAAGCTGCAGTGACCACAACTGCAGCAAGTGTTTGTTGCTTGAGGAGTTTCGACTCAGAATTGATGAGCTGGAGTCTGACCTTCAGACACTGTGGCACATCTGGGAGGGGGGAGTTACCTGGACGCTTTGTTTCAGGAGGCGGTCACACCCCGTAGGCTAATAACCTCAAATTCGACAGGTGGTCAGGGATAGCAGGGTGTCACTGTGAGTGAAGCAGGTAGAGGGATCCTGAATTCAGAAATGGAGGGGCCTCAGCTCTAGACCTTGTCCAACTGGTATGAGATACTTGCTCCCTGTGTGGACTAGGAAAAGGACAGTAGGATGAGATAGCTGACCACTGCACATTGTACAGGAGGCCATTTAAGCGGGGGGGGAGCAAAAAGACGAGTGGTAATTGTAGGGGATTCTATAATTAGGAGAACTGATAGCATCCTCTGCAAGCAGGGCCGAGAGTGCCTCGTGGTATGCTGCCTGCCCGTTCCCAGCATTTGGGACATCTCTAATCTTGAAAGGATATTGGAGTGGGAGGGTGAGAATCCAGTTGTTGTGGCCCACATTGGGACAAACAACATAGACTAGGAAAGAGGACCTGTTTGGGGATTATCAGGAACTAGGAAAATATTTAATGGTAAGCTTGTGGTGAACCACTGTAATAGGAGATGTAAGGTAGGACCTGCACTACAAGTTCGCCAGTTCCTGCCGGCTGGCTCCGCCCACGGAGAACTGTATAAATATACATGACCTCCAGTGCCCTGCCATTTCGCCAGCTGCAGCAGGAGGCCACGCATCTGACAGCAATAAAGCCACAGTTGTACAAAACTTTAGACTTTGTGCAATTGATCATGCATCAAAGCTCCTCAAGGGTTATAATCTCTGGATTACTACCCGAGCCACATACAAATTGGCATAGGAATGAGAAAATGTTATGGCAGAAAGGATAAATAGGGTGGTCGCACAGATTTAAACTAGCAAATGGGAGGGAAGGGAAGGGTAAAAATACAAGAAATATAATGATTAATGGGAACCAAATCAGCATGTGAGGAAAATGTCGAAGTTAATAGGATAAACAGGCAGGACCAGTCTAACAACTACGGAGGGAAAAGGAAATGTTAAAAATCAAAATGTAAGGTGACTGTGGGAGTGAAAGTCGTGGATGAGTGTTATCAGAGATTAATAAAGGAGGTCAGAATGTCTGAAAAGCAGAATGCACAAGAACATGCTGTAAAGGAAAGGCAAATCAGTAGGACATATTTAAAAACCTTGTACCTAAATGCCGCAGTATTCAGAATAAGGTCAATGAGCTGACGGCACAAATAGAGGCAAATTATCTGATAGGGATTACTGAAACATGGTTGCAGGAGGACCGGTACTGGGAGTTCAATGTCCAAGGGTACTCAGTATTCTGAAAGGATAGACAGGATGGAACAGGAGGTGGAGTTGCTTTATTGGTTAAAGATGACATAAAAAAATTATATTGGCATTAAGGACCAAAATGTTGAATCAATCTGGGTTGAAATAAAAAACAAGGGAAAAAACTCCTTGGTAGGAGTAATTTACAGGTCTCCAAGCAATACTTCCAAAATGGGGCATAGTATAAACCAAGAAATAATGAGGTCTTGTGAGAAGGGCACAACAGTAATCATGGGTGATTTTAATATGCGTATTGTGAGGATTAATCACATTTTCAAGGATAGCCTCAAGGGAGATTTCATAGAGTGTATGATGGATTGTTTCTTAGAGCAATATGTTATGGAGCCAACCAGGGAGCAGACAATTTCAGGTTTAGTATTATGTAACGAAGAAGGTTGATAAATAGTCTTGTCTTCAAGGATCTTTTGGAAGGGGTGATCACAGTATGCTAGAATTTCAAATTCAGATTGAGCAAGAAAAGGCAGAGTTTTAGCATTGGGCAGAGGTAAATAGACAGGCCTACGGAAAGAGATGGCCCAAGTAGACTGGGCACAAATAATTGAGGGTAGGACAGTTGAGGAACAATGGCGGATGTTCAGAGAGATATTAAATACTTCTCAATTAAAGTATATTCCTAAAAGGCAGAGGAATTCTAAAAGGGAGAAAAACGTTCCATGGTGAAACAAGGAAGCCAAGGAAGACATAAAGACAAAAACTAGGACATACCAAACTGCAAAAGCTACTGGTAAGCTGGAGGATTGGGAGAACTTTAAGGTTCCGCAAAAGGCTACCAAAAATAAAATCAAGAGAGCTAAGATGAACTATTAAAGAAAACTAGCACAACAAAATAAACGCTGACACCAAAAGCTTCTATAAGTATATAAGGAGGAAGAGAATAGCTAAAGTAAATGTTAGCCCTTTAGAGGATTATACCAGTGAGGTAATAATGGGGAACAGAGAGATGGCAGAGGCACGGAACCAATATTTTGCCTCTGTCCTCATCGTAGAAGATAATAAAAATTTCCAAAAACTACAATTAATGCAGAGGAACTTGGTGAATAACCATCATTAGTGAGACGGCATTGAATAAACTAATGGAATTAAAGGCAGATAAGTTTCCAGGACCTGATGGCCTGCACCCTAGGGTATTAAGGGAGGTAGCAGCAGAGGTAGTGGATACATTGGTTATGATGTTTCAGAATTCGCTGGATTCTGGAAAGGTCCCGGTGGATTGGAAATAGGCTAATGTGCCTTTGTTGAAAAAGGGAGAGAGGCAAAAAGTAGGATATGATAGACCAGTTCGCTTGACCTCTGTGGCAAGTAAGTTACTGAAATCAATCATTAAGAAGGAAATCACTGAACATTTGGAAAGACAAAACTCAATCCACCATTGTCAGCATGGTTTTATGAAAGGTAAGTCATACTTGACAAACTTGCTTGAGTTCTTTGAGGACGTAACCAGCCAGGTGGATAAGGGAGGACCTTTGGATGTGGAATATCTAGAATTCCAGAAGGCATTTGACAAGGTGCAACATAAAAGACTTATCCATCAGGAGAGATCGCAGGGAATTGGGAGTAGAGTACTAGATTAGAAAGAAGATTGGTTGACTGACAGAAAGCAGAGTGTTGGGATAAATGGGTCCTTCTCTGGCTGGTGAACTGTAACTAGCGGGGTCAGTCCTCGGACCTCATCTGTTCACAATTCATATAATTGATCTGCAGGCAGGGATAGAGTGGATCACAGCAAAATTTGCGGATGATCCTAAAATAGCTTGGAAAGCAAGCAGTGAGGAGGTAATAAAGATTTTACAGATGGATATAGATAGGCTAGGAGATTGGGCCAAAGTTTTGCAGATAAAGTTTAATGTAGATAAGTGTGAGGTTATCCATTTTGACCAAAAATATAGAAAGGCAAATTATTATCTAAATGATCTTTGTTCATGAATCACAGAAAGCCGGTCTGCAGGTACAACATGTAATTAAAAAGGCAAATGGAATGTTAGCGTTTATTGCAAAAGGACTGGAGTATCAAAGTAGAGAAGTGTTGTTACAAAAGTATGGCATGTTGGTGAGACCACATCTGGATTATTGTGTCCAATTTTGGTCTTGTCATTTGAGGAAGGATGTGGTGGCATTGGAGGCAGTTCACAGGAGGTTCACCAGATTGACTCTGGGGATGAAAGGGATGACGAATGAGGAGAGATTAAACAGTTTGGGCTTATACCCTCTGGAGTTCAGATGGATGAGAGGGGATCTGATCGTGGTATAAAGATACTTAACGAGATTGATAAAGTAAACATAGACCAAATGTTCCCTCGTGTTGGGCAATCTAGAATGAGAGGTCACAGATATAGGTTGAGAGTCGGTTGTTTTAGAACTGAGATGAGGAGGCATTACTTCTTGCAGAGGGTGGTGAATTTTAGGAATCCACTGCCCCATAGTGCGGTGGAATCTGAGTCATTAAAGGATTTCAAGAAGGAGATAGATATATTTCTGATAAGACACGAGTCAAAGAGATATGGAGAACAGGTAGGGAGGTGGATTAGAGACCAGGAAGAGATCAACCATGATCTGATTGAATGGCAGGGCAGGCCCACAGGGCTGAATTGCCTACTTCTGCTCCGAATTCCTATCTTCCTGCAGCCGTATATTGACGTTCCTAATATTTCTCTCTCAATTTACTGTGGTAGGGGATCAATTCTGTGCGTTCCACCATTGAAGTTTCTTTGTTCATTCATTACTTAACCTCTGAAAATCTCGCGACAAACTTCATATTTACTTTTATCTATGTCATTGGTCCCCATATGGACTATTTACTCAACTGAGATTTTTCCACAGAGTTTGTGATATCCCTTATCCTGGCACAAGGGAACCAGAATTCCTGGGCACGATTCAGCGGACTCAGGTCAACGTCCGCTGAATGGCGTGTTTAGTGGGCTGTTTCATCTCAGCCATAATGCCGAGAAACACCCTACTACCAGCAGCACTTTGTCTTTTCTTTTGTCCTTGTTGAGTTTCTCCCCACCCAGGTCGCACTGATAGGGATTTCCTGCTAGTGAGCTGAAGCTCCTTGCAGATCAGGGCATCATTTTGTCCAGCAGCCCTGATCTTTGCCCCCCCCCCACCGCTTGAGCTCCCACACTCTTTTGACCCCCCCTCCATATCTCCCTAATCTTGGAGGAGCTTCCGGGAACCTTCCCCCTCAGATCTGGCAAAGTCCCCCTGGGCCCGACCTCTGCCAGTGCCAACCTGGCACCTGGACAACCTGGCACTGTCAGCCTAGAACCCTGGCTGTGCCACCTGGCCACCCTGGCAGCACCAGGGTGGCACTACCAGGGTGCCAAGCTAACAGTGCCCAGATACCAGGGGTGCCAGGATGCCACTCTGTCCTGCCCCCAACCACCTGAGTTCACCAGTGGCCTGGGAGATTTCCCACCCCCAGGTGCCATTATGCTTGGTCCACATTTGTTGGACCAATACTGAACGGCGTCCTGGGGAGGCCTCCCAGGCACGGCCAGTGAGTCCCTGGCGATGGTGAATCTGCCGTCTGGGTTTAAATGAGCCGGAAGGCAAACCTAAGTTTGCAGATCTGGATCTTGCACAGCAGAGCCCGATTTGGGACTCACGTGCTATTCACCCATTGCAACTGGATCCGCGCCGGGCACAACGGGGGGGGCTGACCTCTGCCCTCCATTTCAGATGCCCAGGCAAAATCACTTTTGCAGTCCATTTTTGTTGTCTTAACGGCCATCCCTCCCCCACCACCACTGCCCATGCTACCCTGTTGGTTAGTCTGCTGTTTTATTGCAATCAGGCTTAAGGTTACCCTCCTCTGCCATCATCCACTTCAAGTTTTAACACTTAGCACTTCAAGGGTGAGTTCTGTCTCCCTCTGTTGTCCGTGTACGCACCGACTTCTTTCTTGCTGCAGTGTCAGTTCTGTCTTTTCAGTGACCATGTTGTGGAGGGGAAACACCAAAAAGCCGTCATCACCTTTCTGCCAGAGCATGCAGCCAATTGCTGTACACACATAGGACCCCCCCTCCCCCCCCCTACACTTGCATTAACAAAATACGTTCTTGTAAGGTAAGGTTTCCTGAGTGATCTCCCTTCTCAGATGGAGGATGGTAATAGTCAGGCCTAGTTCTAAAGAATCAAAAGACTTCACACCAAGCTCACTGTATTGAACAGCAGAATTCTGTGTCCCCTTTCACCATACAGAAACACTGAGAATAATACAGGTGTCCTTGTCATTATCCTGGTTTAAATCAACTGACTCAACACAGAGCAGAGGTTTTATCTGGGGCCTTCACACAAGCAATAAATTTATTTGATGAACCATCAGGCAGCCCCTCTCTGATGTTGGGAATTGAAGTCTATGGATGCGATTTAATGAGACAGAAAGAAAGTCCCGTTTCGGGCACATTTAGCAGGGTATTTCTTGGTGCCTTGATTTTATTTGGCCTGGGCAAGAAATGCCCCTTTGAAGTCGCGCTTGCATCATTTCCTGCACCGACAAGCTCAGCTCGCCAGTTCAGGACAAGTATTTGCGGATTGGGGAGCCATTTTTAAATGCCGCCCCAATCTTCCCCCCCCCCCCCCCCCCCATCAGCCACCCAACCACGTCCTTCAGAGCTTCCACTGCTCCCAAGTTACCACTTCCGAGGTCATAGAGACCCCAACTCACATCACCTCTTAAGGGCAAGCCATCCCCACGCCCGATGCCTTCCATGGGTAACGTGGCACCCGGGCACCTTGACACTGCCAGAATTTCTGATGGCAGCGACAGCCTGAAATCCTGGTAGTGCCCCTGCCAGCCTGGCACTGCCACCTGCAAACCCTAGAAGTGCCACTTGGGCACCCTGGAAGTGCCAGGGTGGCACTGCAAGGGTAGCTGGGTTGCTGGGCCAAGGTGCCAGGTTGGAAGTGCCAAGGGCCTGTGTGTCAGTATGAGTGTGAGAGTACAACAATGCCCAGATCCAACCAGCCAGGGGCCTCTAATGGACTGGGAGATCCACACAGGTGCTGTTATCCCTGGTCCACGTTTGTGGAAACCAGTGCTAAATGGCACCATAACGAGGTCTCTGCTGGTGGAGCCTTTAATTCCCGGGCCCCGGGAGAGTATGACGTAGACATATTTAAATTAGTCTAATGTTCCTCTCCAAGTCACACACAGTCCTGACTTGGAAATATTTCGCTGTTCCTTCACTGTCGCTGGGTCAAAACCCTGAAACTCCCTCCATAGCAGCATTGTGGGTATGCCTATACCACATAGACTGCAGCAGTTGAAGACGGCAGCTCACCACTACCTTGTCAAGGGCAATTGGGAATGGACAATAAATGCTGACTTCACCAGCAACCCCCACATCCTGTAAATGAATTTTTAAAAAGTGTGATCTTTCATTACTGAATCGGTTCTGGAATGTTGCCATTGCTTGAGACGGTAACATTTTAAGACTATTTCTTCGACCATTGTGCAGCTTTAGTCAAATAGACATAACATCATTCTAGTATATAATTTATCGTAACTGCTAAAGTTGCTAACCCGGGTCTGTAATATTTAATTAAGTCATTGCAGCCTTTGAAAGCTAATATCCAGTGTGCTGCTGCAGGGCACGAGAATCACATTTTTACAAAACAATAACAGCGGGCTGGATTCTCCATTGGCGGGACCCTCCGCTTCGCCGGCAGCGCACTCACGCCCGCGGATTTCCTGATGGCGTGGAGGTGCCCACAATGAGAAACCCCTTTGGCCAGCTGCCGGGACAGAGAGTCCTGCTGCCGGTGGGGTGGCAGGACGGAGAATTCCGCTCAATCTGTTTACCAAATCACTGACAAATAAAGGAAGCAATTATGAACTAAGATTTGAATTTTACATTTTAGAGATTAACAGAAATGGAACTAAAACTCCAAATTTTACTATTCCACTTTAATCTTGAATTGTTAATATAGTTTGATAGCGTATAAAGGGTGAAATTGTTTCTACTGGCAGAAAGGTCAATGATCAGAGGACGCAGATGTGAGGTAATTGGGGAGATGAGAAATTGTTATGATCCGGAGTTCACTGCCTGAAAGGATGCATAAAGCTGAGCGAATGGCACTCGGGAGGTCTGGCACTGCCAAACCTTCAGGGAGAGCGGGAGTGAGTCTGACCTTCGTAGCAAATGTAGAAAGGGTGAGGGGTTTACTTGGGAGCCATGGGCAATGGTTGCAGTGGGTACAGATGGAGAAAGCATTGTGCGCAGGGACGTCCCTGTGGGCACTGGTTGCTGCCCCTCTCCCGTTCTCCCCAGCCAGGTTCTCGTTGTGCCCGGGGTGGTAGCATCATTGAAGGCCTGGAACCACTTCAGGCATCATTTTAAGTTGAGGGGCATATCCGTCTCGGCATCAACTTGTGACAGCCATCAATCCATTTCGGCGGGAATGGGTGCTACTTATAAAACTTGGAAGAGGAATGAAGGTGTTATGATAGGTTAGGTTTGCAAATCTGGAGCAGCTGACTGAGAAGGTTCAACTCCCGACATATATGGGCCACTGCTGGGGGACGTAAGGACCCTATTGGACGAGATAAGAGAGAAGTGGGAAGAGGAATTGGACCTTGAGCTAGAAGGAGGGCTTTGGAGTGAAATTGCACACAGAGTTAATTCCATTCCACCTCCTCTTGTGCTAGATACAACTGAAGGCGGTGCACACCTGACCAGAGCATGCATGAGTGTGCTCTTCCCTTGGGTGGAGAATAGCTGGGAGTGATGCCAGAGGGGACCGACAAACTACTCCCACATGTTCTGGCAGATGGAGTACATTTGGAGAAATTGTGAACTATGGCGAATAAAAAAGCTGCAACTTAGTTAAATGGAGAGAGATGTATAACACTGGGGTATAGAGGGATCTGGGTGCCCTGGTACATGAATCACAAAATATTGGTATGCAGGCACAGCAGGTGATTAGGAAGAGAAATGGGGTTTTGTTGTTTATTGCAACATATTCTTGACTGATAAGGCATTCAAAGGATATAGGACATAGGCATGAAAATGGAGTTCAGGCCACAATTAGATCAGCCACAGTCTTATCAAATGGCAGAGCAGGCTCAGGGCCTGAATGGCCTAATCCTGCTCTCAATTCTAATATTTGTGATTGCAATGAGAACACCAATCATAGATTTGATATGGCAGTGAATCCCTGACCTGTGAGGGCATGATAGGCATTGAGATGAATTAGGTCTCTCAGGTTTACAGAATGGTACACAGAGTTTTCAGTTGCCCCAGCCAACTTTGTAAAATCATTATGGCATCACGTGGCAGTATGGGGCTTGATACAGGTAGCAGTGACAGTCTCTACCCTCCATAAGATCAAAACCACGGTGTTAAAAGGTTTCCTTCCTTATTCGCCAGAATACAAATGTTCCTTGAATAAAAACAGAAAATGCTGGTTAAACTCAGCAGGCCTGGCAGCGTCTGCAGAGAGTTAAAGTTCAAGTCAAACTGGCTCTTCTTCAGAGATAAAGAGAGGGAGAAATGCAATGGATTATATAGTAAAAGAGGGGGTAGAGTAGCTGGAGCAGGGTAGAAGATCAGTAATCGGTGGGAGCTAGGCGATATTGCAACAAAGCTGTGTAGGGCTCAAGATAAAGGCAGTGTGAAGAGCTATAAAAGGTGCTGCTAACAGCGTAAAGGTAAGATATCAGAATGTGTTAATAGCAATACAAAGGCCAGTGCTCAGTAAAAGCAAACTAAAGACCAAGTGACAGATGATCCAGCGCAGGAGGCGGAGGGGATTTTTGGGTTGGGACAAAAATGCTTTGGATAAAAGAAAGTGTCCAGCTGGAGGAGAAATGTCACGGTCCAAAGTTGCTGAACTCAATCTTGAGTCCCGGGGGCTGTAAAGTGCCTAATTGGAAGATGAGTTGCTGCTCCTCCAGTTTGCATTGGGTTTCACTGGAACATTGCAGCAAGCCAAGGATGGGCATGTTGCATGAGAACAAGATGCTGAGTTGAAATGACAAGCAACAGGAAGTTTGCTATCATGCTTGCGAGCCTAGAGTATGAAGTGGCACCGATACAGTCATGGAAGTAATGAAAAAAGAGATGTTCCACATATCTGCACATACCTAACTTTCTCTGAGGAAAGCACTCTTGCATTAATAAACCTGAGGGTATTTCTGCTGCTGAGCTCCATGCCCCACCCCCTTATCCATCGGATGCCATAAATAGCTAAAGTGGAGTAATTATCATATCACTTATTCAACCAACTCCTGTTTTTGTCTGTTTCTAATTTCTTCTGTTTCTGTCAAATAGTCATTAACATGTTCTCCCCACAAGTTCTACTGACCTATTAAGGTTTGTGATACAGTAAATTCCAGATGTAATGGAATTTACTCATGAAGTACAATTCAATTGTAAGAAAGGTGCTATATGCTAATCTAAGTATTAACATAAGTCAGTAATGTAATTTCATGTGTCATGAAACAAGCGAGCTTGAACACGGATATAGTTAGTTTGAAGAGGGTGAAAGAAGTAATACTTCGAAAAATCTCTTTCATTATCAAAACAGATTTAAGGTCACAGCTTTGAGTGGAACTGCTGCTGAGACGATATGTGGTCCTCTTTCATTTTCCTTTTGAAGGTTGTTGGAGCTCACTTTTACTTCCCAACATTTCCACCAGGCCTCCTGGCCTTATCTTCCTTTTACCAGCACAATTGTTTTCTATTCTAAAGGCGCATTGCCTCACTAGAAAGATGCTCTATATTAATTAACAGGCTCCAGCTTCACTATCAATTAGTCTGCAGGTCATTCCACACATTAACTTCTGCTCAGAGAGTATCTGTCAGGGTGAATTTTAAGGCCACCTGACCAGTGGATTCCGAGAATGGGAGAGGAGAATGCACCAGCCCATTGCTGCTGTCTCTGTCGTAGTCTCAATTTTGCTGACGTCCTTGAAAAAGGGGCCTGAAGGGAATGTAAAGCTAATTTACCTATTTAAACTGAGGTTCTCCATTTTTGGAGTGAGTTGGCAGTGAGTTTTTGCCATGTACACTTGTATCAACCGACTATTTGAGAAATATCTTCTTATTTTTGAGGCTTCTTATTCTCCAGGCTCTGCAAAGCCAACTGGGCTCCTTGTGGCCTTGCGCAGTCCCCATCCCCTTCCTTCTTCCAGCTGGGGGACTGGCTGGACCGTCTTACATTACTGCAGTATGAGGGGAATGTATGAACTGCCATGCATAAGATACCGGAAGTGTGTGGGTGCTGCCGTCTGCTATTTTTGTATGTTCACCCTACAATGAGAATTATCTTAACATTTTGAGCTCTGAAGAATATGCAAGTGAAAAATTAACCCATGTTTTCTCTGCTCGGGTGTTGATCGAACTGTTGTGTACTTCCAGCATTTTCTGCTTTTATTTCAGATATCCAACATTGGCACTATTTTTATTTCTCTTCAGAGTTTGTGTTTATTGCCGCTCAGTTGGGAATCCCCTGTTCTCTGTATTCACAGATGTGTTCAGGAAATTATTCCCCTGTTGTCACATGAACAAATGTTGATGTGTGAGAAATACCGCACCATGCAGTCAGGCTAATAGCAACATGTATTATCTTGTGTCTGTTGAAAATAAATGTGTTACAGAGCTACCTGTGGAGAGCAAAAGAAGAAACGGTTGCATTTTAATGTTACCATTGTCTAAATTTATATTTGAGGGACTCTGACCTTGGATTGCCAGAGCACTCATTTTAAATATAGAGATAGTTTTGGAACAGAATAAAACCAAGGTAGCAATATAATAGCTAGAAAAGTTCTGAGTAATGCCTGAATGCTTTTGCAATTTAATTCCTTCTTTCGTAATATGTGGAACATTACTCCTATAAAAATGTAGAATCGTACCGCACTGAAGATGCCGAGTAATGTAATGCCTGTGTTGCCACTTTGGTAGAGGTATGCAATTAGTCCAATTCCCCTGCCCTCTTCTCATAGCCCTGCATTTTTCACTTTTCAAGAGATGAATTTGATGTGCTAAAATGGGCGTGGGATCCTCAGTCCCACACAAATGTTGGTGGCAGCACCCCCCCCCCCCCCTTGCACTTGGCCACCTTACCCAATAGCTAATTTACAGCATTCTGGTTATTACTTGGCCTGAAGCAGGCCTTCCCTACTCATGAGCGAGGAGGTCCCATCTCCGAGAGATGTCAATCAAATGGCTGGTGGTTGACTTGCTCCAGCAACGTCACCATGAGAGGTGGCCACTGCTGGGAGCACAGTGTCCCCCCCCCCCCGAAGAAGAGAGGGGACACCAAGGTCCAGGGGCTCCAAGGGCTGACAGGCCATGATGAGAATGGTTGAGGGGCCAGGATCGACTGGGCAGTGAAGAAATCGCTGGATGGGAGGGGAACCATGTGGGCCTCTCCAATATGTGCAGGGTGCCTGACCCACAGGAAATCCCTGAACATTTCAGGGCTTCAATGACCCCACACAACCACCAGGGATGGGGAGGGGGCGGGGAGGGGTGGAGGGGTTCTGCAGACCTTACTACATACTTCATTATATAGAAAAATACACTCCCATTTATAACATTTGATACAACATCCTGGTCAATTCCAGTACCATTGACCCAGAGTCGCAACAAAGCTGAAATTAACCTTTAATTTGAAAAAAATAGCCAAGTCTTCAGTCTTTGGCTGGCCAATAACCAGGTTTGTAAAGTTAAATGCAATTAACTTTTATTATTAACAGTAACTATAATTAAACTAAATTAACTATATTAGGCAACAACTACAACTGGTTAATTCTTATCTAATTTTTACGCCCCTCCTGCACATTTTAATTCATCCCACCCTAAACGCACACACAAGAGAAACAAACACCAAGGAGTGTTAAGAAGGATGTGATTCTCTGTTTCAGATGGACATCTTTCTGTTGGATTTTTCTTTAGTCTAGGCCTCTTGTTGAATGTCTTTGCTTTCAGTCTGTAATGTTTTTCACTGTAAATTCACCAGTGTCCAAAACTTCTCTGCAGACTCAGGAATATCAGGCAGGAAACATTTAGGTGAGTGTAAGCAAAACACAACCTCCCCTCTCAGCATCCGGGAGCTTTTTCCTGGGTTCTTTGAAAAAACTTGACCAGACCCAACTGCTGTCTGTTGCCGGGCAGAATACGGTCCTTGGCCAATCTGTTGCCCACCAACCAAACCAATTGAACTAAATCCCTCCAATCTCTCGGGTGCCATAAAGTCTGAGTTCTTCTGTTCAAAATCTAAATTTTCATGTTATTTTTCAACTTTTGAGGTTCCGCACTTCCTCTATTCAACTTAAAGGTATGTTTCCATTAAAGACTCATGGATCAAAAATGATGAAGACAAAATAAAATGAATTAGAAATAAGGGAATCAACAGGAAGGACCCTTACACAGTCCATTCAATGCATAACATCCCATCAAGTACTAAATCCGCTATAAAAACAAACAATTGTATTCATAACCTGTCACGTTATCTAAACCCACTGCCCTTTAAATTTTGAAATAAACAGCCTGCCTGTGTCTACGAGTTAACATATTCTGTGCTTGTAGTTTCAAGAGATGCTTATTGAAATAACCTTGCACAATTGTATTCATAACCTCACATCAAAGGCAGCAAATCCCTGAATGACTTCTCAGAGCTGTCATCACAATGTGAACTTACAGCTTCCCACTGTGATAATGATAGGTTGTGGAAGCAGTCAACCAGGAAAAAGTCTGCAATGATAGCACGTAAAATTATGTCAACAAGCATCTATTGAAACTACAAGCATAGAATATGTTAACTCGCAGACACAGGCAGGCTGTTTATTTCACAATTTAAAGGGATGGGGATTTAGATAACTTGACAGGTTCATGTTTCCACAGACTTTAACTACCCTTTATGAGCATTTATTTCTATTATTAAATAATCCTAACACACTGCAGGATAAAGCCCTCACTGTATGTGAAAATGGGGTCTGTTTGAACTCATCAATGAGTTCAGATGGCCCTGTTTCTGTTCCATCGTGTCAGTCATGTTCTTCCCCTGTTTCCCCAACTACCACCCCACCCCGCCCCAGTGAAGTTGGAAATGGGATGGGACCGCTGGATGTGGATTCCCACTGTCATTTTGGATAAGCTGAGGAATCGCTATAACTCTGCAATATTCTAGAACAAAACATCAAAACGAGAACTCGTACTAACACTGGCCCCTGGGGAATACCACTATATACGTCCCTCCAAACTGGAACACAATTAATCGCCACTAATCTCTGTTTTCTGCCTTTCAGCCAATTTCATATACATGGTTGGAATTTTATGCCTCCATACCTCCTCCCATAAGTGTGTTAGCAGAAGGGAAGGGAGTGTAAAATTGGCAATGTCATACCCTTCACCTACCTATCTCTGCTGTGATTGGTTGCCTGCTCAGGAGTGAAGGGAAGCTTGTCACTGACCAATTAATGAACACTCTTCACTGCTGCTGGGAACTTAGTCATGGCAAGCCATATCAATGCTATGTGGTACTCAGTGGACTTTATGTGGACTGAGGGGGGGTATCCTCTTCTTTTGGCATCCTGTGTCCAACAAGGTCTCCCAGCAAGGTAGTTCATCTTGTATTCCACCTCCCAGTAGCTCTCGGAGGTAGGAATTCGTCCCAGATGGGATTAGAATGGGCACCTGGGTCTCTTAGGGTCAGCATGGACGAGGGGGGCTGAAAGGCTCCCTTCTGGTGTATCATTTCTATGGTTCTAGGTGGGGGAAGAAGTCTCATTTTGAGCCTATTTGTGGCTCAACAGCTGTTAAATCTTAGTGGGTGATCTGACTAGGGAACAAGCCACTATATTTGCATAAAATTGTGGCCCTCATTGCCAATGATCATTTAATCCCAAGGCTTCAATTTCAACAGGATTATTATGCAATACTTTATAAAATGTCTTCTGATAGTC
This sequence comes from Scyliorhinus torazame, assembly GCF_047496885.1. Lineage (NCBI taxonomy): Eukaryota > Metazoa > Chordata > Chondrichthyes > Carcharhiniformes > Scyliorhinidae > Scyliorhinus > Scyliorhinus torazame. The sequence goes on from NC_092710.1 coordinate 202,372,144, forward strand.
CATATGCATAATCTCACCCACACTACCCTCATCAGCCCTTTCTGTTATAAATAACTCAGTCAAGTTTGCAAGAGATAAATCCATGGTGGCTGTCATTTATTAATATGTGTTTTTTCACATAAAAAAATGTTTTTTTCCAGATTATCGCAGGATTCTCCAATAATGGGGCTATGTCCCCACGCCAGCCTGAAAACTGGCGCCAACCAATCCGGCGTCAACCGCCCCCGAAAGTGAGGAATTCTCCCCTTCCTAGGGAGCTAGGTTGCCTCTCCAGCCGGCGCCGAAAGGCCCGCGCGAGTTCACGCATGTGCGGAACGGCCGACGTATTTCCACGCATGTGCGGCAAGGATCAGTGGCAGAGGTCACTGGGCATAAGCAATGCTGAAATAAATGCTGGGACAGCAACCCAAGAATGTTGAGGGTAAAAATGTGTTATTGTTTATCTGATCAACATGGATTGAGCATTTGAGGAGGCATACATACTTAATGTGGTTTCTTTCCATTCATGTACAACCACTTGAATGGGCCATTGGGAAGAGAAACCTCCTACAATTACTTTTGATATATTCCCTCAAGAGTAGGAGATTTATATGCGCTTCTTTCACCATACCTTTTTCTCATTAATTTTATGCACCACAAAGTGAAAGATGTTACAAGTTGAAAATGTCTTTGTAGAGTCATTGCGCATAGGTTTATGCTCCCCTGCAGGTCAGTTTTCAGGTGGGCTCCCACTGTTCTGGGGGCAGCTGACCCAACTCAGGTTAGCCCCCAGTCCCACCACCACCACCCCACCCCACTCGCCAGAACAAAATGCACACCTTTCCGGGAAATTTCTACAGTGTCGACTTTGGGGAGTATTTAATTTTCCCAAATCTGTGCACCTGACTCAGGAGCACATATTTCAGTCTGAGTGGTTAAAAATGGAGTGGTGTTACTGACAGAGCGGAAATCTATTATTTCCAGTGAGAATCCTGCTGTAGCTCATGGCTGCAATATACTGGAGACATTCTAATTTTCCATGATCATTTATGCTCTATAAGCTATTGTCAAAGAAATTATAAGTCAGCACTTTATGATTTTCACCAAAGGTCTTTTAATTATACCACAATGTTTGTGGGGGGCTGGAGAGACAGCAGTCATTCCAAATGCCCTGTGTTACACAGGTAAAAGCAGCATATTTATAAGATACAGTGAGCAATATTTGGGATAAAAAGCATTTTTTTTAGATTAGCGAGAGACAGAAAGGCGAGCAGGCTGGAGTTATGTTTTAATAACAAAATTGGGTTCTTTGCCTAAGCAACATAAAATCATGTTGTCAGCAAAACAATGTGCAGCTGTACGCTTGTTTACATTATATGACTTCTGACGATTTCACACAGAACTCTTGACTGAAATAAGGCTAAATCTCCATCACGCTTTGCCAAGTGCCTATTTCCATGAAATATAGTCAAGCAGCTGGTTAAAATGAATACCCTTAAGAAGGCAACTAATCCGCACACTAAAATCCCTTCTAAAGGTATAAAAGTGCTTGTTGAAGGAATTCTGCAGGTGAGACTGAGGTGAAATTAAATAAAGTTCTTCGTAACTATTATGGATTTCACTATATTTTTAAAATGCTCATAAGAGCCCAATCAATACATTTAAATTCATTCAAGTGCTTAATCCCTTATAAAAACCCAAATATTTCATAACCCTACATGAAAGGGCAGCCAATCTCTTTATAGCCATTTGGAGCTGCCAATCAAACTGTGAATTTACAGCCCTGCCCCACTTTGGAAACAGTCATTACTAATCCTGTAATGATAACACTTAGGCTTATGTCAACAAACATCCACTGTAATTACAAGCACTGATTCTTTTCAGCTGAGAGTTGCAGAAGGTGTTTTTTATTTAAAAAGCTGCAGATTTAGTGGACTAAATTAACAGTTCCACAGACCTCATCCACTTTTTATGCACTGTCACGTCTACTGTTAACACTCCCAAAGGGTTACCCGAAGTTCTTTAAAGGGCAAAGTAAAAGCAAAAGACTGTGGATACTAAAAATTTGGAATAAAAACAGAAAATAAGAACATAAGAACTAGGAACAGGAGTAGGCTATCTGGCCCCTCGAGCCTGCTCCGCCATTCAATGAGATCATGGCTGATCTTTGTGGACTCAGCTCCACTCTCCAGCCCGTACACCATATATAAGATGCTGGAAAGACTAAGCTGGTGTGGCAACATCTGTCGAGAGAGAAAGAGAGTAAATGTTTTTAGTCTGTATGACTCTTCTTCAGAGCTGAAAAGAGGTGATGGATTATATAGTTGGAGAAGAGCCCAGTCCAATTTGAGTTTAAAATTTCTCAATTTCTACCTAGTTTGGCTGATTTCCATGAATTATGTTAAAAAAAAACACAACCAAGCAGAAATTCCAACCGAAGGAGGGAGCAGCCCAGGATGGTGAGCGACTGCCCAACAGGCCGAAAAAGCGGTCTCGTGTGTACTGGCAGTGTCTGTCATTCGAGGACCTGTCGGACCGGACATATCGTTGAAGACTCTGGCAGAGCAGAGAATGCAACATATCTGCCAGATCAAGACACACCTGCCACTGCAGGTCAATAGGGGAGGACACTCATTCCCAGTGGCCATCAAAGTGACGCCACCCTGAATTTTTACGCCACTGGGTCCTTCCAGGCACCGAGTGGGGACCTGTCCGGGATCTCACAGAGCTTGGTACACAGATGCATCCGTGCCATCATGGAGGCACTATATGCCACAGTCAGCACAATACATCCATTTCATGTGGACCCAGCCCACCAGCAAGGTGATTCTCTGGCCCGGCAGAGGGTTGGAGAATCCCGCCCTTCGTCTCAGGATCAGAGAATCCAGTCGTTGATTCCTGTGCCTCCAGATTTTAAGGATGATAAGATTGTAATGATTGACATGATGAACTCATTGGAAAAATGTGATCTGTTCAATCTTTAATGCAATTTGAAGCAATTAAAGAGATCTACTATTGCAGAATGAGTTTCACCTGATGGGCAAAATTCTCCGTTACCGGCGGAAAGTCCGCCGATCGGCGCAAAAAACGGCGCAAATCCCACTTGCGTCACGTCATAAAAATGGGACGATAGTCTCCGGCCCGAAATGGGCTAGCAGTGACGTAACGGGATCCGCGCCTGCGCAGTGGTTCACGCCGTGCAGCGTCATACGCGCTGCATGGCGTGACGGCTCATAAGGCCGCGCTGCTCCCCCCCAACCGACCGGAACACCTGACCGCAACACCCGACTGGATGGCTGGCCGTCGCTCAGCCCCGAGGTTCGAGTCACGCGATGTGGAGGCGCTCCTGGACGCGGTGGAGCAGAGGAGGGACGCCCTGTATCCCGGGCACGGCCGCAGAGTTGCCCCACGCCACAGCCGGCGTCTGTGGAGGGAAGTGGCAGAGGCCATCAATGCTGTGGCCCTGACACCACGGATAGGCACCCAGTGCCACAAGAAGGTGAACGACCTCGTCAGAGCAGGCAGGGTGAGCCTCCCATATCCCCCCTACCCATATCCCCCCTCCCCCATATCCCCCCTCCCCCATATCCCCCCTTCCCCCAAATCCCCCATATCCCCCCTCCCCCATATCCCCCCTCCCCCATATCCCCCCTCCCACATATCCCCCCTCCCCCATATCCCCCCTCCCCCATATCCCCCCATATCCCCCATATCCCCCCTCCCCCATATCCCCCATATCCCCCCTCCCCCATATCCCCCATATCCCCCATATCCCCCCTCCCCCATATCCCCCCTCCCCCATATCCCCCATATCCCCCCTCCACATATACCCCATATCCCCCTCCCCATATCCCCCATATCCCCCCTCCCCCATATCCCCCATATCCCCCCTCCCCCATATCCCCATATCCCCCCTCCCCCATATCCCCCCTCCCCATATCCCCCCTCCCCCATATCCCCCCATATCCCCCATATCCCCCCTCCCCCATATCCCCCCTCCCCCATATCCCCCATATCCCCCCTCCCCCATATCCCCCCATATCCCCCATATCCCCCCTCCCCCATATCCCCCATATCCACCATATCCCCCCTCCCCCATATCCCCCCTCCCCCATATCCCCAAGTGAATCCAGCCCTAACCTTAACCTCTGCAATGCACGCGCAACCGATGGCGTGCATTCATATACCTGCCTAACACTGTTGCCTTTTACCCCTGCCACCACCCCCCCACCACAGGAAAAGCGCGCACACAACAATAGGGAGCATGTGAGGACTGGAGGAGGGCCCGCTGATGAGAGGCCACTGACCGTACACGAGGAAAGGGCCCTGGAACAGGCTGGCGGACCTGAGGACCGGGAGGTTGCTGATGCAGAGGTCGGGGGCCCACGAGCAAGTGAGCCACCAACAGCCCGTCCCCATATCCCCCCTCCCCTATATCCCCCTCCCCCGTATCACCTGATCACTGCCTGATGTTTAACCATGCATGCTTCATTGTGAATCGCAGGACTAAACGTCCAGGCACCCATCCCCGCAGATGCACACCGCCCGCAGGATGCCCCTCGGAGACCACGGGAGACGGAGAGACCCGGACCCTCCAGCATGCGACGCCCGCAGGATGCCCCTCGGAGACCACGGGAGACGGAGAGACCCGGACCCTCCAGCATGCGACGCCCGCAGGATGCACCTCGCACACCACGGGAGACGGAGAGACCTGGAGCAACAGGGAGACGACACCCCCGTCACGTGCGGGAGCGACCACCCATCAATGAGGGGGGCAGCCACAGGCCCCCGTCACATCCGAGCCAGGACACCACTACCCAGGACACCACTATCCAGGACACCCCTACCCGGGACAGCACTATCCAGGACACCCCTACCCGGGACAGCATTACCCGGGTAAGCACTACCCGGGACAGCACTACCCAGGACACCCCTACCCGGGACAGCACTACCCGGGACAGCACTACCCGGGACAGCACTACCCAGGACACCCCTACCCGGGACAGCACTACCCGGGACAGCACTACCCAGGACACCCCTACCCGGGAAGACGAAATACCGGACAGTGACTCAGAGTGGATGGGTGGAGACGAACCCCCACCCCAAAGTGCCATGGACTCAGAGTGGGACGAAGAGCACGACACAACGCCACTGCTGTCACCAACACCCTCCACCATCGCAGAAACACTCACCACGGTTGGGCACTTTAGTGATGAGGCGTCTGGTACACTCACTGGTGCGCACAACACAGCCGTCCCGGTACAGCAGGTGGAGGTAGGAGCAGCAGAGGGACCGGGCGGTCGGAGGGCAGCCCAGGCCAAGCGAACATCTGCCGCCCAGATGGATCCCGGGTTCCTGCAGTTACCACACCCACACATAGATCCGATGCAACCACCGACACGGAGACGAGCGAATAGGGTGACGGGAGGCTTGCGGCGGCTGCGGTCGCAGGTGGAGGAGTCCACCCGCGTCCAGGAGCTGGGAGTGGTCCCGGTCATGCGTGCCACCCAGGCTGACACCGCACGGGTGGCGTCCGCGGTGGAGGCAATGGGTGCGACGGTGTCAGACATGGGGAACGGTTTGCAAGGCCTGGGGCCTTCCGTGCAGGCGGCGTCTGTGGCCCAGGAAATGGCTGCCCTCTCACAGGAGGCCATGAGCCAGTGCCAGCGCCAGATGGCAGAGGCGCTCAACGCCATAGCCCAGTCTCAGCAGGCCATGGCCCAGTCTCAGCAGGCCATAGCCCAGTCTCTGCAGGCCATGGCCCAGTCTCTGCAGGCCATGGCCCAGTCTCAGCAGGCCATGGCCCAGTCTCTGCAGGCCATGGCCCAGTCTCAGCAGGCCATCGCTGAGGGCATCGGCGCCAGTGGCCATGTGCGAGCCGGCGTCTCACTGTCACAGACAGGGTCTGACAACACCCTGGGCTCCATGGCTGCAAACCTGCAGACCCCTGTCGATACCAGCACGGGCCTCCAGGACTGGCAGCGCCAGATGTCGGGGGGGCGTCGGATGGCCAGTCCGTTCGCATCCCCCACCCATGTAGAGGCCTGGGGGCCATCGGGCACCCCGAGGGAGGAGGAGGTGGTGTGGTCCGTCCCGGCTCCCTCTGTAGGGGAGGTCCCGGTACACCGCGACACCTCGGACTCCCCCCCTTCCGTCCCAGGTGCATCGGGTGGGCAACAGGCAGGACAGGCTGGCAGCTCGCCATCCCAGTCGCCCGGGCCGCAGCCTGGCCCATCTAGGCCAGGACGCCCCAGGAAACGGCCGCCAAAGGGATCCAGTGTCAGAGGGCAGGAATCACAGGAGTCCACCTCCAGTTCTGCTGTACCGTCTGGGGAACCACGTAGACGTAGTCAAAGGGCCCGTAAGGACAAACAATTAGACACTGAGTAAGTTGGCACGGGTGCAGGGCACAGATGAGTTTTAGGGGCTAGGGCACGTGCATGAACTCCTTTGGTTATTAAAGTCAATGTTACACCTACCGAAGCTGCCTTTATGCTCTGTCCAAAGTGTGCGGGCGTGTCATGTACGTTGAGCGCAAGTGTGTGTGTGAGGGGTGGTCTTACCTCAGCCCCAGGTGAGTCTGCCCCGTTCCCCCTGGGCCGCCATCAACATCCCCCGGGCAGAGGACGGGACCGTGCGCTGCAGTGTCACAGCCGCATGCAGGGATGGTCCGGGTGGATGGTGGTACTGTGGCCATGGGTCAGACATAGTCCAACGATGTAGAGCCAGGAGCTCATCGCAGGGCGGGTTGTCATCATCCTCCATGGCCTGCGATAGACACGCGTCCACCCGCAACAGTGTGCCGCAGGTGGATCGGCAATTGGGGGGGGGGGTGGTGTGCATGCGGGTGGAGTGTGTGGGGTTGGGGAGGGGGGTGAGGGTGCTGGGTGGGTGGATGGGTGGGGGGTGTGGGTGGTTGGCTGTTGCCATGGTGTGCGGTCTGTGGCCATACTACCCGATTCCCACGCCCATCTAGTCAGTGAAGCAGGCGGCTATCAGTCTGTCCCGTGCCCGCTGGGCCAGCCCGTAACGGTGGACAGCCACCCGCCTGTGTCTACCCCGTCTGCCCTGACCATTGCCCCCATCCCCCTCATCTGGGGAGGACTGCGCCTCTTCCTGCTGCTCCTGCACTCCGCCCTCCTCTGCCTGCGGCACATCGCCCCTCTGCTGGGCTATGTTGTGCAGGACGCAGCACACCACAATGATGCGGCCGACCCTATCTAACCGATACTGGAGGGCGCCCCCAGAGAGGTCCAGGCACCTGAAACGCATCTTCAGCACGCCAAAGCACTTCTCGATCACTCCCCTTGTCGCTACATGGGCATCATTGTAGCGGTTCTCTGCCTCATTGCGTGGCCTCCGTATAGGCGTCATCAGCCACAATCACAATGGGTAGCCCCTGTCGCCCAGCAACCAGCCCCTCAGCCGGGGATGGCGTCCCTCGTACATGCCGGGGATGGATGACCGCGACAACACGAATGAGTCGTGTACACTGCCTGGGTGACGGGCGCAGACGTGCAGGATCATCATGCGGTGGTCGCAGACCACCTGTACGTTCATCGAATAGGTCCCCTTCCTATTAGTGAACACGGCCCTGTTATCTGCAGGTGGCCGCACGGCGACGTGCATCCCATCGATCGCGCCCTGGACCATGGGGAACCCGGCAACGGCAGAGAAGCCCACGGCCCGGGCATCTTGGCTGGCCCGGTCCACAGGGAAGCGGATGTAGCGGTGCGCCATGGCATATAGGGCATCTGTCACTGCCCGGATGCACCGGTGCACCGATGTCTGCGATATGCCGGACAGGTCCCCACTCGGTGCCTGGAATGACCCCGTTGCATAAAGGTTCAGGGCCACCGTAACCTTGATGGACACGGGGAGAGGGTGTCCCCCGCTAGTGCCACGCGGTGACAGGTGTGCCAGCAGGTGGCAGATGTGTGCCACGGTTTCCCGGCTCATCCGGAGTCTCCTCCTGCATTCCCGGTCCGTGAGGTCCTGGTATGACTGCCGGGGCCGGTACACACGGGGCGCCCTCGGGTGCCTCCGTTGCCGTGGGGCCGCGACGTCCTCCTCCCCCTCCTCGTCCTGTCGGTCAGGTGTCCCTCCAGCCTGGGCGGCTGCCGCCTGCCCCTCTGCGGCAGCCTGCGCCGCCTCTCTGGCATGCTCCTCCTCCTCCTCCTCCTCCTCCTCCTCATCCAGGGCAACATAGACATGAGCGGCTGCCACCACGGCGGCCAACATCGCTGGATGGTCTGAAAACATGACGGCCTGGTGGGGGGGAGGGGAACGACGACATGTCAGCATTGCCCATATCCCCTCCTCCCCCCAGCCAGGTGGCATGGACCGCATGGGTCCAACTGTTGGAGGCTGGCACCTGCCAGGTGGACCAACTCATTTGCCCTCCCATCACCCTCCTCGGCACGGACCCCCTCCAACCCCCAACCTCCACCCCAGCACGGACCCCCTCCCCAACCTCCACCCCAACACGGACCCCCCCCAACCCCCAACCTCCACCCCAACACGGACCCCCTCCCCAACCTCCACCCCAGCACGGACCCCCCCCAACCCCCAACCTCCACCCCAGCACGGACCCCCCCCAACCCCCAACCTCCACCCCAGCACTGACCCCCTCCCCAACCTCCACCCCGGCACGGACCCCCCCCAACCCCCAACCTCAACCCCGGCACGGACCCCCTCCCCAGCCTCCACCCAAGCACGGACCCCCTCCCCAACCTCCACCCCGGCACGGACCCCCTCCCTAACCTCCACCCCAGCACGGACCCCCCCCAACCCCCAACCTCCACCCCGGCACGGACCCCCTCCCCAACCTCCACCCCAGCACGGACCCCCCCAACCCCCAACCTCCACCCCAGCACGGACCCCCCCAACCCCCAACCTCCACCCCAGCACGGACCCCCTCCCCAACCTCCACCCCAGCACGGACCCCCCCCCAACCCCCAACCTCCACCCTGGCACGGACCCCCCCCAACCCCCAACCTCCACCCCGGCACGGACCCCCCCCAACCCCCAACCTCCACCCCAGCACGGACCCCCTCCCGGCACTTCCCCGGAGCCCAACCTACTCTAACCACCCCCCCCCCCCCCCACCCCGCCGCACACACACACACACACAAGCCGAGACACACCTCTCCTCACGCAATCAGTCTGCAGCCACGCCATTTCCTGCCCAGAGCCAACCCCCCAGGCCGTCACTCACCTCCTCGCTGGTCGGCGTGAGCCTGGAGCACCGGGTCACGCCGATGAAAAGGAGGTTTGATTCACGTCGACGTGAACGGTCATCACGTCGACGGGACTTCGGCCCATCCGGAAGGGAGAATATCGGCAGGCCGGAAATCGGCTGCCTTGCGCAGACCCGTGACATTCTCCGCGGCAGCGGCGCCATTAACGCCCCGCCGACTTTTCTCCCTTCGGAGACTTCGGCGGGGCGGGATTCACGGCGGCCAACGGCCATTCTCCGACCCGGCGGGGGGTCGGAGAATGACGCCCGATATCTGCCACTGTAGCAGCAAACAATGAAAGATGAAACACTTTGAAAAAAGGTGCAGACCTCTTCCTTTTAAAGACTGGAGGATTCATTGTTACCTCTTTACATTGTTTTTGTTGCTGTCTGTTCCACTTTTACTTGTCATTTACTTGTATTATTTCCTTGCCTAAAGTCTATGCAAATCTTTTGCTATCACTCACAGGAATTACACCAGCCACAAAATTGGACTGATGAAATGAATGTTATACATTCAAGAACAAGAAGTTTCCTTTATCCAATCTCTTCATGTTGTTTTTATTCATTGATATCTGCCACATTTAATTCTAGTTTTCCTTTCATCCTTCTTCATCTAATTCTCCCTGAGAAGTGAAGTGAATGTCTGGAGATTTCAGATCATCCAGACTACAAAATCAATCCAAAATCTGCTGGAGTGTTAGTGGAGAAAAGGAACAGAATGAGAAATTATCAGTTGATTTAATTTCGTTCAAGGAACAGACTGAAGCACGTCTGAAATAAAATTCACAAATGTTACTGTTATGGACATGAGGGTGAGTTAATTTAAATAACCCTGAATTCCCCTTTTACCCCCCTTCCGTAAACAGAAAGATATTTTGGTTTTCTTGCCCCTTTATAAACAGTGGTGTATTTCCCAAACTCTACCTTTTGTTGTGATCCAATTATCTACTAATATCGCACAGCAAACTCAAGATAGGATGAACTCAACGGGTTAGTTTATTTGTACATACTGAAACTGTGGGAGAAGGGTCACCATGTTGCCTCCTGTGCACTCATACAGTAAAAGAGGAATAGAGAAAATAAAGATTTACAGGGCAAAGACCACAGAGAGAAGAAGTATTGTTTCTTGTGAGTTTCAGAGTCTGGAATCAAAGCCCAATGAGTATTCCTTCACGGGGATCGGCAGGTTGAAAGCCAATGCTAATAATTCACTTTTCCAGTGGTGTTGACATCACACAACATGATAGGCCTGTAGCGATGAATCAGTCTTGTTGGCGAAAGTACAGAAGTCCCAGTAGAAAAAACTGTAGCAGTGGGCAGTAATGGACAGAGCTCCATTTCCTTGTTGCTGCTGGTTAATTGGTAAACTGAGGTTTTGCAGTACAGAAAGACAATATTACTGTTTCCACAAGGATGTTCTGGTCACATGACTCCCATTTCAAATTGTGTTTGGGTTCCCTTGATGGTTAAATGTCTGAACTATCAATAATTGAGAAGAAGATTGCAGGGCTCTTGCCCTGGCAGATTAATAGATTTGGTTGGCCAAAATGAGTTATGAAATGCAGATGGCGTTTGTCCAGTTGCATTTGAAGTTGGCCTGCGAAGCCCATTAAGTGCTGTTAGTGTGTCATCAGAGATAAGGGGCGAAATTCTCCGTTATCGGCGGAAAGTCCGCCGATCGGTGCAAAAAACGGCGCAAATCCGACTTGCGTCACGTCGGAAAAATGTGTCGAACGTCTCCGGCCCGAAATGGGCTAGCAGCGACGTAACGGGATCCGCGCTTGCGCAGTGGTTCACGCCGTGCAGCGTCATACGCGCCGCACGGCGTGACGGCTCATAAGGCCGCGCTGCTCCCCCCCACCCGACCGCAACACCCGAACGCAACACCCGACTGGATGGCTGGCCGTCGCTCAGCCCCGAGGTTCGAGTCACGGGATGTGGAGGTGCTCCTGGACGCGGTGTAGCAGAGGAGGGACGCCCTGTATCCCGGGCACGGCCGCAGAGTTGCCCCACGCCACAGCCGGCGTCTGTGGAGGGAAGTGGCAGAGGCCGTCACCGCTGCGGCCCTGACACCACGGACAGGCACCCAGTGCCACAAGAAGGTGAACGACCTCGTCAGAGCAGGCAGGGTGAGCCTCCCCCATATCCCCCCTCCCCCATATCCCCCCTCGCCCATGTCCACCTCCCCCATATCCCCCCTCCCCATATCCCCCCTCCCCCATATCCCCCCTCCCCCATATCCCCCATATCCCCCCTCCCCCATATCCCCCCTCCCCCATATCCCCCCTCCCCATAACCCCCCTCCCCATATCCCCCATACCCCCCATATCCCCCCTCCCCCATATCCCCCCTCCCCCATATCCCCCCTCCCCAATCTCCCCCATATCCCCCCTCCCCCATATCCCCCCTCCCCCATATCTCCCATATCCCCCTCCCCCATATCCCCCATATCCCCCCTCCCCCATATCCCCCCTCCCCCATATCCCCCCTTCCCCATATCCCACCTCCCCCATATCCCCCTCCCCATATCCCCCTCCCTCATATCCCCCCTCCCCCATATCCCCCCTCCCCCATATCCCCCATATCCCCCCTCCCCCATATCCCCCCTCCCCCATATCCCCCTCCCCCATATCCCCCCCTCCCCCATATCCCCCATATCCCCAAGTGAATCCAGCCCTAACCTTAACCTCTGCAATGCACGCGCAACCGATGGCGTGCATTCATATACCTGCCTAACAGTGTTGCCTTTTACCCCTGCCACCCCCCCCCCCACAGAATAAGCGCGCACACAACAATAGGGAGCATGTGAGGGCTGGAGGAGGCCCCGCTGATGAGAGGCCACTGACCGAACACGAGGAAAGGGCCCTGGAACTGGCTGGCGGACCTGACAACCGTGAGGTTGCTGATGCAGAGGTCGGGGGCGTAGTAGCAAGTGAGCCACCAACAGCCCGTCCCCATATCCCCCCCTCCCCTAGATCCCCCTCCCCCACCTGATCACTGCCTGATGTCTAACCATGCATGCTTCATTGTGTATCGCAGGACCAAACGTCCAGGCACCCATCCCCGCAGATGCAGACCGCCCGCAGGATGCCCCTTGGAGGCCACGGGAGACGGAGAGACCCGGACCCTCCAGCATGCAACGCCCGCAGGATACCCCTCGGAGGCCATGGGAGACGGAGAGACCCGCACCCTCCAGCATGCGACGCCCGCAGGATGCCCCTCGCACACCACGGGAGACGGAGAGACCCGCACCCTCCAGCATGCGACACCCGCAGGATGCCCCTCGGAGGCCACGGGAGACGGAGAGACCTGGAGCAACAGGGAGACGACACCCCCGTCACGTGCGGGAGCGACCACCCAGTGACGAGGGGGGCAGCCACAGGCTCCCGTCACATCCGAGCCAGGACACCACTACCCAGGACACCACTACCCAGGACACCACTACCCAGGACACCACTACCCGGGACACCACTACCCGGGACACCACTACCCAGGAAGACGAAATACCGGACAGTGACTCAGAGTGAATGGGTGGAGACGAACCCCCACCCCAAAGTGCCATGGACTCAGAGTGGGACGAAGAGCACGACACAACGCCACTGCTGTCACCAACACCTTCCACCATCGCAGAAACACTCACCTCGGTTGGGCACTTTAGTGATGAGGCGCCTGGTACACTCACTGGTGCGCACAACACAGCCGTCCCGGTACAGCAGGTGGAGGTAGGAGCAGCAGAGGGGCGGGGCGGTCGGAGGGCAGCCCAGCCCAAGCGAACATCTGCCGCCCAGATGGATCCCGGGTTCCTGGAGTTACCACACCCACACATAGATCCGATGCAACCACCGACCCGGAGACGAGCGAAGAGGGTGACGGCCGGCTTGCGGCGGCTGCAGTCGCAGGTGGAGGAGTCCACCCGCGTCCAGGAGCTGGGAGTGGTGCCGGTCATGCGTGCCACCCAAGCTGACACCGCACGGGTGGCGTCCGCGGTGGAGGCAATGGGTGCGACGGTGTCAGACATGGGGAACGGTTTGCGAGGCCTGGGGCTTTCCGTGCAGGCAGCGTCTGTGGCCCAGGAAATGGCTGCCCTCTCACAGAAGGCCATGAGCCAGTGCCAGCGCCAGATGGCAGAGGCGCTCAACGCCATACCCCAGTCTCTGCAGGCCATGGCCCAGTCTCTGCAGGCCATCGCTGAGGGCATCGGCGCCAGTGGCCATGTGCGAGTCGGCGTCGCACTGTCACAGACAGGGTATGCCTACCCCCTGGGCTCCATGGCTGCAAACCTGCAGACCCCTGTCGATACCAGCACGGGCCTCCAGGACTGGCAGCGCCAGATGTCGGGAGGGCGTCGGATGGCCAGTCCGTTCGCATCCCCCACCCATGAAGAGGCCTGGGGGCCATCGGGCACCCCGAGGGAGGAGGAGGTGGTGTGGTCCATCCCGGCTCCCCCTGTAGGGGAGGTCCCGGTACACCGCGACACCTCGGACTCCCCCCCTTCCGTCCCAGGTGCATCGGGTGGGCAACGGGCAGGACAGGCTGGCAGTTCGCCATCCCAGTCGCCCGGGCCGCAGCCTGGCCCATCTAGGCCAGGACGCCCCAGGAAACGGCCGCCAAAGGGATCCAGTGTCAGAGGGCAGGAATCACAGGAGTCCACCTCCAGTTCTGCTGTACCGTCTGGGGAACCACGTAGACGTAGTCAATGGGCCCGTAAGGCCAAACAATTAGACACTGAGTAAGTTGGCACGGGTGCAGGGCACAGATGAGTTTTAGGGGCTAGGGCACGTGCATGAACTCCTTTGGTTATTAAAGTCAATGTTACACCTACAGAAGCTGCCTTTGTGCTCTGTCCAAAGCATGCGGGGGTGTCATGTACGTTGAGCGCAAGTGTGTGTGTGAGGGGTGGTCTTATCTCAGCCCCAGGTGAGTCTGCCCCCTTCCCCCTGGGCCGCCATCAACATCCCCCGGGCAGAGGACGGGACCGTGCGCTGCAGTGTCACAGCCGCATGTAGGGATGGTCCGGGTGGATGGTGGTACTGTGGCCATGGGTCAGACATAGTCCAACGATGTAGAGCAAGGAGCTCACCCCAGGGCAGGTTGTCATCATCCTCCATGACCTGCAATAGACACGCATCCACCCGCAACTGTGTGAGCCCGGCCCGTTGTGCCGCAGGTGGATCGGCAATGGGGGGGGGGGGGGGCGGGTGGTGTGCATGCAGGTGGGGTGGGTGGGGTTGGGGAGGGGGGTGAGGGTGCTGGGTGGGTGGATGGGTGGGGGGTGTGGGTGGTCGGCTGTTGCCATGGTGTGCGGTCTGTGGCCATACTACCCGATTCCCACGCCCATCTAGTCAGTGAAGCGGGCGTCTATCAGTCTGTCCCGTGCCCGCTGGGCCAGCCGGTAACGGTGGACAGTCACCTGCCTGTGTCTACCCCATCTGCCCTGACCATTACCCCCATCCCCCTCATCTGGGGAGGACTGCGCCTCTTCCTGCTGCTCCTCCACTCCGCCCTCCTCTGCCTGCGGCACATCGCCCCTCTGCTGGGCTATGTTGTGCAGGACGCAGCACACCACAATGATGCGGCTGACCCTATCTGACCGATACTGAAGGGCGCCCCCAGAGAGGTCCAGACACCTGAAACGCATCTTCAGCACGCCAAAGCACCGCTCTATCAATCCCCTTGTCGCTACATGGGCATCATTGTAGCGGTTCTCCGCCTCATTGCGTGGCCTCCGTATAGGCGTCATCAGCCACGATCGCAATGGGAGCCCCTGTCGCCCAGCAACCAGCCCCTCAGCCGGGGATGGCGTCCCTCGTACATGCCGGGGATGGATGACCGCGACAACACGTATGAGTCGTGTACACTGCCTGGGTAACGGGCGCAGACGTGCAAGATCATCATGCGGTGGTCGCAGACCACCTGTACGTTCATCGAATAGGTCCCCTTCCTATTAGTGAACACGGCCCTGTTATCCGCAGGTGGCCGCACGGCGACGTGCATCCCATCGATCGCGCCCTGGACCATGGGGAACCCGGCCACGGCAGAGAAGCCCACGGCCCGGGCATCTTGGCTGGCCCGGTCCACGGGGAAGCGGATGTAGTAGTGCGCCATGGCATATAGGGCATCTGTTACTGCCCGGATGCACCGATGCGCCGATGTCTGCGATATGCCGGACAGGTCCCCACTCGGTGCCTGGAATGACCCGGTTGCATTAAATTTCAGGGCCACCGTAACCTTGACGGACACGGGGAGAGGGTGTCCCCCGCCAGTGCCACGCGGTGACAGGTGTGCCAGCAGGTAGCAGATGTGTGCCACGGTTTCCCGCCTCATCCGGAGTCTCCTCCTGCATTCCCGGTCCATGAGGTCCTGGTATGACTGCCGGGGTCGGTACACACGGGGCGCCCTCGGGTGCCTCCGTTGCCGTGGGGCCCGCAACGTCCTCCTCCCCCTCCTCGTCCTGTCGGTCAGGTGTCCCTCCAGCCTGGGCGGCTGCCGCCTGTCCCTCTGCGGCAGCCTGTGCCGCCTCTCTGGCACGCTCCTCCTCCTCCTCCTCCTCCTCATCCAGGGCAACATAGACATGAGCGGCTGCCGCCACGGCGGCCAACATCGCTGGATGATCGGAAAATATGACGGCCTGGTGGGGGGGAGGGGAACGACGACATGTCATCATTGCCCATATCCCCTCCTCCCCCCAGCCAGGTGGCATGGACCGCATGGGTCCAACTGTTGGAGGCTGGCACCTGGCCAGGTGGGCCAACTCACTTGCCCTCGCATCCCCCTCCCCGGCACGGACCCCCCATCCCCCTCCCCGGCACGGACCCCCCCCCAACCTCCACCCCGGCACGGACCCCCCATCCCCCTCCCCGGCACGGACCCCCCCCCCAACCTCCACCCCGCCACGGACCCCCCATCACCCTCCCCGGCACGGACCCCCCCCAACCTCCACCCCGGCACGGACCCCCCTCCAACCTCCACCCCGGCACGGAGCCCCATCCCCCTCCCCGGCACGGACCCCCCCCCCAACCTCTACCCCGGCACGGACCCCCCCCAACCTCCAACCGGGCACGGACCCCCACCCCCACCTCCATCCCGGCACGGACCCCCCCCAACCTCCATCCCGGCACGGACCCGCCCCCCCAACCTCCACCCCGGCACGGACCCCCTCCCGGCACTCCCCCGGAGCCCAGCCTACTCTAACCACCCCCCCCCCCCCCGCCGCACACACACACACACAACCCGAGACACACCTCTCCTTACGCATTCAGACTGCGGCCACGCCATCGCCTGCCCAGAGCCAACCCCCCAGGCCGTCACTCACCTCCACGCTGGTCGGCGTGAACCTGGAGCACAGGGTCACGCCGATGAAAAGGAGGTTTAATTTACGTCGACGTGAACGGTCATCACGTCGACGGGACTTCGGCCCATCCGGAAGGGCGAATATCGGCAGGCCGAAAATCGGCTGCCTTGCGCAGACCCGTGATATTCTCCGACGGCAGCGGCGACATTAACGCCCCGCCAACTTTTCTCCCTTCGGAGACTTCGGCAACCGGTGGGGGCGGGATTCACGGCGGCCAACGGCCATTCTCCGACCCTCTGGGGGGTCGGAGAATGACGCCCAAGGAGGTGCACATTTCTATGAGACTGCCAGAAAGCTCCTTTTGTTCAGGGATCAAAGACAGACATATATTCAACTATTTTAAATGGTCTTTGTCCAGTTTGTTTTTTTAAAGAACCGTGAGGATAGCTACATCAATTTTATTTTAAAAATAAACTTGGTGAGACTTTAGTTCCCTCATAGCCTTCATGGTCATCGGAGAATAGGCGTTTACGGCGAAGCGGCCAGCGACGGCCAGTTCACGAACCTCCAAACCTCTGAATCCCCAAAAACCTCAGGTCACGGCAACGTGGTTCTAACGTGGTGTACAAAATCATCAACCAGTCGTGCTGGTCGACGATGCTGCCGGAGGAGGTAGGGGTCGGCGTCAGGGGATCTCGGGCACGGCCGTGGCTGCGGGGGTCGGGGGGGGGGGGGTGGGGGGGAGACCCCCCAGGGTCGAGGTGGGGGGGTTCCAGTGGGGGGGGGGGGTGTTGGGGGATGCAGCCGTGGTGGGCGGGAACGGCCCGCCATGGCAGGGCGGTGCCAACGCTATGGACGCCATTACAGGAGCCACGCTGGGCGTTGGCTCAGTCCAGGACTCTCGCCGTTCGGATGGGTGCCGGAACCACCCCCATGGGGCACCCCACCCAGCCAGTGGCACCCACCGGTGGGTAGATTCAGGGCCACATCCACGGCAGCCCCCGGTGAGGGCAGTGCCATCAGTTGGTGGCCCTGGCAGGAGGGACGGGTGACAGGAGTCGGGGCACCGAGGGGGCGGGCTGGAGTGGGGGGGCATGCGTGGCTGTGGCGCGAGCTGGCAACCGGGGTGACCATGTAGCTCATGGCACCTGGTTGTGGAGGGGGGTATGCGCCATGATTAAACGTTGTCCACCTCCTCCCCCCTGCAGATCGTAATGTGTGGGCATCTTCCAGCGATGATGGCTGCCGTTGCGGGGGCCGCTGCCCTGCAAGAAGTCCTGTGGGAGCTTGAGCAGGGGCATCTCAGAGAGTAGGCAGAGGCTGCAGCAGAGGAGCGTGCCACAGAGGGGCAGGTGGCAGCCGCTCAGCCTGGAGTGCCGCCTGCCCAACAGGAGCAGGAGGAGGAGGGTGACCAAGACGAGAGGGAGACACAGGACAAGGATGGCGATAAGGAGGAGGAAAGGGGGCAGGAGGAGGTGATGCCACGGATGCGCCTGATGAGGTGTCGTGTATACCGGAGCCGCATGCCCTTCGATGACCTCCCTGCTCCAGCACGCGGATGCACTCCTCCACCTGCGTCTGCAAGTGCTGGAAACCAGCCGCCATCCCCTTCTCTCGTCCCGGGGTCTCTGACTGCATTGGGTCTATGGCTGGGTGTGGAAATTCCAGGAATCCGGGACACATCTGGGCAGCAGCTGGTCCCTGGGGCCGGGCTGCCCTCCGACCGTCCAGCCCCTCGGCTGCTCCTACCTCCACCTGCTGAACCGGAGCGGCTGTGAGGTGCGCACCAGTCAGTATCCCAGAAGCCTCATCACTAAAGAGACCAACCGTGGTGAGAGTGTCTGCGATGGTGGAGGTTGTCGGAGACGGCAGTGACGGTAAGTCTAAGTCTATGTCCTCATCAGAGGCAAAGTCAGGGGTCTCCTGTGTGATGCACGATCAATTGCACAAAGACTAAAGTTGGGTACAACTGTGGCTTTATTACAGTCGGATGCGTGGCCTCCTGCTGCAGCTGGCAAATGGCAGGGCACTGGAGGTCATACATATTTATACAGTTCTCCCTGGGCGGAGCCAGCCGGCAGGAGCTACCGGCGAACCTGTAGTGCAGGTCCTACCTTATATCTCCTATTACAGTGGATCACCACATTCACCCCCTTTTAAAAATGAGTCCAGCTGGGGTGACGTGAAACTATATACAATTAGTGCAATTATGAACAGTGGTAGGGAAAGAAACGTCCATGTTGACGGTCCGGAGTCCGTCAGAGGTTTAGCCGGTCCGGTGCTTTGGTGATTCGTTGGGAGCGGCGTAGCGGTGGCGGCGAAGTCGGTGGTGGAGGTGGCACCAATGGCGGTGGTGGCGGTGCTGATGCTGGCCAGTCATTGGGGAACTCCGGGGGCGTGCAGATGTCCTCTTCATCCTCTTGTGCGGAAAAGGGGAGGGGGTGATGGTCTGGTGGGGTCAATATTGGCGGCGCGGTGGAAGGTGGGGGAGGGAACGCATTGGTGGTGGAGTGTGTTGGGGTGGAACCTGACGGCGTGGAGCAGGTGAACCCTGTCCACCAAGGGGTCCGCCTTGTGGAGTCGGACGTGCCTACAGAGAAGGACCGGTCCAGGAGCAGCGAGCCAAGTTGGGAACGACACCCCGGATGTGGACTTCCTGGGGAAGGTAAAAACACGTTCATGGGGTGTGTTATTAGTGGTGGTGCACAATAGTGACCGGATGGAGTGCAGAGCGTCAGGGAGGACCTCCTGCCAGCGAGAGGCTGGGAGGTTCCTGGACTGTAGGGCCAGCTGGACGGCCCTCCAAACCGTCCCATTCTCCCGTTCTACTTGACCATTTCCCCGGGGGTTGTAGCTGGTCGTCATGCTGGAGGCTATACCCCTGCTGAGCAGGAACTGACGCAGCTCATCGCTCATGAATGAGGATCCCGTCACTGTGGATGTATGCGGGGAAACCGAACAGAGCGAAGATGGTGCTGAGGGCCTTGATGACGGTGGCAGACGTCATATCGGGGCATGGGATGGCGAAGGGGAATCTGGAGTACTCGTCGACCACACTGAGAATGTACGTGTTACGATCGGTGGAGGGGAGGGGCCCTTTGAAATCCACGCAGAGGCGTTCAAAGGGGTGGGAAGCCTTCACCAGGCGCGCACGGTCCGGCCGGTAGAAGTGCGGCTTGCACTCCGCACAGACCTGGCAGTCCCTGGTGACTGTCCTTACTTCCTCGACAGAGTAGGGCAGGTTGCGAGCCTTGACCAGATGGTACAATCGAGTGAGCCCCGGGTGACAAAGGCTGTCGTGTAGGGCTCAGAGTTGGTGCACTGGTGCGCTGGCACATGTACCTCGGGAGAGGGCGTCTGGGGCCTCGTTGAGTTTACCGGGGCGATACCAGGGGCGAAATTCTCCTACCCGCCCCGCCACATTTCTGCCCTGACCGGCCGGCTGGAGTCTCCGTAACACCGGCCGGTCAATGGGGTTTCCCATTGTGGGGCAGCCCCATGCTGTCGGGAAACCCCCGGGCGCAGGCAAAACGGAGACTCCCGCCGGCGGAGAATGACGCCCAAGATCTCGTAATTATAGGTGGAGAGCTCGATTCTCCACCGCAAGATTTTATCATTTTTGATCTTGCCCCGCTGTGTGTTATTGAACATGAAGGCTACCGACCGTTGGTCTGTAAGGAGAGTGAATCTCTTACCGGCCAGGTAATGCCTCCAATGCCGCACAGCTTCAACGTTATCTTTGGCCTCCTTTTCGACGGATAAGTGTCGAATTTCAGAAGCATGAAGGGTGCGGGAAAAGAATGCCACGGGTCTGCCTGCCTGGTTTAGAGTGGCGGCAAGGGTGACGTCTGAAGCGTCGCTTTCTACTTGGAAAGGCAGTGACTCGTCCACTGCGCACATCCCGGCCTTGGCGATGTCTGCTCTGATGCGGGCGAAAGCATGTTGCGCCTCGGCCGCAAGGGGGAATTGGGTGGACTGAATAAATGGGCGGGCCTTGTCCGCATAGTTTGGGACCCACTGAGCGTAGTAGGAAAAGAACCCCAGGCAGCGCTTGAGGGACTTGGGGCAGTGGGGGAGGGGACGTTCAATGAGGGGGCGCATGCGGTCGGGGTCGGGCCCGAGAAGTCCGTTTTGGACTATATACCCGAGAATGGCTAACCGGGTCGTGCTGAACACACACTTCTCTTTGTTATAGGTCAGGTTGAGAAGAGCGACAGTGCGGAGGAAATTATCGAGATTGGCATCGTGGTCCTGCTGGTCATGGCTGCAGATGGTGACATTATCTAATTACGGAAAGTTGGCCCGCAACCCGTACTGGTCGACCATTCGGTCCATCTCTCTTTGGAAGACCGAGACCCCATTTGTGACACCGAAAGGGACCCTAAGGAAGTGGTAGAGGCGGCCTCCGCCTCGAAGGCAGTGTATGGCCGGTCCGACTTCCGGATGGGGAGCTGATGGTAGGCGGATTTCAGGTCAATTGTTGAGAAGACCTGGCACTGCGCAATCTGATTGACCATATCAGATATGCATGGGAGAGGGTACGTGTCGAGCTGCGTGTACCGATTGATGGTCTGGCTGTAGTCCACGATCATCCTGTGTTTCTCCCCAGTTTTAACCACTACCACTTGGGCTCTCCAGGGGCTGTTGCTGGCCTCGATAATACCCTCCTTAAGCAGCCGCTGGACTTCGGACCTGATGAAGGTCTTGTCCTGGGTGCTGTACCGTCTGCTCCTAGTGGCAAGGGGCTTGCAATCCGCAGTTAGATTGTCAAAAAGGGAGGGGGGATCGACCTTGAGGGTCGCGAGGCCGCAAACGGTAAGGGGGGGGTAAGGGCTCGCCGAATTTGAGGGTGTGGCTCTGGAGGTTGCACTGGAAGTCCAGGCCCAACAGGATTACAGCGCAGAGACTAGGAAGGACATTGAGGCAGAAGTTACTAAATTCTACGCCCTGGACCGTGAGGGTGACTGTACAAAAGCCTTGGATCGGGATGGAGTGGGATTCGGAGGCTAGCGAGATCCTTTGATTGGCAGGGTGGACCGCACCTTACCGTATCTGGGTGAACGAAGCTGTCGGTGCTCCCGGAGTCCAGCAGGCACGAGGTTGCGTGGACGTTGATTTTAACCGCCGTCGACGCGGTGGTCAAGTTGTGCGGGCGTGATTGGTCCAGCGTCATCGAAGCGAGCTGCGGGTAGCCATCGGATGCTTCGGGTGGCGAGCGTGTGCGGTTCCGATGTTGGGATGTCCGGAGTCCCAGTGGGGGACAAGATGGCGGCGCCCATGGTGCGCACTTGGCTGAAGGGGGACAAGATGGCAGCACCCATTGGTCACACATGGACCCGGGAGGAGAAGATGGCGGCTCCCATTGTGCGTCTGGCGTGGGGGAGGGGGCGATAGCAGGCGCGATCGCAGCGACTGCGCGGGCCTGGCACACAGCCGCGAAGTGGCCCTTTTTACTGCAGGCTTTACAAACTGCAGTGCGGGCAGGGCAGTGTTGGCGGGGGTGCTTCTGCTGACCGCAGAAGCAGCAGCGGGGACCCCCGGGGGTGCGCGGATCGGCGTGCGGCGCAGGCGTATTGGGAAGGCAGTGCCCCGGCTGAGGAGGTCGTCGGCGGGGTCCAGGGGGGGTAGGAAGGAGTAGAAGGGTGGGCGGCGTGGCAGGAGGGGTCCGATTGTACGTTACGGGATGCGACCACCATGGAGAGCGCCAATGTTTTTGTCTCTGCCGGTTCGAGCGTAGCCCCTTCCAATAATCGTTCTAGGATGTGGTCCGACGCAATCCCCGTCACGAAGGCATCGCGCATGAGAAGATTTGCGTGTTCGGCGGCCGTGACGGCCTGACAGTCACAGTCCCGGACGAGTGGAAATAGGGCCCGCCAGAAGTCTTCGATGGGCTCACCAGGTAGTTGCGAGCGGGTGGCGAGTACATGCCTGGCGAAGAGCGTGTTCGCCTTCTGCGCGTAGTGTTCCTCAAGGAGTTCCATTGCTTGTGTGTAATTCGTGGCGTCTTGGATCAACGGGAACACGCTGGAACTAAGTCTGGAGTACAGGACGTTTATCTTCTGAGCCTCCGTTGGCTCGGGGTCCGCAGCCTTGATGTAGTCCTCAAAACATGCTCGCCAGTGAGTAAAGTCTCTTCTCTGGCGTCGGGCGAGTGCGGATCCAGCTGCAGGCGATCGGGCTTAATTCTGATATCCATTCTGTGGAAAAATCTGACTGTAATAAATTGATGCACGATCAATTGCACAAAGACTAAAGTTGGATACAACTGTGGCTTTATTACAGTCAGATGCGTGGCCTCCTGCTGCAGCTGGCGAAATGGCAGGGCACTGGAGGTCATGTATATTTATACAGTTCTCCGTGGGCGGAGCCAGCCGGCAGGAACTACCGGTGAACCTGTAATGCAGGTCCTACCTTACATCTCCTATTACAGTGGTTCATCACACTGTGTCGATCCGTGGTGCGATGGTCCCTGTGTCACTGCCCCCTTTGTGTCTGTAGCGCTTCTTATAGTTCGCCTTCAGGGCGGAGCTTGAGGTCAACGGCCAACCAGGACCCGGGATCTGTCAGCCAATGACATTAGGGCTTCCAGTCCTACATGACCCCCAATACATACTACCACAGTGTCCATCCTCTGTGTGTCCGCCCTCTGTGTGTCTGTCATCTGTATGTCCGCCATCTGTGTGTCCGCCCTCTCTGTGTCCATCCTCTGTGTGTCCGCCCTCTGTGTGCCCGACCTCTGTGTTTCCGACCTCTGTGTGTCCGACCTCTGTGTGTTCGACCTCTTTGTGTCCGACCTCTGTGTGTCCGACCTCTTTGTGTCCGCCCTCTGTGTGTCTGTTGTCTGTATGTCCGACCTCTGTGTGTCTGACCTCTGTGTGTCCGCACTCTGTGTGTCCGCCCTCTGTGTGTCCGTCCTCTGTGTGTCCGACCTCTGTGTGCCCGACCTCTGTGTGCCCGAGCTCTGTGTGTCCGCCCTCTGTGTGTCCGCCCTCTGTGTGTCTGCCCTCTGTGTATCCGTCCTCTGTGTGTCCGTCCTCTGTGTGTCCGACCCCTGTGTGTCCGACCCCTGTGTGTCCGTCCCCTGTTTGTCCGTCCCCTGTGTGTCCATCCTCTGTGTGTCCGTCCCCTGTGTGTCCATCCTCTGTGTGTCCGTCCCCTGTGTGTCCCTCCTCTGTGTGTCCGCCCTGTGCGTCCATCCTCTGTGTGTCCGGCCTCTGCGTGTCCGGCCTCTGTGTGTTCGTCCCCTGCGTTCCTGTATCCTGGGTCTCCGTGTCAGGTGCAGGACTGCTGGGATGGCTGCCCTCCCTGTCGTTGCCTGTATCCCTGGGGGTAACCAGTCCTGGCACTAACTGGGGGTGGGGGATGCCGGATCGGCCGGGACCACCTCCGGCTGCTCCTGTAAGACACAAGACAGCATGTATGGTTAGACAGGTGGATGGGGGTGCGAAGGTGGGGTGAGGGGCTGGGGTGAGAGGCTGGGGTGAGGGGTTGGGGTGAAGGGCTGGGGTGAAGGGCTGGGGTGAAGGGCTGGGGTGAAGGGGTGGGGTGAGGAGGTGGAGTGAGGGGCTGGGGTGAGGAGGTGGGGTGAGGAGGTGGGGTGAGGGGCTGGGGTGAGGGGCTGGGGTGAGGGGGTAGGGCCAGGCAGGGGGGTCTCACTTTGTGGCATGCCTCCGATCTCGCAATCGGCATCCTCCCGGTCCTCGGGTCCGCCAGCGAGGTCCACTGCCCTCTGCTCATGCACGGTGAGGGGGTGCAATACAGGTTTTCTCCTGCTCCCTGTGGTTATGGACGTTCTTATCCCTGGGGGGGGGGGGGGGGGCACACACAATCATCAACAGTGTTAGGCGGACCGACGCATGCAGCCCAGCGGTTGGGTCTATGATGGCTTGGTGCACAGGGCACGCGGCCAATGTGGCTGGCATGGGTGGGTGCAGCCATGTGGGTCAGGGCGGGGGTTGTACCGACCCCCTGGGGGGGGGGGGGGGGGGGGGGGCGAGGGGGACGAGGTGGCGTCACATGTGTGGGAGGTAGGGGGGTTGGTGGCAGGGGCACAGTGCTGGGTACTCACGCTGGCTGCCCTGAGTAGGTCGTGCAGCTTCTTACGGCATTGGTCGCCTATCATGGGTGTCGGCCCGACGGCGCTGACAGCCTCGCCCACCTCCCTCCACAAACGCAGGACAGTGTTGTGTGGGGTCCTGCAGCCGGAGCCGGGGTACAGGGCCACCCTCCTCTGCTCCACGGCATCCAGGGGCGTGACCAGGTCAGCATCCCGGAACCTTGGCTCTGCGCGACTGGCGGCCATCTTCCCAACGTCGGCTGTGTGTGGGGGGGTCGGGTTATTTTAATGCGATACGGCCCGCGTATCGGACGCTGATCTCAGGCCGCTCCACCGCGCTTCTCGTGGTGCCTGTGCTGGCCCTTTGTGGGCTGCAGAATCGGTGCGCTATGGGGCCCACTGACGCCGTCGTAAAACGCTCCAGTATTTACGACGGCGTCACCACTTAGCCCCATTATCAGAGAATCCCGCCCATGGTTTTCTAGAAGAGTAATATGCAGGAAAGTAGTATGTGTTCATTCTCTCACTGACAGATCAAACACACAGCTTGCAGGAGCAATGACAGTTCTCTGCTGTATTTTCCTTTACTTGAGGTTAAATCTGAGTTGATGCATCAGCAAGGATATTGTCCTGACTGGGGATGTGGAATGCTTAGTTAACTTGGGAAGATTCAAATCTGTGCTTATGGGGAAGTGAATTTCCTCTGTTGGGGATCAGGCATAAGCAACGCCATTGGTTTCGCCATCTGTTTGCTCAACTCCTGATTAAGTATCCGTTAAAGCCCGTGGGGTTTTTTACAGGGTGCTTTGCACTCATGGGGTGAGGAATGGTCAGGCTGCTCTGGGCTATTTGCAGGGGAACACTGGGCATCTTACTCTGTGAGTGTCAGCTGATCATAGGGCTGAGGGGATGTTCTCCAGGTTAGCTTTCCCCCTGTCCCGCTTGGTAACCTATGAGTGAAGCTATTCAAACCCAGGGACTGTTGTTAGGCTGATTGTGAAGAAATTGGATTGCCTTGATAGGACTTTGGCCTCTTTTGGGCATTCTGGTTCATGATCTGCCTCGGGTGCCCGCACTAATGGGGTGTTCCAGCTTCTGTTGTTGGGTGCTTTGGATTGACTGGCAACAGGGGAGGCAGTCTGCTCCAGACCTTGTACCAGCCGTTATGGGCCGAGATGATAAAAAGGTGGCCTTCAGGAAGGAGTCTCTCCCACATCCATAACAGGTACGGCTACAGGGCTGTACTCTGAAGTTTTAGCACAGTAATTTTAACTGTAGTGGAAAACTCTGTCAGGTTGCCTTGTGATTTTGCATTAAGGTGGGTGGTTGTGAGATCCCATCTGGTTGGGATTCCTCTGCTGGTCAATTGGGTAACAATCTCTCTGTGTCCTTTGGAACACTGCTGCCCACTGGTTGAGGTCAGCTCTCACTGTACCTCTGGAGGTCTTTTCTACTAAATGGGCATCACCCTTTCTCTTCCTGGGCTAGTTTGGGAACTTCTTAGTTCTCACCTAAATTCACCATCAAATTATTGGTTAAACCATCAATGCTTTGACATTCAAGGAGGACTTGGTCAGGGGTGGGAGGTTCTAGGTTCCCTTCAACATGATGGACTAAGTGTCTCATGTTCAGGAACACTCCATCAGATTTGCTCACACTGTTCCTGAAATGATAAAACTCCAAATGTTTTCTGTGAATTTGTCTGATTCAGACCGAGATAGTGTTAATTAGTTGAATCTTAGCAGAGCTCCTTTCCTGTGTTGCTGCTTGTTAGATGGTGAAATGGCAGACTGAATTTTTGCAGTACCGAAAGGCATCATTACTGTTTCCACAAGCTAGAGGTTCATATCCCATGACTCCCACCTCTTCATAGTGTCTTTGAAAAAGGCTGTGTCTGGGACTCCGTGTTGGTTAAATGTCTCAACCATGAAGAATTGATAAGAAGGTGTGGGGACTGTTGTCCTCGCAGACAATTCGACTCTGGTTGGCTAACCTGGGTTATGAAATGCAAATGGCCTTTTTATAACTGCACTTAAATTTGGTCTGTGCTGCCCATAGTGTGTTGTTAGTGTCTCATCAGAGATAACGAGTTGGAAGTTTATTTGAAACTGCCAGATAGCTCCTCTTGTTCGGGGTCACAGGCAGACATAAATTCAGCTATCCTAAAAGGTTATCATCCAATTTATAAAATTTTTGAAATAGCCTAGGGGATATAAAGTCATATCTTACAGCAGAGAAACAGGCCCTTCTGTCCACCATGATGTCTTTGCCGACCATCAAATAGTGATCTATACTAATCCCATTTAACAGCACTTGGTCCATAACCTACTATCCCATGGCGATTTAAGTATTTGTCCAGATGCTTCTTATATGTTGAGAGAGGTTCTACCTCCACCACCCTCTCAGGCAGCGCGTTCCATATTTCCACCATCCCCTGTTTCCTCAGGTCCCCTCCAAGCCACATACTCCTCACCCTAAACCTATGCTCTCTGGTCTTAGACACCTCCGTCATGGGGAAAAGATTCTTACGATCTACCCTACCTATGCCTCTCATAATTTTGTAAACCGCTATCAGATTCCTTCCTCAGCCTCCTCGGCTCCAGGGAAAACTAACCCAACCTATCCAGTCTTTCCTCACAGCTGAAACCTTCCATCCCTGGCAGCATCCTGATGAATCAACTCTGCATCCCCTCCAGTGCAACCATGTCCTTCCGATTGTGTAGCAACCAGAGCTGTACACGGTATCCCATCTATGGCCTAACGTTTTTTTAAGTTGTACCAAAGCCTCCCTGCACCTATATTCTATGCCCTGGCTAATGAAGGCAAGCATTCCGTATGTCTTCTTCATCACTCTGTCTACCTGTGTTGCAACCTTCAGGGGTCTGTGGACTTGTACACCAAGGTTGCTTTGTTCTTCAATAATCCCAAAGGACGTATCCTTCAATGTGTATATCCTACCTTATTAGACCTCCCAAAATGCATCACCTCACACTTATCAGGATGAAACTCCATCTGTCATTGCTCGGCCCAACTTACCAGCTAATCAATATCAGTCTGTAGCCAAAGACTATCCTCCTCACTATCAACAACACCACAGTTTTTGTGTTATCTGTAAACTTGCTGATGAGACCTTCTTCATTCACATCCAAGTTCTTAATGTATAAAGCAACCGCAAGGGTCCCAGCACTGATCTCTGTGGTATATTGCTGGTCACAGGCCTCGAATTACAAAATCAATTTTATTTAAAAAGTTATATATTTATAAAGAATACTTTTATAAAAAGTATATCGGGTGAGGTCTTATTCATGTTACATGATTGTTAATTTTCTTGTACCTGCTTTGAACCAAGTATAAGAATACTGCAGTGTTTATGCAACAGAAATGGACATTCTGAATTCTCCTTCAGTGTATCTGAACAGGCGCAAAGTGTGGTGACTGGGGAATTTCCACAGTAACTTCATTGCAATATTAATGTAAGCCTACTTTTAAAAAATATTTTTTTTTTATTCTCCTCCTTTTTCACATTTTCTCCCGAATTTACACCCACCAACAATAATCAGCAACAAATATGTCAATCCCCACAACAATAACAACAATCCCATCCTCCCACCAACCCCCAAACATTAGACCGCATGTTTACATAAACAAATGACAAAAAGGAATCAGGGATTACCCATAGTCACCCTTAGTAAGCCTACTTGTGACAATAATAAAGATTATTATTATGATTACATAATAATCAGCCACAGGTACGAATTGTGGCTTCTGACATCTTTTTTGCATGATGAGCAAAATGTTTGTGTTTGAAGCTCTTTCAGAAAGAAAGAAAGTTAAAAAGGAAGGTAATGTGAAAATGCAACCTTTTATTGCATGTTACCATGTCATAAAAAATAAACAGTCAGGCCAAACGGAATGATATAGAACATTGAACATAGAAAAATACAGCACAGAACAGGCCCTTCGGCCCACGATGTTGTGCCGAACTTTTGTCCTGGATTAAGAAGAAATTAATCTACACCCCATCATTATACCGTAATCCATGTACCTATCTAATAGCCGCTTGAAGGTCCCTAATGTTTCCGACTCAACTACTTCTACAGGCAGTGCATTCCATGCCCCCACTACTCTCTGGGTAAAGAACCTACCTCTGACATCCCCTCCTATATCTTCCACCATTCACCTTTAATTTATGTCCCCTTGTAATGGTTTGTTCCACCCGGGGAAAAAGTCTCTGACTGTCTACTCTATCTATTCCCCTGATCATCTTATAAACCTCTATCAAGTCGCCCCTCATCCTTCTCCGTTCTAATGAGAAAAGGCCTAGCATCTTCAACCTTTCCTCGTAAGACCTACTCTCCATCCAGGCAACATCCTGGTAAATTTCCTTTGCACCTTTTCCAAAGCTTCCACATCCTTCCAAAAATGAGGCGACCAGAACTGCACACAGTACTCCAAATGTGGCCTTACCAAGGTTTTGTACAGCTGCATCATCACCTCACGGTTCTTATATTCAATCCCCCTACTCATGAACGATAGCACACCATAGGCCTTCTTCACAGATCTATCCACTTGAGTGGCAGCTTTCAAAGATCTATGAACATAGACCCCAAGATTTCTCTGCTCCTTCACATTGCCAAGAACCCTACCGTTAACCCTGTATTCCGCATTCATATTTGTCCTTCCAAAATGGACAACCTCACATTGTTCAGGGTTAAACTCCATCTGCCACTTCTCAGCCCAGCTCTGCATCCTATCTATGTCTCTTTGCAGCCGACAACAGCCCTCCTCACTATCCACAACTCCACCAACCTTCGCATCATCTGCAAATTTACTGACCCACCCTTCAACTCCCTCATCCAAGTCATTAATTAAAATCACAAACAGCAGAGGACCCAGAACTGATCCCTGCGGTACGCCACTGTTAACTGGGCTCCAGGTTGAATATCCACCACCACTCTATGACTTCTATCGGTTAGCCAGGTCGTTATCCAACTGACCAAATTTCCCACTATCCCATGCCTCCTTACTTTCTGCATAAGCCTACCATGGGGAACCTTATCAAATGCCTTACTAAAATCTACATCCACTGCTTTACACTACATGCATTGCTTTACCTTCATCCACGTGCTTGGTCACCTCCTCAAAGAATTCAATAAGACTTGTGAGGCAAGACCTACCCATCACAAATCCGTGCTGACTATCCCTAATCAAGCAGTGTCTTTCCAGATGCTCAGGAATCCTATCCCTCAGTACCCTTTCCATTACTTTGCCTACCACCTAACTGGCCTGTAATTCCCAGGGTTATCCCTATGCCCTTTTTTGAACACGACATTCGCCACTCTCCAAACTCCTGGTACCACCCCTGTTGACAGTGAGGACGAAAAGATCATTGCCAACGGCTCTGCAATTTCATCTCTTGCTTCCCATAGAATCCTTGGGGTTGGACTACGAGGAGAGGTTGAGTAGGCTGGGACTGTACTCGT
Organism: Scyliorhinus torazame; assembly: GCF_047496885.1. Taxonomy (NCBI): domain Eukaryota; kingdom Metazoa; phylum Chordata; class Chondrichthyes; order Carcharhiniformes; family Scyliorhinidae; genus Scyliorhinus; species Scyliorhinus torazame. The sequence continues at coordinate 202,402,194 of NC_092710.1, forward strand.
TGGAATTTAGAAGGATGAGGGGGGATCTTACAGAAACATATAAAATTATGAAGGGAATAGATAGGATAGATGCGGGCAGGTTGTTTCCACTGGCACGTGAAAGCAGAACTAGGAGGCATAGCCTCATAATATGGGGAAGTAGATTTAGGACTGAGTTTAGGAGGAATTTCTTCACCCAAAGGGTTGTGAATCTATGGAATTCCTTGCCTAGTGAAACAGTAGAGGCTCCTTCATTAAATGTTTTTAAGATAAAGATAGATAGTTTTTTGAAGAATAAAGGGATTAAGGATTATGGTGTTCGGGCCGGAAAGTGGAGCTGAGTCCACAAAAGATCAGCCATGATCTCATTGAATGGTGGAGCAGGCTCGAGGGGCCAGATGGCCTACTCCTGCTCCTAGTTCTTATGTTCTTATATCCCGTCAGGCCCGGGGGACTTGTCAATCCTCAAGTTTTTCAAAATGCCCAACACATCTTCCTTCCTAACAAGTATCTCCTCGAGCTTACCAGTCTGTTTCACACTGCCCTCTCCAACAATATGGCCCCTCTCAGACCAAAGGTGCATGAATCCGTTGTGTCTGAAATATCAAGCAGTTGAATGATCTGTTTTGTTTACTGCTGTTATATGGATAATTTTAGCATGATAATAACATAAGTTCTGCATTTGAGTGTTGTTTCTAAATCTGAGTATGTGTTTCAAATTAAAAGCAAAATACTGCAGATGCTGGAATCTGAAACAAAAACAGAGAAGCAGGGAAAACCCAGCACGTCAAGCGGCATCTGTAGGGAAATGTGTTTTCAATAGCTATTATTAAGTCAATTACATATAAAAGAAAATAATTATTATTCTTTTTGACAAGTGTTCAAAGGACTAATTATCATTTTTGTTTAGTATTTACAGAAAATTCATGATTCTCTAAAGTCATTGTATTTATTCATGCTTTATACAAGGGAACACACATGCATAGCACAAGACATTTTTCAGCATGCATTCCTATTATTGGGCCAAATTGAATAAATGGTGGAAAGTAACACTGTTTGATGCTACAATAAAAAAACAATCCATGGAATTCTCTAAAAATGGGGCTATGTCCCTATGGCGGGAAATCCAGCGCCAACGACTCCGGCGTCAACGGCCCCCGAAAGTGAGGAATTCTCACCTTTCCAGGAGGGCTGGATGGCCACCGGAGTGGTCCCTGCTGCTCCAGCCAGCGGGGAATGACCGGCGTGATCTTGCGCATGTGCGGAACGGCCGCCATATTTCCGCTCATGCGTGGGGGTTCTCTTCTCCGCGTTGGCCCCTGGGCAATGTGGCGGAGCCCTACAGGGGCCCGGCGTGGAGGAAAGAACGCCTCCACGGAACCAGCCCACGCACCGATCGGTAGGCCTCGATCGCGGGCCAGGCCACTGTGGGAACCCACCCAGAGTCGGATCCCCCCACCCCCTCCCCAGCACAGCCCCTGCACACTTACCTGCCAGGTCCCTCCATGTGTGAGGTGAGTAATCCACGCCAGCGGGACCATAAGACCATAAGACATAGGAGTGGAAGTAAGGCCATTCGGCCCATCGAGTCCACTCCACCATTCAATCATGGCTGATTTCAACTCCATTTACTTGGCGGGGGGCGCTGTCAATGTCCCCCAACCAGCGCAGCGGGAATCCCGCTGGCACCCGCAAAACAGCGGCGGAGAATAGGGAAGCCAGCGTCGGGGCGGGATTCGCTCCTCCCTCCGGGGATTCTCCGACCCGGCGCAGGGTTGGAGAATCCCGGCCAATAAGTTTCAACTTGATTATATTTAGAAAATATCACAGAAAAGGTTTTCCATAATTACTGCAGCAACCTCACACAGTAAATATGTAAACATTGAGTAGGAAAATGTATTAGAATCACTTAGCACTCGTTGAGGGAAACACATTTTCTACAGAAACATAGGAACATAATGGAACAAGGAAAGGACATTTGGTTTATCAAGTGTGCTTTCTTTTCATAGAACATCGAGTGCAGAAGGAGGCCATTCGGCCCAACGAGTCTGCACCGAACCACTTAAGCCCTCACTTCCACCCTATCACGTAACCCAATAACCCCTCCTAACCTTTTTGGACACGAAGGGCAATTTATCATGAAAATCACTTATTGTCACAAGTAGGCTTCAAATGAAGTTACTGTGAAAAGCCCCTAGTCAGCACATTCCGGCACCTGTTCGGGGAGGCTGTTACGGGAATTGAACCGTGCTGCTGGCCTGCCTTGGTCTGCTTTCAAAGCCAGCGATTTAGCCCTGTGCTAAACATCCCCTATCCCATGGCCAATCCACCTAACCTGCATGTCCTTGGACTGTGGGAGGAAACCGGAACACCCGGAGCAAACCCACACAGACACGGGGAGAACGTGCAGACTCCACACAGACAGTGACCCAGTGGGGAATCGAACCTGGGACCCTGGAGCTGTGAAGCCACAGTGCTATCCACTTGTGCTACCGTGCTGCCCTGAAGAGCATTTCAAACAATGCTCTTCAGTTGCTTCTAAACAACAGTCTGAAGACTGATGAAACCATTTACTATTTATTATGTGAAGCTCTGTGATCTCCCACCCCCACCCAAGGCTAATCAAGCAAATAATTCAGATAAATAAATGTATATTTACAACACATTCTGATCAGTTGCAAACTTCAGATCACTCTTCCATAGCCATGCTCCACGGAGCTGGATCTTATGGTCCCCAGCCAACGTATTTAAAGGTGAGGATTCATAAAATACAGCGTGTGGCCTTCTCACCACTATCCTGCCTACCTTTCAACCTGTCTCCAATCTCACAGTGGGCTGGGGAGGAGTTAAGTGTCCATAGCCTCTTCTTCCGGACCGCCTGTAGTCCCAGCAGTGGTCACCATTTGAACCTGGCGTTACTACGACTACAGAGCTGCCAGTCAATCAGATTCACTGATGGCTCTCTAAGGTGGGATTTCCTCCCGAGATGAGGGCGGAAGTCTTGACATTAGATAATTAACCCTGCACCCCGTGTAAAACTTCAGTTGGTTGTGACACCCTGTAAAATGCAGCCCATGAAGTACTTCATGACTTTCTCTGATATCGTTAAAATAATGTTTATCTCACCATCTTTTAAAGAAATGACTGCTAAATATGTTGTGGTTAAGATCTGGCACTCCCACACTCACAAGCATCCACACAAATTGACACTGCCATTATAGGATGTTTCTGATGGTGGATGCTGCTACAGCAGTTTCAGTTCAAAAGAGTGGAACAAATGCACACCATGCATTCTCTGCAATTGTCTTCAAGGGCTGCAGCAGTTGCCAAATTCTGGAGTAACGAATTGATTATTTACATTGCACTATGATAATCAATTAGTTGTTTGCATCATGCAGCATAACCTTTCTCAGTTTTGTAACTTTGATTTCTGTACAAAGTCGCTTATTTGGCTGCCGATTTTGCCTTCAGTGTGTCATCTCAAAAATAGTTGCTAGATTCTGTCATTTTGTGAACAGGAATTTCTCTTATTGTGTAACAACTATTTTAAGATATTGTACTAATCTCAAAAATTTAGGAACAGAGGAGCAGGAGTAGGCCATTCAGCCCATCGAGCCTGCTCTGCCATTCAATATGTTCAAAGCTGATCATCCACCTCAATGCCTTTTTCCCACACTATCCCGATATCCCTTAATCTCATTTATGTCACATTTATTTCACATCCCTTTTTGCCACATTTCAGTGGGGAATTGTAGTGCTGGGCTTGGAATGACAGGATCATAAGTCAACTGATCGCTGGAAATACATTGACATGATATTGCGCAGAATGTCTTGAGATTAGGCTCGTTAATAAATCATTGCATTTTTTTATTGGTAAAATGGAAAGATGAAAAGCAGGGGAAGCAGCTGTTTTTGTTTATTGTATGTGTACGTTTTTTGACTTTTTTGGTTACTGATTTGTCATCTGCTAAAAGGTGGATAACATGGGTGGAAATGCCTGACTGCAGCACTCTAGATACATCAGCAATACTATATGGAGAGGGAAGCTGGTCAATTTGCTTAATTGAAATAACCACTCCAGGGCATCTGAAGAAAACAAGCCTAACTTGAAACAAACAGTTCCAATCGGACACATCCTGACAATGGGCAAACAACAACCAATCATGTTCTGAATTTGATCGGGAATGGGATTGGCTTGTCTAATTGCCGTGAATGTCAACTTACACAATCACTACGCTGAAATCATAGTATGCTCATGATAAAAACGTAGAAGCTGCTCTATGATGTGCTGTATCTGATAAATGAATGCCACAATCCCAAACTATGGTGAAATAGAAGGTGTATGAGGTTTTGCCCTGAATGGTGGTAGATATCTATTTACAATATATATTGCAGCATGGTAGCACAAGTGGATAGCACTGTGGCTTCACAGCGCCAGGGTCCCAGGTTCGATTCCCCACTGGGTCACTGTCTGTGCGGAGTCTGCACGTTCTCCCCGTGTCTGCATGGGTTTCCTCCGGTTGCTCCGGTTTCCTCCCACGGTCCAAAGACGTGCAGGTTAGGTGGATCAGCCATGCTAAATTGCCCTTAATTTCCAAAAAGGTTAGGAAGGGTTATTGGGTTACGGGGATAGGGTGGAAGTCAGGGCTTAATGTGGGTCGGTGCAGACTCGATGGGACGAATGCCCTCCTTCTGCACTGTATGTTCTGTGTTCTATGTACAATATTCATGAAGTGTATTTGCCTGTATTGTGTGTAAAGTGTTTTCTGGGCAATTGCTGGGTAACCTCTTACCTGGGATCATTTCCTGTTGAATACATTGCTGACCACCAGAAAGTTTGGGGCAGGGTTGCGCCGTCGGCGAGACCGGAAGATCCCACTGGCATGAACGGCGGAAAGTTCTGGTTTCAGTATTTATTGATAACACATAACTATGTATACGGGATGTGGTCCAAGGTACAAGCTAACTCCATGCTTGCTTCAACACAGGTCTCTGTCCATTCCACAACTGACCTGAGTCTTGGGTCATGTGTCCCTTTACATCACACTGCTGGCAGTACTGTTTCCAAGTCCCACATCAATCCCTGCTGTGCCAGATACCCTTATACTACAGATTTGAAATGTAAGTTATTTGCAACACTGATTAAGTGTTGATCTTAATCTTTGCTGGTCCTTCAAGATTGTTGGACTAGTTTTTACAATGCAGACATTGCTGATTTTTAAAATAAAGATGGCTGCAAAATTTGAATGTCTAATGTGAGTTTCTGAGATCTCCCTAATTTACAGGTTTTGCTGTGTTCCTTTAATATCAGGTCACTGTCAAATAACCCGGATAACTTTTACCTTCAGCTCTCCTGGTGCAGAATTTCATAAGCTGCCATAAGTTGAATTCGGAATTTGGTCTGATTTACCACCTATTAAATTAAATGGGATAGAAAAATCACAGGAAATGTGAGCCTGATTTTTAAAACTAATTAGTACTGGCAGCTTTGTGCAGGAACTCTGGAGTTTTAGTTTATTCTCTGAGTTAAGGAATTAGAAAAGTAGGAAGTAATGCTGCTTTACCAGTTATCTCTGAAATCTGTAAACAGGAATGTCACCAGCGTACAACCCAGTTCACTGCAGTCCTCTTAAATAATGATGTTGTTTGTCTCTTATGTAAAATTGATGAAGACTTCCAGTTTGAATTATTGAACTCCATTATATCAGCCACTTTACAATTTGGACTTGTTCTACTTTACATCATTTATCAAGAGATTCAGAATGCCTTTTGGTTTTTTCACTAATAGCTGGGTCGAATTGTAAAGGATGTAATGCGGAACTTGGACTATTCCTGATTGTCCATTCACTGGTGCAATACAATTCTTGTCAACAAAAACATATCATTTTAAAATCAGGGCATGAGGTCCAGACTTCATAGGGATATAAAAGGGTAGAGATAAGGTGATGATTCAAAACAAGGGAGCGTTGAAGCTGACGCATTGAAATTCACAGCTCTTTCTAACAATTTGTCTAGAATGGTTATGATCTTATTCAAGATTTAGGTATGGATGGCTTTGTGGAGAATGAGGTTTTGCTGTTCATAGAATCATAGAATCCTACAGTGCAGAAAGAGACCATTCAGCCCATCTAATCTACACCGACCCTTGGGAAGAGCACCCTACCTAGCCCATGGCCCCACCCCATCCCCTTTACCCTACCTAACCTTTTGGACAATAAGGGGCAATTTAGCATGGCCAATCCACCTGACCTGCACATCTTTGGACTGTGGGAGGAAACCAGAACTCCAGGAGGAAACCCAAGCAGACACAGGGAGAAAGTGCCAACTCCACACAGGCAGTCACCCAAGGCTGGAATTGAATCCAGGTCCCTGATGCTGTGCAGCAGCAGTGCTAACCACTGTTCTACCGTGCTGCCCTTTAAAGCCATTGATGCAAAGTGGGTGCTAGGGCTGTAGCTGGGGATTCTCAGGGCTATCTACACATTGGCCCTCAGACAGGACCCAGCTGAGAATTAGCACAGCTTCAACTGGTAAAATAAGGCATAACTTGCTGACAGGATCAATATAGGGCCCAGTGTGCCTGCAAGCTGAATTTCTACTACAAGTGTTTCCCCACCTGACCAGGTTCCTACTCCCACTTCTTCACACTGCAGCCAGCATTTCTAGCCTGTTTGGCAAGGCATAAAGGGCATCACCTCACACACACCTCAAACCATCAAATGTTTGCTATATTTTGTCCCTCCCCACAAACATCCCTCACTGAAAGAGCCAGACTGTATCATCCCGGCCATCACTGTGGATGTTTGTGAGGATGAGATGTGGTCATTCAGATCTCCCTTTAGTATTTCTATTTCATATTCACAGCTAAAAGGTGTCTTTTATTGAAAAGAAAGAAATATACCTCTATTATAAAAGGGCAAAATTCCATTTGTACCAACATGACATGATTGCATGGTCAGAGTGCAAAGAAGAAAGTAGTGTGGGAAAGGTCACATTTCCTGAAACAGAGTTCACCTTAATAAATAAGGTAAATTGACTTCTGGTGACGAGAATGTGCTGAGGGGTGACACAGAGAAGTCGCACATATCTAATCCCACGAACCTGAAAAATATGCACTTTTTGCCCGAAAGGCCCGCAAATGGCACAAATCATCCCCACACCACGAACAAAGCACAGAAGGAGGACAAGATGCCAAACAACAGGCAGCCCAGAGGACGAGTGGAGACCAGGGGCGGGATGCTCTGCGAACTGGCGGAGCGGGCCACTCCGACGCCAGGGAGTGGCGTGAACCACTCTGGTGCCCCAAAGGTGCGGAATCCTCTGCCAGCCGAAGGGGCTCCGCCAGCTGGCGCGAGTTGGCACATGCGTGAGAGCGCCAGTGTGTGCTGGCGTCATCCCAGCGCATGCGCAGGAGGTTCTTCTCCGCACCGGCCATGGCGAAGGTTGACAGCGGCCGTTGAGGAGGGAAAGAGTGCACCCACGGCACAGGCACGCCCGCGGATCGGTGGGTCCCGATCGCAGGCCAGGCCATTGTGGAGGCACCCCCCGGGGCCAGATCCCCCCGCCCCCCGCCCGAGGACTCTGCAGGCCACCCGTGGAGCCAGGTCCCGCCGGTAAGGGCTTGTTGTGAGTTACGCCGACGGGACCGGCCGAAAACGGGCGGCCACTCGGCCCACCGCGGCCCAGAGAATCGCCGGGGAGGCCCCTGCCAACGGCCCCCGACTGGCATAGCATGATTCCTGCCCCCGCCAAATCCCCGGTGCCAGAGAATTCGGCAGCCGGTGGGGGCGGGATTCACGTCACCCTCCGGCGATTCTCCGACCCGGCGGGGGGGGGTGGGAGAATCCCGCCCTTGAAGTGGAAAAAGTCTGGACAAACAGCAATCAACTGAACCAGCTGATGCACGGGGCGGCGAAATTCGGACTTGGCCAGAGCGAGAGGGACCGACCTGGCGCACGAGAAGCCCCCCCACACCAGGGGAAGGGTGGAGGATGCTTCTCTCAGGAGAATTGAGAGAACATCGAGAAGAAACAAAAATGAGCATACAAGCTGTGGTGAAGGGTGCGGTTGCCGAAGTTCTGGTGGCCATGCAGGTGGCCCCGGATAAAGCCGAAAAGCGACTGGAAGCCCAGGAGGAAACAATTAAAGAGCTGAAAGGTCTGCAACAGACCAGGGCGACCGTATTGGAAAAGGAGGTGGCAAGGCCGGTCGCCACACAAGGGAACCTAAGGGGAAAAGTCGAGGATCAGGAGAACCGGCCAAGGCGGTAAATCCTACGAATCGTGGGCCTACCGGAGGGGGTCGAAGGTAGGAACCCCAGAGACTATGTAGCCCAAATGCTGGGCAATCTGGTGGGACGGGACAGCCTCTCTAACCTACCAGAAATCGACAGAGCACACCGATCTCTCCAACCAAAGCCCAAAACCGGGGAATAGCCGAGGGCGATAATTGCAAAGATGCACCGGCACCAGGACCGGGAATGAATCTTGCACTGGGCCAGGCAGTCCCAAAACTGTATCCAGGAAGGTCATAAGATCCAAATCTATCAGGACATTGGGGCTGGCCTGGCCAAGTGTTGGGATGAATTTAACAATGCGAAGGTGCGCTGTACAGAAACAGCGTGAGTTTCGAAATGCTGTACCCAACCAAGCTCTGGGTACATATCAAGGCAGGGAGCAATTTTTCATGGTCCCTGCAGACGCTGGCATGTTAGTCACAGATAACAGACTGGAGAAGCGGCAGCAGGGGCAGCGATGAAGAGTCCACAGAATGAGACTTTTATAGTAAAGTATTTAAAAAGTTTTTTCCCTTTACATTCTATACAGCCAACTGTAAACCATCGCCGCAGCAACCACTGTACATGGGAGAGCACTGCCTCGTTCTGGGGACGGGAGAGGTAAGAGAGGGAAGGATGAGCATGTTCAAGGGGAAGGTGAGGGAACTGGTGGACAGGGAGCTTAGAGATCGGGCAATAGGAGGATGTGCAACAAGCCTCGGGTGGGGGGCCATCACACTAGTGAGGTAGCTAGCACCGGGAATAATTCAGGAGAGAGAGGCCGCGAAGCGTCCCCTGCAAGGGTGAACGTTTCTGGCCGGGTGGGACGGGGGGTGGGGGGGGAGCATACATTGGGTGCAGAGGGATAACTAGGGGAAGAAATGGAGGAAAGGGGACGGGGGGGGGGGGGGGTTAATTACAGGGTAGGGGGTGAAGAAGACAGGGGGGAGAGAGAAGATACCATAAGAGAGATGGGTGAAGAAAGATGGAGGGCATTAGGCTGGCTACAACAAACCACATGTGGCGACTTGCAACAAAATGGCACTGCAAGCAACCACTTGGGGGGATCTCTGCACAAAGGGAAACCACAGAGTGCAGGGGCTCACCCACATGGCAAACTCACAGTTGACAGCCATGTTGGGTGCCCCCTGGACAAAGGGAAACCCCGGAGTACAGCGGCCCGACATCATGGGGAGAAAACCAACTGAGAAAGCAGGCAGCCACGAGGAAAATAGCCCAGATTACGGATAGCAGAGACAAATTAGTAGCAGAGCCGGATAAATCAACAAGGCATTTGAGACTTTCGACCTGAGGCTGTATATTTCAGAGCCCCCAACAGGGGACTGGGGGATGAAACGGTTCTTTTATGGATGGGTCGAGGAGGACAGGAGACAGAGCCTGGAACCGCCGCTAGAACTGGGAGTGGTCATGGAGAGTATTAGCTCCATGCGGACGGGGAAGGTGCCTGGAGCAGACGGTTTCCCGGCAGACTTCTGCAAAAGATTTGTGACAGCACTGGAACCTGACCAGCCTGACGGAGGAAGTTAAAGAGGACCTGCAGAGATGGAACACACGCCCACTCTCCCTGGTAGGGAGGGTGCAAATGATCAAAATGAACCTACTGCCCAGGTTCCTCGTCTTGTTTTGATCCATCCCGATCTACATCCCTAAGGCCTTTTTCAATTCACTGGACAAACTGATTATGGCGTTGGTTGGGGCGGGAAGAGTACAAGGATCCCAAAGTGAGTACTGCAGAGAGCGGGTTCCATGGGTTGTCTAGCCCTCCCAAACCTGTAATATTACCACTGGGCAGCAACGGTGGAGAGAATAAAGTGGTGGATAAAGGAGCCAGAAGCCGAGTGGGTGCTTATGGGGGAGGGTTCCTGCTGAGGGACATTCCTCCAGGCCCTAGCCACAGAGACACTGCCATCCCCACCTAACAAATATTCAACGAGGAGCAGCACGGTGGCGCAGTGGTTAGCATTGCTGCCTCACGGGGCCGAGGTCCCAGTTTCGATCTGGGATTGGGTTACTGTCTGTGTGGAGTTTGCACATTCTCCCTGTGTTTGCGTGGGTTTCGCCCCCACAACCCAAAGATGTGCCGGCTAGGTGGATTGGCCACGCTAAATTGCCCCTTAATTGGAAAAAAATAATTGGGTACACTAAATTTATTTACAAAAAAAGTTTGACAAATCTGTTAGAGTTCTTTGAGGAGGTAACAAGGAAGTTAGACAAAGGAGAACCAGTTGATGTGATTTATTTAGATTTCCAGAAGGCCTTTGACAAGATGCCACAAAGGAGACTGTTAAATAAGTTAAGAGCCCATGGGATTAAGGGTAAGGGTAAGGTCCTGGCATGGATAGAGGATTGGCTGACTGGCAAAAGGCAGAGAGTGGGGATAAAGGGGTCTTTTTCAGGATGGCAGCCGGTAACTAGTGTTGTGCCTCAGGAGTCTGTGCTGGGACCACAACTTTTCACAATATACATTAATGATCTGGAAGAAGGAAATGAAGGCACTGTTTCTAAGTTTGCAGATGATACAAAGATCTGTAGAGGGACAAGTAGTATTGAGGAAGCAGGGGGGCTGCAGAAGGACTTGGACAGGCTAGGAGAGTGGGCAAAGGGGTGGCAGGTGTAATACAATGTGGAAAAGTGTGAGGTTATGCACTTTGGAAGGAGGAATAGAATCATAGGCTATTTTCTAAATGGGGAAATGCTCAGGAAATCAGAAGCACAAAGGGACTTGGGAGTCCTTGTTCATGATTCCCTTAAGGTTAATGTGCAGGTTCAGTCGACAGTTAGGAAGACAAAATGTTAGCATTCATGTCGAGAGGGCTAGAATACAAGACCAGGGATGTACCTCTGAGGCTGTATAAGGCTCGGGTCAGACCACATTTGTAGTATTGTGAGCAGTTTTGGGCCCTGTATCTAAGGAAGGATGTGCTGGCCTTGGAAAGGGTCCAGAGGAGGTTCACAAGAATGATCCCTGGAATGAAGAGCTTGTCGTATGAAAAAAGGTGGAAGACTCTTGATCAGTACTCGGAGTTTAGAAGGATGAGGGGGGATCTTACTGAAGCTTACAGGATACTGCCAGACCTGGATAGAGCGGACATGGAGAGGATGTTTCCACTTGTAGGAAAAACTAGAACCAGAGGACACCATCTCAGACTAAAGGGACGATCCTTTAAAACAGAGATGAGGAGGAATTCTTTCAGCCAGAGGGTGGTGAATCTGTAGAACTCTTTGCAGCAGAAGGCTGTGGAAGCCAAATCACTGAGTGTCTTTAAGACAGAGATAGCTAGGTTCTTGATTAATAAGGGGATCAGCTGTTATGGGGAGAAGGCAGGAGAATGGGGATGAGAAAAATATCAGCCATGATTTAGTGGCGGAGCAGACTCGATGGGCCGAGTGACCTAATTCTGCTCCTATGTCTTATGGCCTAAATCCTCTCGCTATGAAGGCCAAACTACCATTTGTCTTCTTTACTGCCTGTGTACCTGCACGTTTACTTTCAGTGACTGATGCACGAGGACACCAAGGACGTGGCTAAATGGACATAACTGATGATGTCCTGCATCTGTGAGAATACAGTGCAATCCTTGGAAGGAGACAGATGGGATGAGGTTCAAGATCGCAGCAAGTTTGAGAACTACTGGTGGGGCATGGCAACCAGTGGCTGCGAGATGTGAAGTCTTTAGCACACCTCTCAGCTCAAGCAGTGGCTACTCTGTGCTGCTGGTTGAGCAGCTGAGCTTATTCTTGGCTTCTTACGTGTGTTGACCAGTGCTTCCCACAGCTACACCCTGACGTCTTGCAACCGACTGTGTTTTTTCCATGCCTCCCCAGTGCAAATTTCAAACTGCTCCTCTGAGGGCTGTTAATGAGTTCATCAACGAACTCAACAGCTGGCATTCCAGAGTCACCCCCACCCCACCTCCTGCCCTACCTTTGAAATTTGCTTTCTGTTCCAAGGGCATTGGTATTCCGTGATATCTTCTGCAAAAGTGATTTTTGGTGCACCGCGACACTTGTGCTCCACAACTGCAAGTAAAGGTCCAGCCACTGGAAACAAGAAAGGGTGCATTCGTCATTGAATTCAAAGGACATCCATTTTATTCTTAGACCAATAAACACATCCAGGGGACACAGACTCCAGAATACTTTGTTCTTATAAAATACTAAAGTTGTCTCTATATTGCATTAGAATAGATTTATCTTTAATTAAATAGCAGATTTATTGCTGAGTACTATAGCGACAGTGACGGTATTATAGAGGTATTTGTCATACCTTCGACTGGAACCCTGCCCACCTGGACCCTGTATCAAAAATCCAATTGCATGCTACGTATGTTATCCCAACCATTCATTTAAATGATAGAAGCCACAGCAAAGCTTGGAAATTAACACAATGTGCTATTCCTAATGTCAATTTTAAAGCACTTAGTGCCCATGAAAAGTTCAAGAATTGGCAGCTTGGCTTATTTTACTGAGCCTCCCCCTTTAATTGATGTTTTAATCATTATCTCATACCTCAGGATATCTGAGTCTAATTCAGTGTGCAATGAGATACTGTTAATTACACTAAAAATAATGTTAGCACTAATAGAACCACATAGCTATTTGTAGAGTACGGGTGGTAAATATTCCTGACAGAGAAGCTAACTTTCCTGGGAGCTTTGAAGGCATGGTTCTGGGGTGATGTCTATTTCACACTGGTTTCTGGCACCGTACACAAATTTCAAGATTGTAGAATCAATAGTTTATAAATATTTCAGTTAAGAGTGGGGGGGGGGGATGTGCTGAATTGGATAGCCCCTACATTCGAAGGCGAAGATCACAATGAATGATACTACACGGCCAGTCGAAGTGTTCCAGGCAGCACTTAGACCTCATGCTACCTGCTGACCATACAAGGAGTTTGATAGGCTATGTGCGAATAAATTATTTCTGCTAGTCAGGGATCTAAAACATGGAAGCACAATTTCAGATTAAGGGGTCGATCATTCAGGATTTAGATAAGGAGGAATTCTTTCTCTCAAAGGAATGTAAGTCTTTGGGATTCTTTGCCCCAGAGGGCTGTGGACGTTCCAAAATGTTCTATATATAAAGCTGGGATGGACAGGCTATTGGCTCCTCAGGCAATCAAGGGATATGGTGAGCAAGCGGAAAAGTGGAGTTAAAGCCCAAGATTAGCAGTTATCATGTTGAATGTGTAGCCACCTGGGTTGGCCAACTCCCGAAGTAAAATGGAGAACAGCAAAGGCTGCAGGGAAATTCAGCCAACACAGGCAGAACCCAGCAGGTGCAAGTCTACTGTGTATTAAACTCTGCAAAAGCCCAGACACCATCGATACAAGCAGCCATCTGCATAATAATGTAGCAGCCATCTACATACTAATAAGCAATCCCCAGGAACAATCGCAACATGTGGGACAAACAAAGCTCAGCCAGACTCCCCGGCGCCAGCAGGAGCCAACACAAAAGAGGTTAACGGACACCTCAAGACCGCCCATCGATCAGGGAACTGCTCCAGTATTGGAGAAATCGAACCAAGCGATTGGAACGAAGTCCAATCACCTGGAACCAGGTACAGGGTCCACCCCGAAAGGCGGGAAGCCCCTGGGGACTATAAAGTTAAGACCCCAAGTTCAAATCGTTCTTCTTGACCGGGTCACTCAGCAACGCGAACCAACACTTGATCGTGACCGGTTCAACTGCCGCCGATATTCAGTAAGTCTTAAGTCAATGCTCGCTACGAGATAGGTGCTCCTAGCTACCAATCCGTACCAACTTTGAATCCCGCAGACTCAGAACCCGAACGAAAGGCCGCTTGATCCCCTGACCTGGTGGGCCAGTCCGAAGCTAAATATAGGCCTGTTAGTTGTAGAAGTAGCTTAGACGTAGAATGTGTGCATGAGTAGCGATTACTGTGTATAATAAATGTGCTTTGATTTGAATCTTACTAATCGGTGTATTGAGTTATTGATCATTACTTGAACTTGAACCTCATGGTGGTATCATAAAGATACCTGGCGACTCGAGAGCAAAGGTTATAAAACAGAGCCAATTGAACCAACCAAAAGTTAGCAACATAATACTTGTGACTGGGCTCTGGGTACTGTGGGGAAGTGAATCATTAATGGCTGGGGGGGGGGGGTTGATGTCAGGGGGTTCGCGTTCGCGCGCAACCAAATGTCCATTAGGGTTATGAGCAATGCGGAGGATGTCCTCATGGTTTTTCTTCTCTCTTTCTTTTCTTCTCTTCTCTGGTCCTGGAGCTTCTGGAGTTCTGTGTGATCAAGCATAGTGTCTGTTACTATCTTGGTTTAATATCTCGTACAATAGCCTGTCTGTCCTTTAGTGCCAATTACTCCCTTTATAATTGGTCACTATGTGTGACTCTCTCATTTCTTTTCAAAAACCGAATTTCAGGACAAGACATACTTACAAATACTGAACCAGTGCGAGCCGTCTCGCAGACTGTGCAATTTACCATCCAAATGTTTGAGGATGTAAATAGCAGAGGGTTGGCAACCTAAGGGTTACCTCAAAACAAACAAAACTTTTTGAACAAAACTTTGCCGAAATGAGGTGCGTATGGGCCGTGACTGGTACGATTTGAATGGAGTCCCCGGGTGTGCTCTACCCGAGTGTTGCTGACCAGAGGGCGGGGTTCCCAGGCAGGGCGGGTCCCAATGCCGTTTCTCCACTGCCTGAGCAACTGACAAGAACGGGCAAGAAATGTAGTCATCGTGGGGGGCTGCCGTATTGGTTCCTTCCTCGAACCAGAAGGGCAGTTATGAACGGGGGTCTGTGTTTCCGTCGACAGACGAGTTCCTCTGAACTGGCGTCTGGGACCTTAACAAGTCTTTGTGAACAAATTCTCAGAGGTTTCGGCCGAAAAATTTCCGGTCTGACATACAACATTTAACAGTATAAGTACAAACAACATCAAACATGCTGCAGGTTCCATCAGAAAGGACACCGTTTCTCCCAAGCGGTTCCTTTTAAAACATCATCTGGACACCTCAGTTATCGGTTGCGAACAGGGTCGCAAAGCGGTTCTCGTTTTGGGAGTCAGACTCAAAGTTGTCATCTTCTCCCGGGTGCCAAACCCTCGAGTGTATCAGGGCTGATAGGGCTGCATGGTGTGATTTTGGATCGCTCTCGTCGTTCCGGACGAGTCTGTATGAATTATCTCTGTGCCAATAGGTGGTGTCTAGTTCTGTGGGGACGGAGTCGGGGTCATCATTGTAGGTCGGTGGTCGGTGGTGGGGTTCGTTTAGGAAAGTGATCGTGAAGGGATCACTCGAATCGTGGTCAGATTCGATGGGTTTGGGACCTGTTGCATGGGGATAGTAGGGAGGTGTGCTGTGGCTACTGCCTGAGTCACAGTTGCTGTCGCTGCTGCTGCAGTCTGTGGCCGTTCCAGGGCGGAGTGTATATTTCAGGGTTGAAGTCGAGATTGTATCCATGGCTGGGCTGGATGTGTTGTGGGAGGGTAGGGTTACGTTGGCTGTGGGCGGGGCGTGGTCTGCTGCGTCGAGCATGACATGGTGTGCATGGTTAGACTGTGTTCCATATGCCTTCATCTGGTTGATATGCAACCAGGCAGTCTTTCCATTGGGGTACTTTATTTTGTAGACGGAAGGGCAGACTTTGTCCACAATGGAGTACGGACCCGAGTACTTTGGTGACAGGAATGTGCTGGGGTTGTATACGGAGAGCATGACTTGCTGTCCTACACTGAACTCAGTCGCATGTCTTATCAAAACAGGCCTTGCTCTGTTTCTTTCTTGTGCCCAATTTCACTGCGGCTGCTAGCTGAGCTGTTTTAACATTCTCCACTAATTGTTTGACTGCGTTCTCGTGTGTGAGGGCCGTCACTTCGGGGCTGGTCAAGTCTAAGCCTAATAAAAATTCTGTGCCTTTCATGGGGCGTCCGGTCATGAGGGTGTGTGGGGTGTAACCTGTGGATGTGGAAACTGTGTTTCGCAAAAACATCAGCGCAAAAGGGAGGACTGAGTCCCAAGTGGTGTTGTTTTGCTGGACCATTTTACTGAGGGTTGATTTTAGGGTCCTAATCATGCGCTCCACGATACCACTTGACTGGGGGTGGTATACAATGTGGAATTTTTGGGTAATGCCAAATATCCTGAGGATGTTCTTCATGACACGTCCCGTAAAATGGGAACCTTGGTCGGATTCAATGCTGCAGGGGAGTCCCCATCTCGTGAAGATGTGGTGGGTTAAAGTCTTGGCTGTGGTCTTTGCCGTGTTAGTTCTGAATGGGAATGCTTCCACCCATTTTGTAAACTTGTCTATCACCACGAGTACATATTTATAACCATTCCTGCAAGGGGCAATGGTCCTATATCATCAATCTGGAGGTTAGTCCAGGGGTCATTAACGGGTCGGGTGTGACTGAGTTGAGCCTTTTTGGCGTATCTGTCTGGGTTGTTCTGGGCACAGATAAGGCAATTCTCAATGTAGTGATTTACATCATCCTTTAAACTCGGCCACCAGCAGAGCTGCCTGAGGTGGGCTGTAGTGGGATCGATTCCCTGATGTCCATGACCATCATGGAATAAACAAATCAGTTGATTCCTGTCCTGTTCAGGAACCACATAAAGGGTGTCTTTTAACACCACACCGTCATGTGTGGCCAGAGCATTTTTAAACCTCTCATAGGGCGCTGGCTAGTTTCCTTTCAAATTCTCCCTGAGATTGCTGTCCTGCTTCTGGGCCTGCGCTAAATCCTCGATATTAGTCTGCGAGACCTGAACTGCAGTCACTGGTGCGCTTTCGGGGGGTGTCCAAAAGTATCCATGCCTGGAAACTGCTTTAGCCAGTGTGTCGGTGTTTACATTTCCAGGGGGGGAGGAACGATGGTGACTTCGAACTTTGACTATCCCAAAGGTCCTGTTCTGTACTCGCTCTAAAATGTGACGAAGCAATGGGGCTGAGGGGAGGAGTTTTCCGTCTGCGGAACCAAAGCTTCTTGCTTTCCACAGGGGTAGGAATTCCGTAAGGCTGTTGCAGACATAGGCTGTCCGAGTATATGTCTGCTGGGGTGGGGAAGGAATCTGGGCGTTCCACTATGTATGCAATGGCCGCAAGTCCTGCTGCCTGCGCGCCTAAGTGTCCTGGAAGTTTTATTGCTATTTCTTCTAGGGCGCGTCCCTGCGTGTCCTCGACATAAATACCGCATCCTGTTATGCGCTTCCCTTCTAATATTGTGGACGATCCATCCACATATATCTTTATGGGTTCGCACATGTCTGTGTGCTTGGGGCTCTGGGTTGAACTACCTATCTTTCTGGGGAGTGTTTTAGCAATAAAGGGGCCTGTGTTGTGGTGTGGAGATATAATTTCACATTCATGGGGGGTTCCGGGGTACTGTAGGTTGTCGGCTAAAAAAGTGTGGGTCTCTGTCCTTTTAACAGTGATGTCCCGTCACTGCAAAAGAAGGGTCCATCTGGCTGCTCTTATCTGACTAACTGTACCGTCCTGGAGTCGTCCGTCCAGTAAAAGTTGGGTGGGGATGTGTTCTGTGAGGATTGTGATGGGGTTTAGTCCGGTAATGTACAAAAAATACTGTACTGCCCAGAATACTGCGGGCAGGTGCCTTTCACAGGCTGAAAATCCTTGCACCGCAACATCTAAAACTCGGGAGGCGTAAGCCACGGGCCTTAACTGTTCGTGCCGTTCCTGAAGGAGCACGGCCGAAAGGGTGCGGTCTGTGCTTGCTACCTCTATCGCATAGGGGGAAAGGGCGTCTGGAACTTGTCGTGCGGGGGCTGCTATGTGTGCTTATTTCATCGCATCCACAGCATCCGTATGCTGCAGAAGCCATTCCCAGGGGGCTCCTTTCTTTAGGAGGTCTGAGAGGGGTGCTGCCTTGCTTGTGAAACCGTCAATGTGGTTTCGGCAGTAGCCAACCAGTCCTAAAAACGACCGGAGGGCTGAAACGTTCTGGGGAAGGGGCAATTTAGCAACCGAGTCAATTCTTTTGTGCTCGATCTTGCGTTTACCATGTGTGATAATTGTACCCAAATATATCACCTTATCTTCCAAAATCTGGGCCTTTTTGGGGTTAACTTTACATTCAATTGCTTGTAGGAATTCCAGGAGTTCGGACAGAAGCTCAATGTGCTCTTCCTTGGTGTCTGTCTGCAGTAGTAGGTCGTCTACGTACTGGACCAGACATTCGGGGCGTGGAAATTTGGCTAAACCATTTGCCAGCTGTCGAGGGAAAATGGAGGGGGAGTTGTGGAATCCTTGTGGCAGGCATGTCCACGTGTACTGTTGATTTTTAAAGGTGAAGGCAAATTTGTACTGGCACGCCTTTGCCAATGGAATGGACCAGAATCCATTACTGATATCCAAAACCGTAAAGTATCGGGAATTGAGTCCCTGCTTGAGCATGGTCTCGGGACTTGTTGCTACTGTGGGGGCTGCTGGGGGGTGATTTTATTGAGTTCCCGGTAATCGATGGTCAGTCGCCATGATCCATCGGGCTTTCTCACTGGCCAAATCGGGGCATTATTAGTGGAGGCTACTGATCTATCTTACTGCTCTAATAAGCTGTCGATTACCTTTGAGATTTTTCCCTCTGCCTCTTGGGGAAATCCATATTGTTTTTGGGGTCTAGGGTCAGGTTCTGTGATTTCTACTGAACCAGTCATCCGGCCACAGTCGTGCTTGTGGGCCGCGAATGCTGTCCTGTTCTTCTGTAAAACTGCCCTAACCTGCTTGTCCGTGCTAAGTGTAGTCGGTTTTAACCCAAATTTGCCTACTGTGCTAATTTTATTCATGTACTCTCCTATGTTGAGCGTTGCGGGGGCTCTTGCAGATTTTGCCATTTTCCAGACACACTGGTTGACTGGATCAAATGAAAGATTGTGGGAATTCATAAAATCGATTCCCAGAATGTTTTCTGCTGTGTGGGGCAGGTCAATTAAAACTATGGGGTGCTTGGTGGTAATGTTGCCGATTTGAATGGGTACAGGGGCTGAGATGTGTCCCTGCTGTGAGTGGCCTGTAAAGCCGCTGAGGGTGATAGTGGCTGTAGTGGGCCACGTGTCCTTTTGGAACATGGTGGAGGAATTTATTGTGGTGCGGGACCCTCCTGTGTCCCAGAGAAACTCGATGGGCTGTCCCCGTATTTTCGCTGCAACTACCGGTCGTCCGGACCTATCCCAAAGGGTGTCGCAGACCCAACTGGGGGAGCCCGAACACCGTCAGTCCTTTCTGTTCAGGTCCGTCTGATCTGAACGGGTGCTCACACTATGTATGGGCTCTGTCTTATTCTTACTTAGAGTACCCATCTGCTGGGCTCTCTGTGGCTTTCGTGGGGCATTGCATTCCCTTGCAAAGTGTCCCAAATGGCCACAGTTGTAACACTCCTGTGGTTTCTGTGGGGGGCTGTTCTTTCCTTCATTTACCCATGCGGGGTTCTGGTGTGTTTTAACTGCCTGTATGTCTGCGTCGGCCTGCTTTTCTTCAGGATTTTTTACTGCGGGGTTGTTTTGTACAGACTGCTCCCAGGCGCAGGACAATCTTTTTACTACCTATTTCTCATTATGAGCCTCCTCTGAGGGATCATAACTCGCACAAGCTTTTTGTCCTGTTTCTGTGGCATGGGAGATAAGGGTGCGGGTCCATTTGGCCATGTTGTCTAGGGACAAATGGGCGCGATCTAAGTCTCCAAAAACTGCTGCAAAGTGGATTCACAGGCGTCCAGCAAACGCTGTGGGGTGCTCAGATTTCTCCTGCCTACATTTATTGAGGCCATCTACGGGGTCACCCCGGTTATACCCGATCGCGTCTAGGACCTCGGTATGCATTTCTGCAAGGGTGCCTCCTCCTACATTCTGTGGGTCGGGAAGGGCTGCTATGACCGAAGAGTCCAAACATAAAACTGTGAGCTTTACATGCTCTTGCTCATCCAGGTCGTACATGGTCGCCTGCTGCTTTACTCTGGCAAAGAAATGGTGGGCGTCTGAGGTGGGGAGGAACGGTATGATTTTTTCGCACGCGTCCCGTAATTGGGTCACTGTTAAGGGGGTGGTGTACAGAAATTCCGTATCATCCGATGTGGCTGTGCGGTGGGTGGTGACTGGGTTCATTGGAGCCTGAATTATCTGTTCGGTGGGGGGTTGGGGTGCTTTTCTCTTTTGGGGCTTTCCCTGCGCACATGTTCCCTGAACATATCTCTGCGCTGTCTCATTTCACTCTTCCCAATCAGGGCCGTCTTCCTCATCTAATTTTGCTCCAAAGGTTTCCTGGAATCCTTTTTGAACTGAAAGCAGAGATTGCAGCTCTGCAATCTGCTTCCGGCACTTTGCGTGGTCTAGTGAGCTTTGTCTTTGCTCCATGGTGGCAGCATGGAGTGCTCTTAACGCTGCCTTCAGGTCGCTACACTGCCTCTGCAATACTTCTACCTGCTTCTCGGTTTCTTCTCGTACCAGGACTGCACGTTGCATGTCGTGATAGGCCTTATCATACAGGGACTGGAAGCTGCTTAGGTGCGCCAGACAAGACTGGTGTGCCCCCTTGGCATCATCCACCTCTCCGTCTTTTGCTGCCAACTTCCTCCTTAACTCTACATTCTCTCTTTCTACCTCACTAACATCGACCTTACTGATTCGATGTATGCCTTCTATCTCTTTCCGGAGCATCCTAACAACCTCCTCTGTGCCTCGCAATTGTGCCAAGCAGGGCACGATTGCCATCGGCTTGCGAGCTTTCTCTAAGCTCTTCTTGTGAATCTCGCTCAGGTTCTCCCACCAAGTATGTCCTATACTCCCGGGACCTGTTTCCTCGTTGTTCCAGAATTTGCTCCAAAGGGGCCATCCTTTCCCTTTGAGGTACTTCCTGATTTCTTCCTCCCATACGGACATTGTCCTACTCTACTGCTGCTGGTTGCTGCGACCGCAAATTCTTCTGGGTTCATGAGGCGCTACATTGCCTGCATTGCCATCTATCTTATCTGAATGCTTCTTTTAAATTTGGAACAGGGGGACGAAGGCGGTGCTGTAAATATGGGTACGGCTTTCGCTAATTTCCGAAATACAAACTCCCGACAGTTTTGTCGCAACAAAAAATCTATCAGTTTACCTTATAGCCCTGTTAGTTACGCATGCATTTAACACACTTCCAAATTATGAGGATTGATCAGAACTGCTTGAACACTTGTGCCTTTGACAAGGTCCCTCATGGTAGACTAGTACAAAAGGTGAAGTCACACGGGATCAGGGGTGAACTGGCAAGGTGGATACAGAACTGGCTAGGCCATAGAAGGCAGAGAGTAGCAATGGAAGGATGCTTTTCTAATTGGAGGGCTGTGACCAGTGGTGTTCCACAGGGATCAGTGCTGGGGCCTTTGCTCTTTGTAGTATATATAAATGATTTGGAGGAAAATGTAACTGGTCTGATTAGTAAGTTTGCAGACGACACAAAGGTTGGTGGAATTGCGGATAGCGATGAGGACTGTCGGAGGATACAGCAGGATTTAGATTGTTTGGAGACTTGGGCGGAGAGATGGCAGATGGAGTTTAATCCGGACAAATGTGAGGTAATGCATTTTGGAAGGTCTAATGCAGGTAGGGAATATACGGTGAATGGTAGAACCCTCAAGAGTATTGAAAGTCAAAGAGATCTAGGAGTACAGGTCCACAGGTCACTGAAAGGGGCAACACAGGTGGAGAAGGTAGTCAAGAAGGCATATGGCATGCTTGCCTTCATTGGCCGGGGCATTGAGTATAAGAATTGGCAAGTCATGTTGCAGCTGTATAGAACCTTAGTTAGGCCACACTTGGTGTATAGTGTTCAATTCTGGTCGCCACATTACCAGAAGGATGTGGAGGCTTTAGAGAGGGTGCAGAAGAGATTTACCAGAATGTTGCCTGGTATGGAGGGCATTAGCTATGAGGAGCGGTTGAATAAACTCGGTTTGTTCTCACTGGAACGAAGGAGGTTGAGGGGAGACCTGATAGAGGTATACAAAATTATGAGGGGCATAGACAGAGTGGATAGTCAGAGGCTTTTCCCCAGGGTAGATGGGTCAATTACTAGGGGGCATAGGTTTAAGGTGAGAGGGGCAAGGTTTAGAGTAGATGTACGAGGCAAGTTTTTTACGCAGAGGATAGTGGGTGCCTGGAACTCGCTACCGGAGGAGGTGGTGGAAGCAGGGACGATAGTGACATTTAAGGGGCATCTTGACAAATACATAAATAGGATGGGAATAGAGGGATACGGACCCAGGAAGTGTAGAAGATTGTAGTTTAGTCGGGCAGCATGGTCGGCACGGGCTTGGAGGGCCGAAGGGCCTGTTCCTGTGCTGTACATTTCTTTGTTCTTTGTTTGTTCTTTGTGGTTTTCTGTTCCCAATTGGATCTCTAATTCAAATTTTTGGGTTCTCCCGGAGTGGTTAAGCCACTTCTAGTTCGGGTCCTGTCAGATGTCGCCAGTAATATGTTGCTAACTTTTGGTTGGTTCAATTGGCTCTGTTTTATAACCTTTACTCTCGAGTCGTCAGGTATCTTTATGATACCGCCACGAGGTTCAAGTTCAAGTAATGAGCAATAACTCAATACACCGATTAGTAAGATTCAAATCAAAGCACATTTATTATACATAGTAATCGCTACTCATGCACAAATTCTACGTCTAAGCTACTTCTACAACTAACAGGCCTATACTTAGCTTTGGACAGGCCCACCAGGTCAGGGGAACAAATGGCCTTTCGTTCGGGTTCTGAGTCTGCGGGATTCAAAGTTGGTACAGATTGGTAGCGCGGAGCGCCTATCTCGTAGTGAGTGTTGACTTAAGACTTACTGGATATTGGCGGCAGTTGAACCGGTCACGGTCAAGGTTTGGTTTGCGTTGCTGAGTGACCCGGTCAAGAAGAACGATTTGAGCTTGGGGGGCTTAACTTTATAGTCCCCAGGGGCTTCCCGCCTTTCGGGGCGGACCCTGTATCTGGCTCCAGGTGATTGGACTTCGTTCCAAATCTTGGTTCGATTTCTCTAATACTGGAGCAGTTCCCTGATCGATGGGCGGTCTTGAGGTGTCCGTTAACCTCTTTTGTGTTGGCTCCTGCTGGCGCCAGGGAGTCTGGCTGAGCTTTGTTTGTCCCAAATGTTGCGATTGTTCCCGGGGATTGCTTATTAGTATGTAGATGGCTGCTACATTATGATGCAGATGGTTGCTTGTATCGATGGTGTCTGGGCTTTTGCAGAGTTTAATACACAGTAGACTTGCACCTGCTGGTTTCTGCCTGTGTTGGCTGAATTTCCCTGCATCCTTTGCTGTTCTCCATTATACATCGGGAGTTGGCCAACCCAGGTGGCTACAAATGGCAGAACAGGTGAGACAGGCTGTGCGGTCTACTTCTGCTCCTAGTTCTTATGTTCTTGCGTTATTTCATGACTATGGTACGCAGCTCAGCAACTGAGAATGGTGCTGAGTGGCTGCGCAACTGAGCAAGGCACCCAAAGGCTAGCATCAATTAAAGCTAACTTGCACTAGTTGAAGCCTGACTGCACCTCTCAAAGACAAGGAGTACTTTGCTGCAGCAGGGCCTGAAACTGCTTGGGTAACATTTGGAGATCTTCAGGAAGGAATTGGAAATGCACAAAAGGAAAGGGACAGCCGATTTTCTGATATTGTGCTGTAGTCGCTGGATCAGAGTAAGGGTTTTCTTTCCTTGAGGGCCAGACTCCAGGCAACTACTCAGAAGAAAGTGGGAGGGGGTGACTGTGGTGGCCAATGTCAACAGTCTGGACATGGATGTCGGATTCAGTGCCAGAAGAAGTTAAATGAGCTCACACGAGTGATACATGCCAAATACTACCACAAGGCTCATGCTGTGGTCAATCACCATTCCTCCTTCACTCACCGACCAACAATCTCTGCCAAACATACTTCGAACCTCACATTGGGGGCAGCACGGTAGCATTGTGGATAGCACAATTGCTTCACAGCTCCAGGGTCCCAGGTTCGATTCCGGCTTGGGTCACTGTCTGTGCGGAGTCTGCACATCCTCCCCGTGTGTGCGTGGGTTTCCTCCGGGTGCTCCGGTTTCCTCCCACAGTCCAAAGATGTGCAGGTTAGGTGGATTGGCTATGATAAATTGCCCTTAGTGTCCAAAATTGCCTTAGTGTTGGGTGGGGTTACTGGGTTATGGGGATAGGGTGGAGGTGTTGACCTTGGGTAGGATGCTCTTTCCAAGAGCCGGTGCAGACTCGATGGGCCGAATGGCCTCCTTCTGCACTGTAAATTCTATGATATCTTTCACATCACACTCACATATTTAGTACTACCGGGAGTTTCACCCTTACATCTCCATATGCTATCAGCTATTCCACTTTGGCGGGCAGATCAGCCGAACAAACTGCACCTCACTCATTGACACACTTCTCTCTGTTTCGCAGGACAACGTAGTCCGTAACAGATGGTAGGAGTTCAATAAAACTGCGTGGTGACCCCCATGGAAGACACAGTGCTGAGGCTAACTGGAGTGGCCTTCACTGAGTTGGTTATCACTGTCACTGAAGCCACTGACGATGAAGGTATGTTCCTGCCCAATGCACCTACTTCACTTTTATCTTGAGATCTGTATTGCTGTACGCACTGAAAATAGTTTGACCACGCACTTCATGTTTCTCCCCCAGTCACTCACCCTTCTTCTTGAACATTTATGCTTTCAGAAATTCAAATCCTGTCACTTGGCCAGTCAATGGTGCGTGATGCTGAAGGTCTATAGAGAGAGCAGACTGAGGAAGAAGAAGTACTGTCACTTGATCTGACACTCACAGCCGGCCTCTCAGACAGTGGCACCGCACAACGTTTGGGGGGTAGTGTAGAACATTGTGCATTGTTATAGCACTTTTCATGGCCACTTGGCCATCTCAAAGCCAATGAAGTACTTCTGAAATGCTGTCACTGTTGTAAGGCAGGAAATAGGGGAGGAATCTGTGCACAGTGAGTCACTGGGTGCAAGATGCCGCAGGAGGCCAGAGAAAAGGTGGGTGTGCTGACTCACCGAAGGGCAAGATGATTTCTGCTGTGGAGGGCTCTGATAGGGAAATAGGACAGCATGCAGATGAAAGCTCTTGTGCATGCACACAGAAAAGCTCGGTATATGCCTATATAGGACTGGTGTTGATTTAATCTGACAATCACCACACCTCAGGTGAGGGGCCAGGTTGAGAAGGTGGGGCCTTCATGAATAACCTCACCAGTAGGGGGATTGAACCCACGCTGCTGGCCTTGCTCTGCATCTGATATGGGTAACAGTTGCTGCTTTAAACACTTTGTCTGAGGCAACAAATGTGAGGTAATGCATTTTGGAAGGTCTAATGCAGTTAGGGAATATACAGTGAATGGTAGCACCCTCAAGAGTATTGACAGTCAGAGAGATCTAGGTGTACAGGTCCTCAGGTCACTGAAAGGGGCAACACAGGTGGAGAAGTTGTCAAGAAGGCATACGGCATGCTTGCCTTCATCGGCCGGGGCATTGAGTATAAAAATGGGTAAGTCATGTTCAGGGCAGCACGGTCGCATTGTGGATAGCACAATTGCTTCACAGCTCCAGGGTCCCAGGTTCGATTCCGGCTTGGGTCACTGTCTGTGCGGAGTCTGCACATCCCCCCCCGTGTGTGCGTGGGTTTCCTCCGGGTGCTCCGGTTTCCTCCCACAGTCCAAAGATGTGCAGGTTGGGTGGATTGGCCATGATAAATTACCCTTAGTGTCCAAAATTGCCCTTAGTGTTGGGTGGAGTTACTGGGCTATGGGGATGGGGTGGAGGTGTTGGCCTTGGGTGGGGTGCTCTTTCCAAGAGCCGGTGCAGACTCGATGGGCCGAATGGCCTCCTTCAGCACTGTAAATTCTATGAAAAAAATTCTATGATGTTGCAGCTGTATAGAACCTTAGTTAGGTCACACTTGGAGTATAGTGTTCAATTCTGGTCACCACACTACCCAGAAGGATGTGGAGGCTTTAGAGAGGGTGCAGAAGAGATTTACCAGGATGTTGACTGGTATGGAGGGCATTAGTTATGAGGAGCGGTTGAATAAACTCGGTTTGTTCTCACTGGAACGACGAAGGTTGAGGGGCGACTTGATAGAGGTCTACAAAATTATGAGGGGCATAGACAGAGTGGATCATCAGAGACTTTTTCCCTGGGTAGAGGGATCAATTACTAGGGGGCATAGGTTTAAGGTGCGAGGGGCAGATGTACGAGGCAAGTTTTTTTACACAGAGGGTAGTGGGTGCCTGGAACTCGCTGCCGGAGGGGGCAGTGGAAGCAGGGGTGATAGTGACATTTAAGGGACATCTTGACAAATACATGAATAGGATGGGGATGGAAGGATACGGACCCCAGAAGTGCAGAAGATTTTAGTTTAGATGGGCAGCATGGTCGGCACAGGCTTAGAGGGCCGAAGGGCCTGTTCATGGGCTGTACTTTTCTTTGTTTTTTGTTCTTTTGTTCAGAAAGAGTGAGTGAGAATGCAATGGTTTTCACCATATTGTCTTGTCAGCTCTTCAGCTTTAGGCATCTGTCTATGCTGGGTGGATCTGATGGGGATGTCTCTGTTGGGGGACTCTGATAGTAGGTTCTGATGGGGGGGAAATTCTCTGTTGGGGGTCTGATGGGGGTTTCTTGATAGGGGTCTCAGTTGGGGGTCTCTAATGGGAGGCCTCTGCTGGGGGTCTGATGGGGAGTCTCTGATGGGGTCTCTGTTGGGGGTCTGATGGGGCGTCTCTAATGGGAGATCTGATGGGGGATTCTGTTGGGGGTCTGTTGGGGGATCTCTGTTGGGGGTCTCTGTTGGGTGTCTGATGGGGTGGGTCTAATGGGGGGAATCTGTGGGGGGGTCACGTTACCCTCATGCGAATGTGCTGTGGGGGGGTAACTCCTCATTTCCCAGGATCGTGGGGGGTGGGAGAGGATGCTCCTACTTGTCAGCAGAGGTGAGGGGCATTGTGGGGGTGGGGGGGGTAGTCTTGTCGCCGGACTTCAGTATTAGGCCGCCCACCAGAACTCCGACAGAACCCCGCAAGCTCTCCTCCATGAATAAATTAGCATTAGCATGGAAAAGGAGAGGGAATTGCACCTGGGTGCCACTCCTAGTGCTAACGGAGACCAGAAGCAATTCTACTCTGGCGGCAGCACTTAGTTTCCAGAACGGAGAATCCAGCCCACTGATAATGTCCCCCCCTATAAATTAAAAATGGAAAGTGTAGTATGGAAAGTGTACTGAACTTTCTTGTTCTGATATTGCTGCTCTGGACAAATGAAGTGTTTATTATTGACAGTGTTTCTAACATAGAAAATGAACATGTGAGAAGGAAGGGTGGGATATTTAAAGAGGCAGGCATGTTGAAGAAGCTATCCATTTCAAACAGCTGAAGGGAAGTGGGTACACAATGGGGAACCAGTGATAGCTGTCTCAGGGGATCACCCAAACCCCTCAAGAGGTCCAATGCACGGTTCGTTAGGGAGCACCTTTTGCATTGCATAGGTGGCAGACGAGTGGGTACACACTGAACGTGTCTGGCACCACCTGGCACTGTGTGGGCTAAAGAGTAGGAAGCAGATCTGCCAAAGACAATTGGGTGGCCGTGTACCCACAAGGAAGGCTCCAGCTGGCAATCGGGACATGACTGTGATGATAAGAGGCAACTTCACAGCAAGGGCATCAGCAAAGGAAAGAAGAGCGGGAAACAATAGAATCCAAACCTTCAACACAAGATTGACAACCAAATACAGAGTTACCTGGAGATAAGACCATAAGACCAGAAGACGTAGGAGCAAAATTAGGCCATTTGGCCTATCGAGTCCGCTCCGCCATTCAATCATGGCTGATATTTTTCTCATCCCCATTCTCCTGCCTTCTCCCCATAACCCCTGATCCCCTTGTTGATCAGAACCCATCTATTTCTGTCTTAAAGACACTGAGTGATTTGGCCTCCACAGCCTTCTGCGGCACAGAGTTCCACAGATTCACCACCCTCTGGCTGAAGAAACTCCTCCTCATGGCATTGTTAGTCGAGGACAGTATTACGGTGGCAGAAAGGACGTTTGATGAGGACTCGTCTACTGAGGTAGTATGGGCTGAGGTTCGAAACAGGAAAGGAGGGGTCACCCTGTTAGGGGTTTTCTATAGGCCTCCGAAAAGTTCCAGAGATGTAGAGGAAAGGATTGCAAAGATGATTCTGGATAGGAGCAAAAGCAACAGGGTAGTTGTTATGGGGGACTTTAACTTTCCAAATATTGACTGGAAACGCTATAGTTTGAGTATTTTAGATGGGTCCGTTTTTGTCCAATGTGTGCTGGAGGGTTTCCTGACACAGTATGTAGATAGGCCAACGAAAGGCGAGGCCATATTGGATTTGGTACTGGGTAATGAACCAGGACAGGTCTTAAATTTGGAGGTAGGTGAGCACTTGGAGATAGTGACCACCATTCGATTATGTTTACTTTAGTGATGGAAAGGGATAGGTATATACCACCGTGCAAGAGTTATATCTGGGGGAAAATCAATTATGATGCGATGAGGCAAGACTTAGGATGCATCAGATGGAGAGGAAAACTGCAGGGGATGGGCACAATGGAAATGTGGAGCTTGTTCAAGGAAAAGCTACTGCGTGTCCTTGATAAGTATGTACCTGTCAGGCAGGGAGGAAGTGGTCAAGCAAGGGAACCGTGGTTTACTAAAGCAGTTGAAACAATTGTCAAGACGAAGAAGGAGGCTTATGTAAAGATGAGACATGAAGGTTCAATTAGGGAGCTCGAGAGTTACAAGTTAGCTAGGAAAGACCTAAAGAGAGAGCTGAGAAGAGCCAGGAGGGGACATGAGAAGTCTTTGGCAGGGAGGATCAAGGATAACCCTAAAGCTTTCTATAGATATGTCAGGAATAAACAAATGACTAGGGTAAGAGTAGGGCCAGTCAAGGACAGTAGTGGGAAGTTGTGCTTGGAGTCCGAAGAGATAGGAGAGGTGCTAAATGAATATTTTTCATCAGTATTCACACAAGAAAAAGACAATGTTGTCGAGGAGAATACTGAGATTCAGGCTACTAGACTAGAAGGGCTTGGGGTTCATAAGGAGGAGGTGTTAGCAATTCTGGAAAGTGTGAAAATAGATAAGTCCCCTGGGCCGGATGGGATTTATTCTCTGGGAAGCTAGGGAGGAGATTGCTGAGCCTTTGGCCTTGATCTTTAAGTCATCTTTGTCTCTAGGAATAGTGCCAGAAGACTGGAGTATAGCAAATGTTGTCCCCTTGTTCAAGAAGGGAAGTAGAGACAACCCCAGTAACTATAGACCAGTGAGCCTTACTTCTGTTGTGGGCAAAATCTTGGAAAGATTTATAAGAGATAGGATGTATAATCATCTGGAAAGGAATAATTTGATTCGAGATAGTCAACACGGTTTTGTGGAGGGTAGGTCGTGCCTCACAAACCTTATTGAGTTCTTTGAGAAGGTGACCAAACAGGTGGATGAGGGTAAAGCAGTTGATGTGGTGCATATGGATTTCAGTAAAGCATTTGATAAGGTTCCCCACGGTAGGCTACTGCAGAAAATACGAAGGCATGGGATTCAGGGTGATTTAGCAGTTTGGATCAGAAATTGGCTAGCTGGAAGAAGACAAATGGTGGTGGTTGATGGGAAATGTTCAGACTGGAGTCCAGTTACTAGTGATGTACCACAAGGATCTGTTTTGGGGCCACTGCTGTTTGTCATTTTTATAAATGACCTGGAGGAGGGCATAGAAGGATGGGTGAGTAAATTTGCAGATGACACTAAAGTCGGTGGAGTTGTGGACAGTGGGGAAGGATGTTACAAGTTACAGAGGGACATAGATAAGCTGCAGCGCTGGGCTGAGAGGTGGAAAATGGAGTTTAATGCAGAAAAGTGTGAGGTGATTCATTTTGGAAGGAATAACAGGAAGACAGAGTACTGGGCTAATGGTAAGATTCCTGGCAGTGTGGATGAGCAGAGAGATCTCGATGTCCATGTACATAGATCCCTGAAAGTTGCCACCCAGGTCGAGAGGGTTGTTAAGAAGGCATACGGTGTGTTAGCTTTTATTGGTAGAGGGATTGAGTTTCGGAGCCATGAGGTCATGTTGCAGCTGTACAAAGCTCTGGTGCGGCCGCATTTGGAGTATTGCGTGCAATTCTGGTCGCCGCATTATAGGAAGGATGTGGAAGCATTGGAAAGGGTGCAGAGGAGATTGACCAGAATGTTGCCTGGTATGGAGGGAAGATCTTATGAGGAAAGGCTGAGGGACTTGAGGCTGTTTTCGTTAGAGAGAAGAAGGTTAAGAGGTGACTTAATTGCAGCATACAAGATGATCAGAGGATTGGATAGGGTGGACAGTGAGAGCCTTCTTCCTCGGATGGTGATGTCTAGCACGAGGGGACATAGCTTTAAATTGAGGGGAGATAGATATAAGACAGATGTCAGAGGTAGGTTCTTTACTCAGGGAGTAGTAAGGGTGTGGAATGCCCTGCCTGCAACAGTAGTGGACTCGCCAACACTAAGGGCATTCAAATGGTAATTGGATAGACATATGGACGATAAGGGAATAGTGTAGATGGGCTTTAGAGTGGTTTCACAGGTCGGCGCAACTTCGAGGGCCGAAGGGCCTGTACTGCGCTGTAATGTTCTATGTTATATGTTCTATCTTAAAGGATTGTCCGTTCAGCCTGTGGCTGTACCCTCAGGTTCTAGATTTTCCTACTAGTAGAAATATCCTCTCCGCGTCCACTCTATCTTGGCCTCTCAGTCTCCTGTAAGTTTCAATAAGCTCCCCCCTCAAACTTCTAAACTCCAACGAGTACAGACCAAGAGTCCTCAACCACTTCTCATATGACAGCTCTTCATATCAGGGACCATTCTTGTGAACCACCTCTGGACCATTTCCAAGGCCAGCATATCCTTCCTTAGACATGGGGTGCAAATTGCTCACAATGGGGTCTGACCGGAGCCTTATACAGATGATTATCAATCAGTGTTGCAGGAGACTGTAACTTTCCAAGCAAATGGTCTCAGATATCTGTGCCCTCATCGGTAAAGACTTCTCACCTTGCAATGCTAATTGATTTATACTCCCAGAAGCCATCAAAACTGCTGTGGCCTTGAATTTCTTCCATTCTGGTTCCTTAACAGAATCAGCTGGGAACTTTAGTAACTTCTCATAATTGGCTGCACATCACTGCATCTTTCTAGTCATTGATGCTGGTCTTTGCCAGAGCTGAACAGCACATTTGTTTAACAACAAATATGGCACCATAGGGATAAAGGGAGGTTAGTTTCACCTTCACCATTGGATACCCCCAAGTGCTAGACATCATTGATTGCACCCAAGTGGCCAGCCAATGAGATCCATCAACATGGGGGCTTGCAGTCCCTCAACATTCAACCGGTCTGTGACCACAAGAGATTCTTCCATGTTTGCT
Source organism: Scyliorhinus torazame (assembly GCF_047496885.1). Taxonomy (NCBI): domain Eukaryota; kingdom Metazoa; phylum Chordata; class Chondrichthyes; order Carcharhiniformes; family Scyliorhinidae; genus Scyliorhinus; species Scyliorhinus torazame. The sequence goes on from NC_092710.1 coordinate 202,433,924, forward strand.
CCTTCATGCGCTGCCTTTCCTGGCCGACCCAGACCTCCGCTCCAACACCCAAAGTGCATGGATGGATTTTAGGGGATAAGCAATCTCCCTTGACAAGATGGCTACTGACCACTCTCTTGGTTCAGACACCAAAATCACATTTTTTGAAACTGTTGGGTGGTGCCCTCCATGGCCCTAATGCAAGTTTCCCAGTCATTCTAGTGGTCCACTGCACTTTCCATATGTGGCCCTCCAGAATCATAGAATCATAAAATCCCTACAGTGCAGAAGGAGGCCATTTGGCCCATCGGGTCTGCACTAGCCCTTGGAAAAAGTACCCTTCTTTAGCACATACCTCTACCCTATCCCCGTAATCCAGTAACCCCACCTAATCTTTTGGACACTAAAGGGCAATTTAGCACGGCCAATCCATCTAACCTACACATCTTTGGACTGTGGGAGGAAACCGGAGCACCCAGAGGAAACCCACACAGACATGGGGAGGAAGTGCAAACTCCACACAGTCACCCATGGCCGAATTGAACCCGGGTCCCTCAAGCTGTGAAACAGCAGCGCTAACCACTGTGTCACAGTGCCACCCATTAGAAGGTGCACATTGCATGCAGTGAGGTTGATGGTAGGAGACAGCTCATCAGAAGAGGAGCAGGAACTGAGAGAGGAGGAAGTACTGGAGGTGGAAGGAAATGAACCTGAACAGGAAAGGGCCCCTACTGCATGATGAGGTGACCTTCTCTGCCACTCTCTGGGAAGATAACCTCCTTCCTGTCTCTCATTGCTACTAGCATTAGATCCAGGACGCAATTAATAAATTGAAGGTCTACCCTGCCTCAGCGCCAGGCCTCTGGCTCTCCTGTAACATCTCACTTCCCTCTGGTCAAGTGGAAGTCGTTGGTATAATCAGCAGATTTCACCCTGAGGACAACCCTGCAGTCTCAATAATAGTCACTCTGTGGAGTCTAAATGAGTCCCATGCTTCATCTGAACCACTTCCATTCCTGCCCCATTATTCTAAGTGGACAAGGAACTATTCTTCATACTCATTAAGAACTCATTCCTGTGGAAATCTGCCTTTTAGCCAGTTTCCTGTCAGAGGGAAATGTCTGACCCAGAAAACATACCTGACCCCTGTTACCCCCACCTCCCCCCATCCCTCCATGGCAAAAGTTCCGCTTTATAGAATTGTTTTCTTATATTTTCGGAAGCAATCCAGTGCTGTAGTTTTTCAATTTTTAAATATTTAATTTGTTAATTTTTTGAGGGCCTCCGCGGTCCCACAGTAAAACACCTACATGTCCAAGAGCTCCATAAATTAAAAATGCATGGATGGTTTTCTAATTCACAAGCAGTTTTTAAAGGATCCTTAAATGGTGTGTTACTAATCCTACAAAGTGAGGCCCTTAAGGGCAGCTACTCAGTAATTGAACAAGTGACAATCTGAACTGTTGGTGAGAGACATCAGAGAACATAATAAGATACTTATCCATACGACTTGAGGATTACTGTAAGATCTTAAAAGCTGTGTGCAAAAGATTAAACAACAATTTTTATATCAAACATTGCCACAAGATTATTCTTTCTACTTAATGCTCTGAGAAGGTATAACAAAGGTAATATTTTCTACTGAAAAAAATCTATGTTAGACTTTCTGTGGGTTGGGATGAGCACCGAGATGGAAAATCTCCTGCAATTATTTTTCTTTGATTTTTCTTTCTTCCATCCCTTGCCAGTTCTCACTTCATTTTGTTGTCTTTAACCCATATGCGGTTAAAGAAAAATAATTGCAAGAGATTTTCCATTTTGGTGTGCATCCAACCCATAGAAAATCTAACCTTTGATTTTTTTGGATAAATGACTGAGTCAACTTTGTTTAATCAAATAGTATTTATTCACACTGACACAATGTTACAGCTAATCGATCATTCCATCAACATAAGTTAATCTACAGCATGCTAAAAGTTCATTCTAGATCTTAATTTAACTTTTGAGTGACTAGCAAGTACCCAGATAGATATTGGCCTTTATCTGGCTGCTGACTCCAGTAGATGTCAATGTCTGGTCCTCAGTCAGGTCTGATGCTCTGGCTGTGGTCTTCCTTCTATTGGTGGTGTGATGGTCCTCCTTGTGGTGGCTGGTGAAGATCACCGTTCTTCCGTTGCTATTGCTAACTGCTGCAGAGAGAGATTCTAAGGTGGTGCGGCATCTTTTACCTTCAGGAATTTTGAGTCCTTTTGGGCGGTCCCTGGGTAATTACCAATCAGGGTTCAATCACCCTGAGCGATCAAGTCCAATCAGTGGCTGCCATATCAATTTTGGGGTGTGCACTCACCGGCCATGTCTTAGGGGCATGTAGGCTTTCCAAGTAAGGAGTTTAGGTGCCGCTGTGTCTGGTAAACATATGTGATTGACTGGATACTTCTATTGTTCCTCAATAGAAAGGGCCTGGAGATAGCCCTTTTCCTGTGTATTGTGATGTCTAGGCTGCAGCTTGCTCATCAAAGTTTAATTAATCTGCAGCCTGCATGTCCTTATACTTGGCCATTTCTCCCAGCATCCTTTGCAGGACACCATTTTAGGTGGCCGTTTGGCAACAATTTATTTTACTGTTTCTCGTTCTGCTTTGCCCTCTCACTATATGCCTTTCTTGTGAACTGACAAACTTATTTTTAATTTTATATAGATCACTGGTGAGTAGAAGATTTATAAGGTGGCCATCATCCACTTAACTGTTGTGTGTGGCATCATCTGAATGCTGCATATTGCTAGTGTGTCCAGTGAGTGAACTTTAATCAAGCAGGTAATGTTCTCATTTAATCGCTAAGCTCCTGTCTAAAATGCAGAGAATCAATAAGTAAAAATGTAGGCATCTGATGGAACAAACACAGAGCACATTCTTGTACAAAAAGTAAATTTTATTCAAACCCATTTCCACGGAGTCATCAAAATCCCAACCTAGGCAAAATAACTGCTTGAATTTGTTATAAAGATACAGAACACATGAAAAATATGGAATGTAGTCCACTGCAAGAGGAAAGCTCAAGGACTTCAAGGACTTCATGTGACACCCAAGAAGAGACTTTACAATTTTGATTGAAAGAAAGTTTTGCATTCAACATGTCTCTCAAATAGCATTACATGCAATGTATTACTTTGCGCTATAATAGCTGTGGTTATCGAGGCAAATACCACAGCCAACATCACTACAGTAAGATTCTGCAGCAACAATATGATGAGCAACTATTTAATCCCTGCCTGTGTCTTGTTTGACTTTGGCCCGAGCGCTGAGTAAATTCTATGTTCTTTGTCAATTAGTATAAGTTTTATTTTTATATGTTCATTTCATCCACGTGCAACGTAGTTGGGCTCTGAGTTTAACCTCTCATTTACAGATCATCTTGCACAATAATTGTTCAAAGAACCATTTTTAAAAGAATAGAATGCTTTTAAGCTAATGTAAAAATAGACAAGAAATACAAAGCAGGACAGTCATCATCTGCAGAGGGAAAATTTGATTTGGTGTTTTGTATGTAGACATTATAAGAAATAAACACTGACCACCCTATTGGGTACTTCCACACTTTTTCTTCCAGATTTAAAGAATTTTGAAGTTTTTGGCCTTTCATCTCAAAAGAATTTGAAGCTGGAAACAGCACATGCAGGGTAGGGTCAGGAGAACTAAACAGTCAGAATCTGAGGTTAGTTCAGAGTCGGGTCATGGTAAGGATGGGGCATTATTGGTGGAGGGTATTACTTAAAAGATTTTCTCCCCTCAGTGACTAGAGCAACTTATTGTATAAGTTAAAAGTGAACAGTCAACACATCTATTTTAAATATGAAAGGCGCTATTCTCCTCCCCCCCCCCCCACACCGGGTGGGAGAATCGCCGGTGCGCCGCGCAAATCGCGCCACGCCGCCCCGACCCCCACACGCGATTCTCCCACTGCCCGGAAACCAGTGGCGTGCGATTCGCACCGGGCCGCTCGGAGAACTGGCGAGCGGCGATTCTCCGGCCGGATGGACCGAGCGGCCGCTACGACACGAAAGGTTCCCGCCGGCGCCGGCCACCCCTGGTCGCTGCCGGCGGGAGCTCTGCGGGAATGCTGGGGGGTGGCCTGTGGGGGAGGGGGCTCCTTCACTGGGGTGGTGTCTGATGGGGTCTGGCCCGCGATCGGGGCCCACCGATCGGCGGGCCGGCTCTCCCCCCCCCCCCCGGGACTACCTCCTTCCGCACGCGGCCCCAGAACACCGGCTCCATGTTGGTGAGGGGCCGGCGTGCGTAAGATGTTCCCCGCGCATGCGCAGGATGGAGCGGCCCAACTGCGCATGCACAGGATGCGCTGCCCCAACTGCGCATGTGCGGGTTGGCGCGGTGCCCATTTGGCACCACGTAAGAATGCCGGAGTGGCATGAACCGCTCCAGCGCTGTGCTGACCCCCTGTGGGGGCCAGAATAGGTCGCGTCCAGGCCCTGTTTGTGACGGCGGTCACGATGGCGCGAACACTTGGCCTCAATGTCGGAGAATCGCCCCCATAGTTTTTGCCACTTTGAATAGACAGTGCACCCTTTTGAAAAGGTAAGGTATCCAGGTAACCCTTTGAATAAGGTCGTGGGACAATTTTGGGATAGGCCATGTGCCTATTGGAATTATTAAAAGTAGACAGGATTGTGCATCAAAAGTACATAAACTCATATGAACTGTCCAAACTGTCAAAGAACTGTCAAAGCTCTCAAAAGACTTAACTGTTCTGGACTTTTAATGTGTTAAAGTAGTGTGAAGCTTAAATAAATAATCAAAATTTAAGATTGCAACCTATTGAATAAAGCCTGAAGGATAGTATTTGTATAGCATGACTGACTTTACAGCCTTACAATTAGCACAGTGGGATGTATGTTAAATGAGCAGTTTTATATTGACAGCACCAAGTGGTTATAGAATATAAATGCTTGCTTTCATAACAATAATAATAATCTTCATTATGTTAATGTAAGTAGACTTACATTAACACTGCAATTAAGTTGCTGTGAAAAGCCCCTAGTCGCCACATTCCAGCGCCTGTTCGGGTACACAGAGGGAGAATTCAGAATGTCCAAATTACCTAAAAGCACATCTTTTCACAGTAACTTCATTTGAAGCCTACTTGTGACAATAAGCGATTTTCATTTCATTTCATTTCATCTTTCGGGACTTATGAGAGGAAATCGGAGCACCCGGAGTAAACTCACGCAGACACAGGGAGAACGTGCAGACTCCGCACAGACAGTGACCCAAATTGGGAATTGAACCTGGGACCCTGGCACTGTGAAGCAACTGTGCTAACCACTGTGCTACCATGCAGCGATTAGTTGAAGGAATTTCAATGCATTGAATGTTTTTTAATCAATTAGAGTTTTTTTAAAGTAACATCTGCATTCATTACAATTTTAGTTTAAATATGGGTCCCAGCATTTCCCCATCATGGATACTAAGTGCAAAAGTGGAGGTATTGACTGGTATGAGTTAGCATTATGTTTGCATAGAGGCTACAAAGGCCGTGGCGGGGTTAGAGGGAGCATGGATTGCTGTATAAAGTATGAAGAGCTACAGAGAGTGGTAGAAGGATATATGGTGGCATGAGTTCATGAGGGGCATAGAGAGTTGGTTGAGGGGTAGAAATGCCAAAGTAGATATTAGAGACCATGAAATGTGGACTGTGGGGGTGGGGGAGGGGAGATGAGGTCACACATAGGGTATAAGGAGCCATGGGCATGGGAGCATGTGTTAGCATGGGGAATATGTGTGGGGTGAGAGTTTTTTTGTTCTGATCCTTTTTAAAATAAATTTGACAAAGTGTGGGAACACAGAGGCAGGCCTTCCATCAAGCCTTCCTCCGCAACTGGCAGTTTTCACACTTGCTTGGCTTTGAATGTACTCAGCCCCCGGATTGAAAATTCCACCTTCTGGGCCTCTTTTTTTCCTCGTTGTGTTGGCAGATTCAGGGAATGTCCTGATTAGGAGCGGACATCCAGGTCCGTGTGTGCGTGTTGTGGGTGTGTGCGAATAGATAACTGATTTTGCACAGATTGTTGCTTTTGTTTCTATTCTATTAATTTTAAAGAGAGGATCAAGCTCAAAGAAGCTGTTTACTTCACTGTAATTAAATCCATTTTAAGAGTTGAATTTTGAAGCAAACAGCCTCTAATCATCTCATCTGATTCACAGCTCTTATGTTGACAGAAAATACAAATATTCAAATTATTAATAGCTGTCACAGAGTGTGCGAAACAGATGAAGTGAGAGATAAAGCTTTTTCTCATTTCATTTTTTTACTTTTATAAATTAAGATAAAAATGAAACAAGTTGAATTTTGCAAGTCCTAATATTGCAAAACTTGTGTTTTGATGCAAATTGCTTGTTAGAACATTTACATTTTCCCATGCTGTGAGGGAGAGAGAGAGATGGAGATTTATCTATTATCTTGATCCTTGGTGAAAGTGTTTACTTTTGGTATTTTGTTATAGTCGTCTGCCTGCCTGAATCATTGCAGTTCTGCAGCTTCTTCACCTAACTACATGCGAGCTGCTGTAATAGCACACTGCCACCGCCCATAGATAGAACAAGGTGTTTCCCCTACACTTCATCTGTATGGGGTTAACTTATGTACATCCAGGGTGTGACCTCTAGCCAGCTGCCTGTCTCAGGCATTATGAACATGCTTTCCTTGGAATACTATTCACAGCATTAGGTGAAGGCAAGCATCCAAAGGATATCTCCCACATGGCAGAAGACAGCTGATTTGATGAAGAGAAACTCTGAGAAAACCTGTTATAGGAGAGAAATGAATCGTAAGGTGCTGCATGCAAGAAATTTGTGTGAGAAATGTTCTAAACAAAGATTGCAGATAGAGACACCTGAACCATAACGTGCTACGCATAATAGTTTGCTGTCCTTTTTAGCTATATAGGAGGTCCCATGATCTGAGTGACAGCTCTGTTACCTCATCTGCACTTGTCACATCATTGATTTTTTTTTTGCAGCATCAGTCAGATGAGAGAGGTGATATTCAATGTCCCTCCAATTATCTCCAACAACTTCCTTCACTGAACTTTTTCTTCAAGACCGTTGACTAAAGGGAAAATGCCCTGGAACAGCCTGTTCTCCCTTCAATTTAATTTTCATTGATCTACATTTTTGTGTAAATTCTAAGTCAATAAGAAGCAAATCAATGTAATTTGTATAGCATCTCACCAGAATGTCAGAACATTCAAAAGTATCTCACATCCAATTTGGAAGCTATAAATTGCAGTATTTTGATATAAGCAGCTATAAGTCTCACAGCAAAAGAGATGGGTGACCAGCTAATTTTGAATCATAAAATTTACAGTGCAGAAGGAGGCAATTCGGCCCATCGAGTCTGCGCTGGCCCTTGGAAACAGCACCCTACTTAAGCCCACACCTCCATCCTATCCCCATAACCCAGTCGTCCCACCTAATCTTTTTGCCACAAAGGGGCAATTTAGCAGAGCCAATCCACCTAACCTACACATTTTTGGACTGAGGGAGGAAACCGAAGCACCGGAGGAAACCCACGTGAACAGGGGGAGAAAGTGAAAACTTCACACAGACAGTCACCCGAGGCTGAAATTTAACCCGGGTCCCTGGAGCCGTGAGGCAGTAGTGCTAACCACTGTGCAACCATGCCGCCCCCAAATCCTTTTTATATTCATATTAATTCAGGAAAAATGTCAGCCCAGATACCCAGAGAACTTCCTACATTTCTTCAAATATTAACATAGGATCTCCACTTGAACAGGTGGATGAGGCCTCTGTTTAATGTATCACCTGAATGGCTGGTCACAATTAATATTCTTGTGCTGCTTGTTCAGGCATGCAGTACAAATCCCAGGACCCAAAGGACATTCGAATTGAAAATACCTGAAGCTACAAGTAGGCAGCAGACACCTGGGAGGAATTGGGAGTTGAGGGAGGAATATTATGGGGGCGATTCTCCGGCCTCGTTGCTCCCGCTCAAACGCAATGAGGATGGTAAATAGCAGGAGTGGCAAAATATGTGCTCCTTGCCGGGCGCCAAAGTTTATGATGCAACCGGCCCACTCCCGTAGGCAAAATCAGAATCTTGCTGTAGCGTGGCGAGAAACCTATTGTCACTATTTAAGCCCTATTTCCATACAACCAACGAGAGCCACCCCATATCCAACAGCCTCACGTCATTCAGCGGCCTCCCCAGCAAGTGGTCAAGCGGCACCAAATAGTACTCCTTTTGAAAAACGTGAACTTGGTGGAAGGGCTTCTGTGGGGATTCGAGGAAGTGAGTAGCCTTCTTTACTCCCAGCCAAAGAGCCCAGGGCACGGTGTTTGACACCCCAGTGCTCGGCGAGGATGGGGGACCCTCTGCAGGGTGGGCCGCCATGGGGTGTGGGTGGGAGGCGCTGGGGGTTCAACTGGGGGCAACCACTCGCGGCACAACCATGCCAACCCTGGATTGTGTTTACCCATTCCAGGGGCAACTCTTGACTCTGCCCACCTGCCATACCGATCATCCATACTCCCCACCAACTGCTGAGGCCTCTCACTGCGCGGCTGAAGGCTAGTGCTGATAGGGAATTGGCAATCATGGTTAAGTGAGCACTTCACAGATGCCAAGTGGATTCCCGTGGGTGGCCATGTAGCATGTGAGAGTCATTGCCGAGCATCCCAATCAGATCTTGATGCCTGGACACTGTGCTTGAACACTGCGGGAGGCTCAACTGTCCTATTCCCTATGCAGTCATTCTTGATGCACACAGGAATGAGCAAAGTTTAATGGTAGAATTTATGCATCACGCTCCCAGCCTGAATGCATTTCAAGAATCTGGGCATGAAGTTCAATGGGACCTGTAGCATTTTTCACCCATTGTTTTGTGTGGTAAATATGGCCTCAGATATAACCTTATGAGTTTTTATGCTTGGAATGTTTTTGATGTTTTCTACCAATATCTGAAAATTGAATGTTTTTGCCCTCTACTGATCAGATTTGTACAGCAGCAATTGTAACATTTGTAGCTGAATATTTGTTCAACTGGTAACAGCTGCTATTTTCATTCTTTCCGATCAGTGTTGTATTTCCTAGTTCTTGTTCAAAAGGCATTATTTTCTAATAAAACTTTATTTTAATTTATTAAAGAATGAAATAATTGCAAATTACTTCCATCCATTGTGCAATTCAATGTAGTTACAACCTTCTTAAACATCCTGTCAAACATGTTTGAGGTAAAATCTATCTTAAAACCAAATTGTTTCGATGCACAAAGCCATCTACCTTCTTTGTGACATAACTTATTATGGGATAAAGCGAATTGTGTCAGATCAGTCAAGCATATGATCAAGTTTGAAAGCAATGTCTTAGAAATTAATCCGTGAAATTTTAGAGTGCAAATATATCTAGAGGAAGCTGAGGGCAATGTGATTAATTCTGTACAGCTCTCATTGGTGGTGATGAATGGGCTGAATGGCCTCCTTCTATGCTGTAAACCTTCAATAATTCTATACTTGTCGATCTAGGAGTCATATAATCATGGAGGCATTTGATCCATCAAGTTCACCCCAGCTCTCTGTAGAGAAATCCAGCCATTCTGATTTCTGCCCTCTAACCCTGTAGCCTTGCAAATCTAATTGCTTCAAGTGCCCAACCAATTTATGTTGGGCACAGGAAGAAGCCTTGCAACACCAGTTAAAGTCCAACAGGACTTTTGAGTCACTAGCTTTCAGAGAGCAGCTCCTTCATCAGGACTACCTTTCTTCTCTGCTATAGGTAAGCTCCATGTCATTCAGGCGGTGTCACCCCCTCCCTCCCCCGCCCCCTTCCTAACTGCTCCCCTCCCGGTTAGTTGCTGGTTGTCAACAAGTCTGCAAAGAGGTTTGTGAACTACTTCCACATGTCGTGGAATCTCTCCTCGGTCCACTTTATCGAGAATTTTATTTTTTCTAGTTTCAGGAACTCGGCCAGATCTGAGAGCCACCCTAGGCCCTGGGTGGCTGAATTCCAGCCCAACAGAAGTCTTCAGCAGGTGATCAATGGGGCACAAGCCAGGGCGTCCCCGCCTTGTTCCCTGTCCAGGGCTCTGGATCGTCTCAACACTTGCAAAAGGCCATCCAGAACTCCCTGGGTGTGGTTGGCCGGGCCTCCCTAACACCGATTGCAATTAACCTTCATCTCCAGGAAGAACATGCTTGCCTTATTAAGGTGCACTCTGTGCACCACCTTGAGCTGCATCAGGCTTAACCCGGCGCAAGAGGAGGTGGAGTTTATCCTGTGCAATGACTCAATCCAGAATCTCCCTGCCCAGTTCCTCTTCCCATTTCCGTCTGGTCTCGTCCAGTGGGGTCCTAACCTTTTCTATGAGTCATCCGTGGATGTCGGCACATTTGTCATCCTCTAACCAGTCCAGCCCTACAATTATGTCCAGAAATGTGTGTCCAGGTCTCTGAGGGAAAGTTTTTGATTCCTTGCAGAGAAAGTTGCACAGATGCAGGTACCTGAGCTTGTTCCCTTTCGGGAATTGGAGCTTCTCTGAGGGTTTCCCCAGGGTCGTCAGTCTATCGTCCATGTACATATCCTCTGTCCTCCCTCCACATCCCAAATGTGACATCTATCCTCGCCTGTGTGAACGTATGATTATTGCATATGGGGCCTATATGGACATCTCAAAAGAATGATCCCTGGAATGAAGAGCTTGTCATATGAGAAGCAGTTGAGGACTCTGGGTCTGTACTCGTTGGAGTTTAGAAGGATGAGGGGTGGGGTCTTATTGAAACTTACAGGATCTTGAGAGGTCTAGATAGAGTGGACGTGAAGAGGATGTTTCCACTAGGAGGAAAAACTAGAACCAGAGGGTACAGCCTCAGACTGAAGGGACAATCTTTTGAAACAGAGATGAGGAGGGATTTCTTCAGCCAGTAGGTGGTAAATCTGTTGAACTCTTTGCCTCAAAAGGCTGTGGAGGCCAAATCACTGAGTGTCTTTAAGACAGAGGTAGATAGGTTCTTGATTAATAAGTGGGTCAAGGGTTATGAGGAGAAGGCAGGAGAATTAGCATGAGAAAAATATCAGCCATGATTGAATGGTGGAGCAGACTCGATGGACCAAGCAGCGTAATTCTGAATAGGAGATTCAGTAGGCCCAGGCTCCCACGTTGCTGGTTGCGCCACCCTCGCTGTAAGATAGTCTTCCATATCCTTGGGTCTCTTCCCCCGCCAGACAAAGGCCATGATTAACTTGTCGACCCTGGTAAAAAAGGATCTGTGGTGAAGATTGGGAGTGATCTGAATACGAAGAGAGCTGCGTCCAGGACATGGGGGGCATTGGGCCCGGACCTTCTCCAACCTCACATCCATGTAATGTGGCACATGATTGGAGATTATAATCACGGAGTATTCTGCCTTTGTTACCCCTGGAAGCACCCTTTCCCCTACGACAAAAAAGTCTACTCGTGAGTAGGCCTTTATCACGTGGGAAAAGGAGAAATATTTTTCTCTTGGGCTATTGCACCCCCATCTGCTCTATAAAGTGTTCAATTCTCAAGCCACACCTGACACAGTTCCTGTCCTGGAATTGGATCTGTCCATTGTTGGTCCGGTATGCAGTTAAAGGCCCCCCCATGATAGGTCGGTGGGTGTCTAGGTCCAGGATTTCATTATTTTGACGAATTCTGCATCGTCCCAGTTCGCAGGGTATATTTTACCAAGACTACCGGGGCCCCTTCCAGCATCCTGCTGACCATAAAGTACGCGACCCACCCAAAGGCAACAGCCACAGTAGCCCCGACATGAGGGTGCCGTACGAGGACCGTGGGGTGTTCCGCTGGCATGGGTAGCGCAGGCCACTGGTATCCATGTCAGCAGGGATGGATGCCAAGGCCAGTAGTCCTCGCAGTGCCAGGCACCGGCGAGGCCAGAGGTGCGGTGCAGAGGGCAGAGTGCCAGGGGGAATGGCAGGGGGTGGATGAAGAGGAAGGGTGTGAGGGTGAGGGGCTAGTGCAGGGGCTGCAGTGCAGACTAGGCCACTCATGTTCCGGTGCTGACCGAATAACGGTTGATGAATTGGTCCAGGACCCGCGCCAGTTTTGATGCGGCGCAAGTCCACCGATTCAGTCCCAGCATCAACACTTAGTCTTAGAAATGGAGGACCCCACCCAGGAAATTTGTTTCACTCAGAGGGTTGTGACTCTTTAAAATTCTCTACCTCAGACCGTCGTTGATGCTTCAGTGTTTCAACTTTTGAATGTATTTAATCTAAGATAGTCAAATCTTTCCTCCCAGTATGGGGAGCAGGTGGTAAAGTGGAATTGAGGCAGAAATTCAGCTGTGATCGGATGGAATGGCAGAGCAGGTTGAAGAGGCCATGTGGTCTACTCCTGCTCCTATTTCTTCTATTCTTATCAGCCCTGAGCTCACTGATCTACATTGGCTCCTGGTCCGACAGTGCGTCAATTTTAAAATTTAAAATTCCACCATGGTCTCACATCTCCCTCTGTTACAATTTCCAATACCCATCAAGATCTCAGCTTTGACAAAGGGTCATCTGGACTCAAAACATGAGCGCTTTCCTCTCCCTACAGATGCTGCCAGACCTGCTGAGATTTTCCAGCGTTTTCTCTTTGGTTTCAGATTTCAGCATCCACAGTAATTTGCTTTTACCCATCAAGATCTATGCGCGTCTCCAATTCGGGTCTCTGTTGCATCATTGGCAGTGGGCATGTATCTGTCATGGCCCTAAACACCAGAATTTCCTCCCTAAATCTCACCTCTCTGCCATATTCTCCTGCTTTAAGTCTCTCCTTAAAATCCAGCTCTTTGACCAAGCCTTTGTTAATCGCTTCCTATATGGCTCAGTATCAGATGTTGTTTGGTAATGTCTCCTTGGGAAGCGCCTTGGGATCTTTTACTTTCACAATAGGTGCTTTATAAATGCACGTCACTGGCATTGTTGTTGTGTTGTCCTTTGCTGAGCAGTACTAAAGACTTTGATCATTATTTGCCCTCATTTTAATTTGGAACAGAAATAGCAGCAGTGTTGCTGCACGGCTTGTCGAAGACGCAGCTTGGCAGATGTTTGTATTTAACACGCAGGCCTAGAAGACAGAAGGCTAAAAGGGGGACGAGATATATGAGATCATTGTTCCCATTTCATTACCAACTACCTAAAACTGACAGCACACAACCACATACAACATCTGAAGGAGATGGCTAGAGATGTACCACCTTGAGAGACCTGTGCTAAAGAGCCAATCCCCAGTCGTGTAGGTCTGTGTTTGTGACTTAATGATGTGTTACATACCAAATTATGATTCAGGCTTATTTTTGGTTAGCATGAGGTTCAACATTGAATTCACAATAACACTGAAATGTTGCTAATACATGCAGTCGTTATATGCAGTTTGGTAAATGAAAAGGGGAAAAAAAATCGGTGGGTTGCATAACTGTATAGTGTTACCAAAAGTTAGAATTATCCTTTAAGTGTCAACGGCAGCCATGCAAATATTAAGATTTTTGAATTTTCCCATTTACTCTGGCATAATTGTGTGTGCAAATGTAGCCATTCAGACACCCAGGCTGTGCTGTGCCCAACAGAAACAGAAATTGCTGAGTGTGCAGTCAATGAGCAGATAAGTGTGACATCAATTGGAGCATCTCCAACACTCCAAGGATGTTCCATTGAGGTGGAAAGTTGGATGAAGTGTTACTGAGCCAGCATTTGTTGACATTCCTAGTTGCGCTGAGAAAAAGGCGGTAGGCTTTACTTGCCAAACCGCTTCAGAGGATAGTCAAGTCGAAGGGGTTAATTTTGACTGTGTCACAGTGCAATCAGATGGGCTGCCTGTTTACATCTCTCCTGATTTCAATTTCCATTAACTTCAATCACGACGGAGAAGCACCTAGAGGGATGCATAATCGGTGTCTGATCCAACATCACCAATTTGGCATTATGGCCCAAAATTAAAACTATTCCGAATGACATTGGTGTGGAACTAGAGTCACATATAGGCCAGACCAAGTAACAACAGTGGGTTTCCTTCCCTAAACAACATTACTGAAACTGTCTTTGTTGAACAACAATACAACTGATTTTGTTTTATTTATTTTTTTAATAGGAAACTGAATTCAAGATTCAAACTTTGCTATGGGGGATTTAAACTCAAAGACTCTAATTAGTCACAGTGACACCACAGTAAAGCTGTGACCTGATTGGCTGGCAGGGACTCTGTAAATTTGAAAAAAAACATTGAAAAAACGAATTAAAACGAATTAATTAACTCAGTAGAGGAGTAACTAAACCTGAGGGCAGAGATTAGACATAGACATAGACATAGAACATACAGTGCAGAAGGAGGCCATTCAGCCCATCGAGTCTGCACCGACCCACTTAAGCCCTCACTTCCACCCTATCCCCGTAACCCAATAACCCCTCCTAACCTTTTTTGGTCACTAAGGGCAATTTATCATGGCCAATCCACCTAACCTGCACATCTTTGGACTGTGGGAGGAAACCGGAGCACCCGGAGGAAACCCACGCAGACACGGGGAGAACGTGCAGACTCCGCACAGACAGTGACCCAGCGGGGAATCAAACCTGGGACCCTGGCGCTGTGAAGCCACAGTGCTATCCACTTATGCTACCGTGCTGCCCTAGTATTTAGCATTTAATTTTACAGTAAACATCTAGCGCCAGGGACCATATAGTTAATTGTAACTTAATCTAATAACAATTTAAGTATTTCTTTTAACTTAATTAACTAGTGCTTAAGTGTCACTCAGTGGGGTGCAGTGCTCCAACTGTGAGATGTGGGAGAACCGTGACATCTGTAGGAAGTGTAACTAATGGCAGCTGCTCACAGACTACGTGGTTCAGTTGGAGCACCAGTTGGATGCACTTAGTAGCATGCAGGTGGCGGAAAGTGCCATAGATAGGAGTATAGAGACGTGATCACACCCAAGGTGCAGGCAGACAGATGTGTGACCGCGAGAAAGGGCAGGCAGTCAGTGCAGGAATCCCTGTGGCTGTCCCCCTCTCTAACAAGTATACCATTTTGGATACTGTTGGGGGGGGGGGGATAGCCTTTCAGGGGAAAACAACAACAGCTAGAACAGTGGCACCACAACTGGCTCTGTTGCTCAGCAGGAGAGGGCAAAGTGCAGGAGAGCAATAGTTACAGGTGACTCTACAGTAATAGGCACAGATAAGCACTTCTGTGGACATGAAAGAGACTCCAGGATGGTATGTTGCCTCCCTAGTGCCAGGCTCAAGGATGTCTCTGAATGAACACAGGACATCCTGAAGGGGGACGGTGAACAGCCAGACATGGTAGTACATATAGGTACTAACGACATAGGCAGGAAGAGTGACGAGGTCCTGCAGAAGGAGTCAGGGAATTAGGCAGTCAGCTAAAAAGCAAGACCTCCAGGGTCGTAATCTCAGGATTACATCCTGTGCCATTTGCCAGTGAGGCTAGAAATAGGGGGACAGAGCAGCTGAACACATGGCTAAACTGGTGGTGTAGGAAGGAGGGTTTTAGATTCCTGGACCATTGGGATCTCTTCTGGGGCAGGCGGGACCTGTGCAAGAAGGACGGGTTGCATCTAAACTGGAGGGACACCAATATCCTACTGGAAGGTTTGCTCGAGTCGGGAGGATTTAAACTAGTATGGCAGTGGGGTGGGAACCAGAATGTTAGCTTAGAAGGTATAATAACTGAAGGGGAAATAGAGAACTTAGATAATTGAAGTTGTTGCAACAATATTAAGAATACATTGATATGCAAGAAGGGCTGGATAGGCATGTGAGTTCTTGTTTGACATCCTGGAGCTGGAATAGGACTTAAATTCAACATTGAGAAGCCTGAGAAGCAGAACTTCATTATCAGGCATTGAAATATATATTGTATTTGTCTAATGTCTCTTCCGCTAATTTTCCAATTTTTAAAGCTGTTAATACTTGAATAAAACATTTTGAATAATGGAACATGAAGAACTAATGAGCAAAATACCAATTAGTCCAATTACTAAACAGTGGAACAGCCTGAACATGTTCAATTATCTATCTTATACATAAAATGGCAATGTGGCCTATAAATGACAATTGAAAGCAGAAATTAAAAAAGGAAAGTATTGATGTAAAACTGAATATAATCACATAATACGGTTGTATAATGTTCCTCAGTCTCCTTTAATCTCGATATTTCTGAAAAATTTGCCTGATAATTTAGACTAACAGAAAGATTGAGGTCACAAACACAGAAAATACTGGACAATCTCAGCAGGTCTGGCAGCATCTGTGGAGGGAAAAGGGAGCAAACGTTTCGAGTCTGGATGGCTCTTTGTCAAAGCGAGAGCGAACTGGAAATGGGGTCAGATTTATACTGTAGTGGGGATGCGTGAAGCGGTGGGGTTGGATAGGGGGGCAGAGATAGGCAGGTATAGACAAAGATGTCAAGGACAGAAGATAAAAGGATGTAAATGGGGGTGATTAAGGCTAAGAAGGGTGCTGATAGTGGGACATAAAGAGATTAGAGTGTGTGAATGGCAGAATAAAAGTGAGCAGTGTGTCAAATTGCAACCAGGAACAGATGACCCAGGTGGGGTGGGGGGAGGGAAGAGGAACAAAGGTGAGGGGAAAACAGATCAATGGAAGAAATAAAAATAAAAATAAATTGATAGAAATAAAAATGGGGTGAAGGTGGAGGAGAGAGCTCACAGTCTGAACTTGTTGATCTCAATGTTAAGTCCGGAAGGCTGTCACGTGCCTAATCGGAAGATGAGGTGCTGTTCCTCCAGTTTGCATTGGGCTTCGCTGAAATGTTATGACAGGCCAAGGACGGACATGTGAACATGACAGCAGGACGGTGAGTTGAAATGGCAAGTGACAGGAAGGCCTGGGCCGTGCTTGTGAACAGACCGGAAGTGTTCTGCAAAGCAGTCACCCAGTCTGTGTTTAGTTCTCCAATGTAGAGTAGACCGCATTGGGAGCAGCAAATGCAATAGACCGGATTGAAGGAGGTGCACACGAAGCGCTACCTCACTTGAAAAGAATGTTTAGGGTCTGAGATGGTGAACAGGGAAGGGGTAAAGAGGCAGGTGTTACACTTTCTGCGATTGTATGGGAAGGTGCCTTGGGAAGAGGGTGAAGTATCGGGGGGATGGAGGAGTGGACCAGGGTATCCGCAGGGAATGGTGACAGGGATGTGTTTGGTGGTGGCATCATGCTGGAGTTGGCAGAACTGGCGGAGGATGATTCTTTGAATGTGGAGCTGGTGGGGTGAAAAGTAAGGACAAGGGGGACTCTATCCTGGTTCTGGAAGGGAGTGGAAGGGGTGAGAACAGAGGTGCGGGAGATAGGTCAGACACGGTTGAGAGCCCTGTCGACTACAGTAGGTGGGAAGCCACGATTAAGGAATAATGACATGTCAGCAACACCGTTTTGTAAACTGGCATCATCAGATGCGACAGAGGCGAAGGAACTGAGAGAATGGGATGGAATCCTTACAGGGTGTGGGGTGTGAAGAGCTGTAGTCGAGATATCTATGGGAGTCAGTGGGTTTGTAATTTATACTAGTGGACAGTGTATCCCCAGAAATTGAAATAGAAAGGTCAAGGAAGGGAAGGGAAGTATCGGAGATGGACAATGTGAAGATGATCGAGGGGTGGAAATTGGAAGCAAAATGAATACATTTTTCCAGGTCCAGACGGGATGCATGAAGTGGCACTGAAACAGTCATTGACGTATCGATGAAAGAGTTCTCGGAAAGATTAAGGTCTAGATTTAATCTAACCCACCCAGTGGGAATGAGGCAGGTTTGGCCCTTTACACTCTACACAGTTTTATTCTACATTGTCTTCAATGGGGGTTATAAACACTAAGTGTAAAATATACTTTTGACCTGATCCTGGCAGGTGAATTAGGTTAAATCACATCATTGATGTCAAACCCTATTACTTTCAAAGAATAGAATGTGATTGTACAAATACATATAACTTACAACAATTAACTGATCTATGCCAGTTTTTATATTCCACACCCCTGCTACAGTTAGTTATTCCTGCCCAGCATTTTCATCATTCTATCTCCTTCTCCTTTATGTGTGAATCAACCCCACTTATATCAAATCAATGTTGTCTGCTTCAACCACTCTGCGTGGCAACTGGATAGGAATAGAAGAATACTGACCCCGGAAATACAGAAGATTTTAGTTTAGATAGGCATCATCATTGGCGCAGGCATGGAGGGCCGAAGGCCTATTCCTGTGCTGTACTGTTCTTTGTTATTATTTATATAATGGAGGTGATGCTCCAGCCTGTGCCTGGCCCCAAATCCTGCTATGTTGGGACAATTGCTGAAGAGCCCCAAAACAGGATTTGCATTAGTCAGATTGAAGTCGAATGCATAGCCACCCAGTATACTCCAATCCCCACCCCCCACCCCCCCTCAGCATGAATCGCTACTGGGTCCTTAAAGGCGGGTAGCAGGCGCCATGGGCTCTGAGGGCAGCAAGGAGGTGAGTACCTCTCTCGACTTGCCTCCAGGAAGCACGAGGGCACAGAAGCCGCTGGCCAGATGCCATGGGTGGATCTTTCAGAGGAAATGGGGGTTGGGGGACTCGAGCTGGGCTGGAGGGGGCCAACCCGGGGGTCTCCCCCAGAATGGGGGTCACTTTGGGTTCGTTAAGCCTGGAAACCTGCTTTATTTCATGTTTAACACTGCACAACAGGATCTTTGAGTATAAATACACAAATCATTAAAGTCGGGACAGTTAGATATGGCCATAGAAAAGGCAAACTCAGCACAATGGTTTATTTCCAAAAGGATAGAAGTGAAATGTAGAAACATTATGCTGAAATTATATCAAACCTTGACATACTAGGGGCTTTTCACAGTAACTTCATTGCAGTGTTAATATAAGCCTACTTGTGACAATAAAGATTATCATATTATTACTATGTACGATTCTGGCTGTAATAGTATGAAAAATATTTAAAGACACTGGAAAGGATGCATAAAAGATTTTCATGTATGGTATCATAAATTGAAGGTTATATCCATCAGAAAACACGGTATAGGCTATATTTCTTTTCTCTTGAAGAGAAAAGTCTGAAGGTGATCTAATAGAGTCTGTAAAATGATGGAAGGTTTTGATAGGTTGCAGAGAGAGAGAGAGGGTATATTTTTTTGGAGATGAGCAAAACTAGAGATCATCAATTTAAGGTAGTCACCAAGGAATCAAATAGGCAATTCAAGAGAAAGATGAGACTGGAACTTGCCACCACAAGAAATGGTTGAAACAAATATTTTAGATGCATTTGAGGGAAAGTTAGACAAGCATATGTGGGATAAGGGAATAAAGGGTTGATCAGCACCCCGTGCACCATCTTCATGGGTGTCATGGAAACACACTGGTTAGCACTGTTGCTTCACAGCACCAGGGACCCAGGTTCGATTCCCAGCTTGGGTAACTTTTTATTGGGTTTCCTCCGGATGCTCCGGTTTTCTTATACATGTCCCAAAAGAAATGCTGTTAGGCGAATTGAACATTCAAAATTCTCCCTCGGTGTACCCCAACAGGCGCCTGATGTTGCGACTTGGAGCTCTTCACAGTAACTTCATTGCAGTATCAAAGTAAGCCTACTTGTGACACTAATAAAGATTATTATTATTATTATTATTATTAAACATTGACCTGGATTTTCATCCTTGAGGCAGGAAATTCCTGGTCTGGAAAATTTCTGGCTAACCCGCTCTCCCTGGGAAATGCCTGCAAAGATGTTGCTAACTTTAGCCTTAGTTTAATTGCTCTGTTCTATCACGTTTGCTCTTGAGTCGCCAGGTATCTTTCTGATACCGCCACGTGGTTCAAGTCCGAGTAATGATCAATAATCCAACACACCGCTTAGTAAGAGTTAAATCAATGCACATTTATTATATAAAGTAATCAATACTTATGCATAAATTCTACGTTTAAGCTACTTCCTACAACTAACAGGCCAATACTCAACTTGGAAATGGCCCACCAGGTCAGGGAAACGAATGGCCTTTCGTTCGCGTTCTGAGTCTGTGGGATTCGAAGCTGGTACAGATTGGGAGCTAGGAGCGCCTATCTCGTAGCGAGTGTTGAAGTAAGACTTACGATTTGAGCGGCTGTTGAAGAGTGCAGAAGGCTAGCAGAAGGGTGCGGAAGGGTGGCAGAAGGGTGCAGAAGAGTCGATTTGATCTTGGACTCTATTCTTATAGTCTCCAGGGGCTTCCTGCCTTTCGGGGCGGACCCTGTACCTGATTCCAAGCGATTGGACTTTGTCCCAATCACTTGGTTCGATATTCTCCAATGCTGGAGCGATTCCTTGATCGATGGGCGGTCTTGAGGTGATCGTTCACCTCCCTTTGTGTAGGCTCCTGTTGGTGCCAAAAAGTCTGGGTTGGCTTTGTGTGTCTAAATTGTTGCACATTGTTCCCGGGGATTGCTCATTACTATTCAGATGGCTGCTGTTTTGTTGTGCTGATAGCTGCAGGTATCGATCTTGTCTGACCTTTCCAGAGGTGAATACACAGTTTACCTGCAGCTGCTTGTTTTAGTCCTGTTGGCTGATTTTCCCATCAGCCTTTGCCGTTCGCCATTTTAAATCGGAGTTAGCCATTCTAAATCGGGAGTTAGACATTTTAACTGGCTACAAAGTCAAGGGGCTGGATTCTCCGTCGGCGGGAACCTCCGTTTCGCCGGCAGCGCACTCACACCTGCAGATTTTCCAACAGCATGGGGGCGCCCACACTGGAAAAACCTGGCCGGGATTCTCCGAGCCTCCGCGCTGCAATCGGGCTCGGTGCGGGGTCGGAGAATGGGCGTCAGACCCGCGATTGGGTCCGACGCCTTCCTGCAATTCAAAACACACACCTCTGTGTAAAAATAGCAAAGTGGGAAAAGATCTGGACGGAAAACCTGGAGTATGTTGCTTTTCAATCTGAACCCAACATTTTTTTGTCAAATTCGGCAAATTGACTTTTATTTGAGGAATCTTCACATTTAAGGTAAAATATTCCCTCCTTTGAATGATTCTCATCCACATCAATAAAGTATAGTCCAAGGTTTAGAGAGGGAGCAAAACAAAATACAAATAAAATGCCTTGGGTATATTTTCTTTCCGCTCAATGGTGAATACTGGCAGTCATTCCTACAAGCCAGTCCCCACATGTTGGTGTTCACAAGCTGTCAGGGCAATATTGGTAAAACATTAATCTTTGCGGATTCAATTGCTGTGCCATTTCTGGTTCCGAATAAATTCCCTCACCATTTAGCATTTACCCTTTGAATCACAATCACAATGAAATCAGTTTTACTGTCTCTGCTAAACGTGACATCTCGATCCCTGAAATTTATTGAGAAAGGATAGAAAGCCTTGCATTTATTCCATGCCTTTCGTAACCTCAGGATGCCCCAAACAATTGACAGCCAATTAAGTATCCTTAAAATATAGTTACTGGGCGGAATCTTGTGATGGTTTTTTAAGTGTCGATTTCAATGAGAAAACCAATTTGTAGCTCTCGAGCTGCACAGTCGAGTTTTCTTTTCTAGATTCCATGGCACTCAGTTCACTGAGAACCTGGAACATGGCTTTCGCCACCACAGTGGCGGGGCAGAACTTTATAGAGCCGCTCCAAAATGCATTCAAAAGAGATTCCCCCTCACCCCCACAAGCGTTGAGTCACACCCCAACACAAGCACCAGGGCGACAACCTCACACATTAGGGGAACCCCTCGCACAAGCATCGTTGCAACCCCACCCCCACACAAGCAATGCCCTCCTCCACACATAAGATAAACCCCCAATGGGGCTCCCCAGAGAGCCCCTTTCACAACCCCATGATACAGCCCCCTGCCAGGTTGACATTGCCAAGTTGCCAGGAGCAGTGCCAGGGAACTGCCCAGGCATGGCACTCTCCTCCCCAGGGACTATATGTTCCTTTGCGCTCCTGGCAGATCCTTGGCTAATTCCCATTAGCTGTTGTCAGTGAGGGGGGAATTCCTTACCTGGGGCAATATACTGGACAGCCCTTGAAATACATTTAAATTTATGTATAGGTGAGCGACGGGGAAAATCAGAAAATGAGACCTCGCCGGTGAGAATCTTATTTTCAGATTCTGACAAGATTTTGGACCCGCGTCACCATTTATGCTGACGGCTAGCCCGGGCTCAAAATCACTCCCACTGCTTTAATATAGAGAATGTGGCAGTCAACCGGGACTCAGCAAGGACCCACAAACAGCAATGTGATAATCCATTTTGTTTTTTGTGGCATTGATTGAAGGATAATATAGGCCAGGACACTGGAAATAACTCTCAGATATCTTTCCTTGAAAATAGTGTCAAAGACTCTCAATGTCCACCTAAGAGTTAAGAAAGGGCATCTATTGAACATCTCACTTGAAAGATGAAACAGTAAAGCAACTTTGTGAAATTAGTTAAAAAATATACTTAAAGCTGCTAACTGACTAACATCAGCAAGCATTCACAGAATCTGAGATGGAGAGTATCAACTGTGGTTGGAGTGCATGTGTGGGGCTGGAGGGGATGTTAAACAGTTCACCAAGTATTCGGAAGGATAGCATTTTGTACCTTTAACGAAAACTTTTTTTCATCTGTTGTACAAAAGTGAATTATTGGGTGGCATTGACTGGTCAACATTGTGGTCAACTATCCAATCATTGAATACAATACTTTTTTTTTAAAACTGTAATTACCATTTTAAGTTCTGAGAAAATTGTAACAATTCTCATGTTAAAATTGCAAATGTAATTGTCAACTTATGTTGAAATTGTCAAATGCCAAAGTGAAAAGAAATAATTAAAATACTCAGAAATCCTATGCTTGTACAAAAGAAGTGAAGATTGTTATGAATATATCCAATGGTTGGAAGCTTCTTTTAAGTATCAAATATAGTTGAAGTAATTACACAACACAACGTGAAACCAATAAACTTGGAGCAGATGGTCAGTGTTGTTCGGAGACCTAAGTTTGGCAACGTGCTCAATCATAATGAAGTTAAGTGCCAAAAAGGCAAAATATTGTCAGAGGATTTAGAAAATTTGGGATCAATAGTTACAGAACACAAAAATTATGAGTTACCCTTTAAACAAAATACTTTGGTGATATTAACATTGTCCAAAAATCTAACATAGCATGAGATGTTATTTACTTAATTTCTCTAATGTTTCCCCAACATTTGTTTTCTAATTAAGTTTCTCCTCTCCTCTCATGGTTGTTTTCCCACTAGGGTATGGAAGAGCTGCCATTTGTGCTTCACTCAAGTAGCAGTAATACATGTGGTTGCCTTAATGGTGAGTGTCAGCAAGCTTTCCAACCACAGAGGCCACGTTATGGACCTCAGTTTAATTTTCACCAACCTGACTGGATAGTGATCAGGAGTAAGAATGCTGACAGTAATTATACAGACCCAAGTAAAATCAGACTGGGGATTACACTGAGACCCTCTACCTTACATAGTTTACTCATTGAATAAACTTACGGAGCTATCTGCAGGGAGGTTGGTGGTTATATCTCCTGGCTTTGAAGATGAATAAATATTCTTCCTGCAATCGCTGAAATTTACATTAAATTCCAAACCAAGAGAGCACCTGTGTCCTTTGGATAAGCTTTCTCAAATATATCAAATATATATTTTTCTACATACATTGACACAAAAGCCAGAACTGTACAATTATTTAGCAATTAGTAAGCACACAAGTGGTACAAGGAAATCTGGGGCACGATTTAATGGAAAAAAACAGTCCCATTTTGGGTGCTTATAGCCAGGTGTTTCTTGACATCTACAGCAATGAAGATGATCCCACTATCTCACGGACTCTGTCATTTCTATTTGCCCCTACAGAAATGCCCACTGAGGTTGCACTTACCTAATTTCCTGCAGGAAGATGACTCGGGGATTGGGACACCATTTTAAATATCACCCTGATCTTTCACCCCCCCCCCCCCCCCACCCCTCGGCATTCCCCACCGTGTCTCTGGGCCCCCCCACTGCCCCAACCTATCTCTTAGGGGGCCTCGAGCTCCCCCCCCCCTCATTCCACATCTTAAGGGCATGACACCCCATGCCCAATCCCTGGCATGGACAACCTGGCACCCAGACAACTGGCAGGGGCACTCTGGCACAGCCAGGGTGGCACTACCAGGGTGCCGTGGTGGCAGCACCAAAGTACCAAGGTGCCCAGGTGCCAGCGAGAATGCCATTGTACCACCCTGCCCAGAGCCCGACAACCCGGGGCAGCCAATAGCCTTGGAACCCCCACAGGTGCCTTTCTGTCTGGTCCATGTTTGTGTGGACGAGAGCTAAACAGCACCATTGTAAGGTCTCCTAGGCAAAGCCTTTAGTTCCTGGGCCTGTGGGCAACCCGGCATAGACATATTGAAATGAGCAAATATGTTAATCTGGATCTCACGCAGCGAGGGCAAGATCCAGATAGTGACGTCTCGCGAGATGTCGCAAGGCATTCCGAACATTGTCTATCTCGCGAGTGGATCTCACAAGATGAAATGGCCTTTTCATGTCACCAAATCGGATGTGACAAGGTCATTAAATCACACCCCTGAATATAGTCTTGTGTGGAATCCATAATATCCTGTTCCTTAGCGAAGGACAGAAGTTAGTATGGAAACCATAATATCCTGTTTCTTAGTGAATGGCGTAAGTCTGTGAGACAGGAAGATGGAGGTAGCCTTCTCAGAATGCACTTTTTGTACACTACCGTAACTTCCAAGGGCAAAAGGGAGATAATTACGGAAACAAAAGATTGAAAGACTTTGCTTTTCTATTGGTCCATTTGCTCTGCTTTCTATTGGCTAGAATTACTATCCCTTCATTGGCCTAAAATGAAAGTTTAACTGTGATATCATTGGTGTGTTGACATGCAAATGAAGGATGAGACTGCAACTGTAATTCTATTGGTTAATAAAGCTATAACTGTTTCTGCTTCGCTGGACTCAGACAGAGCAATGCAGTAAGCCCCATTGAGTTGCTCTCCTTGTGCACAAGTCAATAAAGATTGATCAATGAGTACTCCCGTGTATACCTTGCAGTAATTTTGACACTTGCTATTTAACATTTTTAGATAAAAATGCAAACCTTTACAATTAACCAAGGGGAAGAGGGTAAGCTGTTAAAATTAATTTATTTGAAGTGTAATAACAGAAGTTTATATTATTAAATAAATATTAGTACCTTTATTTAAGCCATTTCTAACCAGCAGAAATCATGCCAAAGTTATGCAAACTGTACATTAATTAACCTTTATTGCAAGAAGGTAGGAGTATAAGAGTAAAGATTATGCATCTTCCAATGCCAACAGCAGTTAACATTGAGACATCCTCTGTCATTGTGCTTTAGGACACATTGAAAGTCCTGACTCGTGCACACCCACAGTCATTGACAAGGGGCGGGAGGGGCATTCTCTCCCTATATTGTGTCCAGTGCACATTCCACGGTTACCGGAAATTAGCAGGAGAGCACCTAAATGGGGTTTGTGCCATGCGCCGAATGGATCGCGATGTGCCCGACCCGTGGCACTGGACGCAATCTGGTTCTCGCCCTCACTGCGTTTAAACTAGATGAGCATATTTCAATGAGAATTCAAATATGCTCAGCATGAGGCCGGCGAGAATCACTACTGATCTCCATCGATAGAGACCAGACGTGATGACCACGCCAGGGGGCTCAAAAGCCGTTGGAGTCCTGCGATGGGGACTGGGGAGGGCAGTGCCAGGGTGATGGGGGGGGGGCAGATGCCTGCGACTGAAAGGTGGGGTGTCGCCTCTGCTGGCGAGTGGAGGAGCGGGGGGAGGGGTTGTCTGAAGATCGGATCGATCTTTAAAAAGAGTGCCCCGATCTTCGGGGAGCTGGCCTGACCAGTGACTTCTCGTCATGCACATTTATTTCCCGGGGGGAATCTCTCCAAGCTCAAAAAAAAACAACAGTGTGAGCGGATTCCATTCTGTGTAATTTTATTCGACCCGACGAGAATCTCAATGCAATTCCTGCCATGGACAACATTTAGAAATCTTTTGGGAGAATTCCACCCAAGGGGGGACTTCCAATGGGCTGATTTACACTGCCTGAGATACTGCAAGATGTCTCGACACTGAGCACACGGTCGGAGCCATGGGGCTAGAAGAGTGATACTTAGCAGATATTTATCCGAGTATTGTCCTGCTGTTTTATTTCTGGTTTCACTCAGTAATTAACAGTGGAATGCAACCCACCTCCCTCCACATACCCCCGATGCACCCATCAACCTGATTACCGATGCCACCAACTCAACTACTCACCCCCCTGATCTGACTACCCACCCCCCCAACCCGACTGACTATCCAACCTCCAAACACTCGCTCACTCACCCACCCATGCTCTCACTCATTTATTCATTCAGTAGCACTCTACTGAAATCCTTCAGATCTTCAGACACTTAACTGAAAGCAGCAGTCAATGTCATAAAAGTTGTTGTGTCCTCTCCGCCACTCCACTTTGTAACTCCTGCCTGTGGATGGCGACCCTGAAGCATCACTGATGCAACTGGGACAGGGAGACTAGGCTGCAAGGACACAAAAACTTGGGATCGCAATTGGCAAAGGTACATATTGGTACTGCTAAGGTAAATATTGGTCCGGCTGAGGTAAATATTGGTCCTTTAGAGGATGAGAAGGGAGATTTAATAATGGAAGATGAGGAAATGGCTGAGGAACCAAACAGGTTTTTTTGGATCGGTCTTCACAGTGGAAGACACAAATAACATGCCAGTGACTGATGGAAATGAGGCTATGACAGGTGGGGACCTTGAGATAATTGTTATCACTAAGGAGGTAGTGACGGGCAAGCTAATGGGGCTAAAGGTAGACAAGTTTCCTGGCCCTGATGGAATGCATCCCAGGGTACTAAAAGAGATGGCTAAGGAAATTGCAAATGCACTCGTAATAATTTACCAAAATTCACTCGACTCTGGGGTGCTCCCGGCGGATTGGAAAACAGCAAACGTGACACCACTGTTTAAAAAAGGAGGTAGGCAGAAAGCAGGTAATTATAGGCCAGTTAGCTTAACTTCGGTAGTAGGGAAGATGCTGGAATCTATCATCAAGGAAGAAATAGCGCGGCATCTGGATGGAAATTGTCCCATTGGACAGACGCAGCATGGGTTCATAAATGACAGGTCTTGCCTAACTAATTTAGTGGAATTTTTTGAGGACATTACCAGTGCAGTAGATAACGGGGAGCCAATGGTTGTGGTATATCTGGATTTCAAGAAAGCTTTTGACAAGGTGCCACACAAAAGGTTGCTGCATACGATAATGCTGCATGGCATTAAGGGTAACGTAGTAGCATGGAAAGAGGATTGGTTAATGAAAGCATAGAGTGGGGATTAATGAGTGTTTCTCTGGTTACAAATCATTAGCTAGTGGTGTCCCTCAGGGATCAGTGTTGGGTCCACAATTGTTCTCAATTTATATAAATGATTTGGAGTTGGGGACCAAGTGCAATGTGTTCAAATTTGCAGACGACACAAAGATGAGTGGTAAAGCAAAAAGTGCAGATGATACTAAAAGTCTGCAGAGGGATTAGGATAGTTTAAGTGAATAGGCTAGGGTCTGGCAGATGGAATACAATGTTGACAAATGTGAGGTTATTCATTTTGGTAGGAATAACAGCAAAAGAGATTATTATCTAAATGATAAAATATTAAAACATGCTTCTGTGCAGAGGGACCTGGGTATCCTAATGCATGAGTCGCAAAAAGTTGGTTTACAGGTGCAAGAGGTGATTAAGAAGACAAATGGTGTTTTGTCCTCCATTGCTAGAGGGATGGAGTTTAAGACTAGGAAGGTTATGCTGCAACTGTATAAGGTGTTAGTGAGGCCACACCTGGAGTATTGTGTTCAGTTTTGGTCTCCTTACCTGAGAAAGGACGTACTGGCACTGGAGGGTGTGCAGAGGAGATTCATTAGGTTAATCCCAGAGTTGAGGGGTTTGGATTATGAGGAGAGGTTGAGTAGACTGGGACTGTACTCATTGGAAGTTAAAAGGATTAGGGGGATCTTATACAAACATGAAGGGAATAGAGAGGATAGATGCGGGGAGGTTGTTTCCACTGGAGGGTGAAAGCAGAACTAGGGGGCATAGCCTCAAAATAAGAGGAAGTAGATTTAGGAGTGAGCTCAGGAGGAACTTCTTAACCCAAAGGCTTGTGAATCTATGGAATTCCTTGCCCAGTGAAGCAGTTGAGGCTCCATCATTGAATGTTTTCAAGATAAAGATAGATAGTTTTTTGAAGAATAAAGGAATAAAAGGTTATGGTGTTCGGGCTGGAAAGTGGAGCTGAGTCCTCAAAAGATCAGCCATGATCTCATTGAATGGCGGAGCAGGCTCAAGGGGCCAGATGGCCTATTCCTGCTCCTAGTTCTTATGTTCTTATCTTTGCAGTCAGGGGAGATATCCCCTGCATCATTGCTGATCTGGGCCCTTAAGAACTCATACTGCAATTATAAAGGGCTTTTGTGAATACACATGGGAGTACTGTGTTCATTGTTGGTCTCCTTACTTCAGGAAAAAGAGACTTGTCTTAGACGGGGGTGCAAAGATGTAATTGGTCTTGTGGCATAGTGGGTAGCATCTCTGCTTCTGATCCGGACCCTCCAGCACTTGACGGCCAAGGACAGTGCATTCATAACACAACTAACAGGTTGAGTATTAACCTGCAAAAGCCTTCCAACATGCCAATGACAGGCACTAAGAGTGGGGGAGATTGCTATGATTGCTGCGGAGTGGTGTCTCTGACCATAAGTCTCTGGCAACAGGCTGGTGATCTGTTCTGTGAAAAACCTAGTACAGAAAGAAGAACAATAACAACGATGGAGTGGATTGATGCCTCGGACGGTTATATGAGGAGAAATAGAATGGACCTATTTCTTAAAAGTATAAGAGGTGATTGTATTGAAACATATAAAATTCTTAAAGGTCTTGGCAAGTAGGATTGATGCTTAAAAGGCTAGAATTTGGGATCATAGTTTCAGGAGAAGGGTTTTGCCATGTAGGACTGAGGTAAGGAGAAATTGGTTCACACAAAGGGTTGTGATTCTTTGGAATTCTGTCACTCCGAGTGCTGTGGGTGTTCAGTTGTTGAGTGCACTCAAGAGTGAGATTGTTAGAACCTTTGGGCACCAAGGGGATCAAGGGATCTGGGGATAAGACAAGGGTTGATGTAAAGTTCAGCCATTAACAAATTGAAAGGTGGAGCAAGTGGAGGCCACAATAGGAGGTGGTGGCGTAGTGGCATTGTCACTGGACTAGTAAACCAGAAACCCAGGGTAATGCTGTGGGATCCCACGTTCGAATCCCGCCACTGCAGATGGTAAAATTTGAATTCAAAAAAATCTGGAATTAAAAGTCTAATGATGACCATGAAACCATTGCCCGATTGTTGTAAAAACCCATCTGGTTCATTAATATCCTTTAGGGAAGGAAATCTGCAGTCCATCCCTGGTCTGGCCTACATATGACTCCAGGTCCACAGCAATATGGTTGACTCTTAACTGCCCCCTCAAGGGTAATTAGGGATGGGCAATAAATGCTGGCCCAGCCAACGATGCCCATGCCCCATGAACGAATTTTAAAAATGGTCTAATCCAGCTCTTATTACGTTTTAAGACAGATTAAGGTGAGACCTATAATCGATCGGGTCTTGGACCTAAGAGTGCGACCAGATTTCCCCATCCATGTTTGGCGTTTGACATTAATGATAACATTGCAAGCTCTATGCAGAAGAGGAGGAAGTAACATGCTTCCCAATTATGATAAAGTGGGCATTTATCTTATTACAGCACAGTGGTATCTTGTTGAGAGCAAAATTACTGTCTGTATAATTATCGTCAAACATCATTTCACATAAAACACTTTCATGGAATAAGCACCATATAAATGCAAATGTTCATTGCATTTCTTTTCACTTTACATTGTAGAACCATGGATGTTTCAGTCATTTGACTAATCAGTTCAAACTATCAGAAGGAAAAATCAAACTTTTAGTTTTTACGTGCAGATTTGTGGTGACAGGAAAAGAACATGGGTCGGCATGGTTTTGCTCCTGCCCACAGCGGGTGTAATGGCAGGTGGGAGGGAAAATATCATGGGAACCAACAAGCCCTGTTCCCATTGGCAGGAAAACAAGTTGCACTTGTCCGCTCCAGCCTTCAAACCTTTCCCGCTATGCAATGTCGGGAATGCCATTTGAATATTGTAACGGTGTCGGGCCAAGCGCCCAATTTATATTCGGAAACCGGACGAGAAACCCAACAATTGTTCAATTTGTAAACTGTGAGGCTTCACCCCAGGAGTGATTCCACTGACAAATTTATTGTATTAACACAAACTTTATTTTTAACACAGAATTAGCCCCATTAACATACAAGGAAAAAAACTGCTTTTCATTTAACAGTTAAAAACCATTCTTTAAAGAAATAGAGAAAGGTATTTGAACTTACTTCCCCATCTACGTCTAACATTTCATTAGAGCATCATCCAATACAGATCAAATGCTGTTGTGTTGGGTGTTCCGCTATACAAACGAACCAACATGGTTGTAGATGGTACAACTCTGTTTTATTATTCTTGATAACATCTACTGTATACTTCTGGCTGTGGTTCGTACTTTACCAGTTAACCTGTGGACCCAGCCCTAGCACTGTCTTAGAGAGGCACTCAGCACATGGTGTATGTCTGAGAGGCACGCTGTGAGCTCTGTGCTCTGAGCTACCTCCTGCTGGAATGAGCGTGTGCTCATATAGTGCCTGTGCTCTCACTGGTGATTGGCTGTGATGTTGCGTGTGTGTTGATTGGTTCGTTGATCTGTCCATCAGTGTGTATGTGTGTTTGCACCATGATATGTTTTTTGAATATAATGACAAATGCCACTTCTGAAATAAAGGTAACTTTATTCTGAAATAAAGGTAACTGGCTTACAGATTTATTCACAATATTCTTGGAGAGAACCTTTCAGAAGCCTGTCTGAGAAACACAACCTCTTTCCTCAGATTCCAGAGCAGCACCCTAAAACTGAAACCAAAAACAGACACAGGTCAGGACTGAAAATGAAACTGAAAAACAGACCCAACCCTTCCCATGAGTGACATCACAGCCTGCCTAGCTTTTAACCCCTTAATCACAGCTTTAACAGACATATGGGGCGCCATTCACTGGAGTCAAGCTAATGTCCGCTGAACGATGCATTTAGCAGGGTGTTGCTCGGCAACTGGAGCGTCGAGAAGCATTCCGCTATCGAATGGCATTTTGCCATTTTTTGGGGTCCTCGGGGAGTTTTTGCCCGTCAAGGCCGCACTTAGATGCGGAGCGCAATTTGCAAGCTTACATGCAATCCAGGTCTGCCCCAGGCTGAATTGCATCCTTTATCTGGATACCTTAACCTAAATTCTTTTAATAACATTACTGCAACACACATATAATACAATGTGCACAGAAATTGCCTACATTCCTAACAGTACATTATAATATCACGAAAGTTCATTCACAAAGCAGCTCACCAGTATCATACCCCAACACTGGGTCAAATGGCTGGGTTAGCATCTGATCAGACCAATGTGCATCATGGATATAAGTGATGAGCATTTGGTGAACTGTACTTCGCTCGTGATTTTAGGGTAAGTTCGCCAATCTTGTTTTGTGCTCTGCTCCTGCCTCTGCAGACTCTGTGCCAGGTTTTAGCACATTGAGCTAACTCAAGCAAAGCTCCATATGCCAGACCAGCAGGAAGGTGGGTGGGTTCTAATGTGCTGAGAATTAAAGATTTGTCGAATGGGGGGGAAGACAAGACATTGAAAAGGGAAGGGGCTGGTGGGTAAAGATTTGACTGAGGGGTGGAGGAAAGAGGACTGGGGAATTTTGAACATAGATACAAGATTGGGGGGTCAGGGGTAGGGGGAGGGGGAAATGGGAGTAACTAAATCTCCTGGACCGACAGTATAGAGAGTCAGAGGCAGCAGTCTCAAAGAGTCACAGGCAGAAATAAAAAACAGCCAACTAAAGATGCACTTAAGTAGTGATTTGAGCTTGAAAAGGCTGTCCTTGTCCCTGTCCAGGGCGGGGCATGGCATCTCAGTCCACTGTCAGTTGAGCCCAGTATGTTGTGTGGAGGGTGTGGTCAGCACCTCACATATGGCAGTCCGGTGGTTTTCTGCCATAGTACGCGGCTGCCGATGGCACAATCACAGTCAAGAGAACTATCTGTAGCCTGGAGATTGAGAACAGGTAGCATAGGGTGGGCACTCAGTGGTCTCATGGGATAGGGGAGTTCCCTATAGGTGGCGGTGCATTAGGCCTCAAGATGGAGAGGGCATTAATCTACATGAAACATAGGAATATCCACACTTGGCTCAGAGGTAACACAGGGATAACAAGCACTCTGTTATGACCCTCCCTTCTGAACATCAGAGCCAGCCGTGGTGCCACTGCTCTGGCTGCTGCTGTTTTCCCCTGATAGGTATCCCCCTACAGTATCCAAAGGGGTATACCTGTTCAAGAGGGGGACAACCACAGGGGATTCCTGCACTGACTGCCTGCCCTTTTTGGTGGTCACCCATTTCTCTGCCTGCACGTTGGGTGCGACCACATTTATATAACTGCTATCTATGACGCTTTCCGCCACCTGCATGCTCCTAAGTGCATCCAATTGCTGCTCCAACCGAACCATGCGCTCTGTGTGGAGCTCCAGCTGGGTGCACTTTCCGCAGATGAAGCCATCTGGGACCCTGGAAGCCTCCCGGACCGGCCACATCTCACAGTCAGAGCACTGCACCCCTCTAATTGACATTGCGTCAATCAATTAGGAAATTAAATTTAAAAGTTTTTTTTAAAGTTACTGTTAACTATATGTTACCTAGCACTAGATTTCTACTATAAATGTGAAAGCTAAATGGGCCGAATGGCCTCCTTCTGCACTGTTCATTCTATGATGATGATGATAAATACAGTACTCTCCGATCTCTGGCTTAGATACCCCTCTAAATCATAATTAAGTAATTATGTTTAATTAGTTTACCAATGCGTAATCTTTTTAATTTAGTGTAGACTCCCAACCAGCTAATCAGGTCACAGCTTTACTGTGATGTCACTTCAGTTTTTCCCCGACACACAATTTGAAAAGGTAATAAAAGTAAAAATGGGTAAAAATCACTTACTTACCTTCCGAGGGTCTCAGATGCTCTCTGGTTCTCTCCCTGCAGATTAAAAGTTACAGGCCAGAAGAAAGAGAGAGAACAAAACAGAAGGGGAAAAGCACCTTCTCCCACTCTGCACCGAATTACCTCACTGCACCAAATTAACAAGTTCCAAATTCCCACTCTGGATGTGTCTCACTCCGGCTGTGTCTCTTTGACCTGTGCGAAGCTTACTGAGTGCACTCTCTGTCTTTTATGCAGACTTCAGCTGACCAGGGTGACGCACACTACTTAAATTTCAAAGAGAAGAATACAATGTGCACCTTTGTGCCCCTAAACAGGCCTCAGGTGACTGACAGATAACTGCCTCTCAGCAATTAGGGTGGGGGCAGCTTCAGCCAATTCACATGATACACTCGGTGAGTTTTCCTTCTATCCGGCGTTTTTACCACATAATGCACCTCACTTAATTTCCTTTCAATCTGATATGGTCCACAAAACCTAGCTTTTAAAGGTTCACCTACCACTGGTAGCAATACTAAAACTTTATCTCCACTGGCAAAACTACGAACTTTGGATTTCTTGTCTGCTACCCTTTTCATCACATTTTGTGCAACTTTCAAATGTTGTCTAGCCAATTCACCTGCTCTATTTAATTGTTCCCTACACATAATCCAATGATGTAATTTCCGATTTCTCACTCACCAATTTTTCCTTAATCAATTTAAGTGGTCCTCTTACCTCATGACCAAAAATTAGTTCAAAAGGACTAAATTTGGTTGGCTCATTAGGTGTATCCCTAATTGCAAACAGTACGAATGGAATTTCTTTTTCCCAATCCTCTGTATAATCTTGACAGTAAGCCCTCAACATTGTCTTTAATGCCTGATGCCACCATTCTTACACTCCCTGCGGTTCTGGATGGTACGCAGTTGATTTAATTTGTTTTATTCCTGAGTTATCCATAACTTCTTTGAATAACCTTGAGGTAAAATTTGATCCTTGATCCGATTGAATTTCTGTGGGTAGTCCATATCTAGTAAAGAATTTAAGTAACTCCTCAACAATCTTTTTAGCTGTAATATTATGTACTGGAATGGCCTCTGGCAACCTAGTAGACACATCCATTATGGTCAAAAGATATTGATTCCCACTTTTCGTTTTAGGAAGTGGTCCTACGCAATCAATTAGGACCCTTGTAAAAGTTTCCTCAAATGCTGGAATGGGTATTAAGGGTGCTGGTTTTATTACTGCTTGAGGTTTCCCTATCACTTGACATATGTGACATGATTGACAAAATTTAACTACATCTTTATGTAGTCCAGGCCAATAAAAATGTTTCTGGATTTTAGCTTGAGTTTTCCTTATTCCCAAATGACCTCCCACTGGTACCTCATGTGCAAATCGCAACACCTCCTTTCTATACCCTACCGGCAATACTACTTGATGAACTTCTGCCCACTTTTTATCCGCCTATATATGTAAAGGTCGCCATTTTCTCATCAAGACATTACTTTTGCGGTAATAACACTCTGGTATACACTCAAATTGCTTGTCCATGTATGCTTTCTGATACATCCGTTTCATTTCGACATCTTTCTGTTGTAACTCCGCCAATTTTCCTGAACTAAAAATATCCGCCTTATCCTCCACCTGTTCTTGGTCTTTTTCAACCATTTGATCAAAAATCATTTCTGATAATTGCACTTCCACTTCATCTTCACTCTTTGATTACTCCTCTTGTCTTAACCTGTGACTTTGCGACCTTGTTACTATACAACCGGAAAATCCCAGGATATTCGTCCTTCAACACTTCAGTTGCCTGATTTTCCACTGGCTTATCAACCACCATAGGCATCACTCCCACCTGCAATCCAGCTGTATCATTACCCAAGATAAACTGTATTCCTGGACAAGATAGTTTCTCTATTACTCCTACTACCACTTCACCACTCTTCACTGGACTTTCCAACCTTACCTTATATAATTGAACACTACTCCTCTCACCCTGAATTCCACATATTACCACCTTTTCTGGCAACATTCTTCCCAAACTACATAACTCCTCATCTCTTACCATTAAAGATTGACTAGCGCCCGTATCTTTAAAATTGTGACTTCTTTACCTGCTTCTTCTGATACACATGAGTAAACTTTACCCACACAAGTAAATTCCTTAAAGACATCTGGCACCTTCTTATCAATCATCTCTTGATCAGGCTGTACAATCTTTTGCACCTCCTTCACTTCACTTGGGCTTTCCTTTACCACTTTAACAAACCCCACTGTCTTATCCTGTTTTACCACATCAACCTTCCCTGTGCTTTTCTTCAACCACCAACACTGTGACTTTAAATGGCCTAGTTTATTACAGTGAAAACATTTGTAACTTTTCATTTCTTTTCCACCCTCCTGGATTTCTTTTTTAATCTGAGGTACACTCTCCTTATTATCTCCCATCAGATCACCTTTACCTTTACCACTTGAGTATTTCTCATGTCCCCAGTTTCTATCCCTCACAGGCTGAAACTGATGTCAGAAACCAAGCTTTGATTTATGAACTAATTCATAATCATCTGCCATTTCTGCTGCTAATCTCGCAGTTTTAACCCTCTGCTCTTCCACATGAGTTCTCACTACATCAGAAATTGAATTTGTAAACTCCTCCAAAAGCATAATTTCTCTGAGAGCTTCATACGTTTGGTCTATTTTCAAAGCCCTTATCCACCTATCAAAATTACTCTGTTTGAGCCTTTCAAACTCCATGTATGTTTGACCAAATTCTTTCCTTAAATTTCTAAACCTTTGTCAGTAGGCTTCAGGCACTAGTTCATATGCACCTAAGATGGATTTTTTTCACCTCCTCATACGTCCTAGATACCTCCTCCGGTAGTGATACAAAAACTTCACTAGCCCTACCTATCAGCTTTGTTTGAATCAGTAATATCCACATGTCCTGTGGCCATTTCATTTGTTTAGCTACCTTCTCAAATTAAATGAAAAAGGCTTCAAACTCCTTCTCATCAAACCTTGGCAATGCTTGGACATATTTAAATAGATCCCCAGCACGCCTTTGACTTTGATGCTCTTTCTCACTATCCTCAACACTATCATCCAACTGTACGTTTTACTTTACGTCTTCCAATTTTAACTGACTGTCATGTTTCATGGCCATTTTCTGAAGTTCAAACTCTCTCTCTTTATCTTTTTCCCTGATCTGTATCTCCCTTTCTGTTCCTTTTTGTTCTGCTAGGGCTATTCTTTCTTTTCTCCTTTCTTCTCTCTCCTTTCCTTTTTACTCTCTCTCTCTTTCTTTTTCCTCTCTATCTCTTTTTCTTTCTTTTTCCTCTCTTTCGTATTCAAGCTGTTTTAATTCTTTCTCATGTTCCATTTGTTTAATTTGTAATTGAATTTTTGCCATTTTCAATGAGTCAAACTGTATCTCAGGCAACTTTAAATGCTTAGCCACCGCCATAATTACCTCCTCTTTTCGCATTTTGTCAGGAAATGTTAACTGCAATGTTTTTGCCAAATCTAACAGTCTGCTTTTAGTCTCTGTCCGTAAGATACTGTGTGTGATCGTCTCCACCCCAAAAACTTCAGAGCCTCTGAACGAGCCATTGTCCACAACACACTCCCCACTTAAACTAGAATACCACACCTGAAAAGCAACCACAATATGCTCATTCCTCACTGTCTTTAAGTTCACTAAGCCAATTCAAACGATAGACTTTTATCCCGGACAAGCCCCCAATTTGTTAAGGGCCAGGGTTTAGAGAACCCCAAAGTGTATCATGGAGTTCACCTGACCCACATCTTTTAATAGATTGCGGTATGGGGAGCACACGGCCCACTTGACAGGTGTGCTACAGCAGAAATGGAAAAGTATTTTTTAAAGCAAAACAATGTTTATTCTATGAACTCAAGTTAACCTTTTTAAAACATACAGGGAACATCTTAGCAACCATCAATTCAAATACAACCCCAAAGAATACAACACTAAGTAATCCTTAATAACTTCCAAAACAACATCCAGAAGCCAAAAGAAACACCTTTTAACAGAAGCACATTAGGTTTACATTCGTTCCTGAGAACATTTATAATTCTGAATTCACCAAATGATCAAGAGATAGTCTTTTCATGGCAGAGAGAACAACAGTACACCTGCTCTGTCTGGCTTCAGCTCCAACACTGAAAACGAATCTAAAACACACCCTGCAACAAACAGCCTAAAACAAAAGTAAAAAGCTGACAGATAGCCCAGCTTCACCCACTCTCTGACATCACTGATAAACACCCATTTCTTAAAGGTACATTTCTTAAACACCCATTTCTTAAAGGTACTCTCACATGACAACTATAATAATCAAAGATTACATGTGAGGCCTGAGGGAGAGAAACCCAGAACGTTGTACACTTCCAGGAGGATGGGAAGGATTTCCATGGTCACACATGGAGAGTTGAAGCTGGTCTGGAAATAAAACCTGTGGACCACCATCTTGGATTTTCAATCAATGGAGCAGCAGAAAGTGAAACTTTGAAAAATAGCTGCTGGGGAGGGCTAGAGGGTCTTCAAGGAGGAGTGCCTCATAGCACTGGGTGGCTGATTAAAGGGCAATGATCTGAAATCTATATTCCCAAACAAGGGAGAATGCACAACTGAGACATGTTAGGAGCATCATTGTTACAACAAAGGCAGTAATGAGCTATCAATGTACAAGCAATGGTGCATTGGCTAATTGGTGCCATTACTGTTGTAAGCGAGCCCTTAAAGCCACAGTCACTCACTGTTCAGTGGCAAAGCAATAATCTGAGGAGACTGGTCCTTGCTTGTGTTTTTTATTTCAATTTCAATGGATTCAACAGAGAGGAAAACGTGAATAAAATGGAAGCTGCATTTAATGTTGCCTCATCATCGCAAGGCAGACTGGAGCATGCATGACCTCGGAGTGTGGCCTTTGATATTGCAGATCCTCTGGGATGACAGAGAGTGGACGGAGATAAAGACGAGGTTAGCCTTCTCTATGTGCATCTACATCGCTCCTTGTATGCTATACTTTCACCATTCCACAATGCAGACGATTTGGGGGACTGCATAAGCCTCCATCATACATAGCCAAGAATACAAATCCTTTATACCCACAGGACTTGTCAACATGAAGTCTCGCACAGGCACTTTTACATAGAGGGTGATGCATCACTGATATCAGAGAAGAACTGAGAAGGGACACACACTGTGATGAGATGTCTTCACACAACATGGAATAGAATCACATGATGTGAGCAGCGATAAGTGGGGAATGACACAAAAATAGAATAGAATATAGAATATCGAATTTACAGTGCAGAAGAAGGCCATTCGGCCCATTGAGTCTGCACCAGCTCTTGGAAAGAGCACCCTACCCAAGCCCACACCTCCACCCTATCCCCATAACCCAGTAACCCCACCCAACACTAAGGGCAATTTTGGACACTAAGGGCAATTTATCATGGCCAATACACCTAACCTGCACATCTGTGGACTGTGGGAGGAAACCGGAGCACCCGGAGGAAACCCACGCACACACGGGGAGAATGTGCAGACTCCGCACAGACAGTGACCCAAGACGGGAATCGAACCTAACATGGATAAGTGTGAGGTCATGCATTAAGGTCGAAGAAAATGGGAAGGCAACTTATTATCTAAATGGGGAGAGACTTCGGGGTGCTCCAATGCAGAGGGATCTGGGTGTCCTCGTGCATGAGTCACAGAAAACTAGCATGCAGGTGCAGCAGGTAAGAAGGCAAGCAAATGGATTGTTGGTATTTATAGCGAAAGGAATTGAACATAAAGGTAAGGAAGTGTTGTTGCAACTATATAAGGCATTGGGGAGACCGCACCTGGAGTATTGTGCACAGTTTGGGGCCCCTTATTTGAGGAAAGATATAGTGGCATTGGAGACAGTTCAGAGGAGATTCACTCGATTGATTCCAGAGAGGAGGGGTTTGTCGTATGAGGAGAGATTGAACAGTTTAGGCCTATACTCTTGAGAGGTTAGAAGAATGAGGGGAGATCAAATTGAGGTATACAAGATGCTCAAATACATGGATAAAGTAGGCGTGGAGGAGATGCTTCCTCTTGTGGTGCATTCTAAAGTGAGAGATGATAGTTTGAGGACACAAGATAGCAAATTTAAAACAGATTTGAGGAGAAACTACTTTTCCCAAGGGTTGTGAATCTGTGAAATTCGCTAAACCATAGTGCAATGGATGCAGAGACGGTGATTAAATTTAAGGAGGGGTTAAGACAGATTTTGAATTGGTAATGGGATGAAGGGTTATGGAGAATGGGCAGGACAGTGGAGTTGAGGCCAGGTTGGGATCAGCAATGATCACATTGAAGGTGTTTAGGTTCAGGTGGCGATATTGCCTACTCCTGCTCCTAGGTCATGTATTCTAGGGAGTAGATGCTCTGGCTGATTTTGCAATCCAGCTCTTGGTCTATCGCATTATAGATAACATATGAGGTGCATATCAGCCATGGTCGAATGACAGAGCAGACTCAATGGGCCAAATGACCGAATTCTGCTTCTATACCTCATGAAATTATGGAAGGTCTGACCTCAGTTGACATCAACACAACTCATACAGAGGAGGCCTACACAATTAGAGGTGTGTGGCATGATGGCACAGTGATTAGCACTGCTGCCTCATAGCACCAGAGACCCGTGTTCAATTCTGGCCTTGGGTGACTGTGTGGAGTTTGCACTTCCTCCCCGTGTCTGCGTGGGTTTCCTCCGGGTGCTCTGGTTTCCTCCCACAGTTCAAAGATGTGCAGGTAGGTGGGCTTATGGGGTTAAGGGGATTGCATGAGGGAGTGGGCCTAGCTAGGGTACTCTTTCAGAGGGTCGGTGCAGACCCGATGGGCTAATTGACTTCTGCACTGTAGGAATTCTATGTTTCTATGTGGAATGGGTAAAATAGTATTTATATTGGTGGACAGTATGTACACGAAAATCCATGCCACTGTTGTGCTCCTTCTATAGCAGCCTGCTGGCTGCTATGCCCTGTTGTTCGTGATGACTTTGACGGTTGTCCTTTGGACTGGATGGTCCTAGCCTGCTTTGGTTCTCCTGCTGTGGGGCAGGTTTACCATCCTTGGGCTGGAGAGTTGGTGGTGAAGGGGCACCTGAAGTGAAATCAAGGTGCCCGGGCCCCACTAGTGCAGCCACTGATAGTTTCCACCAAGCTACAAATGTTGAAGTGTAACTCACTGTGCAGTGCAGGACCTTAGCCTGTGTTAACCTCCATGCCCTTATATGCAGATGCTGTGACCTCAGACCGAACGTAGAGGGTCTCCTCCATCACATAATGCAATCTGTGGAATGTAGCTGACAACCCAGAATGATATTCCATTGTCTTTTGCGTCAACTCCAACATTTGCCACAAGGCCGAGTCCAGAGGTTCATCATCTGGCTCGGACTCAGCAGAATGCTGGACTCTGAGTATCGGTGACCTTGGATGTTCCTGCTTCTACCTGATGTGGACCAGAATCTCTGCTGTGCTTACCAGCTCGTGATCCTGAGCCTGCTTTAGTTCTAGATCCCACTTAAGTTTGTGTCTGCGCTCTTGAAGGGTGTAGGTGAGAGCTGTAACTGGTCTTCATTTGTTGCATCCCTAGGATCCTCATAGATTATAGATTATCATAGAATTTACAGTGCACAAGGAGGCCATTCGGCCCATCAAGTCTGCACCGGCTCTTGGAAAGAGCACCCTACCCCAAGGTCCACACCTCCACCCTATCCCCATAACCTAGTAACCCCACCCAACACTAAGAGCAATTTTGGACACAAGGGCAATTTAGCATGGCCAATCCACCTTACCTGCACATCTTTGGACTATGGGAGGAAAACGGAGCACCCGGAGGAAACCCACGCAGACACGGGGAGGATGTGCAGACTCCGCACAGACAGTGACCCAAGCCGGTATCGAACCTGGGACCCTGGAGCTGTGAAGCAATTGTGCTATCCACAATGCTATCGTGCTGCCCGCTGAGATGTCGAGGGGACCGGAGATGAAGGGATGGATTTCGATGTCCCTAGGGTACTTGGCGTAGGTGCCAATGAAAGAGACAACCATACGCAAAAACCCGCAGGGAAAAAGGCACTATTCCTTCCCGCCGCCCCATTGTGTCTGCGGAGGGGAAAATCCCAACCACGGAATATCCTCTCAGATAAAAATGCTGAAAGAATATTGATCTAAAATAATACTGCATCAAAGCGCTGTGAGTGTGACTCTAATCTCAGGACCACAGATCGATCAGCACACAGTTATAAAACAATCCAAAGATTTCATTCAGGTATAAATTTCTTACAAATCACATAAAGAACTGGTTTAGCACAGGGCTAAATCACTGGCTTTTAAAGCAGACCAAGCAGGCCAGCAGCACGGTTCAATTCCCGTACCAGCCTCCCTGAACAGGCGCTGGAATGTGGCAACTAGGGGCTTTTCACAGTAACTTCATTGAAGCCTACTTGTGACAATAAGTGATTTTCAATTTTAGGGGCAGCACGGTAGCATTGTGGATAGCACAATCACAGCTCCAGGGTCCCAGGTTCGATTCCGGCTTGGGTCACTGTCTGTGTGGAGTCTGCACATCCT
Source organism: Scyliorhinus torazame (assembly GCF_047496885.1). Classification (NCBI taxonomy): domain Eukaryota; kingdom Metazoa; phylum Chordata; class Chondrichthyes; order Carcharhiniformes; family Scyliorhinidae; genus Scyliorhinus; species Scyliorhinus torazame. The sequence continues at coordinate 202,475,802 of NC_092710.1, forward strand.
CCCCGTGTGTGCGTGGGTTTCCTCCGGGTGCTCCGGTTTCCTCCCACAGTCCAAAGATGTGCAGGTTAGGTGGATTGGCCGTGATAAATTGCCCTTAGTGTCCAAAATTGCCATTAGTGTTGGGTGGGGTTACTGGGTTATGGGGATAGGGTGGAGGTGTTGACCTTGGGTAGGGTGCTCTTTCCAAGAGCCGGTGCAGACTCGATGGGCCGAATGGTCTCCTTCTGCACTGTAAATTCTATGAAACCAAAGTAGACAGTAATACCTCTGTTTTTATCACACTTGCATCCCTACAGCAGAATCTTCACCCAATCTTTTTTACCCACAGCACCCTGGGCTGGGGGTGCTGGGGGGCAATAATAAAAACAGAAAATGCTGGAAATACTCAGCCAATCTGGCTACATTGCTGAGTATTCACATAATTTTCTCTTCTATTTCAGATTTCCAGCATCCGCAGTATTTCACTTCCGTATGTTGAGGACAAGGGTAGTTTCAAACCATTGTCACACTGAGATCAGATAACTGCACCCACAGGCATTAATCTGGGGCCCTCTGGGTCTCTGTGCCATGGTACAACATCAGACAGAACATTCACTCACTAAGTCACCAGTGATCTTCAGAAATGTTCCTGCTCAGTTGACAATCTCACAGCTACCCAAGGGGTATGGTGCAAGCCTTGTTCAGGGATAAATAACATGCACCAATCTGTACAAGTTTTTTTCAAGGGACTATGCGTTAACGTCAGGCTGTGCACAACAGAATTTGAACTGGTTCATTATTTAAGTATAAAAAGAACCATCAGCATAATTCCAAAGGCAGTTTTGAGATTTATCTCATCTGTTCTATATTATATACCATGGGCGGGATTCTCCGATGCCGCGTCAGAGTGTCCGTGCCGCCGTGAACACCGTCGCGTTTCACGACGGCGCGAACGGGCCGCCGGCAGCATCGATTCAGGCCCCGAAAAGGGGCCAGCAGCGGCGCCGTGAGAAACACGGTGGGCATGGCTCCAGAGCGGCGGCATCATCGCGCGACACCCGGATGACGCGGTACCGCGTCATTTTATGTGCATGGTCCGTGCACAGGCCCTGACACAGGAGAGATGGCTGCCTCTCGCCGTGCCGCCCCCAGGTTCCAGGGATGCAGTGAAAGAGCGGAGGGCGATCCTGTGCCCAAGACATGGCCACCGGCACCCGGCCAGCACAGTCAGGCGCAACTGGCGTGATGTGGGCATCGCCGTTACTGCTGTGGGGCACACCCCACGTACTGGAGAGCAGTGCCGCAAGAAGCTCCACGACCTGATGAGGGCAGCCAGCGTAAGTACCCCAAGAGTTCCCCCGGGCCACACCCCACCCCTCCCCCCCACCACATGGCGCGCCCCACCCCTGCCCACGCGGGGGGGTCACCACGTTCCACCCGACCCACATGGGCACCACACACCCCCTTGCGAGCCGCCTTGGCATGGTGCCCAGTGCCCCCCCCCCAGCCATAATATTGCCAACATCTGCATGTCTTGCTGCTGACCGCCTAACTCTGATGCGCCATGCCAGGTCGGAGACGCAGCAGCAAGTGAGACTCCTTTGCCTGGCTACTCTCGCTCAGCCCCTCACCTCCCTCCTCCCCCCCTCACACTGCACATCCACACTGTCCCCTCCGCCCCCTAGCCCCCCTCACACACCACCCCCTCACATTGTCCCCTCCACCCCCTAACCCCCTCACACTCCACCCCTCACACTGCCCCCTACACCCCCTAACCCCCCTCACACTCCACCCCTCACACTGCCCCCTCCACCCTCTAACCCCCCTCACACTCCACTCCCACTCTGCCCCCCTCCACCACCTAACCCCCTTCACACTCCACCCCCTCACACTGCCCCCCTCCACCCCCCTCACACCCCCTCACTCTCCGCGTGAGTAACGATACATGCTTTATTGTGTATTCCAGGGCCAGCCGATGATCGCTCCGGCATGTCTCAAACAAGCCACCGCCTCCAGGTCCACGTCCAGCTGCCCACAGGGACGCACGCCGGGGAGGGGAAGGAAGACGGACAGGAGGCACAGGAAACGGACGCACATAGGACAGACACAAACGACAGTGACAAACTGAGGATGGACAGTCAGGGCACTGACGGCCATGAAACGGATAAAGAGAGGACGGAGCGCCAGGACAGTGACGGAGAGATTTCGGGTACTCAGGACAGTCACGCACAGAAGGGGGCAGAACAGATGTTGGACAGACCGGACAGGGCCCCTCACATGGGCTGGAGACAATGTCCATCGGTCCAAGGCTTGACCCAGGAGACCCCAGACCTGGGGTCCGATGACGACATGGACCTTGCGTCACTGCTGTCACCCACACCCTCCACCGCCGCAGATACCTGTTTTGTTATGCTCTTGACATAGCATAAGCTGCTTCCTTGATGTGCACTCTGACAAAGGAATGTTTAGACTTGGAGATAGCTTTAATCACGTTTATTAAACTATTAACAATTCTCCTACTTGGATTCGACTCTACTGTTAATCCTGCTATAGCTACTCAGACTGACAAATCAGTCTGCTACAATCCACGTGGTGGGTGTGATGTTCAATCAACCCTGTGTCTGTACTCACTGAGTGTCTCCACTGGAAAGAGAGTGAGCATGTGTGCTGTGTCCTTTTATATGGGTTGGTGTAATGCCCACCTGTGGTAGTGTCACCTCTGTGTGTATCTTGAATGCCCATTAGTCGTGTCCTATCTTACTGACCTATTGGTTGACTGTCTGTGTGTCATGTCTCTGGTGCTCCCTCTAGTGTCTAGCTAGGTGTAGTGCATGCACATTAACCCCTTGTGTATCTACAGTGATGTATATCACCACATCCCCCCTTTTTTCGTGTCACATATTTTCTGTACAGTGTTAAAGAAAATTGAACAAAAACAGGTAGATAAGTGATGCTATGTACAAGTTATGATAACTGTGATGACTAGCCAATATGAAACAAGACCAAATCATAGTTGCGATGACTTTGAGGATAAGACAATACAAAATAAAAGTTATGAGTCCAAAGTTCATGAATGTATATCGTCTAGTATAGAAGTGTCAATGGTGACATTGTCATTCCCTTGTGAACGCCATCAGTGTCCTGGTATTTGGTCATCAGGAGGTGTTCAAGTGTTCAAATCACTTCATTGACTGATTTGGAGTCCGTGTCTTTTATTTTTCGATGCTTATGGTAGCAATTCTTGATGGCATCTGTCCTGAAAGCCAGGTTGCCTGTTGGTAGTGCAGCAAACGTGAATTGGTAAGATGCATCGTCCTGCCATAGTATGTCATTGTACTGAACTGAGCAATGACAGTGTCCCTCATTTGCAGAGTTGTACCATGTTGTACAGGTCATTGTTTCATTGTTGTCGTTTCTGTCTTGATCGTTTTCGTTGTCGTTCTTATTGTCGTTCTTGTTGTTTTGTCATGCTTGTTTCCGTTTTTGTTGTTTTCGCTGTTGTTCTTGTTGCGCTGCATGTTGTTTTCGTTGTTGATGTTGCGCTCAATGAGTGTTCCGTTTGGATGATGTGAGTCATTGTCACAGTTATTGGTGTCAGCGTCCTTTGTGGTATCTGTTGTTTCCTTGAGCGTGCCGTCACTGAGTTCGCGGCGCTCCCCGTCTGGAGTCATGTCCGGCTTACTTGAATCAGCTTTGGCTTGTCGATTCTCCCCGTCTGGAGTCATTTCATTCAGGACTGCATTTGCTTGTGGAGAGGCTCGAGCGGATGAGGTGTGAATTAATGTGGTGTCACTGGAGTCACCTGTAGTCTCACTGTGATTGTCTTCTTTAACCTGTTTTAGGAGCCGCTCCCTCTCCTCCTGTGGAAATCCCATACTCTTATCCTCTGCAACCATCTGACTGCGGTGAGTTTCCAGCTCATGCAGTATTTCATACAGCACCACAGCTTCTTGCTTCACCTGAGAATGTGCTATCTCAGCCCCCAGGGTTTCCTTCTTCATGTTTAATACATCCAGCTCTTGCTGTCGAGCATCCAACTCCTGCAACACACGTTCATTAATTGCTTTCATTTTCATATATCTGGCTTGTTTGTCTTCTGCCATGTTTTTGATGATGGTATCTGTTACATTGAGCGTGTCTTCTTGAGAATTGTGAGAATGATCTGATGTTGCATTGATGTTGGTGACATCAGTCATTTGTGGTGGATTTGATCCCTCTGCTTTGCTTCCTTGGTACTCCTCTTCTAGAGTCACTTCTGGTACACTTGAATCATCTGTGATCTCTCAGTGCTCCTCTTCTGGAGTTTTTTCTGGTTCATTTGAATCACCTTTTGTTTCTTGGTGCTCCTCTTCTGGAGTTAAAATCTTCACGATTTCATTTGACGTGGTCTCTCTGGACTCATGAGTAGCCGTCCTCTGATTATTGAGTGCTTCTGTGCAGACGAGCTGAGATATGTCAGTCTCGCTGTGATCCTGCACATCCTGCATGGGAATTGTGGTTTCTTTGTCACTTGTCTCACATACAGTGGGTAGACATTCAGTGTCTTCTTGTTGGTTAAATGAGCTGGGTAGACTTTCATAGTCTTCTTCTGGTGGCTCAAATATGCTTGATAGATCTTCATGGTCTTGTTCATGCATGGCGTTCGCTATGGGGTGTTTGCTTGATTCCATTTTTGAGTCTGTCACTGAGCTGTCTATGGAGGCTTGCTTCACTCTCTTTGTGGAGGCTTGTGTCGCTCTCTTTGTGGAGGCGTGTGTCGCTCTCTTTGTGGAGGCTTGTGTCGCTCTCTTTGTGGAGGCTTGTGTCGCTCTCTTTGTGGAGGCTTGTGTCGCTCTCTTTGTGGAGGTTTGTATCGCCCTCTTTGTGGAGGCTTGTGTCGCTCTCTTTGTGGAGGCTTGTGTCGCTCTCTTTGTGGAGGCTTGTGTCGCTCTCTTTGTGGAGGCTTGTGTCGCTCTCTCTGTGGAGGCTTGTGTCACTCTCTTTGTGGAGGCTTGTGTCGCTCTCTTTGTGGAGGCTTGCGTCGCTCTCTTTGTGGAGGCTTGTGTCGCTCTCTCTGTGGAGGCTTGTGTCGCTCTCTCTGTGCAGGCTAGTGTCGCTCTCTTTGTGGACGCTTGTGTCGCTCTCTCTGTGGAGGCTTGTGTCGCTCTCTTTGTGGAGGCTTGTGTCACTCTCTTTGTGGAGGCTTGTGTCGCTCTCTCTGTGGAGGCTTGTGTCGCTCTCTTTGTGGAGGCTTGTGTCGCTCTCTCTGTGGAGGCTTGTGTCGCTCTCTCTGTGGAGGCTTGTGTCGTTCTCTTTGTGGAGGCTTGCGTCGCTCTCTTTGTGGAGGCTTGTGTCGCTCTCTTTGTGGAGGCTTGTGTCGTTCTCTTTGTGGAGGCTTGTGTCGCTCTCTCTGTGGAGGCTTGTGTCGTTCTCTTTGTGGAGGCTTGTGTCGCTCTCTTTGTGGAGGCTTGTGTCGCTCTCTCTGTGGAGGCTTGTGTCGTTCTCTTTGTGGAGGCTTGTGTCGCTCTCTTTGTGGAAGCTTGTGTCGCTCTCTTTGTGGAGGCTTGTGTCGCTCTCTTTGTGGAGGCTTGTGTCGCTCTCTTTGTGGAGGCTTGTGTCGCTCTCTTTGTGGAGGCTTGTGTCGCTCTCTCTGTGGAGGCTTGTGTCGCTCTCTTTGTGGAGGCTTGTGTCGCTCTCTTTGTGGAGGCTTGTGTCGCTCTCTCTGTGGGGGCTTGTGTCGCTCTCTCTGTGGAGGCTTGTGTCGCTCTCTTTGTGGAGGCTTGTGTCGCTCTCCTTGTGGAGGCTTGTGTCGCTCTCTTTGTGGAGGCTTGTGTCGCTCTCTCTGTGGAGGCTTGTGTCGCTCTCTTTGTGGAGGCTTGCGTCGCTCGCTTTGTGGAGGCTTGTGTCGCTCTCTCTGTGGAGGCTTGTGTCGCTCTCTTTGTGGAGGCTTGTGTCGCTCTCTCTGTGGAGGCTTGTGTCGCTCTCTTTGTGGAGGCTTGTGTCGCTCGCTTTGTGGAGGCTTGTGTCGCTCTCTCTGTGGAGGCTTGTGTAGCTCTCTCTGTGGAGGCTTGTGTCACTCGCTTTGTGGAGGCTTGTGTCACTCTCTCTGTGCAGGCTAGTGTCGCTCTCTTTGTGGAGGCTTGTGTCGCTCGTTTTGTGGAGGCTTGTGTCGCTCTCTCTGTGGAGGCTTGCGTCGCTCTCTCTGTGGAGGCTCGTGTCGCTCTCTTTGTGGAGGGTCGTGTCGCTCTCTTTGTGGAGGCTTGTGTCGCTCTCTTTGTGGAGGCATGTGTCGCTCTCTTTGTGGAGGCTTGTGTCATTCTCTCTGTGGAGGCTAGTGTCGCTCTCTTTGTGGAGGCTTGTGTCGCTCTCTTTGTGGAGGCTTGTGTCGCTCTCTTTGTGGAGGCTTGTGTTGCTCTCTTTGTGGAGGCTTGTGTCGTTCTCTTTGTGGAGGCTGGTGTCGCTCTCTTTGTGGAGGCTTGTGTCGCTCTCTTTGTGGAGGCTTGTGTCGCTCTCTTTGTGGAGGCTTGTGTCGCTCTCTCTGTGGAGGCTTGTGTCGCTCTCTTTGTGGAGGCTTGCGTCGCTCGCTTTGTGGAGGCTTGTGTCGCTCTCTCTGTGGAGGCTTGTGTCGCTCTCTTTGTGGAGGCTTGTGTCGCTCTCTCTGTGGAGGCTTGTGTCGCTCTCTTTGTGGAGGCTTGTGTCGCTCGCTTTGTGGAGGCTTGTGTCGCTCTCTCTGTGGAGGCTTGTGTAGCTCTCTCTGTGGAGGCTTGTGTCACTCGCTTTGTGGAGGCTTGTGTCACTCTCTCTGTGCAGGCTAGTGTCGCTCTCTTTGTGGAGGCTTGTGTCGCTCGTTTTGTGGAGGCTTGTGTCGCTCTCTCTGTGGAGGCTTGCGTCGCTCTCTCTGTGGAGGCTCGTGTCGCTCTCTTTGTGGAGGGTTGTGTCGCTCTCTTTGTGGAGGCTTGTGTCGCTCTCTTTGTGGAGGCATGTGTCGCTCTCTTTGTGGAGGCTTGTGTCATTCTCTCTGTGGAGGCTAGTGTCGCTCTCTTTGTGGAGGCTTGTGTCGCTCTCTTTGTGGAGGCTTGTGTCGCTCTCTTTGTGGAGGCTTGTGTTGCTCTCTTTGTGGAGGCTTGTGTCGTTCTCTTTGTGGAGGCTGGTGTCGCTCTCTTTGTGGAGGCTTGTGTCGCTCTCTTTGTGGAGGCTTGTGTCGCTCTCTTTGTGGAGGCTTGTGTCGCTCTCTTTGTGGAGGCTTGTATCGCTCTCTTTGTGGAGGCTTGTGTCGCTCTCTTTGTGGAGGTTTGTATCGCCCTCTTTGTGGAGGCTTGTGTCGCTCTCTTTGTGGAGGCTTGTGTCGCTCTCTTTGTGGAGGCTTGTGTCGCTCTCTTTGTGGAGGCTTGTGTCGCTCTCTCTGTGGAGGCTTGTGTCACTCTCTTTGTGGAGGCTTGTGTCGCTCTCTTTGTGGAGGCTTGTGTCGCTCTCTTTGTGGAGGCATGTGTCGCTCTCTTTGTGGAGGCTTGTGTCATTCTCTCTGTGGAGGCTAGTGTCGCTCTCTTTGTGGAGGCTTGTGTCGCTCTCTTTGTGGAGGCTTGTGTCGCTCTCTTTGTGGAGGCTTGTGTTGCTCTCTTTGTGGAGGCTTGTGTCGTTCTCTTTGTGGAGGCTGGTGTCGCTCTCTTTGTGGAGGCTTGTGTCGCTCTCTTTGTGGAGGCTTGTGTCGCTCTCTTTGTGGAGGCTTGTGTCGCTCTCTCTGTGGAGGCTTGTGTCGCTCTCTTTGTGGAGGCTTGCGTCGCTCGCTTTGTGGAGGCTTGTGTCGCTCTCTCTGTGGAGGCTTGTGTCGCTCTCTTTGTGGAGGCTTGTGTCGCTCTCTCTGTGGAGGCTTGTGTCGCTCTCTTTGTGGAGGCTTGTGTCGCTCGCTTTGTGGAGGCTTGTGTCGCTCTCTCTGTGGAGGCTTGTGTAGCTCTCTCTGTGGAGGCTTGTGTCACTCGCTTTGTGGAGGCTTGTGTCACTCTCTCTGTGCAGGCTAGTGTCGCTCTCTTTGTGGAGGCTTGTGTCGCTCGTTTTGTGGAGGCTTGTGTCGCTCTCTCTGTGGAGGCTTGCGTCGCTCTCTCTGTGGAGGCTCGTGTCGCTCTCTTTGTGGAGGGTTGTGTCGCTCTCTTTGTGGAGGCTTGTGTCGCTCTCTTTGTGGAGGCATGTGTCGCTCTCTTTGTGGAGGCTTGTGTCATTCTCTCTGTGGAGGCTAGTGTCGCTCTCTTTGTGGAGGCTTGTGTCGCTCTCTTTGTGGAGGCTTGTGTCGCTCTCTTTGTGGAGGCTTGTGTTGCTCTCTTTGTGGAGGCTTGTGTCGTTCTCTTTGTGGAGGCTGGTGTCGCTCTCTTTGTGGAGGCTTGTGTCGCTCTCTTTGTGGAGGCTTGTGTCGCTCTCTTTGTGGAGGCTTGTGTCGCTCTCTTTGTGGAGGCTTGTATCGCTCTCTTTGTGGAGGCTTGTGTCGCTCTCTTTGTGGAGGTTTGTATCGCCCTCTTTGTGGAGGCTTGTGTCGCTCTCTTTGTGGAGGCTTGTGTCGCTCTCTTTGTGGAGGCTTGTGTCGCTCTCTTTGTGGAGGCTTGTGTCGCTCTCTCTGTGGAGGCTTGTGTCACTCTCTTTGTGGAGGCTTGTGTCGCTCTCTTTGTGGAGGCTTGCGTCGCTCTCTTTGTGGAGGCTTGTGTCGCTCTCTCTGTGGAGGCTTGTGTCGCTCTCTCTGTGCAGGCTAGTGTCGCTCTCTTTGTGGACGCTTGTGTCGCTCTCTCTGTGGAGGCTTGTGTCGCTCTCTCTGTGGAGGCTTGTGTCGCTCTCTTTGTGGAGGCTTGTGTCGCTCTCTCTGTGGAGGCTTGTGTCGCTCTCTCTGTGGAGGCTTGTGTCGTTCTCTTTGTGGAGGCTTGCGTCACTCTCTTTGTGGAGGCTTGTGTCGCTCTCTTTGTGGAGGCTTGTGTCGTTCTCTTTGTGGAGGCTTGTGTCACTCTCTCTGTGGAGGCTTGTGTCGTTCTCTTTGTGGAGGCTTGTGTCGCTCTCTTTGTGGAGGCTTGTGTCGCTCTCTCTGTGGAGGCTTGTGTCGTTCTCTTTGTGGAGGCTTGTGTCGCTCTCTTTGTGGAAGCTTGTGTCGCTCTCATTGCGGAGGATTGTGTCGCTCCCTTTGTGGAGGCTTGTGTTGCGCTCTTTGTGGAGGCTTGTGTCGTTCTCTTTGTGGAGGCTTGTGTCGCTCTCTCTGTGGAGGCTTGTGTCGTTCTCTTTGTGGAGGCTTGTGTCGCTCTCTTTGTGGAGGCTTGCGTTGCTCTCTTTGTGGAGGCTTGTGTCGCTCTCTTTGTAGAGGCTTGTGTCGCTCTCTTTGTGGAGGCTTGTGTCGCTCTCTTTGTGGAGGCTTGTGTCGCTCTCTCTGTGGAGGCTTGTGTCGCTCTCTTTGTGGAGGCTTGTGTCGCTCTCTTTGTGGAGGCTTGTGTCGCTCTCTCTGTGGGGGCTTGTGTCGCTCTCTCTGTGGAGGCTTGTGTCGCTCTCTTTGTGGAGGCTTGTGTCGCTCTCTCTGTGGAGGCTTGTGTCGCTCTCTTTGTGGAGGCTTGTGTCGCTCGCTTTGTGGAGGCTTGTGCGCTCTCTCTGTGGAGGCTTGTGTAGCTCTCTCTGTGGAGGCTTGTGTCGCTCTCTTTGTGGAGGCTTGTGTCGCTCGCTTTGTGGAGGCTTGTGTCGCTCTCTCTGTGGAGGCTTGTGTCGCTCTCTTTGTGGAGGCTTGTGTCGCTCTCTCTGTGGAGGCTTGTGTCTCTCTCTTTGTGGAGGCTTGTGTCGCTCGCTTTGTGGAGGCTTGTGCGCTCTCTCTGTGGAGGCTTGTGTAGCTCTCTCTGTGGAGGCTTGTGTCGCTCGCTTTGTGGAGGCTTGTGTCACTCTCTCTGTGCAGGCTAGTGTCGCTCTCTTTGTGGAGGCTTGTGTCGCTCTCTTTGTGGAGGCTTGTGTCGCTCTCTCTGTGGAGGCTTGTGTCTCTCTCTTTGTGGAGGCTTGTGTCGCTCGCTTTGTGGAGGCTTGTGCGCTCTCTCTGTGGAGGCTTGTGTAGCTCTCTCTGTGGAGGCTTGTGTCGCTCTCTTTGTGGAGGCTTGTGTCGCTCTCTTTGTGGAGGGTTGTGTCGCTCTCTTTGTGGAGGCTTGTGTCGCTCTCTTTGTGGAGGCTTGTGTCGCTCTCTTTGTGGAGGCTTGTGTCATTCTCTCTGTGGAGGCTAGTGTCGCTCTCTTTGTGGAGGCTTGTGTCGCTCTCTTTGTGGAGGCTTGTGTCGCTCTCTTTGTGGAGGCTTGTGTTGCTCTCTTTGTGGAGGCTTGTGTCGTTCTCTTTGTGGAGGCTGGTGTCGCTCTCTTTGTGGAGGCTTGTGTCGCTCTCTTTGTGGAGGCTTGTGTCGCTCTCTCTGTGCAGGCTAGTGTCGCTCTCTTTGTGGAGGCTTGTGTCGCTCTCTTTGTGGAGGCTTGTGTCGCTCTCTCTGTGGAGGCTTGTGTCTCTCTCTTTGTGGAGGCTTGTGTCGCTCGCTTTGTGGAGGCTTGTGCGCTCTCTCTGTGGAGGCTTGTGTAGCTCTCTCTGTGGAGGCTTGTGTCGCTCTCTTTGTGGAGGCTTGTGTCGCTCTCTTTGTGGAGGGTTGTGTCGCTCTCTTTGTGGAGGCTTGTGTCGCTCTCTTTGTGGAGGCTTGTGTCGCTCTCTTTGTGGAGGCTTGTGTCATTCTCTCTGTGGAGGCTAGTGTCGCTCTCTTTGTGGAGGCTTGTGTCGCTCTCTTTGTGGAGGCTTGTGTCGCTCTCTTTGTGGAGGCTTGTGTTGCTCTCTTTGTGGAGGCTTGTGTCGTTCTCTTTGTGGAGGCTGGTGTCGCTCTCTTTGTGGAGGCTTGTGTCGCTCTCTTTGTGGAGGCTTGTGTCGCTCTCTCTGTGGAGGCTTGTGTCGTTCTCTTTGTGGAGGCTTGTGTCGCTCTCTTTGTGGAAGCTTGTGTCGCTCTCTTTGCGGAGGATTGTGTCGCTCCCTTTGTGGAGGCTTGTGTTGCGCTCTTTGTGGAGGCTTGTGTCGTTCTCTTTGTGGAGGCTTGTGTCGCTCTCTCTGTGGAGGCTTGTGTCGTTCTCTTTGTGGAGGCTTGTGTCGCTCTCTTTGTGGAGGCTTGCGTTGCTCTCTTTGTGGAGGCTTGTGTCGCTCTCTTTGTAGAGGCTTGTGTCGCTCTCTTTGTGGAGGCTTGTGTCGCTCTCTTTGTGGAGGCTTGTGTCGCTCTCTCTGTGGAGGCTTGTGTCGCTCTCTTTGTGGAGGCTTGTGTCGCTCTCTTTGTGGAGGCTTGTGTCGCTCTCTCTGTGGGGGCTTGTGTCGCTCTCTCTGTGGAGGCTTGTGTCGCTCTCTTTGTGGAGGCTTGTGTCGCTCTCTCTGTGGAGGCTTGTGTCGCTCTCTTTGTGGAGGCTTGTGTCGCTCGCTTTGTGGAGGCTTGTGCGCTCTCTCTGTGGAGGCTTGTGTAGCTCTCTCTGTGGAGGCTTGTGTCGCTCTCTTTGTGGAGGCTTGTGTCGCTCGCTTTGTGGAGGCTTGTGTCGCTCTCTCTGTGGAGGCTTGTGTCGCTCTCTTTGTGGAGGCTTGTGTCGCTCTCTCTGTGGAGGCTTGTGTCTCTCTCTTTGTGGAGGCTTGTGTCGCTCGCTTTGTGGAGGCTTGTGCGCTCTCTCTGTGGAGGCTTGTGTAGCTCTCTCTGTGGAGGCTTGTGTCGCTCGCTTTGTGGAGGCTTGTGTCACTCTCTCTGTGCAGGCTAGTGTCGCTCTCTTTGTGGAGGCTTGTGTCGCTCTCTTTGTGGAGGCTTGTGTCGCTCTCTCTGTGGAGGCTTGTGTCTCTCTCTTTGTGGAGGCTTGTGTCGCTCGCTTTGTGGAGGCTTGTGCGCTCTCTCTGTGGAGGCTTGTGTAGCTCTCTCTGTGGAGGCTTGTGTCGCTCTCTTTGTGGAGGCTTGTGTCGCTCTCTTTGTGGAGGGTTGTGTCGCTCTCTTTGTGGAGGCTTGTGTCGCTCTCTTTGTGGAGGCTTGTGTCGCTCTCTTTGTGGAGGCTTGTGTCATTCTCTCTGTGGAGGCTAGTGTCGCTCTCTTTGTGGAGGCTTGTGTCGCTCTCTTTGTGGAGGCTTGTGTCGCTCTCTTTGTGGAGGCTTGTGTTGCTCTCTTTGTGGAGGCTTGTGTCGTTCTCTTTGTGGAGGCTGGTGTCGCTCTCTTTGTGGAGGCTTGTGTCGCTCTCTTTGTGGAGGCTTGTGTCGCTCTCTCTGTGGAGGCTTGTGTCGCTCTCTTTGTGCTCTTTGTGGAGTCTTTCCTCGCTTGCTCTGTGGAGTCCTTCATCGCTTTCTCTATGGAGTGCTTCATCGCTCTCTCTGTGGAGTCTGTCATCGCTCTCTTTGTGGAGTCGTGCAGTGTTCTCGCTGTAGAGTCGATCTGTGTTGTCTCAATGGAGTCATTCCGTGCTCTCTGTGTGGCGTCGTCTTCGTCTTGGGTATTGCTGACATCTAATGTATCGACGATCTGCCATGGCACCATGGTATTGGATGCATCTACCATGAGAAGAGTCGTGTTGAGCTTTTCAACCATGTTGCTGATGCTGTGATCAGGATCTCCGAATAACTCAGCCATGTCTGAGCAGTATTGTGTGTATTGTTCGTTGGACAAATCATCACTTTTTGTTTCGGAGTTGTGACCGTTCTCTTCATGTTCAATGAACACATCATCTTCTTGTGTGGAGGCTGGGACCCTTCGTGGTGCGTGGACCACTCTCTGTTTCTTGTCGTCAGGCCGCAGTATAATCCTGCTCTCACGAGTCGGGATGTCATAACTGCTGGGCTGAGGATTCCCCAATCCGAAGAACACATCGTCGGGGTCTTCACGGTACAACACCTCTAGTTGCGGTTCGGCTTTGGTACTGGGGTAGCCATCTCCCAAGATGAAATCTCCGTCTGAGTCATAGTCTTCAAGGACTGTATCATCTCTTTGGGCGGTGCTAACTGCTTGTTGCAGGGTTCTGCAAAGGTTACTTTCAGCTATTGGTCGAATTTCAGGCATTGTGCTGTCGTTCCAGGTGAAAGAATCGGGTTTTACGGGGAAATTTTTTTTTCCCGTGTTTTGGGACATTTCTCCTTTAAGTGGGCATGGCCCGGGGCCTCTGACGTCACGACGCTTGTGACGTAGTGCGTAGGAAGCGATTGCGCATGCGCTGATCGCTGTTCCTTTACTTGGGGCCTTTTTCACAATTGCGCATGCGCGGCTTCTCGTGCATGCGTAAATGAGCCTTCCCGTTCTGTGTGCTCTTCGCGCAACTGCGCATGTGGAGCACCTTTTCCAAGATGGCTGCAATTCAAAACTGCCATTCGTTGCTGCAAGCCTACCTAGCGGTGAGATTTGGCGCTTCTTTTACCTTTTCTTCTTGTATGTTCCTCGCAGAATTCTCGGAATTTGTCCAGGACTGCCTGGAAGTCGCACTTGTTTTGCCCCTTTGAGTATTTGAAGGTCTGGAAGATTTTAGCTGCTTCTGGACCCGCGATGGTAAGTTGAAGCTTTATGTTTTCTGCATCCGCCATGCCATCTAGGTCGGATGCTACCAGGTAGATCTCTAATCTCTGCCTGAATGCACGCCAGTTTTCACTGAGATTGCCTTGGTACCTGAGCTGCTGTGGAACCGGAATCTCGAACATCATCTTGCCTGGCTGCTGTTACTGGGTTGTCACTGTTTGCTGAGTTGCAACTATATGGACAGCCACTCCAGGGTACCATGTTTTGTTATGCTCTTGACGCAGCATAAGCTGCTTCCTTGATGTGCACTTTGACAAAGGAAGGTTCAGACTTGGAGATCCCTTTAACACGTTTATTAAACTATCAACAATTCTCCTACTTGGATTCAACTCTACTGTTAATCCTGCTATAGCTACTCAGACTGACGAACCAGTCTGCTACAATCCACATGGTGGGTGTGATGTTCAATCAACCCTGTGTCTGTACTCACTGAGTGTCTCCACTGGAAAGAGAGTGAGCATGTGTGCTGCGTCCCTCTATATGGGTTGGTTTAATGCCCTCCTGTGGTAGTGTCACCTCTGTGTGTATCTTGAATGCCCATTGGTCGTGTCCTTTCTTACTGACGGGTTGATTGACTGTCTGTGTGCCATGTCTCTGTTGCTCCCTCTAGTGTCTAGCTAGGTGTAGTGTATGAACATTAACCCCGTGTGTATCTACAATGATGTATATCACCACAATACCCTCACCTCGGTTGGGCACATTAGTGATGAGGCTTCTGGAACACTGACTGGTGCGCACCACACAGACGAACCAGTGCAGCAGGTGGAGATAGGAGCAGCCGAGGGGCTGGACGGTCGGAGGGCAGCCCAGCCCCAGCACCCAGCTGCCACCCAGACGGTTCCTGGTTTCCTGGACTTACCAGATCCACCCACAGACCCGATGCATTTGGAAACTCAGGGAGTGCACAACGGGATGACGGCCACCTTCCAGCTCCTGCAGACGCAGCTGGAGGAGTCCATCCGCGTCCAGAAGCAGGGAGTGGTGACGGTCATGGCTGCCACCCAGATCGACACCGCACGCGTGGCGTCCGCGATGGAGGCAATGGGGGCAACGGTTTTGGCCTTGGGTCAGGTTCTGCAAGGTGTGCGGCTTCATGTGCCTGCATCATCCATGGCCCAGAACAGGGCTGCCATCTCACAGGAAGCCATGTCCCAGAGCCAGCTGTACATTGCCACCGCGCTGCGGGGTCTGGCTGAGTTTCTTCAGCCCATGGCCCAGTCTCAGCAGGCCATGGCCCAGTCTCAGCAGGCCATCGCTGAGAGCATCGGCGGCCTTGCCCACGTGCTGGATGGCGTTGCACAAGCCCAGAGGGAGGAGGCACAGTCCCAGACTGGGATGGCCCACTCCCTGAGCTCTATCGCTGCGAACGTTCAGACCCTGGTCGATGCCACAGCGGGCCTCCAGGACTGGCAGCGCCAGGTGTCAGTAGTGCCACAGGGCTTGTTTCCGCTCGCACTACCATCCCATAGTGAGGCGCAGGGGTCACCGGGCACCCCGAGGGAGGAGGAGGTACTGAGGCCCGTCCCGGTGACTCCTGCAAGGGAGGTCCCAGAGCACCATGGATCCTTGGACTCCCCCCATCCCGTACCTGGTGCATCTGGTGGGCAGCGGGCAGAACAGGGTGGTACCACGCCATCCAGCATGCCCACCGAGCAGCCTGGCCCATCCAAGCCAGGCCGCCCCAGGAAACACGCGCCGACGGGGAGCCAAGTCGCAGGGCAGGAGTCTCAGCAGTCCGCCTCCACTCCTGCTGTACCGTCTGGGGAAACACCAAGGCAGAGTGGTAGGGCCCAAAAGGCAAAGAAGTTCAACACGTAGTAAGTTGGCACGGGTGCAGGGCATAGCTTAGTTATAGGTGCTAGGGCACTTGTGTGTGAATGTCATGATTACATTCACTGTTACACCAAACCTAGATGCCTCTGTGCTATGTCCGGTGACTGAGGGGTCGTGAAGAGGGCCGAGTGGTTCTGGGGTCGAAGGTCGGTACAACGGTGCGGCCGGGTGTGTCGTCCTCCCCCCACCCCCCCCCCCAACCCCCCCACCCCACCCCCACCCCACCCCGTCGTCCTCGGAACGCCGACGCCAGCTACCCCACATGGCCATGTGATGGAGTGTCCATGACGCATACAGAGACCACCGAGGTGGAGGGTGTACCTGTGGCCATGAGTCAGACATTGTCTAACGATCCGGAGCTCACAGCTCATCGCAGAGCGGGTTGTCATCATTCAACATGGCACTGATCACACCCGCTTCCACAAGCAACTGTGTGAGACCCTCCCGTTGTGCCGCATGTGTAGGGTGCTGTGCATGTGGTGGTGTGGGAGCTAGGGTTGTCGGATGGTGCGGGAGGTGGGGGGTGCTGGGTGGTGCGTTTGGGCGGAACGGTGGTGCAAGTGCCCATGCTCAGTGAGGCCCTCCCCCCTAGTTGGTGAAACGTGCGGCGATCAATGCCTCGTGTGCTCGCTCGCCAAGCCGGTGGCGTCGTGCAGCATGCCGGCCATATCCAGGCCCCATGTCGTGTCTGTGCCCCCCCTCCTCCTCCTCTTCCTCATCGAGAGATGTCTCCCCCTCATCGGGCTCCCCCTGTGCCTCCTCCTGCTCCTCCTCCAGGACATCGCCCCTCTGCTGGGCTATGTTGTGCAGGACGCAGCACACAGCAACGATGCGGCCGACCCTCTCCGAATGGTACTGGTGGGCCCCTCCAGAGCGGTCCAGGCACCTGAAGCGCATCTTCAAGAGGCCAAAGCACCTCTCGACCACACCCGTGGTTGCTGCATGAGCCTCATTGTAGCGGGTCTCCGCGTTGGTCTGTGGCCTCCGTATAGGCGTCATCAGCCATGACTGCAATGCCTGTCGCCCAGCAACCAACCCCTCAGCCGGGGGGAGAGTGTCCCTCGAACATGGCGGGGATGAAAGATTGCGCCAATACAAATGAGTCATGAACACTGCCCGGAAACAGGGCGCAGACGTGCAGGATCTTCATGCGGTGATCGCAGACCACCTGAATGTTCATGGAGTGGGTCCCCTTTCTGTACATTAAAACGTCCCTGTTCACCGCTGGTGGCCACAGGGCGATGTGCATCCCATCAATCGCCCCATGGACCATTGGTATCCTGGCCACGGAGGTGAATCCCGTGCCCGGGCATCCTGGTGGGCACGGTCTTCTGGGAACTGGATGTACCGGTCTGCGATGGCATCCAGGGCGTCGGTGACTGCTCGGATGGACCGGTGCACCGATGCCTGGGAGATAGCGGACAGGTCCCCACTCGGCGCCTGGAACGACCCCATCGCGTAGAAGTTGAGGGCAACCGTCACCTTCACGGCCACCGGGATAGCATGTCCTCCCCTCGTTCCACGTGGTGCCAGGTGTGCCATGAGGTGGCAGATATGGGCGACGGATTCCCCACTCATCCGGAGTCTCCTCCTGCATGCCCTGCCCAGCAGGTTCTCGAAGGACATGCGATGACGGTACACTCGAAGCCTCATGGGGCGCCTCCGGTGCCTTGGCAGCACCACCTGCTCCTCCTCCTCCCCCTGCGCCCCATCAAGATCGGTATCCTCGTCCTGTGAATCCCCATCGATGTGGTGGTCATCATCCCCCCTCTCCTGCTCCTGTCTGGCGGGGGGCCCTGCAGCCTGAGCGGGTGGCACGGGGCCCTCTGCAGCCTGTCCCTCTGCTGCAACCGCCGCTGCCACAGCTGCTCTGAGCCGCCTGCGTCGACGCTGCCAAAGGGCCACCTGCAGGGCAGCGGCTCCCACCGCGGCGGCAAACATCACTGGCCGGTGCCCAAACATTTGGATCTGTCGGAGGGTGGGGGGGGGGGGGGATACAACATGTTTAAGGATGGCGCATTGACACCTCAACAGCCAGGTGCCATGAGACAGATGTGTGCCCCGTTTGGCTGGTGTCGCTGCAGACATGCAGGCACCCTGATCCCTGCCCACAGTATGGGTCCACCGCCCGGTTTTGCCCTTCCCTCCTCATTGTGCCACTGTGGGCTGGCCATGCCGCCACGGGGGCTGGCATGTGTGTCGCCTTGACCCTTCCCAGAGATGGTCTCCGTCAGCTGGGTGTTGCAGCACCTCTGGGGGGGGCTGGTCGCACACAAGGTCAAGATGTGCGGCCGCGCGGGATGGCAGCGCCAGTGGCCTTTGTCCATCAGCATGACCTCAACTTGTGGCCGTGGCTTCGCCACCGCCCTGCCATGGCAGGCCTGCTGGCATGTCATTCCTGCAAAAAAACCTCCCTCCCCAGAACATGGAGGCCCCCTGCCCTAAAAGGCACACACCCAACCACATGGCTCCCTACATCCTGCTTCACTGTCTTCACCCTAATTCATGTCTTTGTTACCTCTAGACTTGACTGTTCCAAGCTAGTACTTACTGGTTGCCCTCCCTTGTTTAATCCTTCATAAAGTGGATGTCTTAACTCATCCTATTCACCTATCACCCTTGTGATTGTTGATTTACATTATCTTCCAGTTAAGCAGTACTTTGATTTAAAATTTCTCATCCTTGTTTTCAGACTCCTCCCTAGCCTCATTCCTCCAGATGTCTCACCTAGTGTGAATACTGCCACTTCATGGAGGTGGTCTCTCAGCAGCAGTTCAGAGGCTTCATGTCTCCTAGAAGGGCTCATGAACAGGTAGGACAGCACTTGTGGCCCTAGCATACCCTTCCTGAGGGTTTTCCCTCCTATCCTTATTTTTATCTTACTTACTTAGGTGCTTGTGGAACTCAATTTCCATAACTACGGCGGTGGTGTGAGATCACTGTATTCAATCCCAATATTTTCAGAGAAGTTAATAATAACTACAACTTGAGATTGCGGAGTTGATTTTTCAGCCCACAATCGCTGTCAGAGAGAATGGCAACAGGGCGGAAAATCCAGAGCGAATTGGAAAATAGGGGGTGGGATTCTACGACCCCCACCCCCCGCCGGGTCGGAGAACTCCCGGGGTGCGGCGTGAATCCTGCCCCGCCGCTCCGACACCGGCTGCCGTATTCTCCAGTGCCAGTTTTCAGGGGGGGCTGGGGATCACGCTCCGCCGGTCGGGGACGTTGGCGGCAGCCCCCCTGGCAATCCTCCGGGCCCCGATGGGCCGAGTGGCCATCCGTTTTTGGCCAGTCCCACCGGCGTGGGTTAGATGTGGTCCCACACGGCGGGACCTGGCTGGTAGGCCGGCTGGTGCGGTCCTTGGGGGGGATCCGGCCCCAGAGGGGGCCCCCACGGTGGCCAGGCCCGCGATCGGGGCCCACCAATCTGCGGGAGGGCCTGTGCCGTGGGGGCACTCCTTCCTTCCGCGCCGGCCACTGTAGGGCTCCACCATGGCCGGCGCAGAGAAGACCCCCCCCTGCGCATGCGCTAGAATACGCCGGCCGGTCTGCGCATGCGTGGAACCACGCCGGTGGTTCTGCGCATGCGCTAACTCGCGCCGGCTGGCGTGATGTCAACCACTCTGGTGTCGGCCTGGCCCTCGGAAGTGCGGAGGATTCCGCAACTTCCGGTCGGCCCGATGCCTGAGTGGTTCACGCCGCTTTTTACGCCCGCGTCAGGCCATCGCGGGGATTCAGGAGAATCCCGCCCAGGCTCTTCCACCCGAAATAGCCAGCTAATACAAGGAAAAAATATCCCCACACCTCAGCCAACATGAATACAAAAGGAGATGCTCCAGAGGCCGTGTAGAAACAAGAAGTGGAAAAATTGAGGAGAAGCAAATGGCTGAGCCGGCAGACACAAGAGGTGACGGAACCCGGGCCTCGCCAGATCGAGAAGGACCGACCAGTCTCACAAGGACCCATCCTCACCAGAGAGTAGCTGGAGGATGTTTCTCTCCAGGGAACTGTGAGAACACAGAGAGGAGACAAAAAGCGATTTTCAGATGGCGGTCAGGGTGGTGGTCGTGGAGAACTGCCGACCATGCAGGTGGCCCTAGACAAGGCAGAGAGGCGACTAGGTGTCCAAGAAAGCACCATAAAGGAGCTAGTAAAGGCCTTAACAGACCAGAGCGACTGGATTGCCGCCCTGGAGAAGGAGATAACAAGGTTGGTCGCGACGCAAGGGCAGTCTGAGAGGAAATATTGAGGATCAGGAAAACCGATCGAGGTGCCAAAACCTACGGATTGTGGGCCATGCGGAGGAGATAGAAGGCAGGAACCCCACAGACTATGTGGCTCAAATGTTGGGCAATCTGGTGGGTAGGGGTAGCTTCCCAACCCACCAGAAATAGACAGAGTCCACCAGTCGCATCGTCCAAAGCCCAAAGCTGAAGAATAACCAAAGGTGATGATTGCTAAAATGCACCGGTATCAAAACCGGGAAAGAATCCTGCGCTTGGCGAGGCAAACGGAAAACTGCAACTGGGAAGGTCACCGGATCAGGATCTACCGGGACATTGGGGCAGACCTGGCCAAGCACCGGGCAGAGTTCAAGAGGGCAAAAGCAGTCCTGGACAAGAGCGGCAGAAAATTTGGGATGCTGCACTCGGTCAAACTCTGGGTCACATTCCAAGTCAGGGGGCACTTCTTCACGGCCCCTGCGGACGCGGACAAATTTTGGCCGGGAGAACGGGCTGGAGAAACGGCAGCAGGGACAGCGATGAAAAGACCAACCAAAGAGACTTTATTTATTTACTAGTATTTACTAATAGAGGAGGCGGTGTCGTAGTGATATTGTCGCTGGACATGCAAACCAGAAACCCAGGGTAATGCTCCGGGGACCTGGGTTTGAATCCCACCATGACAGCTGGTGGAATTTAAATTCAATAAATATCTGGAATTAAAAGTCTGATGATAACCATGAAACCATTGTCGATTATTGTAAAAACCCATCTGTATCACTAATGTCCTTTAGGGAAGGAAATCTATAACAATTACCTAGTCTGGCCGACATGTGTCTCCAGGCCCACAGCAATGTGGTTGACCCTTAACTGCCCCCTCAAGGGCAATTAAGGATGGGCAATAAATCCTGGCCCAACCTGCAATGCCCACATCCCAAGAATGAAATAAAAAATGAACCAACTTGATGAACACTTTGTGCGGGACTGCACTGCCTCGTTCTGAGGACGGGAGGTGAAAGAGAGGAAGGAAAGAATGAGGGCAGCAGAGCGCAGGAAAGGGCTGGAGAACAGCAAGTTGGGAGAACAGACAGCAGGCAACGGGTGGACACATAAAACCCCGGGAGGGGGGCCGCCACACTCGCGGGGAAGCTAGCCCGGGAAGCGTGAGGGAAAGAGGGGCCGCGACGTATCATCTGGCAAAGGGGAAGACTAGGGGAAGAAACAGAGAGAAGAGAACATGGAAGGGGGACAGCTCCAGGGGAGAGGGGGGGGAAAGAGGATGAGGACAGGGTGGAGCAAAGACAGCAAGGTCTGGCTACAACAGGCCACATGTGGAAGCCGCATGGGCCGGCCTCATGGTGAGTATGATTGATCCCAAAGGAGTCAACCTGGAACGTCAGGGGACTTAACGGCCCAGTGAAAAGATCCAGAGTCTTCGCCCAGGCGAAAAGAATGAAAGCCGACATAGTCTTCCTCCAAGAGACGCATGTGAGGCAGAAGGACCGACTGCGGATAAGGAAGAGCTGGGTGGGATCAGACCTTACCATCCCTGCTACGGGACGAGGGCTAGAGTTAGCCCTACTGTTAAATAATGTTTACTGCGATGAGGACGGTTACGGACCAAGGGGGACGGTACATCATGATCGGTGTCCGAGACTGGGCACCGATAGTCCTGCTCAACATGTACGCGCCCAACTGGGACAACGCGAGTTTATAAAGCGGACCATGGCAGAAATTCTTGACGTTGACACACACCGACTAATTATGGGGGAGGGGCTACTTTAACTGTGTACAGGACCCACGGACAGGTCAAACCCCAAAATAGGGAAGACCTCCAACATGGTAAAATACCTTGGCATATTCATGGAGCCGATGGCGGCAGTGAACCCGTGGTGCTTCACCCATTCAGGGGAGAAGGAGTTCGCCTTCTTCTCCCAGGTCCACAGTGTGTATTCACGGATCGACTTCTTTGTAGTGGGAAAATGGGTCCTTCCAGGGCTAGTAAGAGTGGAATATTCCGCGACCCTAATCTTTGACCACGCTCCACATTATATGGATGTGAGGTTGGAGACAGGCCGTGCCCAATGCCTCCATGGACGGGGACGAGATATTCTGCGAGAGAATATCACATGCCATAGACGAGTATATTACCAATAACTGGAATGGGGCAGTCTCACCCTCCGTGTTCTGGGAGGTGCTGAAAGCTGTGATCAGGGGTGAAATTATTCCTTAAGCAGCAAGAAGAAATAGGGAAAAGAGAGGACGGCTAGGCAACAACTAGTCGACTCCATACTGGAAGTAGATCGGCAATACTCCGAGGCCCCCAGCCGTAGAGCTCCTGGCGGAGAGGAAAAAGCTACAGATAGACTTTGACCTGCTCTCCACGAGGAAAGCAGTGCATCAACTCCGCCAGGCACGGGGGAACCCTGTACGAGAAAGGAGACAAAGCCAGTCGCCTGCTGGCTCACCAGCTGAGAAAGCAGGCAGCCACGAGGGAAATAGTACATATTAGACAACAAGGGCAAACTAGTAGCGGAGCCGGAAAAGGTCAACCAGGCATTTGAGACCATCTATCGGGGGCTGTACACCTCCGAGCCCCCAGCAAGGAACTTAGGGATGAAACAGTTCCTCGATGGACTGGACATGCCAGTCATGGGGGAAGACAGAAAATGGGGTCTGAATGCACCACTAGAACTGGGAGAAGTCATGGAGCATTAATTCCATGCAGGCGGGGAAGGTGACGGGACCAGACAGATTCCCAGCAGACTTCTACAAAAAATCCACAGACTCGCTGACGAGGGCCTCACTGCTGCCTACGCTAGCACAAGCCTCAATCTCGTTCAGACCCAAGAAAGACAAAGACCCAACAGAATGTGGCTCCTATAGACCCATTTCACTGCTAAACGTGGACGAAACAATACTGGCCAAGATCCTAGCCAGGAGACTGGAGCACTGCGTACCTGCGGTGGTAGCAGAAGACCAAACGGGCTTTGTCAAGGGTAGTCAGCTAACATCGAACATCATGTGCCTGAACATCATCATGACCTCATCCAGGGAGAGCACACCTGAGGTGTTCATTGGACACAGAAAAGGCTTTCAACAGAGTCGAATGGAAGTAACTCATAGAGGTACTGGAACAGTTTGCGCTAGGAACAGGGTTCACCATCTGGGCGAAACTCCTGTATAGCCCTCCCACAGCGAGCGCACGGACCAAAACCACCAGCTCTAAGTACTTCCAGCATAGTACTAGATGCCTGTTGGCCCTGCTGCTGTCTGCCCTAGCAATCGAACCACTTAGCGATCGTGCTCTGGGCGGCAAAGAATTGTAAGGGGATCCGGAGAGGAGACAGAGAGCTCAGAGTCTTGCTCTATGCAGATGACCTGCTCCTCTACATCTCAGACCCGCGAAGCAGCATGGAAGGAATTATGGCGCTCTTGAAAGAGTTTAGAACCTTCTTGGGCTACAAACTCAACCTGGGCAAAAGTGAGATCTTCGCGATGAACCCAAAAGGGGGAGGGGCAGAGCTGGAGGGAATGTCATTCAAACAAGCCCGACACAAATTCCCCAATTGGGGATCCAAATCCCCAATGACTGGACAGGGGTCCACAAATGGAACTTGACCAGCCTGGTGGAGGAAGTAAAAAAATAACCTACAGAGGTGGGACACGCTCCCACACTCCCTGGCAGGGAGAGTGCAGACGATCAAGATGTATGTACTGCCCAGGTTCCTCTTCCTACTTAGATCCATCCCACTCTACATCAACAAGGTTTTCTTCAACTCATTAGAAAAACTGATCATGGCGTATAGAATATAGTATTCGATTCTGGTCGCCACACTACCAGAAGGATGTGGAGGTTATGGAGAGGGTACAGAAAAGATTTACCAAGATGTTGCCTGGTATGGAGGGCATTAGCTATGAGGAGAGGTTGGAGAAACTTGGTTTGTTCTCACTGGAACGATGGAGGTAGAGTGGCGATCTGATAGAGGTCTACAAAATTATGAGGGGAATGGACCAAGTGGACAGTCAGAATGTTTTTCCCAGGGTGGAAGAGTCAATTACTAGCAGGCATAGGTTTGCGGTGCGAGGGGCAAGGTTTAAAGGAGATGTACACGGCAGTTTTTTTACACAGAGGGTGGTGGGAACCTGGAACTCGCTGCCGGGGGAGGCAGTGGAAGCAGGGACGATAGTGACTGTCAAGGGGCGTCTTAACAAATACATGAATAGGATGGGAATAGAGGGATATTGTTCCGGGAAGAGTGAGAGGTTTTAGTTCTGAAGAGCAGCATGGTCGGTGCAGACTTGGAGGGCCAAAGGGCCTGTTCGTGTGTTGTAATTTTCTTTGTTCTTTGTTTGTGTGGGGGGAGAGGGAACCCTAGTATCCCCAAAACTGTGCTGCAGACAATGAGAGCCATGGGGGGACTAGCACTTCCAAACCTGCAATATTACTACTAGCCTGCAACTGCGGAGAGGATAAAGGGGTGGATAAAGGAGCCAGGAGTCGAGTGGGTGCGAATGGAGGAGGGCTTCTGCATGGGACCTCCCTCTGGACCGTAGTCACTGTTGCGCTCTCATCCCCACTGAACAAACTCTCAACAAGCCCAGTGGCGATAGCAACACTCCGGTTGTGGAAGCAACTGCAGCAGCACTTTGGATTTGCCAAAATGTCGGTTAATGCAACCAGTTGCATTAACCACAGGTTCACGTCCGCTACAATGGATTCCACTTTCAGAAGGCCGAGACAGCACGGAGGGACGTTGACTGTTCTGGACTTCTACACAGACAACAGACTGACAACACTTGAGGAACCAACAGAGAAGTTCCAACTGACAGAGGGAAACAAGCTAAGATATATGCAGGTCAAAAGCTTCTTACAAAGGGAAACAAGGACATACCCATGACCACTGTAACAGTCGCTGTTCGAAGACCTACTGGACGCAGACACCTTAGGAAGGGGGGACTGCAGCAACCTGTATGGGCGACTACTGGGAAGGGCCCACAAACCTTTGGACGAGACAAGGGAAAAATGGGGACTCTGGAGCGAAGCACTGCATAGGATCAACTCCACCTCCACTTGCGCAAGCCTGATGCAGCTGAACGTGGTACACAGAGCTCACCCAACTAGAACCCGAATGAGCATGTTCTTCCCGAATGTGGAGGACAAATGTGAACGGTGCCAAGGAGGCCCGGCCAACCATGTCCACGTGTTCTGGTCTTGCTCCAGACTTATTGGGTTCTGGAAAGCCTTCTTTGAGGCAATGTCCAAGGTGGTGGGGAGGAGGGTGGAGCCTTACCCAACAGTGGCAGTCTCCGGGGTATCAGAACAGTCTGATCTCTTCATGGGGAGGAGGGCCAAAGCCCTTGCCTTTGCCTCTCTGATCGCCTACCAGGGAGTCCGGCTCAGCTGGCGATCAGCAGCACCACCCAAAGCTCCAACCTATCAGAATTTCTTCAGATGGAGAAAATTAATTTTGCCATCCGGGGGTTGAAAGAAGGCTTCCACAAAATGTGGGAGCCATTCACCCAGTTGTTCCAAGACCTGTTTGCAGCCAACAGCCAGTAAGCCAGAGGAAGTTGAAAGCCACAACACAACAACGAATGCAAATGAAAAGAGGGAACAAAGAACCATGCTCAGCAAATAGCAAAATACGCGGTGTCGCTCCAACCAAACAGGAACAAGATATAAGAGCTGAAGAGGGAAGAGGGCGCACTAGACGACTACAAGAGGTGGGGGGTCAGGAAGAAAAGGGGGATAGGAAATTTGGGGGCCCGGCTGGAAGTAAGCGCCAACGAGAACACAAAAGAAGAAGCCACCATTGTAATTAACGAAAGACAATTGCTGTGTGTGTATATATATTTGCTTTGCTTTCGATGTTCAATGTACGTTCAAACACGCACAAACAGATTCAAAAACAGCTTCTTCCCATTGTTACCAGACTCCTGAATAGCCCTCTTATGGACTGAACTGATCTCTCTACGCATCTTCTCTACTGTTGTAGCACTATACTGTGTATGCTTCACTCAATGTCATGTATTTACATTGTGTATTTATCGCATGTCCTATGTTTTTTACGTATGGAACAACCTGTCTAAACTGTACACAGAACAATACTTTTCAATGTATCCTGGTTCACGTGGAAATAAATCTAAAGGTGGCACCCTGATATCTGTGGAGCCGGGTCCGGGCTCTATCAGGCCCCATCTTACCAGAGTGAAAGCGTAAACCTCGGCACTCATTTTTATTCTTTAAGGAGGCTCAAGATCAGGAAAGAAAACTGGGGCGGGATTCTCTGACCCCCCTCAGAAATTCCCCACGGTACCAGGCCCCCTCAGAAATTCCCCACGGTACCAGGCCCCCTCAGAAATTCCCCACGGTACCAGGCCCCCTCAGAAATTCCACACGGTACCAGGCCCCCTCAGAAATTCCCCACGGTACCAGGCCCCCTCAGAAATTCCCCACGGTACCAGGCCCCCTCAGAAATTCCACACGGTACCAGGCCCCCTCAGAAATTCCCCACGGTACCAGGCCCCCTCAGAAATTTCCCATGGTAGCTACAGTGGAAGATGATTGCTAGTCATCATTGTCTACCAATCTTGATCATACAAAACCACCAGCTCCAGGATTCATCGAACCTCGCTTTGCCATGTCTTCTCGTCTTTTTCACCATGTTGTGTTCTTCATCATATCTCTTCAACTAGCTTCCACTTTGTGGTAAACCACGTTATTGTATTCATTGTATTATATTCACTGTGCTGTGTCGTACATGCCTGGGCTTGTCCAGGCTGGCTCCGCCTGTGCCTCCTCCCCTCGGGGCTTCTGTATAAAAGTGGCAAGTCTCTGCCTCCGGACCCAGTTCGGGTCCAGAGGCAGGAAGCTTGCTGTTTAGTGTATTAAAGCCTCAGTTACATTTATCACTCATCGTCTATTATTGATGGTGTATCAATTTAATACATTAAACTTCTAAAGATGGACTCTTCACTCAAGGTGAAATCCTCACTCAAGCCTGATCGCTTGCACCTGCACCCACATGTAGCTGACACTACAGCGACTTTTGAACACTGGCTAAGCTGCTTCGAGGCCTACCTCGCATCTTTCAACGAAGACTTCACGGACCTCCAGAAGAAGCAGGTCCTCCACGCACGGGTGAGCCCAAGAGTCTTTAACCTCATCAGGGACGCCCCCTCGTCGCAGAGGCGAAAACGCTGCTAAAAGGCATTATGTGAAATCCGTCAACCAGGTATATGCTAGGCACCTCCTCGCTACGAGACGGCAACGCCCTGGGGAATCACTCGCGGAATTCCTGTGCGCCTCTGTCGAAACTGTGACTGCCGGGCTATCGGCTACCCAGCATGCGGAGCTGCTGATCAGGGACGCCTATGTCGCGGGCATGCACTTGAACTAGCGTATATTAGAAGGGGGGACACTTGGCCTCCCAGAGACAGTACAACTCTCCAACTCACTTGGCCTCCCAGAACATGGGGGCCAACACCTCCGACCGTGGAGCATCCTCGTGGGCTTCGTGGGGACAGCCATCAACCGACCCGGGCGTGACACAAGCCTGTGCCGCGCAGAGGACCGCCAACGCCGGAGGCCCGAAGTGCTACTTCTGCTGCCAGTGTACTCACCCCCAACAACGCTGTCCGACATGGAACGCTACTTGTAATGGCTGTGGGAAGAAGGGCCACTTCGCAAAAGCCTGCCAGGCCCTCCCCCCTCCCCCCTAAATCTTCTAGTCCCGGCAGTGCTGCCTGCTGCCGGTCGGGGCCACCACAGCTGCCGCGCCACCCGCCATATTCGATCCATGGGCACCGCCATCTTTAACCTCAGCCGACACGTGCGACTCACGGGGGCCGCCATCTTGGACGCCATCTTGTACCTCTCCCGCCACGTGCGACTCATGGGGGCCGCCATCTTGGGACCCCTCCGCTGCCTCCCGGGAACCCAGCTCGCCCGGCTGTACTCTGGCCACCACTACCGCCGACTGGTCTGCCGACCATCTTCCGACACTCGCCTCCGCCACACTGGACCAGTACTGGCCGCACCACCTCGCGAAGTCTACAATGGCTGTCCGGATCAACAGGCACGAGACGGCCTGCCTTTTCGACACCGGGAGCACGGACAGCTTCATACACCCAGATACGGTAAGGCGCTGCTCCCTCCCCATCCTACCCGCGACCCAGAAAATCTCCCTGGCTTCCGGATCCCACGTATTGGAAATCCGGGGGTACTGTGTCACGACCCTCACTGTGTAAGGCGTAGAGTACACTAACTTTAGGTTCTACATCCTCCCCATTTCTGCGCTGCCCTATTACTGAAGCTCGACTTCCAGTGCCACCTCCAGAGCCTTACCCTAATGTTCAACGGACCCCTGCCACCCCTCTCACCATCTGTAGCCTCGCAACCCTTAAGGTCGCCCCACCCTCCCTCTTCGCAAACCTCACTCCAGACTGTAAGCCCATCGCTACTGGAAGCAGACGCTACAGTGCCCAAGACAGGGCCTTCATCAGGTCAGAGGTCCAACGACTCCTGCGAGAGGGGATCATTGAGGCTAGTAACAGCCTCTGGAGAGCCCAAGTGATGGTCATCAAGACTGGGGAGAAGCACCGGATGGTCATCGATTATATCCAGACTATCAACCGGTACACGCAGCCCTGAAGAGATGCCTGGGGTTCTTCGCTTACGATGCCCAGTGGGTCCCCAACTACGCGGGCAAGGCCCACCCACTGATCAATTCCACCATTTATCCCATGACGATTGGCCTTTGATCACATTAAAGCAGACATCGCCAAAACCGCGATGCACGCTGTGGATGAGTCCATCCCTTTCCAAGTGGAGAGTGATGCGTCGGAATTTGCTCTGGCCGCTACCCTCACCCAGGTGGGCAGGCCCATAGCTTTCTTCTCCTGTACCCTCCATGCCTCCAAAATTCGACATTTCTCCGTCAAAAAAGAGGCCCAAGCCATAGTAGAAGTTGTGAGACATTGGAGGCATTACCTGGCTGGCAGGCGATTCATTCTCCTCACTGACCAATGGTTGGTTGCTTCATGTTTAACAATACACAGCGGGGCAAAATCAAGAACGACAAGATCCTGAGGTGGAGGATCGAGCTCTCCTCCTACAGCTATGATATCTTGTATCGGCCCGGGAAACTCAATGAGCCCCCAGATGCCATGTGCCAGTGCACAAGTAGACCGACGCAGGGCCCTCCACAACGACCTCTATCACCCAGGGTTCACCCGCTTTTTCCACTTTATCAAGGCTCACAACCTGCCCTACTCCATCGAGGAGGTCAGGTCCGTGACCAGGAACTGCTAGGTCTGCACGGAGTGCAAACCACACTTCTAGCCGCCAGACAGAGCACATCTGGTAAAGGCCTCCCACCCTTTTGAGCGCTTCAGCATGGACTTCAAAGGGCCACTCCCCTCCACTGACCGTAACGTGTACTTCCTCAACATCGTTGATGAGTACTCCAGATTCCCGTTTGCCATCCCCTGCTCTGACTTGACCTCTGCCTCCGTTATCAAGGCTCTGCACAGCCTTTTCACCCTGTTCGGGTTCCACGCCTACATCCACAGTGATTGGGTCTCCTCCTTTATGAGCGACGTGTTGCGTCAGTTCCTGCTCAGCATCCAGCAGGACGACCAGCTATAACCCCCGGGGAAACGGACAGGTGGAGAGGGAGAACGCGACGGTCTGGAAGGCCGTCCTCCTGGCCCTACGGTCGAAAAATCTCCCAGTCTCCCGCTGGCAGGAGGTCCTCCCCGATACGCTCCACTCCATCCGGTCGCTTCTATGTGCAGCCACTAACCAGACTCCTCATGAGCGTATGTTTGCCTTCCCCAGGAAGTCCACCTCCGGGGTCTCGCTTCCGTCCTGGCTGACAGTCCCGAGGCCCGTTCTTCTCCACAAGCATGCGAGGAGTCATAAAACCAACCCCCTCGTCGAGAAGGTCCTTCTGCTCCATGCAAACCGCCAACATGCCTACGTGACACACCAGGACGAGCGGCAGGACATGGTCTCCCTTTGGGATTTGGCTCCTGCAGGCTTCCCGGCGACAATCACCACCACACCCCACCCTACACCATCTGCCCCCACCTCCGCCCACCTCCCTCACGAACTGACACTCGCAGGCCCACCGACAAGCACCACCACCCCCACCCATACACCGCCCCCCCTTCGCCGACTCAACATCTGGGTGAAGAAGATGACAACACAGGTCTCAACGCCGGCGCCAACACCACAGCCGGGACTGAGGCAGTTGTGGTAGTCACCACTAATGTATATATTAGGTGCTTTGTGGCAAGGCCCTGAACTACAGGTACGGGGGTAGTTCCCTGCCTGCTGGCTCTGCCCAGTAAGCGGAGTATAAATATGTGTGCTCCTCGTACAGCAGCCATTTCGCCAGTGCAATAAAGCCTTGATTGCATCCAACTCTCGTCTTTGTGTAATTGATCGTGCATCAATTTATTACCCTAGAGTTTTCAGAAGATGGACCTCCGCATCAAGCCAGATCGCCTGCAGCTGGATCCGCAATCAGGCAACGCCATAAAGTGGCAAGTCTCCGCCTCCGTCCCAGTTCGGGTCCAGAGGCAGGAAGCTTGCTGTTTAGTGCATTAAAGCCTCAGTTACGTTTATCACTCGTCGTCTATTATTGATGGTGTATCACACTTGTGCAACTTTGCCTTAGGGCAAAAGCTGTGACTTATCAATACAGGGAAGCAACTCCCTGAAACATGGATGTATAGATAACCATGCTTTGTGGTATTAGCCATAAAACTCATCTTCACCAGGAGGCACAAAATTAAACATGGGTACCTGGCCACTTCAGATTCTGGGATGATATTCTAAAAGGTGGTCAGTAAGAGTGTGAGCCAATAGCTAGTATTGCTGCCTCACAGTGCCATGGACCGGGGATCAATTCTGACCTTGGGTGACTGTGTGTGTGGAGTTTTCATGTTCTCCCCGTGTCTGCATGGATTTCCTCCAGGTACTCCGGTTTCCTCCCACAGTCCAAAGATGTGCAGGTTAGGTGGTTTGGCCATGCTGAATTCTCCCTTAATGTCCAGGGATATGCAATTTAGGTTATGGGGATACGGGGATAGGGCAGGGTGGGCGGGGGAGTGGACATGGGTCAATGCGGGTTCAATGGGCCAAATGGCCTACTTCTGTACTGTAGGGATTGTATGATTCTGTGATTCTATCTGGTGGGAGGAAAAGGGAAGCAGGGATGAGATAGTGAGAAAAAATAATGGATGCTGTCCTGATCTATTTGCAGAATGTACTACACACTTGCTGTTTGCAACATGGGATTCCTCACCCAGGTATGTGGAAGAACTCTCGACCAGTGACCAGAGGATCATACTAATATACCCCAGACATATTTGGTTTAAAGGAACTGATGCAGCATCTGGATGCAGAAACCATGATCCAGCAACGCAAAGGGGTATATTAAGAACTTTCCATCTGAAAATGTTCTTTTGTTTGTTTGTTGTTTGGTGTATTTATCACTTTTGTATTTATTTGTATTTTCGACCTTTGTATTTTGTACATGAGAAGTTTAATTTTGTACTTTATTTATAGATTCTATAAAATGTATGTTTGTATGTGGGTTAGGGAGTAGGATCGTTTGCCCAAGATTCTGAAACTTGCCCATTTGGTAGCTGGGTTAGAGTGGTATGACCCAGTTCGCTGACGCTCACTGGATCAAGAGGAGGGACTGTAGTAAAATGGCCCGATATAAAATTGGACACTTTAAATTCAGAATTGGACATTTTAATTAAACCAGTCAGCTCAGGCAGCCCGATAGGAATTCGAACACCAAATTTGAATCTACTGAACAGAGCCAGTCAGGACAATTCAGGGCCTGCCCTGTCAATAAGACCTCAGGAGATAATCGGTCCCATTCAAATGGATTGATTGTGAATTGTTCAGGCAAAGCTAGACTTTCAGGCGCCCAGTTTACCATATATGAAGTATGATTACGTGCGAACAACACACCTGGAGAGAGAGGGCAGGGGGGGGGGGGTTCCTGGTGTCCTGCAGAGTTGCAGTTGGCAACTCCATTGGATGTTGCGACCCCCACCCCAAGACCTCATTGGTTGAGGACCAGAGAACTTTCTGGAAAGACACAAAGAGGGGTATAAAGATCAATGACCCAGGACCTCCCTAGCGAAGACTTGGCGCCGAGGTAGCACAAAGATTCGATGACAGACGAGCTGGTGGAAGGAAGCAGCGAGCAAGACCCACCTTTGCAGACGAAGGACCTGCGATAACTGAGACTCAGAGAATTGGACCTGCAGCTCAACTGAGTTCATCGGCACGAGTAGTATTCAGAATCTTGGGACTGTTATTAATTGGGATAATTTAAGGGGATAGCTGTTTTTCTGTGTTTAATAATGAATTTGATCGAATCATAAACTTGTGTCTGTCCCCTGTTTATCTCGCAAATAAGGACACCTGGTTGGAACATTTGAGTAATAAACTGATGGAAGTGTCTGAGGTTTTACACAACACATGCCCTTCACGGCAAAGGAAAGTTACCAATAGAGGGATTACTACATTTTTAAAAAAAATTCAGGTTTTAAACAACCTGGATTTAAACTATTCCACCCATTAGATCATTGAGATTGTTTACCTTTTATTTATAAAATCTGTATTTCATACGAGGGCAATTGAAATAAACAGCAATACAGATAAAATACAAAAGGATTGCTCAGTTGTCGTGGAACCATGCATAATTTTAAACAACATGCTGTATTTAGTTATAAATAAACAAGCTGTAGGAGATACGGTAGTAAAAGCCCCTGCCTATCGGCTTAAACCACTGATAATATGGAGCGAGTGATAGAGGCTGAAGTCAAAGCGATCCCTCTCTCCATGCTTTGATTCCTGATTAGCAGTTGCAGAGATCCAGTGAATCCCGGGGAGACAATCAGAAGGCGTTTCATTTTGCATCGGCTTTAAAGATTCGCCTGCGAATATAAATTCAAACACTGGGTAAGGCTTCCCCGGGGCCCGCGACAATACACTGGGGGTGGGGAGGGGTACAAACTGCAACTTGTGCAATTTGAAAGCAGAAGCTCCATCATTCTGACTTTAGTAAATTGCAGCAAAATTCTTGCCCATTCTAGTTCAGCGCCTGTGCTCCATTCAATCGGGATCCAGTGTAGTGTGCAGGGCTCTATCTATAAATAGACATCCGCCAGTCCTCCCCCATTCAGAACCACACACTTGGTTCCAGTAGGTCGATAAATTAGAGTGCGCCTATTGAGCACTTCCAGCAGTCCTATACTGCTCCCTAATGCACACATGTATGGAGGGCGATGCGGTGAAAATAATACAACTATTACCGCTCAATGGCGAAACGAGGGCTGGCCTTTTCAAATGAAAAAAAAAACCCTGAATGATCAATAGTTGGCCGTCTGCTGCGAATTGCTGCAGTGTTTCCAGAGTGAGCCCCAAAAGGGGGAATGATGTGGAATAACATGTAAGCGGGGCAAAGCCAGATGTCAGATGAGCATTACAGGAAGGAAGATCCAGGGCTGGGGGATCTGCAAGAGCTGCAGGAGGATGCTGCGGCAAGTCGTGCACTCAGGGCTGAAGGGATGTTTCTACTGGTTGGGATTATTCGTGAGCAGGCATCCCGTCTTTTTCCTGACAGTCCCCTCCATCCTGTCCATTCTGTTCGGGGCGACCTTCCTTAATAAATTTCAGCGTGAAACTGACCTGGAGTTGCTGGTGTCGCCCAAGCACAGCCTGGCCAAGATCGAGAGGACCCTAGTGAACAGCCTTTTCTCCATCAACCAGTCCAAGAACAACCTGTACTCGGACCTGCACACCCCGGGCAGATACGGCCGGGTAGTACTCACCTCCCCATCGGGGGCTGATATCTTGGAGAGAGCCGATCAGATTCTGCAGATGCACAAAGCCGTGCTGGAGATGCGAGTCAACGGCTCGGGATTCAGTTATTCCTTTTCTCATATCTGTATGTTACGGAACAGCGACAAGAGGTGCGTGCTTGACGATATCATCGAAGTGTTGGAGGATCTTAGTCAAGCCGCACTGTCTAATAATACCGCACCGAGGAAGTCGCTGCGTTACCCTAATACTAAATTAAAGGTGAAAGCTAACGTTCATTTTCTGCTTTGCTTGGAGATTGTCGCTCCAAAACAGTTATTTATTTAATTCATTTCATTTTCCACATTTCCATGCTGCTGCTTTATGTCGGACGCTGCCGGATTGACGATGATTGCTTTGAATGAACCCTGCACACACACACACATTTTCCATTTGCTTCATTTTTAGACCGGGTTGTGAAAAAGATATCAGGCGGATCTCTCGCTTTACTTTTCAGTTCAGGGAATTGTTTCTCTCAATAAGCAAAAATAAACCCTCTCCATATTCGATTCCAAAACGGTCCACAAGTAAAATGAGAGCAAAATGTGCTAATTGTAAAACTGAACGGGAAGTTTGCGATACTTTCTTAGAGAACAGTATTGCACACTAGGTCAACCTGCAGTACTTCAGTGGCAATGGGGACACTGAAGGAGCTAATACTTTAAGAGGAGCTTCTTGCAACGCACCCTTGCAGCTGAATGACGTGTTGCAGAAACACGTGGTCATATCAGTCAGAATAAACAATAGCAGTGTAGATTTCGTTTAAATTACTTCAAGTCCATTTCCATGACTTTCATTCCCAATTTAACGGATAGAAAGCTGGCTAGCAGACAGGAAGCAAAGAGTTGGAATAAATGAGTCTTTTTCTGATTGGCAGGCAATGACTAGTGGGGTTCAACAGGGACCTATAATTGGACCCCAACTGTTCATATTATATATTAATGATTTGGACAAGGATACTAAATGTATTATCTCCAAATATGCAGATGAGACAAAGTTGGGTGGGAGGGTGGCTGTGAGGAGGATGCAGAGATGCTTCAGTGTGATTGAGATAGGCTGAGTGAGTGGGCATATGCTTGGCAGATGCAGTTTAATGTGGATAAATGTGAAGTTATCCACTTTGGTAGCAAAAATAGGAAGGCAGATAATTATTTGAATGGGTGTCAATTGAGAGAGGTGGATACTCAGTGAGACCTTGGTGTCCTTGTGCATCAGTCACTGAAAGGAAGTGCCCAGGTACAGCAGGCAGTAAAGAAGGCAAATGGTATGTTGGCCTTCATAGCGAGAGGATTTAAGAATAGGAATAGGTATGTTTTATTGCAATTGTATAGGGCATTGGGAGGCCACACCAGGAGTATTGCGTACTGTTTTGGTGTCCTTATCTGAGGAAAAATGTTCTTGCTATAGAGGGAGTGCAGCAAAGGTTTACCAGGCTTATTTCTGGGATGGTGGGACTGTCACATGAGGTGAGACTAAGTCAGTTAGGATTATATTCATTGGCATTTAGAAGAGTGAGAGGGGATCTTGTAGAAACTTCCAAAATTCTGACAGCATTAGACAGGGTAGATTCAGAAAGAATGGTGGGGAAGACCAGAACCAGGGGTCATAGTTTGAGGATAAGGGTAAACCTTTTAGGACTGAGGTGAGCAGAAATTTTGTCACCCAGAGAGTGGCGAACCTGTGGAATTCACTACCACAGAAAGTAGTTGAGGATAAAACATTGTGTATTTTCAAGAATGAATTAGATTTAGCTCTTGGGGCTAAAGGGGTCAAGGGATATGGGGGGAAATCAAGATCAGGGTATTGAACTTGATGATCAGCCATGATCATAATGAATGGCGGAGCCAGCTCGAAGGGCCGAATGGCCTCCTCCTCCTTCGAATTTCTATGTATATTTCTATATATGTTCAGTAATCTAGGTATTTGTTTCCCTAAAATTCAGAGCTAATGTTTATGGTGTGGAAAACAAGTCAAATATTTTCTTTCATTTACTAGAACTTCAAATTGTTCTAATGTTTGGGAGCCAGACTTAAATATCTCACCCTATTCATGGCAGACTGCTACAGAGAACAATGCAGTGCATGTTGGAAAGATCATCAGGGCAGCTACAAGGTTCTGGTGCAGCTGAAATGCATGAAGTTTGCCTTTTAAAGTATAAGCTCATGATGACTGTTAATATGTTAACATTGTATTTATCAGAATATGACCAAAAAATCAATTGTTAGTTTAAAATACTTTCTGGTGATTTATTTGCACTGTCATGTAAGGACAGTGAGAAGAAACTACCAATCAAATTTGCTTTACTTACACACAGACATTTTAGGGTATAACAGTGGAATGAAATGGGCACCCTTACAGCTGTTGTATTGTATCCTTGCAAAATATGAAAGAACGAAAATCAGTTAGTTAGGAAAAGCATGTGGAAAGTTTGCTGGTTTTACAACAGTAGTTAATGAAATAGGAAAATTCACACTGAGAATTTCTCTGTTAATTTACCATTAGTTATTCAATTATATTTCACATTCAATATTATCAGGTGTGTGTTGAATAATTCCTAAATAGAGTATGTGTGAGATTGCCGATTGTATATTGAGTGGAGAAATTTGCTAATAAGGTGTTGACCACTTTGTGGCATTAAGATATGTCTGGGATTTTTCCTTTCATGTTTAGTTTAATGCCACACGCAACATCGTACAGAAAATGGCTTCAGATCAAGGGTAATAGCATTGCTCACATCGAGACAGCGCCTCATAAATTCTTGTGAGAGAGCTCTTCAATGTGCATTTTTCCATTTAGGATGTTGAAACTGTTCTTATACTATTTGAGAGTCCTGGGAAATAAGTCTGCAATCAATAGAAAACAAGGAGTGCCTGTCATAGACGGTTTGAGCAATTGGATACCAGAAGCTAACTCACTAGAAATCT
Source organism: Scyliorhinus torazame (assembly GCF_047496885.1). Classification (NCBI taxonomy): domain Eukaryota; kingdom Metazoa; phylum Chordata; class Chondrichthyes; order Carcharhiniformes; family Scyliorhinidae; genus Scyliorhinus; species Scyliorhinus torazame. The sequence continues at coordinate 202,512,177 of NC_092710.1, forward strand.
TGATCAGTTATTATATTACATACATTAGTTTTCACAGTTGTGGTATGAGCAGAAGTTGTGAAAAAAGAACAAATTAAATTAAAGGTCTAATAAGTGTAATCCTGCAATGCACGTAGAGGTTGTCAAGAGTTTCTTTGTTCTGTGTGCATGAAGCCATTATTGTTAATCTTGGTGGTGGGTGAATGTGTCATTGGGCAAACGTTTCTGTTATGTGAAGGTGCTATCAGGAACATTTTTTCAGTGCATGAATTACCAAAAGCATGTTTTGCATTACATGCCCATGTATAGGAATGCGTGTAAATTTAAATGTGAATTCACCTGAAAAGTAAAATGGGGGGAAAAAAGTGTTTTCTTAATTCAGCTTGAAAAACTCAAATACAACTGCAGTTGGGAAATGGGAATTTAAAGACCTGTGAAAAGATACATATGTTGGAGTGAATTGAATTAAAGAAATATGGTAAAGGCAGCAAAGAGTTATGTTTATATAGCTTAATGAAGCATCCCGAGTGTTTCAGGGAGGTCTTATAATAATAATCTTTATTGTCACAAGTAGGCATACATTAACACTGCAATGAAGTTACTGTGAAAAGCCACTAGTCGCCACATTCAGGTGCCTGTTCGGGTACACGGAGGGAGAATTCAGAATGTCCAAATTACCTAACAGCACATCGTTCAGAACAGAATTGGACAGCAAACTATGTCGAGAGATATAAGGGTAGTTGCTCAAAGAGGTAGGTCGTAAGGAAGAACCTAAAGGAAAAGAGAGGAAGAGAGGCGTTTAGGGAGGGAATTTCAGAACTTAAGGCCTTAGCAATTGAAGACACATCTAACAATGATGGAACAATTAAAATCGGGATGCTAAAGAGGTTAGAATTGGAAGAGCACAGATATCTTGGAGGGCTGAGGGACTGAAGGAGATTAGAGAGAGATTTGGAGACAAGAATGAGCTTTGAAGAAGTCATATTGGACTCAAAGCTTTAACTGTTTCTCCCCCGCAGAAGCTGCCAGACCTGCTGAGTTTTTCCAGCATTTTCTGTTTTATTTCAGAATTTCAGCATCCACGGTATTTTGCTTTTATTTATAGGAGAATTTTAAAATTGATTTACGAGAAGCCAGTGGAGGTCAACGAGCACAGTGGTGGTAGATGATTGGGACTTGGTATAAGTTCAGTTAGATGTGATGTTTTTGGATAACTTCATGTTTACTGTGAGTAGATGTGACAGGTCAGCAAAGGGTGCATTGGAATTACCAAGTTCACAGGTAACAAAGGTAGTAAAATATTGGTATCACATACATTAAAATATCAGTAAAATAAAGGAATTGTAGTGCACATAGGAATCATCACTTCGGTTGTGTTAAATATTCTCCCAAGAACGCTGTAGAGGTGAAGAATTACACCATGTAAAAGATTGGCATGGAATATTATCAGAATCTTAGTCTTATCCAAAAGATGAATTGTCCCCAGGATCTTTTTCAGTAACAACAGTTTTGAAGAGTGACTGGAAATGCTAATGCATTTCAAATTTTGCTACATATGACGACAATTAACCTATTACATTTTCTATTGAGAAATTTCACTGAAACAGTGATTATGATAGTGCTGGTGGACTGGCTAATGTGGGTTACTGAGCACATTGGCATAAGGGATGTGAATTCATATGAGTGGAGGAGATACAGATTTTTATCAAGACCACTTCAGGAACTTTATCTTCCCATTTGAATATTTTCAATCATTTCTTCATAGAGTCAGGTGCAATACCTCCCCCAAATCAACTAACTCAACAACAGATATTAGGCAATGTTTAAACTAAGGGGAAAAGAAAATAGGAATAAACTGAAGAAAATTAGGTATTCAACTGCAGTGCCCTTAACCTCTATCATTATGGTTAACATTATCATCCTCCTTCGACAGTCTTTCTGAGTTTTTCACTGATCATATGATCCAATCATAACCAAGGCATCTTCGGCAATGGTTTTTCCTCCCACCCCTGCTGTCCGCTCCGGAAGCTCCGAAGGATCAATTTTTAGCCTCTACCTCTTCTTCATCTAATTCTGTCTCTTGGCAAAAACGTGCCTGTAGATATGGGGTCAGGTTCGACATGCATGCTGATAACACCCATCTTTAACTCTCTACCATCTCTCTTAACTCCTTCACTGTCTTTGTATTGTAAGACTGCTTGTCTGACATCCTACAACAATTTCCTTCAGCTGAACATATGGAAGCCAGAAGCAATGCCTTTGGTCCCGCCAATTAAGCTCTCTGTAATTGTAATTCACTTTCCTGCATAAATCATATTGATGATAGGTTCGCAACTCAGAACTTTCATTCATGCAAATGCAGACGAGGTATGCCATTATGATTCTAATACTAGTCAGTCAATCTTGCACAATATTGCGTTCAGAAAGACAGAGAATAATTATCACTGCCTTACTCATCTCTGAAGTCTTTATGTTGCTGATTCTCCCTCTGCTGTTCCTTCTGTTTCTGTCTTCTTTTCTTTGCTGCTCCTTAACTCTTTTCTTTCTTCTCTGTCCTTTTATTCTTTATCTCTTATATCCTTTCAGATGGGAGGCATAGTTGGAGACTTCAACTGGTCTCAACTTATTTTTCCTCCTGGGATGGTAGGTGTGGTAGGGAAAGGAGACAAGAAAGGCTACAGGCCTGGGTGGAGTTGGGGGTGAATTATATTAACCTGAAATTAAGGGGAATGTTAAAGAATGCTTTAAGTGTGTTGCCAACATATGTGCATTTCAAACATTTTCTGCTTTAAATATATAAGACTAGAAATTGCTCTCGATCATCGTAGTGAACGTTACGTTAAACTCAAACTATCTGGGTCGGGACTAGATTTGCTTTAGGTTCAGTTACCAGTTCCTTCATTCAGTGAACCCTATAGCAGCAGTTCACCTTTATTGTCCAATATTCAGTCATATGCTCGGGTGATCCAGGTGGATCATAAGAAAGGTTTTTCAATGTTAATGCAAAACAGATACACAAGCTCACATGTAACAGAGAGACAAATACAGTAAATATCAACCTTTTCCTAACAGTCCTCGTAGCATCAGATCATAACAAATCAGATCACATTAACCCTATTAGTGAGAATAGTAGACCTACAGATTAATGTTCTTCCTGAATCCATTCCTGAATCCATTTAGCAGTCTGCAAGAACTTTCTTTCTCTAAATCTGAATTCTTTACCAACTCTCACAAACTGTTCTTGGAAGAGCACATGATTCCTTTTTCCGTAGCTGAATAAGAAGACCAGCACTTTGACCTCTTACCTCCCCGCCTACATTCAACCCAATATGTAGTAGGGCTGGTTACTTGAAATGCCGATCAAAGCAGTGGACACCCGACCAGGAGTGGGTTCTGCAGGTCAACTGCTATTTGACTGCAAACATTGAAACATACGATTTATGAATTATTACTGTCATGGCTGGAACGTGTTAATGGCATAACTATTGTCTTTAAGTAACAATCATGATCATTTTGGTGGCGATTTGGAAGATATGACAGGGCCCCCCTTTAGTTCCAGCAGTTCCAGCATTTAAATAAGCAGCTAAAGTCCAATTTTATAAAGCTTTAAATTTTAATCAGACGATCTTTCTCAGGCATGCCAGTTGCTGTCTGATAAAAGAATTTCATTGACATAATATTTTCAACACTTCAGAATGTCCCAAATGCTGTCAAAGCTGTTTTTGAAGTTTAATCATTATTACATGTGGAAATAAGAAGCCAATTTGCACAGCAAGTGTCATAATATGCACCCATGCACATAATGAGGTAAAAGCAGGCAGTGACAGACACCCAGGTGAGCCAATCAACATACAGAACAGAACACGACTAATCACCAGACAGAACACCAGAGGGGGGCTTCCAACTATAAAACACAGGAGGCATCAGCACTCTGCCTCTTTCCACTGGTGACAACTGTAGTGACAGTTAGGGTGTACAAATCATTCAACACCTTCTACACGTGGATCAGAGCTAGCCTGGTCTAGATAGTTAATGTTAGTTTACTTAGAGTAGCAGAGAATGAACCCACAGGCAGCTGTGTGCTTCGTTACTGAAGTTCAATAAACCTTATTGAACCAACGCCTACGTTTTGTGTATGCTTGATCATTTAACTGCATCGTGTTGCAGTCCGCGTTACCCCAGGGTGATTAACACGACATGATACCAGGTGTGGCTACTGCTTCTAAGTAATTTACCTTTGAAAATTCACTGACGGACGTCCGGGTGCGGCGATGACCAGCTGAGTCGCACGTTTCGGCAGCTCCCGGTGAAACGGACTTTTGGGCTCTTGATAGGAGCCCCAACGGCAATTTTGACGGCTAAAAACACTGTGCGGTAAACCAGAAGGGAATCCCCCCTGGATACGGATGAAAAAAGGAGGAGAAAGTGGCCGGATTGCAGTGGATCCTTTAGAACAGCGGCAAGGAAGGCAAGCAAAAACCAAGATGGCGTCGGAAGGTGGCAGTTTAACATGGGGCCCTGAACAACAAGAGTTCTTGAAATGCTGTGTGGAAGAGCTCAAAAAGGAAATGAAGAAAGAGCTGTTGGCCCCGATACAACAGGCGATCGAAGGGCTAAAGGAGGAGCAAAAGACCCAGGAGCGGGAGCTTCGGGTCGTGAAGGCAAAGGCAGCCGAGAATGAGGACGACATACAGGGCCTGGTGGTGAAGACGGAGACACATGAGGCACATCAGAAACGATGTGTGGAAAGGTTGGAGGCACTGGAGAACAACGCAAGGAGGAACAACCTTCCTGAAGGTGCGGAGGGAGCGGACGTCGGGGCATATGTGAGCACGATGCTGCACTCGTTAATGGGAGCGGAGGCCCCGGCGGGTCCGTTGGAGGTGGAGGGAGCATACCGAGTGATGGCGCGAGGACCGAGAGCAGGAGAAATTCCCAGAGCCATAGTGGTGAGATTCCTCCGTTTTAAGGTTAGAGAAATGGTCCTTAGATGGGCAAAGAAAACTCGGAGCAGTAAATGGGAGAACGCGGTGATCCACGTTTATCAAGACTGGAGTGCGGAGGTGGCGAGAAGGAGGGCGAGCTTTAATCGGGCCAAGGCGGTACTTCATAAAAAGAAGATAACATTTGGAATGCTGCAACCGGCAAGACTGTGGGTCACATATCGAGGGAGGCACCACTACTTTGAGACGGCGGATGAAGCGTGGACTTTTATTGTGGAAGAAAAACTGGAATGAGCGGGTTATTAAAAAGAACGTTTGAACAAAGTGGTGGGGCGAATGTGGGGGGCGAAGAGGGGGGTTAAAAAGGGGGGAAAGAGGAGTTTTATGTACTAATCCTGCGATGTGGTAACTTTTCTCTCTTCCACAGGTGGTGGTGGGGGGAGGAGGGGAGGTGGAGGAGATGGGGCATTGGCCATTGGGGGCGGGGCCAAGGGAGAAGCGCGGGCTTGGTTCCCGCGCTATGATAATCATGGCGGGAATAGAGAAGCAGGAAGGAGGGGGCGTCGCACGGTGCGAGCCGAGGTCACGGGGGGAAGCCGAGGTCGGCCAGAGTTTGCTGACTTCTGGGAGCAACATGGGGGGAGTAATTACGCTAGCGGGGGATCTAGCGGGGGGGGGGGTGGGAGGGGGAATTACTGGGCTGCTGCTGCTGGGGAGAGGGGGGAGCTGGTATGGGAGGGGATGGGCGGGGGGGGCACCGCCTGGGGGAGATACATCTGCGTGGGAACCGGGTGAGGAGCTGGAAAAAGGGGATGGCTAATCGACAAGGGAGGGGGTAGGAAGCCCCCCAACCCGGCTGATCACGTGGAACGTGGGAGGGCTGAACGGGCCGATAAAGAGGGCACGGGTACTCGCACACCTTAAGAAACTTAAGGCAGATGTGGTTATGTTACAGGAAACGCACCTGAAACTGATAGACCAGGTTAGGCTACGCAAAGGATGGGTGGGGCAGGTGTTCCATTCGGGGCTAGATGCGAAAAACAGGGGGGTGGCTATATTAGTGGGGAAGCGGGTAATGTTCGAGGCAAAGACTATAGTGGCGGATAACGGGGGCAGATACGTGATGGTGAGTGGCAAACTACAGGGGGAGACGGTGGTCTTGGTAAACGTATATGCCCCGAACTGGGATGATGCCAATTTTATGAGGCGGATGCTAGGACGCATTCCGGACCTAGAGATGGGAAAGCTGATAATGGGGGGAGATTTTAATACGGTGTTGGAACCAGGGCTGGATAGGTCGAAGTCCAGGACTGGAAGGAGGCCGGCAGCAGCCAAGGTACTTAAAGATTTTATGGAGCAGATGGGAGGTGTAGACCCGTGGAGATTTAGCAGACCTAGGAGTAAGGAGTTCTCGTTTTTCTCCTATGTCCATAAAGTCTACTCGCGAATAGACTTTTTTGTGCTGGGAAGGGCGTTGATCCCGAAGGTGAGGGGAACGGAGTATACGGCTATAGCCATTTCGGATCACGCTCCACACTGGGTAGACTTGGAGATAGGGGAGGAAACAGGAGGGCGCCCACCCTGGAGAATGGACATGGGACTAATGGCAGATGAGGGGGTGTGTCTAAGGGTGAGGGGGTGCATTGAAAAGTACTTGGAACTCAATGATAATGGGGAGGTCCAGGTGGGAGTGGTCTGGGAGGCGTTGAAGGCGGTGGTTAGAGGGGAGCTGATATCAATAAGGGCACATAAAGGGAAGCAGGAGAGTAAGGAACAGGAGCGGTTGCTGCAAGAACTTTTGAGGGTGGACAGACAATATGCGGAAGCACCGGAGGAGGGACTGTACAGGGAAAGGCAAAGGCTACATGTAGAATTTGACTTGCTGACTACGGGCACTGCAGAGGCACAATGGAGGAAGGCACAGGGTGTACAGTACGAATATGGGGAGAAGGCGAGCAGGTTGCTGGCACACCAATTGAGGAAAAGGAGAGCAGCGAGGGAAATAGGGGGAGTGAGGGATGAGGAAGGAGAGATGGAGCGGGGAGCGGAGAGAGTGAATGGAGTGTTCAAGACATTTTATAAAAAATTATATGAAGCGCAACCCCCGGATGGGAGGGAGAGAATGATGGGCTTCTTGGATCGGCTGGAATTTCCCAAGGTGGAAGAGCAGGAAAGGGTGGGACTGGGAGCACAGATCGAGGTAGAAGAAGTGGTGAAAGGAATTAGGAGCATGCAGGCGGGAAAGGCCCCGGGACTGGATGGATTCCCAGTCGAATTCTATAGAAAATATGTGGACTTGCTCGCCCCGGTATTGACGAGGACCTTTAATAAGGCAAAGGAAAGGGGACAACTGCCCCCGACTATGTCTGAAGCAACGATATCGCTTCTCTTAAAGAAGGAAAAGGACCCGCTACAATGCGGGTCCGATAGACCTATTTCCCTCCTAAATGTAGATGCCAAGATCCTGGCCAAGGTAATGGCAATGAGAATAGAGGAATGTGTCCCGGGGGTGGTCCACGAGGACCAAACTGGGTTTGTGAAGGGGAGACAGCTGAACACGAATATACGGAGGCTGTTAGGGGTAATGATGATGGCCCCACCAGAGGGGGAAACGGAGATAGTAGTGGCGATGGATGCCGAGAAAGCATTTGATAGAGTGGAGTGGGATTATTTGTGGGAGGTGTTGAGGAGATTTGGTTTTGGAGAGGGGTATGTTAGATGGGTGCAGCTGTTGTATAGGGCCCCGATGGCGAGCGTGGTCACGAATGGACGGGGATCTGCATATTTTCGGCTCCATAGAGGGACAAGGCAGGGATGCCCTCTGTCCCCATTATTGTTTGCACTGGCGATTGAGCCCCTGGCGATAGCGTTGAGGGGTTCCAAGAAGTGGAGGGGAGTACTTAGAGGAGGAGAAGAACACCGGGTATCTTTGTATGCGGACGATTTGCTACTATACGTGGCAGACCCGGCGGAGGGGATGCCAGAAATAATGCGGATACTTGGGGAGTTTGGGGATTTTTCAGGGTATAAATTGAACATGGGGAAAAGTGAGTTGTTTGTGGTGTATCCAGGGGAGCAGAGTAGAGAAATAGAGGACCTACCGTTGAGGAAGGTAACAAGGGACTTTCGTTACCTGGGGATCCAGATAGCCAAGAATTGGGGCACATTGCATAGGTTAAATTTAACGCGGTTGGTGGAACAAATGGAGGAGGATTTCAAGAGACGGGATATGGTATCCCTGTCACTGGCAGGGAGGGTGCAGGCGGTTAAGATGGTGGTCCTCCCGAGATTCCTCTTTGTGTTTCAGTGCCTCCCGGTGGTGATCACGAAGGCTTTTTTTAAAAGGATTGAAAAGAGCATCATGGGTTTTGTGTGGGCCGGGAAGACCCCGAGAGTGAGGAAGGGATTCTTACAGCGTAGCAGGGATAGCGGGGTGCTGGCACTACCGAGCCTAAGTGAGTATTATTGGGCCGCTAATATTTCAATGGTGAGTAAGTGGATGGGAGAGGAGGAGGGAGCGGCGTGGAAGAGATTAGAGAGGGCGTCCTGTAGGGGGACTAGCCTACAGGCTATGGTGACAGCCCCATTGCCGTTCTCACCGAGGAACTACACCATAAGCCCGGTGGTGGTGGCTACACTGAAGATTTGGGGACAGTGGAGACGGCATAGGGGAAAGACTGGAGCCTTGGGGGGGTCCCCGATAAGAAACAACCATAGGTTTGCCCCGGGGGGAATGGATGGGGGATATGGAGGAACCAGAAGGACTCTCAGGGTTGTTAATATATACTGTATAATATGTATAGGTCGTTGCTACAGATAATTATATATTGGACTGTTAAATTATATTTTTGGAGAGTGTTACTTGTGATAAGGCAGTTGCCAATTAGGGTTAGTTTTCATTTTTGTTATTTATTATTTATTCATTTAAAAAAAAAATTTTTTTGTTTATAAAATCGGTCATTGTTATTTGTGTTGTTATAATATTGTGTAAAGGATGCACAATGTACTGTGTTGGTTGACCAAAAATTTTCAATAAAATATTTGTTAAAAAAAAAAAGAAAATTCACTGACGACCAGCAACTGCCTTCCAGCGGCATGGAAAAGATCCAGGCACCTCCACAACTCCGGATCTCCGGGAACCTTGGCGTCAACCAACTGGCGGATCTTCAAGCAGAATTTCGGTCTATACCTTGAGGCCTTAGCCTCGAAAGTGCGTCCGATGCCCGAAAAATCGCGTTGCAACTGTCGACTGCGGGGGACCTGGCTATCCAAATTTTCAATTCACTCACTTTTGCCGACGGTGAGGACAAGATTAAGTTTCAGACCTTCTTAGCCAAATTCGACAATCACTGTGAGGTCGAGACGAACGAAAGCTTTGAGCGTTATGTCTTCCAGCAGCGCCTTCATGGTGAGAATGAGCCTTTCCAGTCTTTTCTCACTCTTCTTCGCATTCTAGCGCAATCCTGCAACTACGGTGACACCGCTGACTCCCTCATCAGGGATCAGATCGTGTTTGGCGTCCACTCCGTCGCCCTGCGGGAGCAGCTCCTAAAAATGAAAAATATGACCCTGCCAGTGGCCATCGAGATGTGCAAAGTCCACGAACAGGCGGAAAGTCACTATTCCCGCCTTAAGTCGGCAGAGCAGGACCAACTTGCCTCCCACGAGGCTGAGAGTGTACAGGCCATCGCCCGAATGCGGTGCCTTAGCATCGATGAAGGCGGCCATTTCACGTGCTTTTCCAGGTGCCCCATGCAGGCGCACCACGGCCGGGAGAACGAAGCGGCCGAAAACTACTCTGCGCAGGTGCGAGCAGCGGCTGACCGCACTGCACATGTGCGACGACGCACTGAGTGTCACGATATCAACGTGATGACGTGCCCCTGCTGCGGCACCGCCCATTTAAAGAGGCAATGCCCTGCAAGAGGCAGGCGCTGTCTCAACTGCAAGAAGCTGGGCCATTATGCGTCTTTGTGCAGGTCTGCACCTCCGATAGGGGGCCAGCGATCCCGGTTCCAACGCAGACGCATTCGAAGTGTGCAGCAAGGGCTGCTGGATTTGTAACCTGATCCCGTCACGGATCCGGAGGATGACTGCCCGGAGTCCCCATATCGAGAGGGCTTCATCACCGTGCATGACAAGGCCTCCTCGCATTCAGCAACACACACTTCCATCCTCAATGTGGATTATGCGGACGAGTGTAGCATCCGGTTCAAGCTGGACACCGGTTCTTCGGCCAATATAATATCCCAAGCAGGTCTTGCTCGTATAGCACAATTAATTCTTGTTGTCAATTATCTAATCAATCAATCACAACCAATACGGTGTGAATGCTGACTTTAATCAGAGTTTAAGACAGAATAAAACATATCAGTTATTCAGCAAAACTGCCAGTCCAGATTGGACAGGTCAGCTGGAATGTGCAAACATTCTCTTTTTCTTTTCTCCTTACCATTGTACTTCTTGAAGTCTTCCAATCCACCCAAGAATTTTAGGCTGAAGTCAGAATGATTCCTGTATCGAGTGCCCTTCTTTTCACAGCCTACTGCAATGGCTTACTTCAAAATATGCTTTTAAAAAAAATAAATTTAGAGTACCCAATTCATTTTTTCCAATTAAGGGGCAATTTAGCGTAGTCAATCCACCTATCTTGCATATCTTTGGGTTGTGGGGGTGAAACCCACGGAAACTCGGGGAAAATGTGCAAACTCCACACAGACAGTGACCCAGAGCCGGGATCGAACCTGGGACCTCGGCGCCATGAGGCAGCAGTGCTAACCTGTGTGCCACAGTGCTGTCCTCTTCAAAACATGCTTGATACCCTTTCTCAGTGGTAAACCCTGATTTTATCGTGTCAGGACTAATTGTCCTAAACAATGGCCCCTTTTATTCAGTTTAATTTAAAATGAATGCGGCACTGTTGGAAATGCCACCTTTCAAGTAAAGAGCTACTCCAAAGCCCTGTTTTCCCTCAGCATGGATGTAAAAGATCCTATGGAACTAGCTAAAGGGGACAGGAGTCCTCCCAGTGTCCTGGACAATATTTATCCATTGGATAATTGAATCATAGAATGATGCAGCACAGAAATAAACCATTTGGTGCATCATGGCTATACTAGTTCTTTACTACTTTTTCTCCACAGTTCTGTAATTTGTTTCTCTGTAAATATTTGTCCAATTCACTTTTGAACATTAGTATTGGATCAGTTTCCACTATTCTTTCAGGAAGTACATTCTAGATCATAACAACTTGCTGTGCAGAAAATGTGTGAGGCGCACAATGGTATATCCTATCCTTTGTCTAAACCATGATATAAGAGTCCACAGTAACTTCATTGCAGTGTTAATGTAAGCTTACTTGTGACACTAATAAAGATTATTATTATTCTGTTATCACCCTGCTGTCATGGGTCTTTGTAGCCATGTCCTTACACCATCCCCAAGACTGCTTTCCTTATCTCGAGTACTGTTTCCCATGATCAATTTCATAACTCCCTTGAATATCATCCCCGACCTCCAAGCTTATTTTGAGGGGTATCATTGTTCATATTTGGCTGTTATCAGTTAGCTATACTCAGAGCTGTTCAATGGGTTGCTAATAAGCATTTAAAAGTGTTACCCTGTCTAACCATTCTCATTTCTTCACAGACTATTGAACCAGAGGGTTCGCTAAAGTAACTTCTATTCTACCTCCACACACTATTTAACATTTGGATTTCAGCCAGTTTAATTAGGCAGGGTTAAATGAAAAACATAAAACACCTTTGAAGAATATTTATTGATTTTTAAGCCTCTATCCAGTTGCCCTCCTTTATTGCAGAGGCCTCATCTGACCATGACCCCTTTTCAGGCGAGTTTTGTGAGGGCCACGAACAATCCAGCACAAGTTTTAAGGATACAAAGTAATAACATTTATTTCCAATAACATATATGTATAACAGCAGCAGCAACTTCCCTTGCTGCACACTCCTTCCTGCTGGTTCCTAAACTGGCCAGCTTTATTTATACTTGGAGTTTACTAATGGTTTTTCCGCCCCCCCCCCCCCCCTCATTGGGGAAGCTCATACTCCCACAAGATTGTGGGATTGTCATTAGTCCCCAGCCAATGGTAAGCAGGCAGGTTATAACAGTGAGCTACAGCTATCATTGCCTCAGATTAATCATTTCATTAGCTTCTTTCTAGAGAAGCTAAATTACAGCAATAACTATTACCATTCATAACTAATAAACAGATATATTGTCGGCATAATACTAATTTCTAACAACTATAATTGCGAACAGTAAATTCTAATCAATAATGCTTTTGCATTTCTGCCAAAAAGGTTATATTTTTGTCCTGAAAGTTATTGTGCTGTAATCATTCAAAGCAAACTAAATTTAAAAAGTGCATGATTGCACAAACTAGTGCAGGGAGCTGCTTTTAATTTACTCAGGTGGATCTGACGGATAGATTCTAGCCTGAAGTTTGAAAGTTGCCGTGCTGTTATTGAGCATTAAGTAAATTTCCCAATGGGTGCTGACCACTGTAACATGAATTTTCCAGTATTGCACGGTAACAAATTAAGCTCCAACATATGCATGAAAACAAAGCGAAAACAGTTTTTAAAGTTAGAGATTATAACCAATGCCAAAATTCACCCTGAATTATGTGTCATGGTTGTAGCAAAGTCTGAAATATGGCAATATTGGCATAGCCTTAAAAATTGCATTAAGCTTATTACCCACAAACCTACCCCCCATTGTAATTGCAAATATGGCAATTCCAGAGGTGCAGTGATAGGAATGTTCAAATAATCCAGTTAATGCATTCACCTCAGGAGCACCATCCTTATCTCTAAAATAAGTCGCAATTCCACCCTAGACAAGAAGCAGGCGAAGAAAATGAAAAGTTCTTTTAAAAATAGGATTTGATTATTTATTTATGAAATGTATATGCTGTTACACCTTAACTTTATCCGCAGCCAAATGGCTGAAAATAATTGTTTCATTTTTTGGTTTCTTTATTCTTTTCTGTAAAATGTATTTGTTTTTAGATTCTGTAATTCAGGTTACTTGTACAGGTGAATCCCAGCTCTTTACGTTTCATGGGAGTGCTGTCACTTACCCAATTTAGCGTGGCAATTTAATAGCATGCCCAGAGATCAAGTAGAGAACCTATGCCTATTCATTCCAGCTATTGGTTTTATCGCACAATGGTCCTTGTCTTAGGAAAGCAGCAGAATGTTTGACAATGGATTTCTTCTTAGATGTTAACGAACAAGAAATAAGGAATTAATAGCAGCAATAGTAAAATCTGTACTTTTTACAGCAGTAATTGAGGTTTGGATTTTCTATCCAGGATGTGGAACCTATTTGCGAATGTGCAAATGGGCATAACATCCACAGTGATTTCATGTCCCTTGGAGCATTCATTAACTTGAGATAAGACTTCTGCTCCCATTTTCATGTGAATGCATTGAATGTGGTAAATGAGATTAGTGAATTATAGGTGCAGATTATCATGTGGAAATGTTGTGACTAAAACAGAGAACTGACTCAAAGAAGGACAGCACTGGGTATTAAATATTCCTGGATGTCAGGAGAGGAAGGAAAGAGGGATGGGTGGCAGGATTGATTAAAGAGAACATTGCTGCGCTGGAGAGAGAGGGTGTCCCAGAGGGACCAAGGACAGAATTTACTTGGCTAGAGCTAAGGAACGATAAAAGGTACAGTCACATTGTTCGGTTTAGTTTATAGGCTACCAACTAGTGGGAAAGATGCAGAGGAAAACACTTACAAGAAAATTACAGAGTTACAAAAATTGTAGCATAGTTTAAATGGGGAATTAGAGATTGGGATAGTAGCAGTGCAAAGACCAGAGAGGGTCTGGAGCTCCTAGAGTGTGTTCAGGACATTTTCTACAGCGCTATATTTCCAGTCCTATAACAAGGGAGGCACCACCTGACCTGGTTCTTGGGAATGAGGTGGGTTGAGTGGATCAAGTGTCAATAGGAGAACACATAGGGGACAATGATCATTGTATTATAAGGTTTAGGTTGGTTATGGTAAAGTGCAAGGAACAATCCAGAGTATGAATAATTAACTGGGAGGAGCCAAATTCAACAGGGTAAGAATGGATTGTGTGGGCCGCGTGATTCCCTCGCCGGCAGGGTGGTGCCTGGTTGTGGGGAGGTGGTCGGTGAGGTGGAGGGGGGGTTGGAGTGCCAGTAGTGTGGGGTGCGTCACTCTGCATAACCACAGGCCATGGTGGGCTGTCAGTGGGGTGCGCAGAAAGGTGGCTAGCTAGCAGGCGCAGAAATGGCAGTCAATGCCTGGAGACCCTGGCCCGAGGGAGGTCACCCATCCCCTGGTCACCCCCTGCTACCCCCCCCCCTCCCCCGACCCTGGCAGATGCCCCCCCCTCCAGCACCCCACAGTCACGCCTCTGGGAATGTGTCCTGCCTCCTCTCTCTCCCTTCGCAGCCACGGCACCTGCTTCCTGATATCGTAAACCACAAGTGAAACTCGCCATCGGTAATTCCTCCTGGCAGAGGTGAGTATTGTGGAGGCCCTAGAGAATAGCAGGTCAGGCCCATTAATGATATGCCAATGGCGTTTACTGTACGTGCGGAATAGAATGCCGCTGTCAAGGCACTGACATGGTATTCTGTCAGACTCCCAGCGTTGGCCACAATTTTCAGCTCACGTGCAATTCTCCACCCAATCGCATTTCGCGATTCCGACATCGCTGGACGGAGAATCCTGGCTGTGGTAAATCAGACACTTGAAGTGTTTGAAATTGATTGGTAGGAGGCATTAGTTGGCAGCATGGGCATGCAGTGATTAGCATTGCTGCCTCACCCCACAACTCAAAGATTGCAGGTTAAGTGGATTGGCCATGCTATATTGTCCCTTAATTGGAAAAAAAAATGAACAAAGGAGGCATTGGCCAGGCTACCTGTATCAAGTTGACTTGACATCAGGACCAGATGAGATGCATCCAACCATACTGAGGAAAGTGAGATTGCGGAGGCACTGGCAAGAATTTACCATTCTTCTTTGGGAGTTGGTGACAGAGGACTGGAGAATTACAAATGTTACACCCTTCTTCAAAAAAGGCTGCAAGGACAAGTCCAAAAATGAAGTGGAATTAGCTGCCAAAGGAAATAGCCACAGACTCATCACTTGAAATCTGCAAGACTTATCTTGTAATGGTATCATTTATAGGATTTTCATCCCAGATCAGGAGATCATGCCTGGTTTAGCTCGTGCTAGCTCTGTAAATATTGGTGGAATACAGAAGTTTATCTGTGATGCTGACACAACCAGAAGCAGAAATGGGCCAATCAGTTTAACTTTAGTGATTGGAAAGCTTCTAGAACAATAATTCAGGCCAAATTTAAGTCACTTCGTCAAATGCAGGTTAATTAAGGAAAGCCAATATCAATGTGTTAAGGGCAAATCATGTTTCATAACTTGCTGGGAAATTTTGAACAAGTGACAAAGAGGGATGATGAGAGAAATGCTGTTAATGTGGTGTACATGGACTTCCAAAACAGCATTTGATAAAGTGCCACTCAATAGACCTGTGAGCAAAATCCCATGTCCAATAAGGTGTTTATCATATTTATACCTTTACAGATGGATTGAGCTCACATGGAAGCTTCTGGAACTGTCATTTATTTGTTTAAAATTGAGACTGATGAGCTAATAAGGTGGCTGCCAAGGGGTCAGGTGACGATTGCTTATTCAACGCAGGTGACCAAGCTTCTGGAAAGTTCCAAATTGAATACCAATGAGTGGAGACCTATCCCTGGACTGGACATACTGATGAATGTTATTTATGGAATTCATATCTGCTGTTCTTTGAAGCTTACTCAAAACACAGAGTCAATGGGCCCCGGGATATCATGTCTCCATGTTTGCAATTCAACAAAAGAAAGCTGACGAGACCAGTTATCCACAAGTTAAGTGTGAAATGTCATCATCTGTCTCCTATTGTATATCAATGGCCAGGTGTAATCCATTCTGTGCTGATAATGTCAATGGATCACGTGACTGAAACTGGCTTCAGAGATCCTTCCTTACTTCAAGACCCTGAAGAAACCTGGCAGACTGCTGAATCACTACTGAAGCGAGATTTTAGTCCAATTGAAGGCTTTAATGAATAAGTAGTTACCCCAGCAGCTCTGGTACAGAATGACTGCTGTGGGTGAAACACAGACTCTTATGCTCTGCCTGCTGGGTGGAACCAGCAGACAGGTTCCACCACTCATACTACAGTATAAGGTACATCCCACCTAGGTACCGCAATACCCCTAATATAGCCTACCACACATTGACAAGACAACAATTGTAGTGAAGGCTGTGCCATCTTTGCCATCAGTCATCAGTCATCAGCCAGTCTTAGAATCAAACACTGAAAATAACAGCAAGACATCATGGAGCCAAAGTACTTAACCTGTTCCAGTTTCAAAGTTCCTCTGAGCAACAACCTACTTGATATTCAAATATAAGAAACCTCATAACCCGCTATGAACCCTTCTCTTTACAAAACCCTCACTTCAATTTTAAATCATCAAATCCATTCAAGAAACCATAAACTTGCCATGTGGGTGATTGGAAATCATAAATCAGGGACTGGGTTAACTGACATCTCTAAAAGTGCACTATCTTTATCTGTTTCCAATATGTGTGTGTGTGTGTGTGTGTGTTTTTGTGCATGTGTGCATGCATGAGACAAGTGTATGGCATTGTGCAAATTAATCGTTATTGTTGCCACAAGTAGGCTTACATTAACATTGCAATTAAGTTACTGTGAAAATCCCCCAGTCGCCACATTCCAGCGCCTGTTCAGGTACACAGAGGGAGAATTCAGAATGTCCAATTCACTGAACAAGCTCGTATTTCGGGACTTGTGGGAGGAAACCGGAGCACCCGAGGAAACCCACACAGACATGGGGAGAACATGCAGACTCCTCACAGACAGTGACCGAAGCGGGAATTGAACCAGGGACCCTGGCGCTGTGAAGCAACAGTGCCGCCCAAGGTAGCAGAGTGGGTTTTTGGGGTGAATGTGTGAGAATAAAGGTGATGCTTTATTTTAGTCACAAAAACTTGCTGCTCAATTATTTAATTTGAATAGAAACTCCAAGAGTAAGAAATCACACACACCTTTCCAGACAAAACATACTGATTATGGGCACTAAGAGAGCAAGTACATTCTGCCCATGACTAAACTGGGGGAAACGAGCCATATCTGATTTTAACAGAAAATGAAAACAGTGGAAACAGTTGAAAATGAATCTGTTGAAACAAAAGCAATAGTGTTTACAGCAGTAAGCTATGAGAATATTAATATTAGAAAGTAAGATGGCTGATTTCTAAGTAAATGAATTCATGCAATAGCAGCACTTAACTTGGCTAAATTATTGGCCCTAACCAGAGAACAGCTGAAAATCATAAAGCACAGAAGCCTGAGGTATCAAAGATGCTGGCTGAGAATCTTGGCCTCAATTCAGATTTGGATCAAACAGAAAATATAAAACTTGAAACAGACCAGGTCACCTTAGCCAAAATTTACCGAGAAGAGCAAAGGCCACAGTTAAAGTTTCAGAAGGAAAAGGAGGAGAAACAATTCCAGGAACAAGAGTAGGAGTGATCTTTCCAGTTTCGAAAGAATTTTGAGCATAAATGGATAGGTAACTAAGGGCGAATGAAGCAGCTAGGGACAATTTGTCCTTACCTAGAGGGGACACTACTAGTAATTCAACTAAATCAGATCAGAAACAAGTTCTGATTTCTTGAAGTATTCCCAAGTACTGCCCCAGTTTGAAAAAGCGGATGTAGAAACCTTCTCCACAGCCTTTGAGAAAATGTCAGATCAGTTAAAGTGACTCGCAGAGTCTTGGACTCTCCAAATGCAAGGTTAGCTGATAGGGAAAGCCCACGATGTTTACTAACTGCTGTAAACATCGATGACTCTCTATGACTCTATATCTGCAAATTATGAACAGGCAAAGACTGCGATCCTAACTGCCTATGAACTCATACTGGAGGTGGATCACTAATAATTCTGGAACTCTTCTAAAAATTCCTGTCAAAGCTTCCTGGAATTCATGAAAATTAAACAGCTTGCATTTGATTGGTGGGTGCAAGTGCTCAAAAATGGCCACACATGTAAGGAATTAAGGGAAATAATCCTGTAAAAAGTGTTCAAAAATGCCTCAAACACAACCTTAAAACCCATATGGAGGGTAAGAGTTTCAAAAGCTAGAGGTATAGCAATCATAGAAGATTACTATGAATTGACCCACAAACCTTTAACTCAGAATAAACCAGGGTTTAGTAACTTTTATAAACTAGGGAGCGATAGAGAGAAGGTGGATGAAACAGAAACATGCCCCAGAGAAAAGGACAAAAGGGAAGGAAAAGCAGAGCAATCTTCCACTTTAAAAGAAAAAACATGGATGGGAAAGCAGTAAGAGCCCGCCGTGTGAGATTTTTTGTGGAAAACCTGAGCTTATTTAAGAAAATTGTTGGTATGTCAAAGAACTAACAGCAGGCATGCCAATCTATCATCATGAGATATGCCATTTACAACTTGAGCTCAGCTGTACATTCCAGAGCGTTACACAAGGTGAAAATGATAGATTTTCTAACCCAGGCCGCAGAAAACAAGATAAATACCTTCAGGAACACTGGCCGCCTTCAAACTCCGCTTGTATCAAAAGCTGCAGAGAATTCCCAGCAGAAAGCAGAACAAATACTACAGTGTTCATAAAAGAACTGACTGGCAAATGATTGAAAGTTTCCTTAGTTAAAATTTACCTGCAGAGTAAGTTGGTCACCTATATAGGAACATAGGAATTGGGAGCCGGAGTAGGTAATTCTGCTCCTCAAGCCTGCTCCGTCCTCAACTAGATCATAGCTGATCTTCGACCTCAGTGTCATTTTCCCACACTATCCCCACGCACCTTGAGATATTTAACATTTTAAAATCTATCAATCTCTGTCCTTTATTTACTCAATGGCTGAACCTTCACAGTCCTTTGTAGTAGAGAATTCTAAAGATTTCCTCAGTTTGAAATGGCCTACCTCTTATTCTTGAGAATGTGTCTCCTAGTTCCTGAACCCCCAGCCAGGGGATCATCTTTCCTACATCTACCCTATTGAGCCCTGTAAGAATTGTGTATACTTCAATAAAATCAACTCTCATTCTTCTAAACTCTAGAAATTACAGATCCAGTCTCCTTGGTGTTTCCTCATGGGACAATCCTGCCATCCCAGGAATCAATCTGGTGAAACTTTGTTGCATTCACTCTATGGCAGTTCCTTAGTTAAGCAGGCCAGAACTGTACACAATACTCCAAGTGTGATCTCACCAAGGCGTTGTACAATTATAGAAAGACTTCTTTACTCCTGTGTACAAAGTCTCTTGCAATAAAGACCATCCTAGCATTTGTCTTCTTAATAGCTTGTTACACCTGCATATTAGCTTTCAGTGGCTTATGAAAAAGAACACCCAGATATCTTTGGGTGTCACTTCCCAATCTCCATCCTTTTAACAAATACCGTGCATTTCTATTATTCATTACCAATGTGGATAACTTCATGTTTTTCCACATTATGTTCTCTCCGTGCAATCTTCTTGCTCACTTAGCCTGTCTAAATCCTCTTGAAGCCTCTTTGCATCCTTCTCACAACTCACATTCCGACCTAGTTTTATGCCATCAGCAAACTTGGAAATATTACATTTGGTCCCTGCAGCCAAATGATTGATATAGATTGTGAATAGCTGGAGCCCAAGCACTGATCCTTGTGGTACCCCACTAGTCATAGCTTGGACTGAGAATGACCTGTTTATTTCAATTCTATGTCGTCTGTTCATTAGCAAATTCTCAATCCATGCCATTATGTTACCCACAATCCCATGTGCTCTTATTTTGCTTATTAACCTTCTGAATGAAATCTTATCGAAATCTTTGTGAAAACCTAAAAGACAGCATCCACTACTGTTTCTGGGGCGGGATTCTCCGACCCCCTGCAAGGTCAGAGAATTGCCGGAGCTGGCGTGAATCCCGCCCCCGCTGGTTGCCGAATTCTCCGGCACCGGATATTCGGCGGAGGTGGGAATCGCGCCGCGCTGGTTGGCGCCCCCCCCCCCCCCCCCCCCCCCCCGGCTATTCTCCAGCCCGCGAAGGGCCGAAGTCCCACTGCTGGAACGCCTGTCCCGCCGGCGAGGATCAAACCACCTCTCTTACCGGCGGGACAAGGCTGTGCGGGCGGGCTCCGGGGTGGGGGGGGCGCGGGGCGATCTGGCCCCAGGGGGTGCCCCCATGGTGGCCTGGCCCGCGATCGGGGCCCACCGATCCGCGGGCGGGCCTGTGTCGTGGGGGCACTCTTTTCCTTCCGCCTTCGCCATGGTCTCCACTATGGCGGAGGCGGAAGAGACCCTCTCCACTGCGCATGCGCGGGGATGCCGTGAGCGGCCGCTGTCGCTCCCGCGCATGCGCCGCCGGCAAAGTCATTTCCGCGCCAGCTGGCGGGGCACCAAAGGCCTTTCCCACCAGCTGGCGGGGCAGAAATCAGTCCGGCACGGGCCTAGCCCCTCAAGGTGAGGGCTCGGCCCCTGAAGATGCAGAGAATTCCGCACCTTTGGGGCAGCGCGATGCCGGACTGATTCGCGCCGTTTGTGGCGCCGGTCAGCGGACATCGCGCCGGTTGCGGAGAATCCCGCCCCTGATGTCTGTTCTAATATATTCAACACACTCTAGCATATTTGTCAAACATGCTTTCCTTTTCATAAATCCATGTTGACTCTACCCAATCCTGACTTTATTTTTAAGTGTCCAGTTATCTCATCTTTTATAATAGCATTTTTCCTACTACTGATGTCACGATAACAACAGCTCTGTAGTTTCCTCTTTTCTCTCTCCTTCCTTTCTTAAATTGTGGTGCATCTGCTACATCGTCCTGAAATTCCAGAATTTTCTACAGCCATCTCTTCCAAAACTCTGGGATGAAGATCATCAGCTCCAGGTGGTTTATCAACTTTCTGTCCCATTAATATCTCCAGTACTACCTTTTTACTAATACTAATTATTTCAATTCCTCAGTATTGACAGTCAGGGTCATTCCGAGCTTGACAGTGTTGGGCGTGACCTATTGTTGGGCAATTCCTCAGCTGGAAATGCAACTTTGTTGCAAGAGGGTCACGAGCAGTTCCTGGAGTCTGGAAAAAATGATGGGAACAAGCAAAATGTTGCTCAGCTGCAGAGGATTGAGGAAACCCCTAACATCTATGGAGGAGGGGAGGGAATGCACTGAGTAAGGGATAAAGGGAGTAAGGATAAACCAACAGAATTTACAAGAGCTAAGATAGAGCCCGTAGAATTTAAAGCCATCAAATTTACAGCAGCCAGAGTAAGGCCTGTAGAATTTAAAAGTTTCAAAATTGAGCCAGAGGAAATGTCGGAACTGAAGCAGCAGAGTTTGAAGGAAATGCACCTGAGATTGGATTGGATTGGATTTGTATTGGATTGGATGCGGTTAGTGTAAATCTTCCACGATTTACAGAAGGACTAAGAGAGTTCTGAAGAAAGCAGACAGAAAGTGAGGGAGGTCCCTCACCTATTTGAAATGTCACAGGAGAGTTCAGTAGATGCTTAATCACCACCTGAGGACAGTAATGTCCCAGAGGACATGGGACCGATTTGGGAAAATCCATCCCCAATGTAAATGGCAACAGGGAGACAATGCACCTTAAGACAAAGAGCATTGAAGCTATTGAAGAGTTAAGGACAGCTGTGCAGTAACAATAATTCGCATAGGACATGCAACACCCTGTGAAATTCAGTTATTTCCAGCACTCAGAATTAAACTGGACACTGCACTATCTCACAGTTCATCAGAAGTCACGTGTCTGCTGGTGATAAAGTTTCCCAAGCACCACAACCAAATCTCGATAAAAATCCTAGACAACCAGACAAAACACAACTAGAAATTTTAAAAGGAAAATGGAATTGAAGGCACCTGAACCCTGAATTCATGTCTTCTTAAAGACAGTCCCTAACACCCAACAAACATTCATCCCAAGAGAGATGATGAGAAATCTAAGGTTGAAAGAAAACTGTTACAGACAATTGCACTCTAGAATTAATATATGGATCATAGAACGAATGCAGAATGTGTGACCTATTTCTCTTGCTTTACCAAGAAAGCAATGTTAAAAAAAGTAATCAAAATTCCAATTTTTTTTCTATGCAGCGGAGGTGCTTCATGCCCAGTAAAGGCATGCCATATTCATAGCTTGAAGCATGGACTGAGCTCATATAGAAGCATCTGGAACGGCTTTTTATATATTGAAAATTGATACTTTTGAACTGTTAAGATGGCTGCCAAGAGGTCAGGTGACCTTTGCTTATTCAACATAGAGGACCAAGCATCCGAAGAGTACCAAATTGAATAACCATGGGCGAGTACCTCCTCCTGAAATGGACATACCATGCCAAATGTTATCTATGGAATTCATACTTGCCATTGTTTGCATGTTTACTCAAAACACAGAGTCAAAAAATAGACTCTATTTCTCCAGGTTTGCAGTTCAACAAAGAAAAACTGATGAGACCAGTTATCCACATGTACAGTGCGAAAACCTTTGTCTCTTATTATATTTCAGTGGCCTTTTGGTTATAAGGTATTCTGGGTGGATAATGGCTGTTGGCCATGCAACCAAAACTGGCTTCTGATACAGAGATATTTTAATGCCCCAAGACCCAGGAGAGACTTGGGCAGACTACCTAAGAACACCAACTAGGCAACAGCTACAGATAAAGGCTATGCTATTTTTGCTTCTAAAAACTAAGCCATTGGACAGTCTGAAATCCAAACCATGAAACTAAATGCAAATCATTAAACAGCCAAAATACTTAACTTATTCCAGTTTTAAAGTTTATCTCAGTACTAACTTCCATCTAACTGCATAAAAGGTCACAACTGACTGTGAACACGGTTTTAAAATATCCTCAGGTCAACTTTACGTCATCAAATTGATTCAACAAACCATTGATCCGCCACTTGTGAGACCGCAAATCATAAACCAGAGACTGAATTAAATGTAAGCTGTAAAAGCACACTATCTGTATTAGTATCCAATCTTTGTATGCGTGTATGTTTGTGTGTGTGAGGGAGAGATTGTGTGTGACATTATGTTAATTCAGGGTAAATCTATGAGAATAAATAGCTGTTTTATTTTCAACTCATAAAAGCTTGCTGCTTAATTATTTAATTGGAATACACACTCCAAGGGTAAGAACAGACACATCTCTATCCAAACAAAACATACTCATGACGGGAGTATCAGAGCAAATGCTTTCTGTCAGTGAGAAAAGTAAGAGCTCCTGGAATAAAAGAAATAGCAACAAAATGGATACAAAATTGACTGATTGACAGGAAACAGAGAGTAGTGGTTAATAGATGTTTTTTGGACTGAGGAAGATTTGTAGTGATGTTCCCGTCTACCCATGCATTGGTTACTGGGGATGGCAGGACAAGTTGGGAGAGCAACGAATAAAGCATTAAGTATCCTGAAGAAAAATCTGGAATTTGGAGTCTAATGATTTGATTGTCATAAAAACCCATCTAGTTCAGGAATGTCCTTCAGGGAAGGAAATCTGTCATCCTTATCTGGTCTGGCCTACATGTGACTCCAGATCCACAGCAATGTGGTTGACTCTCAAATGCCCTCTGAAATCGAGGGCAGTTTGGGGGAGTCAATAAATGCTGGTAAAGCGAGCCACTCTCAGTTCCCATGAAACACATTTTTAAAATTGGGGATTTGATTAATGAGGGCATAGAGTGCAAAAGCAAAGAGGTTATGTTAAACCTATATAGAACACTGGTTCGGCCTCAACAGGAGTTTTCCATTCAGGTTTTGGTGCCACGTTTCAGGAAAGTATCAAGGCAGCTGAACGTGCAGAACAGATCCATGAGAATGGCTGGTGACTTGAGGAACTCCAGTTATATAGATAGATTAAAGAAATCAAGACCGTTTTCCCTGGAGCAGGATAGGTTTTTCTTGGAGCAGGGTAGGTCTACTTGAACTGCTGCTTTAGGGACCTGTCAAGATCTCTCACTTCATCAACCCCTCTTAGTATATTCCCATTTATTGTGTACTCTCTGTAACTGTTTGACCTCCCCAAATACATGACCCACACTTCTCTGTGTTAAATTCCATCTACCACTTTATCGCACGCTCCACCAACCCACCTATATCATTTTGGAGATTATAGCTATCCTCTACACTGTCCACCACTCGGCCAATCTTTGCGTCATCTGCAAATTTCCCAATCATGCTCCCCATGTTCACATCCAAATCATTAATATATGCACAAACAATAAGGGTCCCAACACTGAGCCCTGTGGAACACCACTTGAAACAACTTTCCATTTGCAAGGGCGGCCATCTCCAAGTTTCCTGTTTCCTGTTACTAAGCCAACTTTTTATCCAGTTTGCCACATTGCCCCATATCTCATGGGCTTTCACTTTCTTGACCAATCTGCCATGTGGTACTTTGTCAAATGCCTTGCTAAAATCCATGTACACAACATCCACTGTCCCACCTTCATCAACCCTTTTGTCCCTTCCTCAAATAAATCAATCAAATTTGTGAGGCAATACCTTCCTTTAACAAATCCATGCTGACTATCCCAGCCCAGTCCGTCCCTTTCCATGTGACAGTTAATCCTACCTCTCAGGATTGATTCTACTAATTTGCCCATCCCCAACGTAAGACTAGCTGGCCTATAATTGTTTGGCATTTCCTTCGATCCTTTTTTAAACAATGGAACCACATTTGCATTTCTCCAGTCCTCCAGTACCTCCCGAGTATCTACTGAGGATTGCAAAATCATTCTCGGAACATCTGCTATCTCCTCATTGACCTCCTTCAGTTGACTTGGAGACAGTCCATCTGGTCCTGGTGACTTATCAACTTTCAAGGATTCCAACTCTTTGAGTACTTCCACTCTGTTTATGATTTTCGAATTACAGCAAGGTGGCTCAGTAGGTAGCACTGTTGCCTTGCAGCGCCGAGACCCGGGTTCAATCCCCGCCCAGGGTCACTGTCCATGTGGAGTTTGCACATTATCCATGTGGAGTTTGCACATTATCCACGTGTCTGCGTGGGTCTCAACCCCACAACCCAAAGATGTGCATGGTAGGTGGATTGGCCATGCTAAATTGACCCTAAATTGGAAAATAATAATGGGGTACTCTGAAAATCCTTTGTGGTTATTGCATCCAATATCTCAGAGTGTTCCTCCTGGACTACTACATGGAGACAAAATATTCATTTAAAACACTTTCCACAGTCATCTACACACAAGCTCCCTTCTTCAGCTCTGATGTGTCCCACTTTTTTCTTAACTTTGTCCCACTTTTACCATTAATATATTGGAAAATATCTTTGAGTTTACTTTAACTTTACTTGTTAATCATTCTTCATGGTCTCTCTTTGATTTTGCTATTTCCTTTCTTACCTTTTTCCTGCACGTCCTAGGCTATCTGCAATGCTTACTCTTTGTGCCTGTCGTACACTTTGTTTTTCTGTTTGATCTTCCCCTGTATTCCTCTAGACAGCCAGAGAGGTATAGATTTCGTAACACCAGTCGTATTTTTGGAGGGGTCATGCCTACTTTGTCACCCCTGCCTCAGAGCCTGTCACCGATGATTGGGGGTGATGTGGGTAGTGCAGGGGGAGGGAAAAGATTATGTTTTCAGCCTCTGGGGTTGGAGGGGTAGCTCCTAACAAAACGGGATTGTAAAGGAGGCACCTCCTATTCTTCTCCCCGAGGTCCAAGCTGGGTTACCTGCTGGGTCTCTGATCTGTCACCTGTCATAGTTAACCACCCATTAAATAGCAGCAGAAACAGCAAGTGGCCATAAATTGGCCAATTTGCAGATTGTTGGATGGGCTGCCCAATCTCTCTCCACACCCTTGCTTGTAGGGATGTGCCGGGGACCTTGGCAGACGGGTGGGTGCCAGACAAGATGGCCATAGCATTTTGCGAGCACCCTCACCTACAAATCTGCTTGCAGTGGAGTGTAAAATTCTGCTCTAAGTTTCTTTCGGTACACAAAATAATAAATAGTTCAAAGCTGATCCATGATATAAGTAGTTTCCATACGTAACAGCTTTTTCACACTCTTAAGCTTGATTGTGGATCCTTGAAGGTTTTTGACAATCAATTTAATTTATATACATGGCCAATAAAACACACATCAGACATAATTTTGAACGCTCCTTCAAAAGGTTTGCATTTGAACGAAGTAGCTTGAACTCTCGCATGGACTTTAATCACAACCAAATTGACTAAAGTGGGTAATAATTGTATCAATTTAAATTGGGATGTTCTTTCTTTGAGTAAAGCTGCTTTCTTAGCTCCTTATACACCATACTGACTGAGATAAAAATATTTGTCGCTGCAACACCTGGTTGACATGTTGCACTCATATTTTCAACTATTCTGATCAATGGACAATTAATCCTAACGAGAAAGTTGGGGCATGATTTTCCCACTGCGTTGTGCCAGGTGCTGATCCCGTTGTGCCAGGAGCATCATGGGTGAGGCCCAAAATGGGCTTTGCACCGAGCGCAAAACTGCATGTGAGTCACCTGACCCACGGGCAACATGAAGGTTGGGGAAGTGAAGGAGCGGGGTCCTGAAAGGGGGGTTACTGAAAGGGCCATAAAGGTGAGGGGGCCCCAATGCCCTCTAGGATTGATGGGGTGGCTCACGCTCACATTTATTGATGGGGGCAGGTAGCCCCTCAGAGGTCAAGGGTTGGTGGTGTTGTCTATTTCTGCAGGCAGTCGCATTATCCATGGTGGGGGGTGTGGGGATGGCTAAAGCTCACTTTGAGATTGGTGTACCCTTTTAAAACAGGGCCCCAATCTCTGAGGAGCCAGTTTGGCTGGCGGCTTTAGTTCCCCAATGTAGAAAAAAAATTGAAGTCCCAGAAAAATGATCAATTGTGGGTCAATCCAGGTCTGGAAATCATCCAAAAAGCTGGCAGGAATCAGCCCATCAAACTCACCCAAAATTACATTTTGGGCACGATTCAGTGACCGCATTGTGTCCAGCGCGGATCGGGGCACAACGTGTGAATGGCGGGAGAGGGCAAAATCGAGAATTGCGATCCAGTTTGCAATTCACTTGGCACGTTCACAATGGCGAGTTCCAGATCTCGCCCAACAATGGTGAGAATATCATTAACCCGAATTTGGATTCATTTCAGTCTCATTAACCAGATTGAAGTCAAACGCAGCAGCCTCCAGGGAGTTACCTGACTCCCCAGCGGAAGTTTAGTACTCCTTTTCAAAAATGTGAAGCTGGCGCAACGGCTACTTTGGGGAAGTGACGAGGTAAGCAGCCAATTCCATTTTCCACATGCCGCTTCAGGGCACTGGAGCTGCTGTGCCAGTGCTCGGGGGAGTGGGGGGGCTTCTTCAGTATAGTTGGGGGTTTTAGGGGGGCTGGAGCGGTCCAGGTCCAGGGGGTCACCCCTAGGCCTGGGAGAGTGGGGGGCTGTGGGCATTGTGTATATGAGGCCTTCAAGCCATCTTTAAATATTGTGGAGACCCATGACAGGGACCTGCTGCAGCCTGTCTGTCCTCCTAAACACTTCCAGGACAGTCCTGCTGTGGCTCCTATCCTGACAGTCAATTTTACTCCCTTTAAACAGCTGATGGCTTTTCAAATGCGGGATTAGCCTTGTCAGTTGTGAGAGCACTTTACACTCCTTGGCCTGGATTCTCCGATCCCTCGCCGGGTCGGAGAATCGGCGGGGGGGCGGGGGGGGGGGAGGCGCGAGAATTGCACCACACGCTCCGGTGCCGGGCCGCCGATTCTCCGGCGACTGGAGAATCAGCGGCAATCGCGCATGCGGGGTTGCCGCCGCGCCGGTCAGGGGATGTTAAAAGCGGCCCCCCAGCGATTCTCTGCACTCGACGGGCCGTGTGCCCGCCGAGTTCTGCCGAGTCCCACCGGCATGGATTACGTATGGTCCTACCCGGCAAGACCTCGGAGCTCTGGCTGCGGGGGCCGTCCTGGTGGAAGGGGGGGGGGGGGGGATCCGACTCCGGGGGCGGGGCCTCCACGATAGCCAGGCCCGCGATTGGGGCCTACCGATCGGTGGGCAGGCTAATTCCGGGGGGGGGGGGCCTATGTTCCTCTGCGCTGGGTCCCTGTAGGGCCCCTCCATATTGCCCGGGGGCCGGCGCGGAGATGGCAACCCACGCGCATGCGCGGACCCGCGCCGGCCATGGCATGAGCATGCATGGACCCGCGCTGGCCACGGTGCACGTGCGCGGACATGCACCGGCCGTGGCGCGCAGGCTTTCGAGCGCACAGCACTCCGGCGCTGTACTAGCCCCCGTTGACGCCAGCGTCACTCGAGCGGTTTTTTTTTTAATAAGCATTTTATTGAGGTATTTTTGGTGTAGTAACAACAAAATAAGCAATATCCATGAAAACATAAACATAGTGCAAAAGCCATTTGCTGACAATTAATTTTCCGCAAAGAAGTCGACAAATGGTTGCCACCTCCGGGTGAACCCTAACAGTGACCCTCTCAAGCCGAACTTGATTTTCTCCAAACAGAGAAAGCTAGCCACGTCCGATAGCCAGGTTCGGGGGCTTTGAGTCCCTCCCAAAAATCGCCACCTCTGGACTCAGCGCCATCCTTGTTTTTAACACCGTGGACATGACGTCCCGCAAACCCCTGCCAAAATCCCCTGAACATGTGGACATGGTTCGCCGGTCCTCCCGCACATTTTGCGCACCTGTCCTCCACCCCAAAGAATCAGCTAATCCGGGCCACTGTCATGTGAGCCCGGTGAACAACCTTAAATTGCTCGCGCGCGGTTTTGATTCCGGCGTCAACACTTAGCCGGGATTTCAGAGAATCCCGGCCCTTAACTCTCAAGTGCCTCCTTGAAGGAACAGGTGTCATCCGTGTCTAAGAGGATGATTAGCACACTGCATGTCCAGAAACCTTCAATGCCTGAATAGTATGTCTGAACGCTAAGAACTCAGGACATAGCAACAGCTGCCAACAATCAAACACTAAAGAGCTGGGCTTCACCACTGAGGATTGTCTCGCAGCCAAAGGGTAACTGTGTGGATGACCGGAGGGCAGCTGAGTACGGTCTCCTTAATGTTCCCGGCAGAGGTCTGTGGTCTAGGGATACCTGATGTGGCCGGGGGTGAGTGTGCAGAGCAAGGTTTGCCAGCAGAACTGGCTTGCTGAAAGAGGGCATGACACATAAGGGTAGGGGAGGCTTTGGGGCTAATAGGGTCCCAGGATGGAAGCCCTAACTGATTGTCAGACTCTCTCCTTCTCCAATTCTTTCCAGACAAAAACATGTTTGCTGGCGTGGATCCCGCGGAGGCTGCCCTCGCTGTGCTGGTGGCAGGTGAGGCGGACAGACGCAACAGCAACACAGGCTGGAGGCAGCACTCCATGTCTGAGGGCTGCTGCACACCCTGAAGACCGAGCCGCCCTTCAGGCTAAGGAGGGGGCCAGAAGGGAAAGCCAGCGAAGGCCCAAAGTGTACAAGCATTGTTGATCCTTTCATGAGCTGACAGACAGCATATGCCGCAGGAGACTGTGTCTCAACAAGGATACAGTACGGCATTGGTGCCACATCCTCGTGGACATAGCACCTATGGAGGAGGACACCCACTCCCGGTGGCCTTGAACGTCACTGCAGCCCTTACCTCCATGCCGCGAGGTCATTCCAGTACTTAAGCGGAGACCTGTGGGTCATCCACCCACAGGTGCATTCGGGTGGTGGCGGATGCTTTGTATGCCTGGGCATCAGGTTATATCGCCTTCGACCTGGACCAGGCCCACCAAGCTGCCCAGGCTGCAGGTTTCACCGCCATTGCTGGGATGCCCCAAGTCCAGGGGACAATTGGTGGCATGCATGTTTCCCTGTGAGCACCGAGGCATCAGGGTGTACCCTATCTTACAAGAAAGGGGGTCCACTCCCTGAATGTTCAGATCATGTGCGACCACCACTTCAGAATCATGCACGTGTGTGCTGGCTTCCCCGGAAATGTGCGTGGAAGCAACATCCTGGGGGGAGACCCCCGGTGTCTTCGAGGATCACCCTTGGATGGCAGGACATTGAGCAGTGCATTGATCTACTGGAAATGCGATTCAGATGCCTGGACCACTCTGGTGGTGCCCTGCAGTACACATCTCAGAGGGTCTCCCATTTTGTGGTGGACCGTTGTACTCTCCACAATCTGGCACTGTAGCGGTGCGACATGCTGGAGGAGGAGGAACAGAGGTGGAGGGACATGTGGCCTTGTCTGAGGAGGAGAGGTGAAGGGACATGTGGCCTTGTCTGAGGAGCAGAGGTGGAGGGACATGTGGCCTTGTCTGAGGAGAAGAGGTGGAGGGACATGTGGCCTTGTCTGAGGAGGAGGCGGAGGGACATGTGATCTTGTCTGAGGAGGAGGCGGAGGGACATGTGATCTTGTCTGAGGAGGAGGTGGAGGGACCTGCGGCCTTGTCTGAGGAGGAGGACAAGGAGGAGGAGGCAGACCAGGAGGGGTTGGAGAATGACCTTGAAGAGAAGCTGGAGGATGGAGAACAGGCTCAGGCAAGGATCCGACATTCCAAGAGGAACAAGGGGGCCATCATCAACTCCAGCTTCTCGTAGGACAAGGCTGTGATCATCAGCTCAACATCTCCCCCATCCCCCACCGTATCCCACCACTATATTTCCCCCACATTCCCCTCCAATCCACCCCCTACTTCCACCACCCCTCCCCGACCACCCTGTTCCACCCTCTAAGGGTCCATGTAACATCACTCCAGAGTGTTGGTACTGTCCGCAGATCACTATCAAAGGGAGGAGAGTGATGATCACTCACTGTGAGGAAAGCTCTGGTGCTCCGGGGGATCTGATGAAGTTTGACTGCAGTGCTCTCAAGCTCATCCTCATGACGAGACTGCATTGGGGGCTTTTAATCTTGGACAACTATGCTGGGGAGGGCGGGGGCATGGCTGGAGGAGATAGAGTCAGGGGTGCGGGCAGGCCAGCTGTGAAGATTAACGTGACAGGGACTTCATGTCTATCAGATGTGACATGTCTTAAGAGTGAACATTTTAATATTACAGATTTCCATTCCCCCCAGCTACAGACAGTGACCTCACCTCTCAGTGCTCCTCACTCTTCTTTTGTGGTCTAGTGCTATGTCTAGGCGTGTTCCCAGGATGCACATTAGAGGTAGACGCAGCCTGCTGCTTTCCCCACCCTGTGACTTTTGATGCCCTTGGTGGATGTTCTCTGGAGGGCCTGGAACTGGAGGGCCCCTGCCGACTTACCCTGTTCTGCCCATTGCCCTTGAGATGCACCGGTGTCTGAAGGGGGGGATTCATAGAACTGAAGACCACCATAGTCTACTTGGTGGTAGGTCCCGTGTTGGGCTCCAGTGTTTCTTCCTCCCTGAGGCCCTGGGTGACTCCATGGGACAGTAGGGCAGCTGGAGTGATCTATAAAAGCCTCTGAGTCATCTGGCTTTGCCAGTCCTGAAGGCTGATTGTCTGCACAATGATGTTGACATCTTCACCGATGGTCCTCAGTAACTGGGCCATTCCCTGGAGTGCCTCAGCAATGTCCACCTGTGTCTGGGACATGTTATCATTAACTGGGACATGATATCAAGGCCCTCTATCATGGTCGTCACAGACTAAGCCATGCTTTGGACACTATCACTCAAGGCATGGACGTCGTGCTCGAGGCTTTCCAGTACGGTCGAAACCCTAGCAGTGTTGGTCTGGGTGCCATACATTATTGGTATCATCTCCTGCACCTGAAGGCTTTCGGAGTCCCCTAATCAGCCTTGTAGTCTCTGGAATATTACTGACACCCCTTCCTGAATCTCACGGTTCTGGCCTGTCATCTGCATCAGCTCTGGGAGAACCTTGACCTGAGACTCGGCATCTCGTTGGGACACAGCTGTGTGCAGACCTCTGACTGTTGTCTCCCTTGGATGTTCCTGCCTCCATCTGATATGCATCAGCAGCAGTGTGGTGCTCACCAGATAGTGCTCCCAAAGCTGTGTACTAATGTCGCCCATGTGTATCTCTGTGCTGGTGGAAGATACGGGTGATATTTGTGACACATCACCGATGTTCTCCCTGGAGTTCTCCTCCGAAGTGTTCACTTGGGTGGCGGTCGGGGGGAGTCCAACTCCAGATGGCCCAGCTTCTCAGATGGAGATCCTGCAAGAAAATAGACATGTGGTCAGTGAAACGGAAAGGTTAATTTTATGGGACACAAACAACTCACTTAGGGCAGATGATCTGGGTGAAGGGGCAGGAGATCCTCACTTCTCTGGTGCAGACCAACCTCTCTTTTTGTCTCATCGGGCAACCCTGCCATCTACAGCGGCCATTCCTCATAGGGAGTGAGGACTGCGATCTCCGGCATCCCTCTCCTCCCCTCCCCCGTCTTCACCCTTTTCTTCTTATTCTGGCCTATCTTCTCCTGTGGGGCAAAGAGAGGACATTGTAGGCTGTACGCTTGATTGGTCAGGTCGTGTCATGTGTGGGCACCACACCGAGACATGAGGAGTTGCGCTGGTGGGCGTCAGGATGTTCTGAGGAACAAGCTTGATGATAAGATATTGAGAGTGCGAGGTGTCAGCCAGTCGACTGGAGGGGAATTTGAGGGGTGGCAGATGGAACTGATGCCAGGAAACAGATGGCAATCTACCCTTGCCGCTCATTGGAGGTCATTTGTCTTCTTACGACATTGGACGATAGTCCTCCTGGTAATGCTGCCCGCACTCACTGCAGCTGCCACTGCCCCCTACACAGCATTGCTGACCCTGCTGCTGGTTCGCCGACCCCCTCGGGGGAACATGGTACCTCACCTCTCATCGATGGTGTTGAGAAGCCTGGTCTGGTTGACATCCCCAAAGCGAGGAGCAGGTCTGCGCACTGTCATCCTCGATTGTTGACTTGGAGTGAGTGGTGAGGGAGCATTTAAAATGAGCTCCCCACTGTTAGCAGCGAGCAGCTGAGGTGAGAGCCAGGTGAATTAGACGACAAGAAAGCCAGGAAGGACGAGATTCACGCGGGGACTCATTTTTGTGACTAAGTGCGGTTGAATACAGGCCATGATCTCGGCAACCCTGCCAATGCGAAATACCCCACCAAACTCATTCAAAATTACACTTTGAAATGAATCGCGCCCTTTGTCATTCTTTGGGTGGATTTCACCCTCAAATCTTCTTCTATAACACAAACGAGCTGAAATGTGACTTGAAACATTGATGGTCCAAATACCGTGCATTGTCATAACTAATGTGTCTCAACTCCATCCTTAGCTAAGCACCCCTTCCTTCACCACGGTAACACAGTTTCATTTCCCACAGCAGCAATGTTGTTCTCTCTTTGAGTGAGATTGCTAATTTAGTGCTATTTAGTGTCAGAATCAAGCTGTAAGCCCAGACCCCTTAAAAATCAACTGACAGCAAAGATAACACTTATTTCTCTGGAAATGTCTGAGCGATATAATAAATCATGGCAATTTTGGGCTTGTCAATTGGTAAATCTGGCAGCACCATCAATAAAACAGTTTAGGTGAGACTGTGAGAAAGTCTCATTGAGAAGGTCACAATAGTTAAAGTTAATTTTGTGCTTGCGTGCTGTAGCACTTCTGTTAACCCAATTATAAAAGATCTACAACTGAGGACATTATTGTTAACCTTCAAAATGTGCTGTGTCAACAGAACTGCATATTAACTGCAGATCCATGGTATCTACAATTATAGCGATAATATTTGTTATATTAATGCTTTACAATTATGATATGGGAAATTATAGCACTGTTTTTCAAGGCACATTACATATCTTTACAACATAAGGGCAGCACGGTAGCACAGAGGTTAGCACTGCTGCTTCACAACGCCAGGGATCCGGGTTAAATTCTGGTCTTCGGTGACTGGCTATGTGGAGTTTTCATTTTCTCCCCATGTCTGCGTATGTTTCCTTCTGATGCTCTGGTTTCCTCCCACAGTCCAAAGATGTGCAGCTCAGGATGGGTTAAGGGGATAGGGCAGGGGACTGGGCCTAAGTAGGGCGCTCTTTCAGAGGGTCAGTGCAGTCTTGATGGGCTGAATGGCCTGTTCTGCGCTGTAGGGATTCTATGATAACCAGCATATAGCTTTCACTAAAACACAACTAAAATTACATGTAGTAAAATATGCAGAAAGATTATTGATTTATTTTGTATATTTATTTACCTGTTATTTTAATGATGGAATTACCACACTAAATTTTCTAACACCTTCATTAAAATAGTGGAGAGAGGAATGTCCACTAACATCAACACTACTTTCTATGCTTGCAAGGAGGAATTCAGAAAATAACTGTATATAAAAAGTGCATACACATATATAGAGAACAACAACACATTTTATTTATATGGTGCCTTTAATAAAGTGTCGCAGGACACTGCACAGAAGAATCAAAAGACAAAATATGACACAGTGCCATACAAGGCGATATTAGGTCACACGGCCAAAAGCTTGGTCAAAGGAATAGGTTTTAAGGAGCATCTTAAAGGAGGCAAGAGAGGTAGAGAGAGGTAGAGGGACTGAATCACAGAGCATAGGGCCAAGACAACGGAAGACATGGTTGTCAGTGGTGGAGTGATTAAAATCGGAAATATTCAAGAGGCCAGAATTAGAGGAGTGCAGATATCACAGAGGATTGTGGGACTGGAGGAGATTATCGAGACATGAAAAAGTGACGCTGTGGACGGTCTTGAAAAAAAGGATGAGAATTTTAAAATCAACGATTTGCCAATGGGAGTGCATGTTGGTCGGTGAACTCAGAGGTAATAGGTGAATTGGACTTGATGTGTGTAAAGTCATGGATGATGCACGATCAATTGCACAAAGACTAAAGTTGGGTACAACTGTGGCTTTATTACAGTCAGATGTGTGGCCTCCTGCTGCAGCTGGCGAAATGGCAGGGTACTGGAGGTCATGCATATTTATACAGTTCTCCCTGGACGGAGCCAGCCGGCAGGAGCTACCGGCGAACCTGTAGTGCAGGTCCTACCTTACATCTCCTATTATAGTGGATCACCACATTCACCCCCTGTTACAAATGAGTCCGGCAGGGGTGGCGTGAAACTATATACAATTAGTGCAATTATGTACAGCGGTAGGGAAAGAAAAGTCTATGTTGACGGTCCGGAGTCCGTCAAAGGTTCAGCCGGTCCGGTGCTTTGGTGCTTCGTTGGGATCGGCGTAACGGTGGCGGCGAAGTCAGTGCTGGCGGTGGTGGAGGTGGCACTGATGGCGGTGGTAACGGTGCTGATGCTAGCCAGTCATCGGGGAACTCCGGGAGCATGCAGAAGTCCTCTTCATCCTCTTATGCGGAAAAGGGGAGGGGGAGGCAGTGGTCTGGTGGGGTCAATATTGGCGGCGCGGTGGGAGGTGGGTGGGGGCGTATTGGTGGAGGGGGGTGTTGGGGTGGAACCTGACGGTGCCAGGTCCCTGAGTGAGACAGTATCTTGGCGGCCGTCGGGGAACTCAACGTAGGCATATTGAGGGTTGGCGTGGAGCAGGTGAACCCTGGCCTTGTGGAGTCGGACGTGCATACGGAGAAGGACCGGTCCTGGAGCAGCGAGCCACGTCGGGAGCGACACACCGGATGTGGACTTCCTGGAGAAGGTAAAAACATGTCCATGGGGTGTGTTATTAGTGGCGGTGCACAATAGTGACCGGATGGAGTGTAGAGCGTCAGGGAGGACCTCCTGCCAGCGAGAGGCTGGGAGGTTCCTGGACCGTAGGGCCAGCTGGACGGCCCTCCAAACCATCCCATTCTCCCGTCCTACTTGCCCGTTTCCCCGGGGGTTGTAGCTGGTCGTCCTGCTGGAGGCTATACCCCTGCTGAGCAGGAACTGACACAGCTCATCGCTCATGAATGAGGATCCCCTGTCACTGTGGATGTAGGCGGGGAAACCGAACAGAGCGAAGATGGTGCTGAGGGCCTTGATGACCGTGGCAGATGTCATATCGGGGCATGGGATAGCGAAGGGGAATCAGGAGTACTCATCGACCACACTGAGAATATATGTGTTACGGTCGGTGGAGGGGAGGGGCCCTTAGAAATCCACGCTGAGGCGTTCAAAGGGTGGGAAGCCTTCACCAGGCGCGCACGGTCTGGCCGGTAGAGGTGCGGCTTGCATTCCGCACAGACCTGGCAGTCCCTGGTGACTGTCCTTACTTCCTCGACGGAGTAGGGCAGATTGCGAGCTTTGACCAGATGGTACAATCGGGTGATCCCCGGGTGACCAAGGCTGTCGTGTAGGGCCCGGAGTTGGTTCACTTGTACGCTGGCACATGTACCTCGGGAAAGGGCGTCTGGGGGCTCGTTGAGTTTACCGGGGCGATACAAGATCTCGTAATTATAGGTGGAGAGCTCGATTCTCCACCGCAAGATTTTATCACTTTTGATCTTGCCCCGCTGTGTGTTATGGAAGATGACAGCTACCGACCGTTAGTCCGTAAGGAGAGTGAATCTCTTACCGGCCAGGTAATGCCTCCAATGCCGCACAGCTTCAACGATAGCTTGAGCCGCCTTCTCGACGGATGAGTGTCGAATTTCAGAGGCATGAAGGGTGCGGGAAAAGAATGCCAGGGGTCTGCCTGCCTGGTTTAAAGTGGCGGCAAGGGCGACGTCTGAAGCGTCGCTTTCTACTTGGAAAGGCAGTGACTCGTCCACTGTGCGCATCCCGGCCTTGGCGATGTCTGCTCTGATGCGGGCGAAAGTATGTTGTGCCTCGGCCGCAAGGGGGAATTTGGTGGACTGAATGAGTGGGCGGGCCTTGTCCGCATAGTTTGGGACCCACTGAGCGTAGTAGGAAAAGAACCCCAGGCAGCGTTTGAGGGCCTTGGGGCAGTGGGGAAAGGGAAGTTAAATGAGGGGGCGCATGCGCTCGGAGCTGGGCCCGAGAAGACCATTTTGGACTACATAGCCGAGAATGACTAACCGGGTCGTGCTGAACACACACTTCTCTTTGTTGTAGGTCAGGTTGAGAAGAGTGGCAGTGCGGAGGAATTTATCGAGGTTGGCATCGTGGTCCTGCTGGTCATGGCCGCAGATGGTGACATTATCTAAGTACGGAAAGGTGGCCCGCAAACCGTACTGGTCGACCATTCGTTCCATCTCTCTTTGGAAGACCAAGACCCCATTTGTGACACCGAAAGGGACCCTAAGGAAGTGGTAGAGGTGACCGTCCGCCTCGAAGGCATTGTATGGCAGGTCCGACTTCCGGATGGGGAGCTGGTGGTAGGCGGATTTCAGGTCAATTGTTGAGAAGACCCGGTACTGCGCAATCTGATTGACCATATCAGATATGCCTTGGCGGGGGTACGCGTCGAGCTGCGTGTACCGATTGATGGTCTGGCTGTAGTCCACGACCATCCTGTGTTTCTCCCCCATTTTAACCACTACCACTTGGGCTCTCCAGGGGCTGTTGCTGGCCTCGATAATACCCTCCTTAAGCAGCCGCTGGACTTCGGGCCTGATGAAGGTCTTGTCCTGGGTGCTGTACCGTCTGCTCCTAGTGGCAACGGGCTTGCAATCCGCAGTTAGATTTGCAAAAAGGGATGGGGGATCGACCTTGAGGATCGCCAGGCCCCAAACGGTAAGAGGGGGTAAGGGCCCGCCGAATTTGAGGGTGAGGCTCTGGAGGCTGCACTGGAAGTCCAGGCCCAACAGGAGTGCAGCGCAGAGATTAGGAAGGACATAAAGGCGGAAGTTACTAAATTCTACTCCCTGGACCGTGAGGGTGACTGTACAAAAGCCTCGGATCGGGACGGAGTGGGATCCGGAGGCTCGGGAGATCCTTTGATTGGCAGGGTGGACCGCGAGGGAGCAGCGCCTTACCGTATCGCGGTGAACGAAGTTTTCGGTGCTTCAGGAGTCCAGCAGGCACGAGGTCGCTTGGCCATTGATTTTAACCGTCGGCGACGCGGTGGCCAGGTTGTGCGGGCGAGATTGGTCCAGCGTCATCGAAGCGAGCTATGGGTAGCCATCGGATGCTTTGGGTGGCAAGTGGGTGCGGTTCCAATGTCGAGATGTCCGGGGACCCTGTGGGGAACAAGATGGCGGCGCCCATGGTGTGCACATTGCTGGGTCGGGACAAGATGGCGGCGCCCATGGTGCACACATTGCAGGGGTTGGGACAAGATGACGGCGCCCATGGTGCGTACATTGTGGGGTCGGGAGAAGATGGCGGCTCCCATTGTGCGTCTGGCGTGGGGGAGGGGGCGATAGCGGGCACGATTGCAGCGACTGCGCGGGCCTGGCACACAGCCGCGAAGTGGCCCTTTTTACTGCAGGCTTTACAAACTGCAGTGCGGGCCGGGCAGTGTTGGTGGGGGTGCTTCTGCTGACCGCAGAAGTAGCAGCGGGGACCCCTGGGGTGCGCGGATCGGCGTGCGGCGCAGGCGTATTGCGAAGGCAGGGCCCCAGCTGAGGAGGCCGTCGGCGGGGTCCAGGAGGGGTAGGAAGGGGTAGAATGGTGGGCAGCGCGGCGGGAGAGGTACGATTGTACGTTACGGGATGCGACCGTCATGGAAAGCGCCAAGGTTTTCGGCTCCGCCAGTTCGAGCGTGGCCCCTTCCAGCAATCATTCTCAGATGCGGTCCGACGCAATCACCGTCACGAAGGTATCACGCATGAGGAGATTTGCGTGTTCGGCGGACGTGATGGCCTGACAGTCACAGTCCTGGACAAGTGGAATTAGGGCCCGCTAGAAGTCTTCGATGGACTCACCAGGTAGTTGCGAGCGGGTGGCAAGTACATGCCTGGCGAAGAGCGTGTTCGCCTTCTGTGTGTAGTGTTCTTTGAGAAGTTGCATTGCTTTTGTGTAAGTCGTGGCATCTTGGATCAACGGGAACACGCTGGAGCTCAGTCTGGAGTACAGGACGTTTATCTTCTGAGCCTCTGTTGGTGCGGGGTCCGCCGCGTTGATGTAAGCCTCGAAACATGCTAGCCAGTGAGTAAAGTCTTTTGTGGCGTTGGGCGAGTGAGGATCCAGCTGCAGGCGATCGGGCTTAATTCGGATATCCATTCTGTGGAAAATCTGACTGTAATAAATTGTTGCACGATCAATTGCACAAAGACTAAAGTTGGGTACAACTGTGGCTTTATTACAGTCAGATGTGTGGCCTCCTGCTGCAGCTGGCGAAATGGCAGGGCACTGGAGGTCATGCATATTTATACAGTTCTCCCTGGGCGAGCCAGCCTGCAGGAGCTACCAGTGAACCTGTAGTGCAGGTCCTACCTTACACCTCCCATTACAGTGGATCACCACAATGGACAAAAAAGATTTGGATGTCCACATATCTACAGAGGGTAGAGCATAAGAGGCCTTCCAGGAATGTTTTGGAATAATCAAATCTGGGGGGAACAAAGGCATAGATAAGGGTTTTGGTGTCAGATAAGCTAAGGCAGGACAGAGTAAAGTGATGTTATTGAAGTGGACATAGGGTATCTTAGTGATGATGTTAATATGTGAGTGGAGGGTTACCTTGGAGTCAAATACGACACCAGGTAGAAATGTAAAATAGTTACAACACAGAAGGAGGTCATTCAGCCTGTCATATCTAAGCCAGCTGCTCAGCTAACCCGTCCTTTCCTATGGCCCTGTATTTTGTTTCCCTCTTCAGGTATAAGGCCAATTGCCTTTTGACAATCTGCCTCCACCACACTCTCGGGAAAGACATTCCAGATCCTAAACTCTCACTGCAAATAAAGTATTTTCTCTGCACATAAAGTAGAGGTCCAACTTGGCCGCTGCAAGTGTGGTAGGATAGGAATTCCATATGCCCATTTGCTTTTCACTTCAATCAAATTGCTGGGACAAAACCATGTTTCATAATGCAAGTCGGTGTTCATGCCATTTACACACTACCAGAGAGCCTACCCAGTGGAATCATAAGGAATGTCAGCATGAAACCTTATCACTCAATGGTGAGCTTATGGGGTAGAAGCAGTCTGAGTTCAACAGTCTGACAACTTGCTGAGTGCTCCTTCGACTGCTTATCAATTCCCCAATGACATTGAGTCTACCAAAGATATATTCCAATTATAGCTTGGCACCCCATTGGTGAAAGTAAGATCATAATGGCAGTTCACTGATCTGTGTAGTCAGAATTGATCATCTTTCTAAACAACAGGAATTATTCTGATTATTTTTATTTTCAGCATGACAACATTAAATGCTTATCAGGTTTTATTAGTGGTATAATACTGCATGGTTTAGCTCTAATATATTTAATGAAAAATTGTACAATCTTTTTTGTGAACTGTAAGTTAATATGAACATAATCATTTTATCATTAAAGGACGGTAGGCTGACTTTTATCGGACATCAACTTGGAGGAGTGATCTTCATCCCCAACAGTAGAGAACACCAGGTTAAATCAGCCAGCGCAGTACAGATCACCTACTACCTGCAAAGCTACGGGTCTGCCTTACAAGATGTTGCAGAGAAATGGGAAGCTGAATTCTGCCAGCTCATGCTTAAATTTCAACAGGAGCATAGTGATCTGCAGCTGTACCCCCTGACATCTTCTGGTCTGTGGAAGGACTTCTATAAGACAAATACTGTGGCCAGGACTGAGGTGGTGGTGAGTCTAGTGTTGGTTCTGATTGCTGCCACTCTCACCAGCGCAATGAGGGACTGCCTCCGCAGCAAACCCTTCCTGGGACTGCTCGGAGTTATCACAATCTGCCTTTCCACTGTCACTGCAGCAGGGATATTCATCAGCACTGATGGCAAATACAACTCCACTCTACTGGGAATCCCTTTCTTTGCCATGGGTAATTATTGCTCCAAAACTTCTCTCTTTACTAAACGATAGTTTCAGAGTGTGCATTTTCAAGGGTACATTTTTGAAACTTATATCTCCTTTATAATGAATATGATAAAAACATAACAAAGCTGCATTAACTGTATTGGAATTATGTTGCTTATTTCTACGAATGTTTGAGCATATGCATTTTACAGAAAAACCTTTGAACTACTAGACTAAATTCAGGCTGACAGATAGAGAACCCATTGATGAAGAAAGATTAGATAATGGGAAAACTTTTATAATTGTTCTACACCGATGATAACTGGATTTTTTCCTATGCCTTATTAATTCTAATCAGGATGACGATTTCAAACCAACTCCATTCAAAATCTTATCTGAAAGGTTTGCCACACAATAGTCAAAGTGATAGTTTATCAAACCAGTTAAACTAACAAGACCGATTGTTTCACTGCTGCCTTTTATTTTTTTTCAACTTGTGTAGTTATAAAATGTAATCACTGATAGGATGTTGCAAAAATTTGTAAAGTTTTGAGTAAAAGTCACAACTGTTTCTGAACTGACTTCTGTATTCTGAAAGGTTTGATTAAGGAGACAGCACAAAACACATGTGTGGTATTTTTAAAAGATCGGCGTGCAGCCCACAAAGATACAAACAAACAAGAACTTTATTGCAAAGGTGTTTATTTAACAGGTTGTTAGGATAGCTGACTATTAGCCAGCCCATATTGCCAATGGTGTCATCAGTATGTCACATGATCAAGCTCTTAAAGCGATCTTGTTCCAACTCGGAACAAACTTGAATACTTTCCTCCCCCTTTACATTAGAGGTACCTGCAATTAAACACAATATGACGTTAATAATCCAAATTTACAATATGAACAATTAACACAACAGTCAATAAGTTAGATGTTTCAGGGGACATCAATTTTTGAGTGTTTCTCGGTGAACCTCAGGTGCCTGCGTTTTCGTGTTGACTGCAACTTTTGTGTTTTTAGTGTAGTTTGGTCATCGTCTGCAATTATCTCAACCAGTCATCGTGGTGTTTACAGGTTGACTCGGTGTTGAAATGTCCTCAAATGGGTTACTCTCTTCCACAGTTGTTTCTGGTATTGTCAGGTTCTGAGGTAGATATAGATCT
Organism: Scyliorhinus torazame; assembly: GCF_047496885.1. Lineage (NCBI taxonomy): Eukaryota > Metazoa > Chordata > Chondrichthyes > Carcharhiniformes > Scyliorhinidae > Scyliorhinus > Scyliorhinus torazame. The sequence continues at coordinate 202,554,148 of NC_092710.1, forward strand.
TCACTTGGCACAGTTTGTTGCAGACATTTGGTTCACTCTGCCTTGGCAGACTAGTTCTAGTTGCTAAATGTTGATCAGCATGTCCTCCCCACACTACACCATCCTGAGTGTGAACGGTGTAGGAGACCGGTTCTGTCTATGCTGTGACGATGGCAGGTATCTTCTTCTCAGTGGTGGTATAGTTCTTGGCCAATACTTTATTTTTTTTTAAAATTTGTAATTAAGGGGCAATTTAGCATTGCCAATCCGTTGCAGAATGTGCAAACTCCACACGGACCGTGACCCGGGGCCGGGATCAAACCCAGGTTCTCGGCGGCGTGAGGTAGCAGTGCTAACCACTGCACCACCTTGCCACCTGCCCAATGCTTCCTGACCTTTCTGAAAAACATGGAGTTTAGCCCTGTTGTCCTGTATCAAAACCTGATTTTGCTGATTCCTCAACAATCTCACTTGTCTTAGGCGGCATCGACAGATCAAACGCTGTGAATAACTAGCCTTCCCGAACAGGCGCCGGAATGTGGCGACTAGGGGCTTTTCACAGTAACTTCATTTGAAGCCTACTTGTGACAATAAGCGATTTTCATTTCATTTCATTTCATACAGGAGAACTTTGGGTTGTCTAATGTGTCATATTCCTGTATGACACCAGGAATTGGCTTAGTTGTTTAGACAATGATCCTTGCTCACGAGTTACTATCACTGAATGCTTCATTGTCTGAATAAACCATTCAGCCAGCCCTTTTGTTGCGAGATTATAAGGAGCGGATCAGATGTGTTGGATTCCGTTCTCTTTTCAATAACCTCTGAATTCTTGTGAAATGAACTGTGGCCCATTGTCACTAACAAGTTCTTCAGGGGTAACCACAGCTTGCAAAATTCACACCCAGTCTTTCTATTGTTCTCTCCGAGGATGTAGTCTCTATAATGCTGACTTCAAGCCATTTTGAGTGCACGTTTACCACAATGAAAAATATTCATCCTTTGAATGGTCCAGCATAATCTAGATGAACTCTTTGCCATGACCTTTCAGGTCATTCCTTTGGGTGTAATGGCGCTAGCGGTACCAGGTTTCGAACCTTTGCACAAGCTGAACACATCCCTGCCTTCTCCTCAATTTCGCTATTGAACTCTGGCAACCAAACATTGCTTCTCGTCATCTCCTTCATTCTTACTGTCCCACAATGATCTACATGAAGTTGGTTTAAGACACGGTCCCTTAACAATGGCGGAATGATGACATTCATTCTCCAGGGGAGACAACCAGCCTGAACGGATAGTTTGAGTCTTCGGGTAACATAATGCTTCAACTTCGGGTTTGCTCCTGTGGTCTTGCCACAAAGTACCATGTCCATAACTTCTGACAATAGTGAATTATTTCGGACATACTGCATAGCTTGTCATGTGTTTACAGGAGTGTCATCGACTTCTTTGAAATTGAAAATGTTACCACTCAAACTATTCATTGATGACTCGTTAGGTAAAGGTAATCTAGAGAGTCCATCAGCATTTTCATGGAGATTAGATTGACAATATTTTATTGTATATTTATGTGCTGACAACACTAACTCCCATCTCTGCATCTGGCTTGTTGCACAGGATGAAATACCAGTGTGCAGCCCCAGTACAATTGTCAGTGATTGACGATCTGTTAGCCAAGTAAATTTCTGTCCATATAAGTATTAGTAAAAATGTTTGATTCTAAAAATGATGTCTTGAGCTTCCTTCTCTATCTGTGCATAGTTCATTGCTGCTTTGTTCAAGGATTTTGATGCAAACACTATTTATTTCTCTTCACCATTGGGTATTATGTGAGAAACCAAAGCTCCTACCCCAGAAAGTCATGCGTCTCAAGCCAGTTGCAATGGTAACTTCGAATCCAAGTATGTCAGGCTTCTGACTTTAGTAATGTCTCCTTAGCTTGTAGGGGCTGGTTTAGCACAGTGGGCTAAACAGCTGGCTTGGAATGCAGTACAATGCCAGCAGCGCGGGTTCAATTCCTCCCCAAACAGATGTTGGAATGTGGTGACTAGGGGCTTTTCACAGTAACTTCATCGAAGCCTACTTGTGACAACAAGCAATTATTATTATTATGAAGGCTGTCTCGCACAGATCCACCCATTTTCATGTCCTGTATTTTTAAAAAATATATATATTTATTCACATTTTTCAACAAATTTTCAACAAAACCCCCCGCCCCAACAAAAAGAAAGAAACAAGAACACAACAATCAGAAATTATACATTGAATTTCCCCCATATACAATAACCCCCCATATAACATTTAAAAACACAAATAGGGAAAACCCCGCCACCTTCACCCAAACGCCACCCCAAAAGAAACCCCCCCCCCTCCCTCCCCCCATCCTCCCCTGCCCTTGGGCTGCTGCTGCTGACCTCCTCCTAACACTCCGCGAGATAGTCTAGGAACAGTTGCCACCGCCTGAGGAACCCCTGCACAGACCCTCGCAAGGCAAACTTTATCCTCTCCAGCTTGATGAACCCTGCCATGTCATTGATCCAAGCTTCCACACTAGGGGGCTTCGCATCTTTCCAGAGTAGCAAAATCCTCCGCCGGGCTACCAGGGACGCAAAGGCCAGAATACCGGCCTCTTTCGCCTCCTGCACTCCCGGCTCATCCGATACCCCAAATAATGCCAATCCCCAGCTCGGCTTGAGCCGGGCGTTCACCACCTTGGACATAGTCCTTGCAAAACCCCTCCAAAACCAATCCAGCGCCGGGCACGACCAGAACATATGGACGTGATTTGCCGGGCTCCCCGAGCACCTCCCACATCTGTCCTCCACCCCAAAAAACCTACTCAACCTCGCCCCTGTCATATGCGCTCTGTGAGTAACTTTGAACTGTATTAGGCTGAGAGGAGGAAGAATTAACCCTACTCAGGGCATCAGCCCACAGACCCTAATCTATCTCCTCCCCAAGCTCCTCCTCCCACTTGCTCTTTAACTTCTCCACCGAGGCTTCCTCCTCTTCCTTCAGCTCCTGGTAAATCGCCGAAACCGTGCCTTCTTCAACCCATACACCCAAAATCACCCTGTCCTGAATCCCACGTGCCGGAAGTAGCGAGAATTCCCTCACCTGCCGCCTCACAAACGCCCTCACTTGCATGTACCTGAAAGCGTTTCCCGGGGGTAGCCCAAACTTCTCCTCCAGCTACCCTAGGCTCGCAAACGCCCCATTGATGAACAGGTCCCCCATTCTTCTAATCCCTGCCTGATGCCAGCTCCGAATCCCCCCATCCATCCTTCCCGGGACAAACCGATGGTTCTCCCGAATCGGGGACCAAACCGAGGCTCCCACCTCGCCCCTGTGTCGCCTCCACTGCCCCCAGATCTTCAGCGTCGCCGCCACCACCGGACTCGTGGTGTACCTTGTCGGCGAGAGTGGCAGCGGTACCGTCACCAGCGCCCTCAGGCTCGTTCCCACACAGGACGCCATCTCTAGCCTCTTCCATGCCGCCCCCTCTCCCTCCATTACCCACTTACAGATCATCGCCACATTGGCTGCCCAATAATAGCGCACAAATTCGGCAGCGCCAGCCCCCCCCCCCCTGATCCTGCTACACTCCAGAAACACTCTCTTCACCCTCGGGGTCTGATTCGCCCACACAATTCCCATGATGCTCCTGCTTACCCGTTTGAAAAAGGTCTTGGGGATCATAATAGGAAGGCACTGGAACACAAAGAGAAACCTTGGAGGACCGTCATTTTGACTGCACCCTACCCGCTAGTGAGAGTGGCAGCATATCCCATCTTTTAAAATCCTCCTCCATCTACTCCACCAACCGCGTCAAATTGAGCTTGTGAAGGGCCCCCCAACTCCTAGCTACTTGGATCCCTAGGTACCGAAAGCTCCTTTCCGCCCTCTTCAGCGGTAGCTCGTCTATTCCCCTTCCCTGGTCCCCTGAATGCACCACAAAGAGCTCACTCTTCCCTACGTTGAGTTTATACCCCGAAAAGTCCCCAAACTCCCTAAGGATCCGCATGACCTCCGCCATCCCCTCCACTGGATCGGCCACATACAACAACAGGTCGTCGGCATACAACGACACCCGGTGTTCCTCTCCCCCCCGGACCAGTCCCCTCCATTTCCTGGACTCCCTCAGTGCCATGGCCAACGGCTCAATTGCCAGTGCAAACAACAAGGGGGATAAGGGGCACCCCTGCCTCGTCCCCCGGTACAGCCGAAAGTATTCCAACCTCCGCCGGTTCGTCGCCACACTCGCTACTGGGGCTCTGTATAGCAGCCTGACCCAAGTGATGAACCCCTCCCCGAACCCAAAGCTCCGCAACACTTCCCAAAGATACTCCCACTCCACCCGATCAAAGGCCTTCTCCGCGTCCATAGCTGCCACTACCTCCGCTTCCCCCCCCACCGAGGGCATCATAATCATATTGAGGAGGCTCCGCACATTTGTATTTAGCTGCCTACCTTTCACAAATCCTGTCTGGTCCTCATGAATCACCCCCGGGACACAGTCCTCAATTCACGTAGCCAGCACCTTCGCCAGCAACTTAGCATCAACATCGAGGCGCGAGATCGGTCTATACGACCCACATTGCAATGGATCCTTGTCCCGCTTCAAGATCAAAGAAATCAGCACCCTGGACATTGTCGGGGGCAAGGTCCCCTCCTCCCTCGCCTTATTAAAAGTCCTCACTAGCAACGGGCCCAGCAGGTCCACGTATTTCCTGTAGAATTCAACCGGGAACGCATCCGGCCCCGGGGCCTTCCCCACATGCATGCTCCCCAATCCTTTAACCAGCTCCTTCCGCCCAATCGGCACCCCCAAACCAGCCACCTCCTCCACTCTCAGGAACCTCAGCTGATCTAGGAATCGTCGCATCCCCTCCTCCCCCGCTGGGGGCTCAGACCTGTACAGATCCCCATAGGAGACCCTAAATACCTTGTTTATTCTCACCGCACTCTGCACCGTATTCCCCCCCGCTATCCTTAACTCCACCAATCTCCCTCGCTGCCTCCCTCTTCCGAAGCTGATGTGCCAGCATCCAACTCGCTTTCTCCCCATACTCATACGTCGCCCCCTGCACTTTCCTCCACTGTGCCTCTGCTTTCCTCGTGGTCAACAGGTCGAATTCCGTCTGGAGGTTCCGTCACTCCCTAATAACCCCTCCTCGGGGGCCTCCGCATACCTCCTGTCCACCCTTAAAATCACCCGCACCAACCTCTCCCTCTCCCTCCCTGTGGGCCCTAATGGAGATTAGCTCTCCCCTGACCACTGCCTTCAACGCCTCCCAGACTACCCCCACCTGCACCTCCCCGTTGTCGTTGGCCTCCAAATATCTTTCAATATACCCCCGCACCCGCCGGCACACCCCCTCATCCGCCAACAGTCCGACATCAAGGCGCCACAGCGGCTGCTGGTCCCTCTCCTCCCCCAACTCCAGCTCCACCCAATGCGGGGCGTGGTCCGAGATGGCTATGGCCGAATATTCCATTCCCTCCACTTTCGGGATTAACGCCCTACTCAAAATGAAAAAATCTATCCGGGAGTAGGCTCTATGGATGTGGGAAAAGAAGAAAAATTCCCTGGCCAGCAGCCTGGCAAACCTCCATGGATCCACTCCCCCCATCTGGTCCATAAACCCCCTGAGCACCTTGGCCGCAGCCGGCCTCTTACCTGTCCTGGACCTAGAACGGTCCAGTGCTGGGTCCAGCACCGTGTTGAAGTCCCCCTCCATTATCAAGCTTCCTACCTCCAGATCCGGAATCTGACCCAGCATGCGCTTCATAAATCCGGCATCATCCCAATTCGGGGCATATACGTTTACCAGTACCACCCGCACCCCCTGCAACCTACCACTCACCATCACATATCGACCTCCATTATCCACTACAATATTCAGTGCCTCGAACGACACCCGCTTCCCCACCAGTATTGCAACCCCTCTGTTCTTCGCATCCAGCCCTGAATGAAAGACCTGCCCTACCCATCCCTTTCGCAGCCGAACCTGATCTACCACCTTCAGATGTGTCTCCTGGAGCATAACCATGTCTGCCTTCAGTCCCTTTAAGTGCGCGAACACCCGGGCCCGCTTGACCGGCCCGTTCAGGCCCCTCACATTCCAAGTTATCAGCAGGATCGGGGGGTTACTCGCCCCCCCTCCATCCCCTGCCGACTAGCCATCTCCTTTTCTGGGCCAGACACGTGTACGCGCCTCCCGCACCCTCCAGTCCCCCAGGCGGCGGACCCGCGCCCCGACTACCTCTCCTACTTCCAGCTCCCCTTTGGCTAATGCAGCAGCAACCCAGTTCCCCCCCCACTACCCCCTCCCTCCCCCCCCGCTAGATCCTCATCTAGCCATTTTGCTCCCCCCATGACACTCCCGTAAGTCAGCTGACTCCTGCTGACCCCGGCCTCTCCCGCCATTCCATCGACCCCCCAGTGTGAGAATCCCCCCACCCCTTGGCAGTCAGTGTGCGCTCCTCTCCAGCACCGTCCTTCCACCTGGCCCCACCCCCATCCTTCCCTAACGCGGGAAAAGCCCGCGCTTTCCTGAGCCGGCCCCGCCCCCTCTGGGGCAGCTCCTTTTTGCGGCCTTACCCCAACTCCCCATTACCGGGCCCCCTCTTCCTCCGTGGGGCCCTGCCCCTCCAACACCGATGCCCACACTCTCCCACAGCCCCCACATCAAATCCATTCACCCATCCCCACCCAGCACTCAAACAAAAAGAACATTCCCCAAACGCAGTAAACACAGTAAACATCCCCCAAGGCAAACCCTCAATTTGACTCCAACTTTTCAGTTTGTATAAAGTTCCATGCCTCATCAGGCGTTTCAAAATAGTGGTGCCGATCTTGGCTGCAGCATCCCGAACTTCACCCCCTTCCGATGGAGCACCGCCTTAGCCCGGTTGTAACCAGCCCTCTTCTTAGCCACCACCGCACTCCAGTCCTGGTAAATTCGGGTCTCCGTGTTCTCCCACCTGTTGCTCAGCTCTTTCTTGGCCCATCTCAGGACACACTCTCTGTCCATAAAGCGGTGGAACCTCACCACTACAGCCCTTGGAGGTTCGTTGGCTTTGGGTCTCCTTGCCAGGACCCGATGAGCCCCAGCCAGCTCCAGGGGCCTCGGGAAAGCTCCCGCGCCTATCAGCGAATTGAGCATCGTGCTCATATATGCCTCGGCATCGGGACCCTCCACTCTTTCAGGGAGACCCAGAATCTGAAGATTCTTCCTCCTCGACCTATTCTCCAGGTCCTCGAATTTTTCCGCCCACCTCTTGTGCAGCGCCTCGTGCGCCTCCACCTTCACTGCCAGGCCCAAGATCTCGTCCTCGTTCTCCGAGGCTTTTTGCCGCACCTCCCGGATTGCCGCCCCTTGGGCCTTCTGTGTCTCCACAAGCTTCTCAATCGCCAGCATTTCTGTCCTCAGCTCCTCAAAGCAGCGTTTAAGAAACTCCTGCTGGTCCTGCGACCACTGCGCCCACGCTGCTTGGTCTCCACCTGCTGCCATCTTGCTTTTCCCCCCTCGCACTTTTCGCTGCACCAGGATCACTTTTTCAACCGCTCCACTCCTGGTCCAATCCATATAATGTCGGGGGGACCTTGCTGTCACCTTCCCACACTGGAAGCCGTCGAACAATTGCCGTTGGTCCCTCTCTGAAGAGCCCAAAAGTCCGTTCCCGGCGGGAGCTGCCGAACGTGCGACCTACCTAGGCATAGCCGCAACCGGATGCTCCATGTCCTGTATTCACACAATAAGTTGTGTAAAGGTTTGAGACTGGATTTTAGATTAGGGATGAATATTTCACAATAATTTAATAATCCCCAAAATGAACAAAGTTGATTTATGTTTCGAGGTGCAGGTGCCTCAGTTATGACTTTTACTTTTGAAGGTGATTTGTGCAGGCCCTGTGTATTTTTGACGTGCCCCAGCTATTCAATAGAAGATTTTTTAAAACAGTATTTCTATTAAGGCATTTGAATATACATTAAACGCAACCAAAACCAAAGCAAGAACAAACAGGAAGCCTCGTAACAAATAATAGACACCCAACCATCCCACGCTCCCTTTATGACCCCCCCCCCCCCTCCCCGCACCCCCCCACCCCAGCTGCCATCTTAATTGTCCACGAAGAGGTTGATAAATGGCTTCCATCTCCGGGAAAATCCATTCACAGATCCTTACAAGGCGCATTTAATTTTTTCCAGCCTAAGGAACTTCGCCAGGTCGCTCACCGACCACCCCGTCTTCGGCAGCTCGGAGTCCCTCCACTCCAACAAAATCTATCTCCCGGCTACCAGGCTTCTCTCGCCCCCTGGACTCCCGTGTCTTCCGACACCCCAAATATTGCCACTTCTGGACTCGGGGCCACCTTCACCTTCAGCACACCAGACAGAACGTCCAGAACACCTTCAGCTTCGACAAGTCCGAAACATGTGTACATGGTTCACGGGGCTCCCGCGCACTGCCCATACCTATCCTCCACCGCCTCAAAGAACCTGTTCATCCTGGCCACCGTCATATGCGCTCTATGGACTACTTTTAATTGGATAAGGCTAAGCCTAGCACACGAGGAAGATGCATTCACCCTCCTCAAAGCCTCCTCCCACAACCGGACTCCGTTCCCCCCCCCAACTCCTCCCCCACTTCCGTTTGACTTCTCCTATCGGGGCTCCCTCCCATTCCATTAACTCCTTGTTAATCTCGGATACTTTCCCTCGACCACGCCTGCTTTCGATACCATCTTATCCTGTAGCCCCGGGGGTGGCAGATCGGGAAAGGGCGGCATCTGCTTCCTCACATAATCCCGCACCTGTAAATATCGGGACCCATTTCCACTGGGCAGCTCATACACCTCTTCCAACACCTCTAAACTCGAAACACTGCCCCGAACAAAAAGGTCCCCGAATCTCTCGATCCCCGCCCGCCAGCTCCCTCGAAACCCCATGTACAACCGCACCCCCTCCCGTTGCAGATCTATGATTCCCGCAGATCGGTGCCCACACTGAGGCACCCTCCAACCTTAGATGCTGCTGGCAGTGTCCCCACCCACAGGGCCCCCACCACCAGAGGGCTCATGGAGTACTTGGCCGGCGAGAACGGCAGAGGGGCTGTCAACAGTGCCCCAAAGCTTGCACCCTTAAATGAAGCTACCTCCATCCGCTCCCACGCCAACCCCGCCCCCACCACCCATTTCTAAACCCTGGCTATATTCGCTGCCCAATAATAATTCATTATATTTGGCAAGGCCCCCCCTCCACGTCCCCGTTCCAACAGCACCTTCTTTACCCGTGGAGATTTCCCCGCCCACACAAACGGCAAAATCAGAACATTAATTTTCCTGAAAAAAGACTTTGGAATGAAGATCGGGTGGTTATGGAAAACAAATAAGAGCCTTGGGAGTACCGATAACTTCACTGTCTACACCCACCCCGCCAGTGACAAAGGGAGCACATCCCACCTCTTTAAATCCCCCTTCATCTGCTCAACCAACCGCCCCAAATTCAATTTATGTAATTGTTCCCATCCCCACGCCACCTGGATGACCAACTACCTAAAGATCGCACTCACCACTTTAAACGGCATCTCACCCAAACTCCTCTCCTGCCCCCTTGTCTGGATTGGGAAGATCTCACTCTTCCCCATGTTTGACCTATATCCAGAAAACCAGCCAAATTCTTCTAAGATGTTCATAATGCCCCCAATACCTCCCAGTGGATCCAATATTTAAAGCAGCAGATCGTCTGCATATAGCGAGGCCCTGTGTTCCACCCACCCCTCAGCACTATCCCTCTCCAACTTCTTGACACTCTAAGCGCCATTGCCAGTGGCTCAATCACCAAGGAAAAAAGCACCGGGGAGAATGGACATTCCTGCCTCGTCCCACGGTGTAGTCTGAAATACCTCAAACTCACCCGATTCGTCCTTACTCTCGATAACGCCGCCCTATACAGCAACGGAACCCAGTCTGCAAACGCCTGCCCGAACACGAACTGTCCCAGCACTTCCCACAAATACTCCCATTCCACCAAATTGAATGACTTCTCCGCGTCCATAGTTACCGCCACCTCCACATCCTGTCCTCCACGGGTATCGTTATCACGTTTAATATCTGCCTAACATTAGCCGACAGATGCCTTCCCTTTACAAACACCATCTGTTCCACCCCCGGCACACAGTCACCAATCCGCGAGGCCAAGATATTTTCCAACTGTTTGGCATCCACATTTAGCAGCGATATTGGGCAGTAGGACACACACTGCTCCGGGTCCTTATACTTCTTCAAAATTAAGGATATCGGAGCCTGTGATAACATAGGGGAAGTTCCCCTTTATCCCTTATCACTCGCCTCATTGTGTACCCTTACAGGCAGGGGTCCCAGATCCCCAGAAGACTTCTTATAAAACCTCCTCCCCAAATCTGCCACTCAATTCCCCACCTCAAACGCTACCCACTTGTTTATCAGCACCGCCAACCCCCACATCTTCATATCTAATCCTGAATGGAACACTTGCCCCACCTACCCTTTCCTTAGCCTAGTCTGATCCCCGATCTTCAATTGCAAAAAGGCAAGCTCCTCAGGTGCGTGAACATACGTGATCATTTGACTGGCCCATTCAGCCCTCTCATATTCCATGTGTTCAACCCAGTCAGGGGGCACTCCACCTGTCGATCAGCCATAACCCTTCTTGGGCCAAGCCCCGGCCCACGTCACGTGACCCTCCAGGCCCGTCCTTGGGTGTCCACCGTTCTCATAGAACATAGAACATAGGAAAATACAGCACAGAACAGGCCCTTCGGCCCACGATGTTGTGCCGAACCTTTGTCCTAGATTAATCATAGATTATCATAGAATTTACAGTGCAGAAGGAGGCCATTCAGCCCATCGAGTCTGCACTGGCTCTTGGAAAGAGCACCCTACCCAAGGTTAACACCTCCACCCTATCCCCATAATCCAGTAACCCCACCCAACACTAAGGGCAATTTTGGACACTAAGGGCAATTTATCATGGCCAATCCACCTAACCTGCACATCTTTGGACTGTGGGAGGAAACCGGAGCACCCGGAGGAAACCCACGCACACACGGGGAGAACGTGCAGACTCCGCACTTCTCCTTCGCGACTATGCCACAACAGCCTCACCTTAGTCAGCTGACCCCCCTCCCCTAAAGAAAACAACAATCCCATCCCCTCTATCACTCTAACCAGCTGTTCACCCCCACCCCCCACTGCGCTCCCGTTAACTAGCCTGCCCAGCTAACCTGGCAGCCCCCACATATTGTGCCCAACATCCTACCCCCCACTGATTCACACACTTCCGTAGTGCAAATAACAATAAAATAAGAAAAAGGTGCACTCATCCTTCACGTTCCTCCAACATCCCACCACAGAAACCCACAGAAAACACCTCAGAGAGGAAAGGTTTTCTCCTAACCATCAACCCCCAAAACAATAGAACAAAAAGGGACAGAGAAAACCAACATCTCCTCATACTTCCTCCAGAATTCAATGTCCTCCACCTCCTGCCAGTTCATTGTCTCTCAAAAACTCCGTCGCCTCCTCTGCTGTTCTTGAATAATGCTCACGGCCATTGTAAGTCACTCAAAGGCGGACCGGGTACAGCATTCCGAACGTCACCCCTTTCTTGAAGAGGGCGGCCTTGACTCGGTTGAACCTGGCTCTCCTCTTGGCCAGTTATGCACCCAGGTCTTGGTACACCCTGAGCTCATTACCTTCCCAGGTACACCTCCTCAGCTGCCTGGCCCACCGCAAGATCTTCTCATTATCTAGGAGCCGATGGGGCCTCACCACCATCGCCCTTGGCGGCTCGTTTGCCTGTAGCTTCCTCATCAACATGCTACGTTCCTGGTCGACCTCCAGGGGCCGGTCGAAGGCCCCCTCCCCATCAGCTGCTCCTGCATTTTGGCTATATATGAGCCAGCCTAAGCTCCCTCGGTGCCCTCTGGCATCCAAACAATTCTTAAATTTTGTCTCTGGGAGCGGTTCTCCAGATCCTCCATCCTTTAGCCGCTTATGGGTCTTCCGCATCATCCCGATTTCGGCTAACAGTCAGCTAAGCTGCCCTTTGTGCTCCCCACCTCCTCCTCCACTTTCTTGATCACCTGGCTCTGGGTCTCCAATCTCTGCTCCACCCGATCAATCCTCGCTTTTAACGGGTCTACCACCTTCGCCAGCTCTACATGAGCCTCCCTCCTAGTCTGTCTAAACTTCTCATGCAAGAAGTCCACCAACTGCTCCGCCAACCATTGGGCTAGCAGGGCCGACCCTTAACCCTCCGCCATCTTCCCCTGCGTCGCACAAAGAGTTTCTTGCTCTTACAGCTCCTTCCTTCTCGACCCACTTCTGGTCCGCGAATCCATTCACCGACATCACCAGTGGAATAAAACTTTCCTCCACCCCCTCTGCACCTTTTTCTACCAAAACATCTGCCAAGCAAACAGGGAAATGGATTGAAAAAAACCCACATCAAGCTGCCAAATGTGCGACCATATAGTCCATGGCTGCCGAAGGGAGTCTCCATTCAATAGAAGATTTGAAGAATTCACATTTATCCTTCCTTACTCATGGTCCGTAATCTTCTAGTCTCTGGAGTGTAGCATCTAAATTTTGAAGATGCACTTCTTCATTCTTGCCCGTAACTAAGATATCGCCTACATAGCACTGAACTGCTTCTAGTCCACTTAGAATTTGATCCATGGCATGTTGGAATAGCGCAGGTGCGGATGTGATGCCAAATGGAAGTCTTTATTAATTGAATGTGTGTCATGATTGTTAACTATTGTTGTGAATGGAGATCCACATTTATCTGGAGATAAATCTTATTACTGAAGTCAACTTTACTGAAATGTTGGCCTCTAGCTGATCCTGCAGATAAATCATCACAGTACCGAACTGATAGTGACTTTAAAATCACCACATATTTGTACCGAACCATCTTTCTTCATCACGGGCGCTCAACCTGAAGCCTAATTGGATACGGCACTGACCTGGCTTTTGAGCATCTTGCTTGGCTTTCGTCCTTAATCTTTGGCATGGCTATAATCTCTTTCATATTTCCCAGCTTTCCATGAAAGACTGTAGCATTTTTCTTTAAATTATTTGGTAGACTTGCTTTGGACTCTGACATGAGATTCACCTCGACCTAGTTTGTTCGATTCTCTCCAGCTAGACTCTCCCGATTAGGGCTGGTAGTTACCTTTAAAAACGTGCCGTCTGTTTGCAGTCTGTCTGTTTAGCTGCACATTTACATCAACACGGTCCGTCAATGGTACTACTTCCCCAGTACACGTTTTAAGTATTATCTTTGAGGGTTTTAAGGTGAACCCTCCGCACCTTCAGGGACTAGGCCAGTGGCGGCGGGGTTGGCGCCGCGCCAACCGATGCAGAAGGGACTTGGCGCCGCGCCAACCGGTGCCGAAGGGCCTCCGCCGGCCAGCGCGAGTTGGCGCATCCACGGGAGCGCCAGCGTGTGCTGGCGTCATCCCAGCGCATGTGCAGGGGGGTTCGTCTCCGCACCGGCCATGGCGGGGTCCACAGCAGCCAGTGCGGAGGGAAAGAGTGCCCCCACGGCACAGGCCAACCCGCGGATTGGTGGGCCCCAATCGCGGGCCAGGCCACCGTGGGTGCACTCCCCGGGCCAGATCCCCCTGCGCCCGCCCGCCCCAACACCCCGGAGGCCGCCTGCAGAGCCAGGTCCCGCCAGTAAGTACCAGGTCTAATTTACGCTGACGGGACTGGCCTAAAACGGGCGGCCGCTCGTCCCATCGCGGGCCGGAGAATCGCTGGGGGGGGGCCGCTGCCTGCGGCCACCGACCGGCACAGCGCGATTCCCGCCCCCGTCAAAACCCCGGCACCGGAGAATTCGGCAGCCGGTGGGGGCGGGATTCACGCCGCCCCCCGGTGATTCTCCAGCCCGGCGGGGGGTCGGAGAATCCCGCCCCAGAAGTTTCTGGTAGCAATGAAACAACTGCACCAGTGTACACTTCCATTTTTACCAGTTGTCCATCCAGTACAGGAGTGGTCGAGTAACAGTTTGTTATGCCTGCAATGGCATACAACAACAGTCAGCTGACTGAGACTGTGGTCCGTTTTTGCACCTTTCTTTATCACATGGACCTTTTACCCCGGCTTCTGTTTTCCATTTACACACTTGGTTCTTGCTTTTTCTTGTTTGGAACTTGTTGGGCGCAATTCAGCCATTGTGTTGCGCCCAACAAGTCGTCCGACTTGCTACGCCTGGCGCAATCTGGATCTCACCCCCACAGGGCATGATCCAGATCAGCATATTTAAATGAGCCATTGGTCTAATTCAAACACCTGGGGTGAAACTCTCCGTTATCGGCGGAAAGTCCGCCGATCGGCGCAAAAAACGGCGCAAATCCCACTTGCGTCACGTCATAAAAATGGGTCGATAGTCTCCGCCCGAAATGGGCTAGCAGCGATGTGACGGGATCCGCGCTTGCGCAATGGTTCACGCCGTGCAGCGTCATACGCGCTGCACGGCGTGACGGCTCATAAGGCCGTGCAGCTCCCCCCCACCCGACCGGAACACCCGACCGCAACACCCGACTGGATGGCTAGCCGTCGCTCAGCCCCGAGGTTCGAGTCACGCGATGTGGAGGCGCTCCTGGACGCGGTGGAGCAGAGGAGGGACGCCCTGTATCCCGGGCAGAGTTGCCCCACGCCACAGCCGGCGTCTGTGGAGGGAAGTGGCAGAGGCCGTCACCGCTGTGGCCCTAACACCACGGACAGGCACCCAGTGCCACAAGAAGGTGAACGACCTCGTCAGAGCAGGCAGGGTGAGCCTCCCCCATATCCCCCATATCCCCCCCTCCCCATATCCCCCTCCCCCATATCCCCCATATCCCCCCCTCCCCCATATCCCCCTTCCCCCATATCTCCCCCTCCCCCATATCCCCCCCTCCCCCATATCCCCCCTCCCCCATATCCCCCCCTCCCCATATCCCCCATACCCCCCCTCCGCCATATCCCCCCTCCCCCATATCCCCCCTCCCCCATATCCCCCCTCCCCCATATCCCCCATACCCCCCTCCCCCATATCCCCCCTCCCCCATATCCCCCTCCCCCATATCCCCCCTCCCCCATATCCCCCCTCCCCCATATCCCCCCTCCCCCATATCCCCCATATCCCCCCTCCCCCATATCCCCCCCTCCCCATATCCCCCCTCCCCCATATCCCCCATATCCCCCCTCCCCCATATCCCCCCTCCCCCATATCCCCCATACCCCCCTCCCCTATATCCCCCCTCCACCATATCCCCCCTCCCCATATCCCCCCTCCCCATATCCCCCCTCCCCCATATCCCCCATACCCCCCTCCCCCATATCCCCCCTCCCCCATATCCCCCCTCCCCCATATCCCCCATATCCCCCCTCCCCCATATCCCCCTCCCCCATATCCCCCCTCCCCCATATCCCCTCTCCCCCATATCCCCCACTCCCCCATATCCCCCCTCCCCATATCCCCCATATCCCCCCTCCCCCATATCCCCCTCCCCCATATCCCCCCCTCCCCCATATCCCCCATATCCCCAAGTGAATCCAGCCCTAACCTTAACCACTGCAATGCACGCGCAACCGATGGCGTGCATTCATATACCTGCCTAACACTGTTGCCTTTTACCCCTGCCCCCCCCCCCGCCCACAGGAGAAGCGCGCACACAACAATTGGGAGCATGTGAGGACTGGAGGAGGGCCCGCTGATGAGAGGCCACTGACCGTACACGAGGAAAGGGCCCTGGAACTGGCTGGCGGACCTGAGGACCGGGAGGTTGCTGATGCAGAGGTCGGGGCCCCACGAGCAAGTGAGCCACCAACAGCCCGTCCCCATATCCCCCCTCCCCTATATCCCCCTCCCCCGTATCACCTGATCACTGCCTGATGTCTAACCATGCATGCTTCATTGTGTATCGCAGGACCAAACGTCCAGGCACCCATCCCCGCAGATGCACACCGCCCGCAGGATGCCCCTCGGAGACCACAGGAGACGGAGAGACCCGCACCCTCCAGCATGCGACGCCCGCAGGATGCCCCTCGGAGACCACGGGAGACGGAGAGACCCGGACCCTCCAGCATGCGACGCCCGCAGGATGCCCCTCGGAGACCACGGGAGACGGAGAGACCCGGACCCTCCAGCATGCGCCGCCCGCAGGATGCCCCTCGCACACCACGGGAGGCGGAGAGACCCGGACCCTCCAGCATGCGACGCCCGCAGGATGCCCCTCGGAGACCACGGGAGACGGAGAGACCCGGACCCTCCAGCATGCGACGCCCGCAGGATGCCCCTCGCACACCACGGGAGACGGAGAGACCTGGAGCAACAGGGAGACGACACCCCCGTCACGTGCGGGAGCGACCACCCAGCGATGAGGGGGGCAGCCACAGGCCCCCGTCACATCCGAGCCAGGACACCACTACCCAGGACACCACTATCCAGGACACCCCTACCCGGGACACCACTACCCAGGACACCCCTACCCGGGACACCACTACCCAGGACACCCCTACCCGGGACAGCACTACCCGGGACAGCACTACCCGGGACAGCACTACCCGGGACAGCACTACCCGGGACAGCACTACCCAGGACACCCCTACCCGGGAAGACGAAATACCGGACAGTGACTCAGATGGATGGGTGGAGACGAACCCCCACCCCAAAGTGCCATGGACTCAGAGTGGGACGAAGAGCACGACACAACGCCACTGCTGTCACCAACACCCTCCACCATCGCAGAAACACTCACCACGGTTGGGCACTTTAGTGATGAGGCGTCTGGTACACTCACTGGTGCGCACAAAACAGCCGTCCCGGTACAGCAGGTGGAGGTAGGAGCAGCAGAGGGACCGGGCGGTCGGAGGGCAGCCCAGGCCAAGCGAACATCTGCCGCCCAGATGGATCCCGGGTTCCTGCAGTTACCACACCCACACATAGATCCGATGCAACCACCGACACGGAGACGAGCGAATAGGGTGACGGGTGGCTTGCGGCGGCTACGGTCGCAGGTGGAGGAGTCCACCCGCGTCCAGGAGCTGGGAGTGGTCCCGGTCATGCGTGCCACCCAGGCTGACACCGCACGGGTGGCGTCCGCGGTGGAGGCAATGGGTGCGACGGTGTCAGACATGGGGAACGGTTTGCGAGGCCTGGGGCCTTCCGTGCAGGCGGCGTCTGTGGCCCAGGAAATGGCTGCCCTCTCACAGGAGGCCATGAGCCAGTGCCAGCGCCAGATGGCAGAGGCGCTTAACGCCATAGCCCAGTCTCAGCAGGCCATGGCCCAGTCTCAGCAGGCCATAGCCCCGTCTCTGCAGGCCATGGCCCAGTCTCTGCAGGCCATGGCCCAGTCTCAGCAGGCCATCGCTGAGGGCATCGGCGCCAGTGGCCATGTGCGAGCCGGCGTCGCACTGTCACAGACAGGGTTCAACAACCCCCTGGGCTCCATGGCTGCAAACCTGCAGACCCCTGTCGATACCAGCACGGGCCTCCAGGACTGGCAGCGCCAGATGTCGTGGGCGCGTCGGATGGCCAGTCCGTTCGCATCCCCCACCCATGTAGAGGCCTGGGGGCCATCGGGCACCCCGAGGGAGGAGGAGGTGGTGTGGTCTGTCCCGGCTCCCTCTGTAGGGGAGGTCCCGGTACACCGCGACACCTCGGACTCCCCCCCTTCCGTCCCAGGTGCATCGGGTGGGCAACGGGCAGGACAGGCTGGCAGCTCACCATCCCAGTCGCCCGGGCCGCAGCCTGGCCCATCTAGGCCAGGACGCCCCAGGAAACGGCCGCCAAATGGATCCAGTGTCAGAGGGCAGGAATCACAGGAGTCCACCTCCAGTTCTGCTGTACCGTCTGGGGAACCACGTAGACGTAGTCAAAGGGCCCGTAAGGCCAAACAATTAGACACTGAGTAAGTTGGCACGGGTGCAGGGCACAGATGAGTTTTAGGGGCTAGGGCACGTGCATGAACTCGTTTGGTTATTAAAGTCAATGTTACACCTACCGAAGCTGCCTTTGTGCTCTGTCCAAAGTGTGCGGGCGTGTCATGTACGTTGAGCGCAAGTGTGTGTGTGACGGGTGGTCTTACCTCAGCCCCAGGTGAGTCTGCCCCGTTCGCCCTGGGCCGCCATCAACATCCCCCGGGCAGAGCACGGGACCGTGCGCTGCAGTGTCACAGCCGCATGCAGGGATGGTCCGGGTGGATGGTGGTACTGTGGCCATGGGTCAGACATAGTCCAACGATGTAGAGCCAGGAGCTCATCGGAGGCGGGTTGTCATCATCCTCCATGGCCTGCGATAGACACGCGTCCACCCGCAACTGGGTGAGCCCGGCCCGTTGTGCCGCCGGTGGATCGGCAATTGGGGGGGGGGGTGGTGTGCATGCGGGTGGGGTGTGTGGGGTTGGGGAGGGGGGTGAGGGTGCTGGGTGGGTGGATGGGTGGGGGGTGTGGGTGGTCGGCTGTTGTCATGGTGTGCGGTCTGTGGCCATACTACCCGATTCCCACGCCCATCTAGTCAGTGAAGCGGGCGTCTATCAGTCTGTCCCGTGCCCGCTGGGCCAGCCGGTAACGGTGGACAGCCACCCGCCTGTGTCTACCCCGTCTGCCCTGACCATTGCCCCCATCCCCCTCATCTGGGGAGGACTGGGCCTCTTCCTGCTGCTCCTCCACTCCGCCCTCCTCTGCCTGCGGCACATCGCCCCTCTGCTGGGCTATGTTGTGCAGGACGCAGCACACCACAATGATGCGGCCGACCCTATCTGACCGATACTGGAGGGCGCCCCCAGAGAGGTCCAGGCACCTGAAACGCATCTTCAGCACGCCAAAGCACCTCTCGATCACTCCCCTTGTCGCTACATGGGCATCATTGTAGCGGTTCTCCGCCTCATTGCGTGGCCTCCGTATAGGCGTCATCAGCCACGATCGCAATGGGTAGCCCCTGTCGCCCAGCAACCAGTCCCTCAGCCGGGGATGGCGTCCCTCGTACATGCCGGGGATGGATGACCGCGACAACACGAATGAGTCGTGTACACTGCCTGGGTGACGGGCGCAGACGTGCAGGATCATCATGCGGTGGTCGCAGACCACCTGTACGTTCATTGAATAGGTCCCCTTCCTATTAGTGAACACGGCCCTGTTCTCTGCAGGTGGCCGCACGGCGACGTGCATCCCATCGATCGCGCCCTGGACCATGGGGAACCCGGCAATGGCAGAGAAGCCCACGGCCCGGGCATCTTGGCTGGCCCGGTCCATGGGGAAGCGGATGTAGCGGTGCGCCATGGCATAAAGGGCATCTGTCACTGCCCGGATGCACCGATGCACCGATGTCTGCAATATGCCGGACAGGTCCCCACTCGGTGCCTGGAATGACCCCGTTGCATAAAAGTTCAGGGCCACCGTAACCTTGACGGACACGGGGAGAGGGTGTCCCCCGCCAGTGCCACGCGGTGACAGGTGTGCCAGCAGGTGGCAGATGTGTGCCACGGTTTCCCGGCTCATCCGGAGTCTCCTCCTGCATTCCCGGTCCGTGAGGTCCTGGTATGACTGCCGGGGCCGGTACACACGGGGCGCCCTCGGGTGCCTCCGTTGCCGTGGGGCCGCGACGTCCTCCTCCCCCTCCTCGTCCTGTCGGTCAGGTGTCCCTCCAGCCTGGGCGGCTGCCGCCTGCCCCTCTTCGGCAGCCTGCGCCGCCTCTCTGGCACGCTCCTCCTCCTCCTCCTCCTCCTCATCCAGGGCAACATAGACATGAGCGGCTGCCACCACGGCGGCCAACATCGCTGGATGGTCTGAAAACATGACGGCCTGGTGGGGGGGAGGGGAACGATGACATGTCATCATTGCCCATATCCCCTCCTCCCCCCAGCCAGGTGGCATGGACTGCATGGGTCCAACTGTTGGAGGCTGGCACCTGGCCAGGTGGACCAACTCATTTGCCCTCCCATCACCCACCCCGGCACGGACCCCCTCCCCAAACTACACCCCAGCACGGACCCCCCCCCCCAACCTCCACCCCGGCACGGACCCCCTCCCCAACCTCCACCCCGGCACGGACCCCCTCCCCAACCTCCACCCCAGCACGGACCCCCCCCCCAACCTCCACCCCGGCACGGACCCCCTCCCCAACCTCCACCCCAGCATGGACCCCCTCCCCAACCTCCACCCCAGCACTGACCCCCCCCAACACCCAACCTCCACCCCAGCACGGGCCCCCCCTCCCAACCTCCACCCCAGCACGGACCCCCCTCAACCTCCACCCCAGCACGGACCCCCTCCCCAACCTCCACCCCAGCACGGACCCCCCCCAACCCCCAACCTCCACCCCAGCACGGACCCCCCCTCCCAACCTCCACCCCAGCACGGACCCCCCTCAACCTCCACCCCAGCACGGACCCCCTCCCCAACCTCCACCCCAGCACGGACCCCCCCCCAACCTCCACCCCAGCACGGACCCCCCCCAACCCCGAACCTCCACCCCAGCACGGACCCCCCCCCAACCTCCACCCCGGCACGGACCCCCTCCCCAACCTCCACCCCAGCACGGACCCCCCCTCCCAACCTCCACCACAGCACGGATCCCCCCCCAACCTCCACCCCAGTACGGAACCCCCCCCAACCTCCACCCCGGCACGGAACCCCCCCAACCCCCAACCTCCACCCCAGCACGGACCCCCCCTCCCAACCTCCACCCCGGCACGGACCCCCCCCCCCAACCTCCACCCCAGCACGGACCCCCCCCAACCCCCAACCTCCACCCCAGCACGGACACCCCCCCCAACCTCCACCCCAGCACGGACCCCCCCCCAACCTCCACCCCGGCACGGACCCCCCCCAACCCCCAACCTCCACCCCGGCACGGACCCCCTCCCGGCACTCCCCCGGAGCCCAGCCTACTCTAACCACCCCCCCCCCCCCGCCGCACACACACACAAGCCGAGACACACCTCTCCTCACGCAATCAGTCTGCGGCCACGCCATTTCCTGCCCAGAGCCAACCCCCCAGGCCGTCACTCACCTCCTCGCTGGTCGGCGTGAGCCTGGAGCACCGGGTCACGCCGATGAAAAGGAGGTTTGATTCACGTCGACGTGAACGGTGATCACGTCGACGGGACTTCGGCCCATCCGGAAGGGAGAATATCGGCAGGCCGAAAATCGGCTGCCTTGCGCAGACCCGTGACATTCTCCGCGGCAGCGGCGCCATTAACGCCCCGCCGACTTTTCTCCCTTCGGAGACTTCGGCGGGGGCGGGATTCACGGCGGCCAACGGCCATTCTCCGACCCGGCGGGGGGTCGGAGAATGACGCCCCTGAATTCTGCTTTCACCCGCCGTCTGGGAGTCAACGGCCGGGTCTGCGAGACCTCGACCGATCGTTATTTAGCACTGCTTTCTACAAACATGAACAGGCGTGATGTCATCTTGGAGGATCTTGCAGTCCATTAGAGACCCCCGGGTGGTCAGGCACTGTCAGTTTGCCCAGGTGGCACTGCTAGGGTGCCAGGCTGGCAGTGCCAAGGTGGTACCAGTTGACATTGCCAGGGCTCAGGCCCAGGGCACTTGCCCATTAGAGGGTGAGGTGAGGGGGATTTCAGGGGCCTCAAGAAGGTTGGGGTGGGAGATAAAGGGTGGGTCCAGAATGTGGGGGGGGACCTGAAGGGGTTGGTGTGTGCAGTGATTAGGGCAGCTGGTCAAAATGCACCCCCATCTCAGGGGAGCTGTTCTTGCTGGCGAGTTCAGCTCGTCAACTGGAAATCGACTAAAGTGTGGCCTCGGTGGAGAGAAACTCCGCAAGACCCAAATGACCAGCAAAGTGCCACAGCGCTGCAGCCACCGAGAAACACCCCATCAAACTTGTCCAAAAGCGGAATTTGTTTCATTCCGCTGAAGGAAGCCTGTTGTTTCTATCCCCAACACGCACATTTGATGTGCCCCTTTGCACCACATTTCCTGCATTTTGCATCTTTGCACCTGCTGCTGCGTGACCAGTTGTTTGCACATTGACAGCAGTTTCAAACCTGTTAATGCGCTCGGGCCTCAGCCTCAGCCATTTTATTGATTTTAGTGCTCGAACTTAATTGTTAGGCTTCCTTATTTGCTAATTCCATGGAGATCACGACTTTTAAAGCCTTCTTTTGGTTAAGGTTGCTTTCTGTTAACAACATAGAACATAGAAAATACAGCACAGAACAGGCCCTTCGGCCCACGATGTTGTGCCGAACCTTTGTCCTAGATTAATCATAGATTATCATTGAATTTACAGTGCAGAAGGAGGCCATTCGGCCCTTTGAGTCTGCACCAAAAACAACATTTTTGTATGGCTTCACTTCTTAACCCACACATTAGTCTGTCTTTAATGGTGTCATTCAAGACATCTCCAAATTCGCAGTATTCAGCTAATTTCTTCGAAGTAGCTGTGAATTGTGTGATTGATTAATCATCGTGTTGGTTACGTATGTGGAACCAGAACCTCTTGCCGATGACCAAGGTTTTAGGTGAGAAATGGCTCTGCAATATCTCCACATTCTCACAATATGTATTCGAGCCTGTTTTTTCTGGTTGCACCAGATTTTGCAAGAGGTTGAAAACTCCCCTCCCCCATCGTGCTCAGGAAACTCAGGACTACTGTGTCCACCGCAATTTTGTTTGCCTGAACAAAGTATTAAAATTTTTAGTGTATGAGCTTCAGTACTTGGTGCTTTCATCATATGGTCCTTTGGTGCCAAAATCTCCAACTCCAACCATTTTACTATGGAAAGGTTTGCGCCACCAAGTTTTTTGCACAACCTCGCTTCCTTTATTCCTTTCAAACAAGATAACCCTGGGCTCAGCTTGATTCTTTCTGACTTTTACAAGGGGTGTTGCATGGACTGGCCATGCTCAATTGCACCTAAGTATCGTAAGATGCGCAGGTTAGGTGAATTGGCCATGATCAATACACAGGGTTACAGGGAGAGGTGGAGTTCTTTTGGAGAGTTGGTGCAGCCTCGATGGGCCGAATGGCCGCCTTCTGCGCTCTATGGATTCTACAGATTCCAACAATATGCAGGAATTCATTTCAACTGATTCCACTTTAAGTATCACAGAGAATCCGGGGTGGAATTTGTCTTGCGTGATAGCGAATCAACAATCTGGAACACCAGTATGGTTTTCCATGGGCTACTGATTTATTATCGACTGTTACGTGCTGCCACCCAGGACCTGTCACCTTTCCAACCTATAGGAAAAGTGCAGTAAAATTAAGCATCAAAAAAAATTCTACTTCAATGGGATAGCTTCAGAAGTGATCTATAATTGGATTCTAGAGATTTAAAATTAATGAAAACAGATTTTCTTCCTTGTGGCAATGAAGTGCTTTTAAATTATTTCAACTATACTAGACAGAAGCATGGAGCACACTTTGCTGCCGGTGGTAATTTAATTTCCTGTCTTCCACATGAATATATGAATGAGGAGCGGGGGTAGGCCCCTCAGGCTCACAAGCTTTCTCCGTCATTCAGTAAGATAATTTTAACTTTAACTTCATGGGCGTCATTCTCCGAACCCCAGCGGGTCGGAAAATGGCCGTTGGCCGCTGTGAATCCCGCCCCAGCCCCTGCCGAAGTCTCCAGTACCGGAGATTCGGCGGGGGCGGGAATCGGGCCGCGCCGGTTGGCGGGCCCCCCCGCTGGATTCTCCGGCCCGGATGGGCCGAAGTCACGCCGAGAAATTGCCTGTCCCGCCGGCGTAAATTAAAGTAGGTATTTAACGGCGGGACAAGGTGGCGCGGGCAGGCTCCGGGGTCCTGTGGGGGGCGCGGGGCGATCTGACCCCGGGGGGTGCCCCCACGGTGGCCTGGCCCGCGAACGGGGCCCACCGATCCGTGGGCGGGCCTGTGCCGTGGGGGCACTCTTTCCCTTCCGCCTCCGCAACGGCCTCCACCATGGCGGAGGCGGAAGAGACTCTCCCCACTGCGCATGCGCGGGAAACTGTCAGCGGCCGCTGACACTCCCGCGCATGCGCCGCCCGGGGATGTCATTTCCGCGCCAGCTGGCGGGGCAACAAACGCCGTTTCCGCCAGCTGGCGGGGCGGAAATCCCTCCGGCGCCGGCCTAGCCCCTCAATGTTGGGGCTCGGCCCCCAAAGATGCGGAGCATTCCGCACCTTTGGGGCGGCGCGATGCCCGTCTGATTGGCGCCGTTTTGGGCGCCAGTCGGCGGCATCCCGCCGTTGGGGGAGATTTTCGCCCCATATTCCTGTCTACCCCTGATAACCTTTCACCATTTGCTTTGGAAGAGTCTATTTTTTCTGCCTTAAACATATTCAAAGGCTGTGCCTGAATCACCTTTTGAGGAAGATAGTTCCAAAGACTTTGAAATTCTCTTGCTCAAAAGACAGCTGAGGAACAGTCTTTGAATATGTTTAAGGCAGAAGTAAATAGACTCTTGGTGAACAAGGGGGTGATAGATTATTGGAGGTCGGAAGAAATTTGGGATTGAGGTTGCAATCAGAACAGCCATCATCTTATTTAATGGCGGAGCAGGCTCAAATCAGAATTTATAGTGCAGAAGGTGGCCATTCGGCCCATCGTGTCTACATCAGCCCCTGAAAGAGTACCCTACCTAAGCCCATACCTCCACTGTATCCACGTAACTCAGCAACCCCAAGTAACTTTTCGACACTACGGAGCAATTTAGTGTGACCAATCCACCTAACCT
Source organism: Scyliorhinus torazame (assembly GCF_047496885.1). Classification (NCBI taxonomy): domain Eukaryota; kingdom Metazoa; phylum Chordata; class Chondrichthyes; order Carcharhiniformes; family Scyliorhinidae; genus Scyliorhinus; species Scyliorhinus torazame. The sequence goes on from NC_092710.1 coordinate 202,578,853, forward strand.
GCGCATCTTTGCACTGTGGAGGAAACCGGAGCACCCGGAGGAAACCCATGCACACATGGGAAGGCCAAATGGCCTACTTTTAATTTGTATGTTTGTATGTCCGTACATTAAATGGGTGACCCCTTGTTTTTAAACAGTGACCTTATCAAAGGAAGTAAGACATTTACCAAATTCATTTGCCAAGTGGTGTATTTGTAAAACTGAAGATAAAAGCAAGTTACTGTGGATGCTGGAATCTGAAACAAAAACAGAAAATACTGGACAATCTCAGCACCTGTGGAGAGAGAAGGGAGCTAACGTTTCAAAGCTTTGACAAAGAGTCATCCAGACTTGAAATGTTAGCTCCCTTCTCTCTCACAGATGCTGTCAGACCTGCTGAGATTGTCCACTATTTTCTGTTTCTGTTATTTATAAAACCCCTTTTCCAGCCGTCTGACAGCAGGCTGGGAGGTGGGAGGCTTCATAAATTGGTGGCAAAAAGCTTTGGGAATGACCTTGTCATCTTCCCGTTGCCACAGGATATTCTGAGTGGTGGAAAGGGAAGAGGTTCTGCTTCCTGCCAACTGGAGGTGGGCAGCCAATTAAATCAATTAATTGGGTAATTAAGAACCACTTTCCACCTCCGCTACCATTTTACTGGTGTCAGGATAGATCCCTGGTGCAAGGGAACATGGCCACCTAAATTCTGGAACTCACTGCCTGAAAGGGTGGTGGAGGCAGAGGCCCTTATAACATTTAGAGAGTATTTAGATGTGCACTTGCGGTGCCAAGGCGCACAAGGTTATAATAATAAACTTTATTATTGTCACAAGTATGCTTACATTAACACTGCAATGAAGTTATCCTGAAATTCCCCGTTACCACATTCCGGCACCTGTTCAGATACACAGAGGGAGAATTCAGAATGTCTAATTCACCTAACAGCACGTCTTTCAGGGCTTGCGTGAGGAAATGGGAGTACCCGGAGGAAACCCACGCAGAAACAGGGAGAACGTGCAGATTCCCACAGACAGTGTCCCAAGCCGGGAAACGAACCTGGGATCCTGGTGCTGTGACACAACAGTGCTAACCACTGTGCTACCATGCCATGAGATAAGTGCTGGAAAATGGGATAGAATAGTTAGCTGGTTGTTTTTGACCGGCACAGACGCGATGAGCTGAAGGCCCTTTTCTGTGCTGCAAATCTCTATGACTCTATAACACCCTGTGTTATATTGAGGTGGCCTTCCTTCATGTCTGTTCGATGGCGCAGAAGGGCCTTCCCCCTGCTACTCCCCTCTGATGCCACACTGAATTACCTACAGTGATTGGTCCATTGATCGCCGGAGCTTGCCTGACTGGTCCCAGCACGTTAAATAAAGAAAGTTTATCTGGTCTTCGAGGATACTTCAACATGGATGTGTCTCTCCTTTTCACTGCAGTCTCAGCAGCAACCACTTCCATCAGTGGCAATGTGTAGGCTGACGAGTTGCCAGTACCTCTGATTGAGCCGGCAGCTCTGAGAGACAGGCTTCCACCTTCAATTGGACAGCAATCTTAGCGGCCCCTTCTCAGTAGGTGCAACTGATAAAATGCCATCCAGGATCCTGCCGCTCACCCATGCAGGCATGTTGCCCACTTTAGGTGCCAGCTATGGGACAACCTGGGAGATGAGAACATTCTGGCTGTTATCACTGAATTATTCTCACTTGTCAGGCCTCTGCAGGAGGGAACTCCCTACTGTGCAGCGTGTTTCACAGAGGGGTAGGTAGGAGGTTATCACTGAGCCGCAAGGATCTTTGCATCACCGAAACAACTGCACAGACACATTAGAGAATCACATTATTTCCAAAATTGTTTGCCCTTAACTTTTAACATTACAAATTCCCATGGGTACTTATAAAGCAATGCATACAAAATCAGGTACAAATTTCGGAGAATCATAGAATGTTTAGCATGTTTTATTGCAAAATATAATATTCAACAGGATTTGTTACAGTCTTGCTAGCTCAGCTGAGTAATTTAATTTAGTAAATAGAAACAAAAATCACCAATAGCCTATGAAATGTTGGAAGGTCACTCTTACAGTTTCACTCAATTTATTGAATTCTACAGGACGATAGGACCCCACACATGGTCCATTTGCACAGCCAGTGCCTTGGATCAAAGAATAGTATACAGAATGTGCTTGCCCTAGTGAATCTCAGCCAGCATTATTGCTGGAGGGTGGGCTTCCACACCGTAAAGTCTCAATAGATGAATATCTCATTCCACATAAATGTGCCTTTCTTCATCTCTTTGACAAAGTGGACATTTTCTCAAATTAGTTTAGAGCACATGGAAATTATTCATTCTGAATTATTCATGCCAACTATCAACAATGATCCCTCAATGTGCGGCATTATTCTGTGAAGTGTTTTAACGTTGATCTGGAATCATCCAAGGGTCTTGAGTGTCTTCCTGTCTCCCAGAACCTTTATCCAGCATCAGTTGTCATAATTCACTAATTTTTGTGGCTTCACAGTGGCTTCTGGCAATTATAGTACTTTTCCCCTAGTAGTGAAGTGATTCCATTATTAACATTGATTCATGAAGAAAAATTCCCTGAATTATTAATTTCCAAAATAATCCAAAGGCTTATTAATTGGATTGGAGTTTTAGAATATCATGATATGATTACATGATACTAGCAGTAATTCCTGGAAAGTTATTGTAGAATGTCATTGCACTCGAGCTGTGACAATTTGTTACTCATATTATCAGCCTTTTGGCATTATGGTAAAGGTTTATTATAGGATTGAAATTGTGAATCGTGGATTTTATTGTTCTGGAAACACAATACACACAAAGGATAGAAAGTCCCTTTTTTAAACTTTAGACTATGGCTGCAGTTCATGGGACGCATTTAGACTGCCAGTACTGTACAAAAATTGTAGAAATTGCAATGCACAATTGATCCAATGGATGCACTGTCAAGTTGTGAAAGTTTACTAATCTTTGGGAGACATGGTGGCAAAGTGGTTAGCACTGCTGCCTCACAGCGCCAGGGACCCAGGCCTTGGGTGACTGTGTAGAACAAAAGAACAAAGAACAGGACAGCATGGTAGCAGAGTGGTTAGCACTGTGGCTTCACAGCTCCAGGGTCCCAGGTTCGATTTCCTGCTGGTTCACTGTCTGTGCGGAGTCTGCACGTTCTCCCCGTGTCTGCGTGGTTTCCTCCTGGTGCTCCGGTTTCCTCCCACAGTCCAAAGATGTGTAGGTTAGGTGGATTGGCCATGATAAATTGCCCTTAGTGTCCAAAAAGGTTAGGAGGGGTTATTGGGTTACGGGGATTGGGTGGAAGTGAGGGCTTAAGTGGGTCGATGCAGACTCGATGGGCCAAATGACCTCCTTCTTCACTGTATGTTCTATGTTCTAATGATACAGCACAGGAACAAGCCCTTCGGCCCTCCAAACCTGTACCGGTCATGATACCATGCTTGGCCAAAACCCTCAGCTCTTCTTCGTGCCATATCCCTCCATACCCATCCTATCCATCTATTTATTGAGATGCCTTTTGAACGCCGTTAATATATCTGCTTCCACAACCTCCCTTGGCAACGCGTTCCAGGCACTCAACACACTCTGTGTAAAAAACCTGCCTTGCATATCTCCTCTAAACTTTGCCCCACAGACCTTAAACCTATGCCCCCTGGTGACTGACCCCTCCATACTGGGAAAGAATGCCTGCCCATCCACTCTATCCATGCGTCTCATAATCTTGTAGACCTCTATCAGATCACCCCCCAACCTCTGTTGTTCTAATGAAAACAGTCTGTTCAGCCTTTCCACATAGCTAGAACCCTCCAAACCAGGCAACATCCTGGTAAGCCTCCTCTGCACCCTCTCTGAAGCCTCCACATCCTTCTGGTAGTATGGCGACCAGAATTGTGCGCAATATTCCAAGTGCGGCCTTACCAAGGTTCTATACAACTGTAGCATGACTTGCCAGTTTTTATACTCGATGCCCCGTCCAATGAAGGCAAGCATTCCATATGCTTTCTTGACTACCTTGTCCACTTATGTTGCCACTTTCAAAGATCTGTGGACCTGTACTCCCAGATCTCTCTGACTTTCTTTATTCCTAAGAGTTTTTTCGCCATTTATGGTATATTTCCCCTCAATGTTAGACCTACCAAAATGCTTTACCTCACATTTGTCTGGATTAAACTACATTGCCATTTCTCTGCCCAAGTCTCCAACCTATCTATATCCTGCTGTATCCTCTGGCAATGCTCAACACTATCTGCCAGTCGACCAACCTTGGTGTCATCCGCGAATTTACTATTCAGACCGGCTACTTTTTCCTCCAAATCGTTTATGTATACTACAAACAACAGAGGCCTCAGCACAGATCCCTGTGGAACATCACTAGTCACAACCTTCCATTCAGAAAAACACCCTTCTTCTGCTACCCTGTGCCTCCTGTGACTGAGCCAGTTCTGTATCCATCTTGCCGCCTCAGCTCTGAAATCGTATGACTTCACCTTTTGTACCAGTCTGCCATGAGGCACCTTGTCAAAGGCTTTACTGAAGTCCATGTAAACAACATCTATCACCCTCCCCCATCAATCATCTTTGTCACCTCTCGAAAAACTTGATCAACTTAGTGAGACACGACCAAGGCACTAACCAAGTTAGTGAGGCACGACCTCCCTTTCACAAAACCATGTTGTCTATCTCTAATGAGTCCATTTGTTTCCACACACCCTGTGTTTGTCGGTTTCCTCCAGGTGCTCCGGTTTCCTCCCACAGTCCAAAGATGCAGGCTTGGATGGAATGCCCTTTCAGAGGGTCGGTGCAGACTTGATGGGCTGAATGGCCTCCTTCTACTAAAAGAATATATTAAAAAAGTAACGCATTAGACTTTTTGAAAGTCTATTTCAAGAATACTGGGCCAGATGTTGACATTCCAGTAAGGGTGTTCACTGCCACTGGATGTCAGAGAGATCCCACAGCTTCTGAAATGTGCAGACCTGTTGCATGCAAATCTGGAAGTTGGAGTGGGCCAAACAATAATATATTCTGAATGTTTATTATTTTAAACAGCAGGTATGGAACCCATGCGAATTTGGGCTAATTGCCTGCTAATTACAAATGAATGAAATGTTTTAAAATTACATGTGTATTGATGTAAAATCAATTGACTGGTAATTGACTTCAGGAAGCAAAGCACTGTACACACCCCTGTCAGCATCAACGGGGCCGAGGTGGAGATGGTTAGCAGTTTCAAATTCCTAGGGGTGCACATCTCCAAAAATCTGTCCTGGTCCACCCACGTCGACGCTACCACCAAGAAAGCACAACAGCACCTATACTTCCTCAGGAACCTAAGGAAATTCGGCATGTCCACATTGACTCTTACCAACTTTTCCAGATGCACCATAGAAAGCATCCTATCTGGCTGCATCACAGCCTGGTATGGCAACAGCTCGGCCCAGGACCGCAAGAAACTTCACGAGAGTCGTGAACACAGCCCAGTCCATCACACAAACCTGCCTCCCATCCATTGACTCCATCTACACCTCCCCCTGCCTGGGGAAAGCGGGCAGTATAATGAAAGATCCCTCCCACCCGGCTTACTCACTCTTCCAACTTCTTCCATCAGGCAGGAGATACAGAAGTCTGAGAACACGCATGAACAGACTCAAAAACAGCTTCTTCCCCACTGTCACCAGACTCCTAAATGACCCTCTTATGCACTGATTTCATTAACACTACACCCTGTATGCTTCATCCGATGCCAGTGCTTTTGTAGTTACATTGTATATGTTGTGTTGCCCTATTATGTATTTTCTTTTATTCCCTTTTCTTCTCATGTACTTAATGATCTGTTGAGCTGCTCGCAGAAAAATACTTTTCACTGTACCTCGGTACACGTGACAATAAACAAATCCAATCCAATCCAATCCAAAAGGGACCTCCCCCAATTCACAAAGACTTAAAGCAGAGGACCTCACCATTCTAGAAATTAAAATGAATTGAATTTTTTTACCTTTTCAAAGTTCGATGAATCTTGTTAAAGAAGCAAAATTTTAGACATTTTAGCATGATTTATCAGACGTTCCAAGATCACTTTTTTCAATGATTTACCTAATCAGAATTATTGAACTTCTGAAAAATATTAAAATTTTTAATTTTGAAAAAATGTTTGAATTTTACATTGTTTTAATTGTTTAAATTTTTAATATGGAAACTTAATCATGCCTACTAAATCAGGATTTTTTTAATGTGTTTTGCTGCAGACGTATGCTTTATGCAGCTTTTGTGGTGCAGTGAATGTAGGCCATGCCCAAAACTGCCTGTCTTTTGCACTCATGCTACACAGCAATGCCTTACTGCATTCTACACCAGGTAGAATTCTCTCTCATAGAAACTGAAATTCTTATCAGGGGTGGGATTCTCCGCAATCGGCGCGATGTCCGCCGACCGGCGCCAAAAACGGCGCGAATCAGTCCGGCGTCGCGCCACCCCAAAGGTGCGGAATTCTCCGCATCTTGAGGGGCCGAGCCCTCACCTTGAGGGGCTAGGCCCGCGCCGGACTGATTTCCGCCCTGCCAGCTGGCGCGGAAATGACTTTGCCGTGCGACGCATGAGCAGGAGCATCAGCGGCCGCTCACGGCAGTCCCGCACATGCGCAGTGGAGGGGGTCTCTTCCGCCTCCGCCATAGTGAAGACCATGGTGAAGGCGGAAGGAAAAGAGTGCCCCCACGGCACAGGCCCTCCCGCGGATCGGTGGCCCCCGATCGCTGGCCAGGCCACCGTGAGGGCAACCCCACGGGGCCAGATCGCCCCGCCTTGTCCCGCCGTTCGAAAGGTGGTTCAATCCACGCCGCCTGGCATGGATTGACAGCGGCGGGACTTCGGCCCATCGCGGACCGGAGAATCGCCGGGGGTGGGCCCGCCGACCGGCGCGATTTCCGCCGACTGGCGCGGCGCGATTCCCGCCCCCGCCGAATCTCCGGTGGCGGAGAATTCGGGACACGGCGGGGGCGGGATTCACGCCGGCCCCCGGCGATTCTCCGACCCGGTGGGGGGTTGGAGAATCGCGCCCCAGATGTCTACTCCAATAAGCAACCATACTTAGATATTGGCTATTTTTAAGCCAATGAAACATTACTGAATGATAATTTGCATAGCAGTTTTAAGAACTGTGCTTCCTATAGTTGCAAAATTGGTGTAATTAGTTTTAATCCGTCACCTCTTCGACTTGCAGATACATGGGAATACATAATTTTGATGACGATAAATATTTTCTGCACATGAATATTGGCTCTGCTAATATCTGCTTTGGTACCCACATTGAATGATAAACCCAGATCATTGCAGTCGCCAGAGGCTGGTTTAGCACAGTGGGCTAAATAGCTGGCTTGCAGTGCAGAACAATGCCAGCAGCGCGGGTTCAATTCCCGTACCGGCCTCCCCGAACAGGTGCCAGAATGTGGCGACTAGGGGCTTTTCACAGTAACTTCATTGAAGCCTACTTGTGACAATAAGCTATTAGCATTTTGGCAATTATTAGCATTTTGGCAATTCTTAACAGTCATCTAAACATCTCATAGGCAACATCGCAAACATGGCAGGAGAAACATTTCATTGGTGTATTACACATAAACCAAAATCTTTTAGAGCAGTTCAAATTTCACGATGGCTATAATTTGGTGATTCTGGAAACAGCGCAGATCTTATTTCAAACCCTCATCCTCCATTTGCTTAGACTAGTTGAATCTTTCGCTGCATAAACTTCAAATTTCTGGGTCTTGAGTGGTTGAGCCAACAGTCCTGGGGAAGCTGTGGCCACAAAAAAAGATGTGAAACTTTAAGACTTGGAAGGAGGGTGGGTGCTCTGCCTGGCACCATGATGAAACCATGAGGCCTGCTGCCAAACCATGCTCACCTCATTTCCTTCACCAGCAGCTCATCTCCTCACAAATTCTACCTGTGGCCTCATTATCAACAAATATTGGTTAGTCCCTGCTTGACAAATTATGACAGAGCCATAACATCTCCACAGTGCAGAAGGAGGCCATTCGGTCCATTGAGTCTGTACCAACTCTCTAAAAGAGCACCCAACCGAGGCCCACTCCCCCAGTCTATCCCCATAACTACTCTAACCTGCACATCTTTGGACACTAAGGGGCAATTTAGCATGGCCAATCCAACTAACCTGCACATCAGTGAACTGTGGGAGGAAACAGGAGCGCCCGGAGGAAACCCATGCAGACACGGGGAGAACATGCAAACTCCACACAGACAGTGACCCGAGGCTGGAATTGAACCTGGGTCCCTGGTGCTGTGAGGCAGCAGTCTAACCACTGTTCCACACGCCGCCCCTTAACAATTTTTGTGGTTTCTACAAACTCCTTTGTGGAAAGCAGTGCCAGAGAGTGACTGGAATCCTCTACCCAGTTAAAAAATCTGATGCTTTATTGACTGAGGCACCTGGGCTGAAATGATGTTACATCTTGCTGGAATTATAATTATGAGGCCCTAATGCCAATTCTCAGTGTCTCATTTTCAAAATCTAATTTACCAGTTCTTAAGCCTTTCCTTTCCAATGTGCAGAACTGCATCCAGTTTCAGGCATTGTCTAATTTCTACTTCTGGGTGTCTTGTAACCCAAACACCTTGCAAGGTATTTGAAGAATACAGGGAGTGATGCACTCATAGTCATGTCGATCCGTTGCTGCTATACATGGTCAATATGACCAGAAAGCATCTAACATCATGAATGTACAGTGACCACCAGCACTATATCATGCAGGTCAGTGCGCATTTCCAGTAGCAGCTGTGTTTGTTTTTGCCTTTCTTATCTGCATGAAAGCTGCTGCTGCTGCTGCTATTTCCTTCATCATCTTTTTGTACAAAGGAGTCTACCCACAGAAGAGCAAAGAAATCCAGAATCAGAACAGGAGGCCGGCACTGACCAGGATGTTATAGGTTGTGAAACTTCAGTGTGAACAGAAAGTTACCCCTTTTAATAAACTCTTCTTCCCATGTGCAGCCAAACACCTATGGCTGCAAAGCTCTCTGCATTCCCTAAACAAACTCACCTTGGCTCTGGAGCTATTTTATTCCACACCATATGAAATGGTATTCCTGAACAAAACTCAAATAAAGTGCAACCAATTTATTATCATATTTTGAGTCATGGGCCATTGATTTTACTATTTTGTTCAGAGCAAGATTTCTCTTGATGTGCACCACCTAACGCCAACCTGTGAATTTTGCTCACCTCTCCCAATTATTTTCCTTTCGGTAGGTGACTCCATAATGTCCACTTACTGATACAGAAGGCACATTATCTCATTGTGGATGACTGTATCGGCATTGACAGAGACATGTCTCATGGATGTCAACTCTTTCCTATCTAATGAAGCTTCCTGTACCTTTCACCACTGACTATGCCTAAACTGTCAAGATGTTGAAGTAGCTCTTCTCTCTCAGTGACAAATTGGCTATATTCTGTACTCCTCTGGCACCATCTTCTCTTTCAAGCACCTCACCATGATCCATCTCCCATACCTTTTATTGAAAATTTTCATCCTGTATTGCACACAAAATAGATTTACAATATTGAGCCAAAATTGAAATCTGATTGTTTTATGAATGTGATATTGTTGATTCATCTACATTGATAGATATTGAAGTTTATTTGTCTTTCGTGCCCTATTTTGTGTGTATTGATGTTTCAAGGACTGGAAGTCCTGAGGGATTCACAGTTCTTATGAATCCGAAAGCAGTACTATAACATGAGAAGAATAACTGTTTCATATGGGCAAAGTTGTATTGTTCATTAATATTCCACACATATCATCTAGGTCCAACATGGGGAAAATTAGTTTAATATATCTAGACAGCAGAAGAATTATGTTCTATTGTTTTAAAAGCACAAGTTCAACATGCATTTGCCAGGAAGGGGCCAGTAATAATGTGTATTTGTGCTTTGATGTCACTCTAATAGCTGTAGTCCAATGTAATGATAAAGTAGTAATTATCTGGAGAGCTTGACTGAGGGGACCAACTTAATAGACTATATGTCACTCGGGATCAGAAGGCAAATTTCATCTCTAAGTATTCCAATTATTACTGTTCTCATTGACTAGAATTACCCTAAAAGGGTCCTTATAGTGATGTTCAAGCACTTTCAGAAAGCTATTATTCACTAGACTCTGGTTTCCATTTATTTAATTAATGGGAAGCAAAGCTTTATTATTTTTGAAGTAACTGTTTCAGATCAATAATTTGGGTTTTCTTTATATTACTGTCAGCGCTATTTCTCTTCAGCGTTTAATATATTTGTATGGCATTCTTCCGGTACAATATTATTTCAATCAAAATGGTAACTCGCTTCCACTAAAATAGCAGACAGAGGAATACAATGTGAAATTACAGAGCAAATGTTTGCTAGTTACCAGCAACAATTTCTAAACTGTAAGCCTGGAATTTCCTCTGAACCATTCCTGTTGCTCCACCATAACTTTGCTAGGAGTGTGTGGAAACCCTGTTTGTGTGCAGCAACTCATTAGCATTACCTTTATCTTTACAATTACTGACACTGTTAACAGTTCCATCATCATTACTTTCTTCTACCGCCATTGCATTGACATTGACTCTGTCCCCATTCCTCAGAGTACAGGGTTGAATTTTTATGCCATCCGCTCTTTTCAAGTTATTACTGATGAAGTTTGTTAGATTATAAAGCTGAATAGATTTTCATGTACTGGCCAGATCACTGCAGTTTCCTTTGTGAAAGGAAGTACTTTTATCACTTTGCCATTGGGAAACAACAATGACTTACATTGCACCTTTAATGTAATAAAGTGTCTCCAGGCAATTCACAAGAGCATTATAAAGCAAAATATGATACAAGCCATATAAGAAGATATTAGGTCAGATGATCAGTAGCTTGATCAAAGAGGCAGGTTTTAAGGAATGTCTTAAAAGAGGAAAGCACGTTAGAGAGGCGGAAGTGTTTCGAGAAGGTATTCCAGAGATTGGAGTCCCGGCAATTTAAGGCTCCAATGGTGGAGTGATTAAAATCAGGGAGGCTCAAAAGATCAGATTAGGGTCGCACAGATAGCTCGGAGGATTTGAAATCAGCCATGATTGAATGGTGGAGTGGACTCGATGGGCCGAATGGCCTTACTTCCGCTCTTATGTCTTATGGTCTTATGGTATTATGGAGATTACAGAGATGAGGGCCGGGATTCTCTGACCCCCCGCCAGGTCGGAGAATCGCCGGGGGCGGCGTGAATCCCGCCCCCGCCGGCCGCCGAATTCTCCGGCACCGGAGGTTCGGTGGTTGCGGAAATTGCGCCACGCCGGTCGGCGGGCCCACCCCCCGGCGATTCTCCGACCCACGATGGGCCGAAATCCTGCTGCTTCTATGCCAGTCCTGCCGGCGTAAATTGAACCAGGTCACTTACCGGCAGGACCTGGTGGCGCGGGCAGGCTCCACGGTCCTGGGGGGGGCGCGCAGGGTGATCTGGCCCCAGGGGGTGCCCCCACGGTGGCCTGGCCCGTGATCTGGGCCCACCGATCCACGGGCGGGCCTGTGCCGTGGGGGCACTCTTTTCCAACGCGCCGACCATCAGCCTCCGCCAAGGCCGACGTGTAGGTGAACCCCCCGCGCATGCGCGGGGATGACATCAGCCAGCGGAGTCCCTTCGGCCCCGGCTGGCATGGCGCCAAAGGCCTTCCACATCAGCCGGCAGGGCGCCAACCACTCCGGGGCGGGCCTAGCCCCTAAAGGTGCGGGCCTAGCCCCTACAGGTACGGATGATTCCGCACCTTTGGGCTGGCCCGACGCCGGAGTGGTTCACGCCACTCCGTCCCGCCAGGACCCCCCGCCCCGCCGGGTAGGGGAGAATCCCACCCAAGGAGTGTGGTAGTCACCATTGTTGTATTATGTTGTTTATAAGAACATAAGAACATAAGAACTAGGAACAGGAGTAGGCCATCTGGCCCCTCGAGCCTGCTCCGCCATTCAATGAGATCATGGCTGATCTTTGTGAACTCAGCTCCACTCTCCGGCCCGTACACCATGGGCGAAATTCTCCCCCAACGGCGGGATGTCCGCCGACTGGCGCCAAAGCCGGCGCCAATCAGACGGGCATCGCGCCGGCCCAAAGGTGCGGAAGGCTCCGCATCTTTGGCGGCCTAGCCCCAACATTGAGGGGCTAGGCCGACGCCGGAGGGATTTCCGCCCCGCCAGCTGGCGGAAATGGCGTTTGTTTCCCCGCCAGCTGGCGCGAAAATGCGGCGCATGCGCGGTAGCGACAGCGGCCGCTGTCAGTTTCCCAGCGCATGCGCGGGAGCGTCAGCGGCCGCTGTCAGTTTCCCGCGCATGCGCAGTGGGGAGAGTCTCTTCCGCCTCCGCCATGGTGGAGGCCGTAGTGGAGGCGGAAGGGAAAGAGTGCCCCCACGGCACAGGCCCGCCCGCGGATCGGTGGGCCCCGATCGCGGGCCAGGCCACCGTGGGGGCACCCCCCGGGGTCAGATCGCCCCGCGCCCCCCCCCAGGACCCCGGAGCCCGCCCACGCCGCCTGGTCCCGCCGGTACATACCAGGTTTGATTTACGTCGGCGGGACAGGCAATTCCTGGGCGGGACTTCGGCCCATCCGGGCCGGAGAATCCAGCAGGGGGTCCCGCCAACCGGCGCGGCCGGATTCCCGCCCCCGCCCAATCTCCGGGAGCGGAGACTTCGGCGGGTGCGGGGGCGGGATTCACGGCGGCCAACGGCCATTCTCCGACCCGGCGGGGGGTCGGAGAATGACGCCCCATATCCCCGAATCCCTTTATTCTTTAGAAAGGTATCTATCTTTTTCTTAAAAACGTTTAAAGATGGAGCCTTAACTGCTTCACTGGGCAAGGAATTCCAGAGATTCACAACCCTTTGGGTGAAGAAGTTCCTCCTAAACTCGGTCCTAAATCTACTTCCCCTTATTTTGAGGCTATGCCCCCTAGTTCTGCTTTCCCCGACCAGTGGAAACAACCTGCCCGCATCTATCCTATCTATTCCCTTCATAATTTTATATGTTTCAATAAGATCCCCCCGCATCCTTCTAAACTCCAATGAGTACAGTCCCAGTCTACTCAACCTCTCGTCATAATCTAATCCCCTCAACTCTGGGATCAACCTAGTGAATCTCCTCTGCACTCCCTCCAGTGCCAATATGTCCTTTCTCAGGTAAGGAGACCAAAACTGAACACAATACTCCAGATGTGGCCTCACCAACACCTTATACAATTGCAGCATAACCTCCCTAGTCTTGAACTCCATCCCTCTAGCAATGAAAGACAAAACTCGATTAACCTTCTTAATCACCTGTTGCACCTGCACACCAACTTTTTGCGACTCGTGCACCAGCACACCCAGGTCCCTCTGCACAGCAGCATGTTTTAACATCTTACCGTTTAAATAATAATCCATTCTGCTGTTATTCCTCCCAAAATGGATAGCCTCACACTTGGCAACATTGAATTCCATCTGCCAGACCCTAGCCCATTCACCTAACCTATCCAAATCCTTCTGCAGACTTCCGGTATCCTCTGCCCTTTTTGCTTTACCACTCATCTTAGTGTCGTCTGCAAACTTTGCCACATTGCACTTGGTCCCCAACTCCAAATCATCCATGTAAATTGTGAACAACTGCGGGCCCCACACTGATCCTTGAGGGACCCCACTAGTTACAGGTTGCCAACCAGAGAAACACCCATTTATCCCCACTCTCTGCTTTCTGTTAGTTAACCAATCCTCTACCCATGCTACCACTTTACCCTCAATGCCATGCATCTTTAGTTTATGCAGCAACCTTTTGTGTGGCACCTTGTCAACAGCTTTCTGGAAATCCAGATATACCACATCCATTGGCTCCCCGTTATCTACTGCACTGGTAACGTCCTCAAAAATTTTACCAAATTAGTCAGACACGACCTACCCTTTATGAACCCATGCTGCGTCTGCCCAATGGGACAATTTCCCTCCAGGTGCCCCGCTATTTCTTCCTTAATGATAGATTCCAGCATTTTCCCTCCAACCGAAGTTAAGCTTACCGGCCTATAATTACCTGCTTTCTGCCGACCTCCTTTTTTAAACAGTGGTGTCACGTTTGCTACTTTCCAATCCTCTGGGACCACCCCAGAGTCTAGTGAATTTTGATAAATTATCACTAGTGCGTTTACAATTTATATATGTGTATTACGGTAAGGCCCCTGTACTACAGGTACGGGGGTAGATCCCTGCCTGCTGGCTCTTCCCATTTCATAAGCTGCTGTAGGAGGCCACATATCACTGTGTGATAAAGCCTCGATTACATTTTACTCTCGTCTCATCATAATTGATAGTGATTCAAGGAGACGCAAGGGCACAAAGGAATTTGAAAACAAGGATGAGAATTTTACAATCATAGCATTACTTGGCTCAAAGCTACGGGGTGATAGGGGAATGGAATAGGTGCAACTTCAGACACAAGCAGCAGATCTTTGGATGACCTCAGTTTATGGTACATGGAAAATAGAAGAGCAGCTAGGAGTGTGTTGGAATAATCAGGTCGAGAGGTAACAAAGGGTAGATGAATTGAGACAGGAGCGAAGTTGGGCAATCTAACAGAGGTAGGGCGGCACGGTAGCATAGTGATTAGCACTGTTCCTTCACAATGCTAAGGTCCCCAGTTAGAATCCTGGCTTGGGTCACTGTCTGCGCGGAGTCTGCACATTCTCCCCGTGTCTGCGTGGGTTTCCTCCGGTGCTCCGGTTTCCTTCCACAAGTCCCGAAAGACGTGCTTGTTAGGTGAATTGGACATTCTGAATTCTCCCTCAGTGCACCCGAGCAGGTGCCAGAGTGTGGTGACTAGGGGATTTTCAAAGTTACTTCATTGCAGTGTTAATGTAAGTCTACTTGTGACACTAACAAAGTTTATTATTATTATTAGAAGAAGGTGTGGTGTTCTTTGTGTTGCTAAATTCAGGATAGTTGGCGTACTGTTCACAAAGACCAAAAAATAGCTTTAACTTGAACAAAGGTATAAATTTATTAACATTACTAATTTGGATTTGACACTTACTCCAACATAATATAGTTGATAATTAACATATAATCTACACTCATCTACTACTAATCTCTACACTATAGTGAACTATGATCTGCTCTCACTCAAACTATCTTTCCTTCAGTCTGTACTCTAGCTATTTCCTTCACTCCTCTCCCCACAAGGCTTAGCATCAATGTCTTATGTACTTGTAACTTTAGCTCCCTCTCGTTGCTCATCGAGACATTTCATTAACACCTGCAGTTCTTACAATTATGATACTACCACAGTAGGCAGTCTTAGTGAAACCATGAATATGAGGTTGGCACTTCTCTTGGGGTCTGGTTCAGCCTCAGATTGTTGACAGGAGATGGGTGGAGTCGCAGCTAGGGGATGGAGTTTAGAATGGAGACTGAAAACAATGGCTTAACTCTTCCCAGTATTTAATTGGAGGAAATTTCTGCTCACCTTGTGCTGGGTGTCAGATAGGAGTTTAATAATTTAGCAATAGTGGAGAAGTCAAGAGAGCTGCTGGTGGGATTGAACGAGGTTATATAAGCGTATATGTAAAAAGTAATACTGTGCTTTCAGATGATGTCACCAAGTGTCAATGTGTAGATGAGAAATAGGAGGGGACCTAGGATAGATCCTTGGGAAACCCAGAGATCTAGGAACAGGAAGAGAAGCAATTGCAAATGGTTCTCTGGCTATGCTTAGGTAGATAGGAATGGAGCTTTTGGGGCAGCTCGGTAGCACAAGTGGATAGCACTGTGGCTTCACAGCACCAGGGTCCCAGGTTCAATTCCCCGCTGGGTCACTGTCTGTGCGGAGTCTGCACGTTCTCCCCATGTCTGCGTGGGTTTCCTCCGGGTGCTCCGGTTTCCTCCCACAGTCCAAAGATGTGCAGGTTAGGTGGATTGGCCATGCTAAATTGCCCTTCATGACCAAAAAGGTTAGGAGGGGTTATTGGGTTACTGGGTTACAGGGATAGGGTGGAAGTGAGGGCTTACGTGGGTCGGTGCAGACTCGATGGGCAGAATGGCCTTCTTCTGCACTGTATGTTCTATGGAACTAGATGAGAGCAGTCGTCCCACCTAGCTGGACAAATCTGGAGAGATGTTGGAGGAGGATCGATTGGTCAACATGCCAAAGGTTAGGGCAGCACAGTGGTTCGATCCGGGCTCTGGGTCACTGTCTGCGTGGAGTTTGGACATTCTCCCCGTGTTTGCGTGGGTTTCGCCCCCACAACCCAAAGATGTGCAAGATAGGTGGGTTGGCCACGCTAAATTGCCCCTTAATTGAAAATAATGAACTGGGTACTCTAAATTTTAAAAAAATACATGCCAAATGTTGTAGACAGATTAGACCATAAGATATAGGAGCAGAATTAGGCCACTCGACCCATCGGGTCTCCTCCGCCATTCAATCATGGCTGATATGTTTCTCTTCACCATTCTCCTGCCTTCTCCAAATAACCCCTGATCTCCCTATTACTCAAGAACATAACTATCTCTGTCTTAAAGACACTCAGTGATTTGGCCTCCACAGCCTTCTGCGGCAGAGTGCCACAGATTCACCACCCTCTGGCTGAAGAAATTCCTTCTCAACTCAGTTTTAAAGGATCGTCCCTTCAGTCTGAGGCTGTGCCCTCAGGTACTAATTTTTCCTACTAGTGGGAACATCCTCTCCATGTTCACTCTATCCAGGCCTCTCAATATTCTGTAAGTTTCAATAGGATTCCCCCACTCATCCTTCTAAACGCCAATGAGTACAGACACAGAATCCTCAACTGCACCTCATATGACAAGCTCTTCATTCCAGGGATCATTCTTCTGAACCTCCTCTGGACCCTATCGAAGGCCAGCACTTCCTTCCTCACAATACTCCAAATGTGGTCTGACCAGAGCCTTATACAGCCTCAGAAGTACATCCCTGATCTTGTATTTTGGCCCCCTTAGGGGCAGCACGGTAGCATTGTGGATAGCACAATTGCTTCACAGCTCCAGGGTCCCAGGTTCGATTCCGGCTTGGGTCACTGTCTGTGCGGAGTCTGCACATCCTCCCCGTGTCTGCGTGGGTTTCCTCCGGGTGCTCCGGTTTCCTCCCACAGTCCAAAAATGTGCAGGTTAGGTGGATTGGCCATGATAAATTGCCCTTAGTGTCCAAAATTGCCCTTAGTGTTGGGTGGGGTTGCTGGGTTATGGGGATAGGGTGGAGGTGTTGACCTTGGGTAGGGTGCTCTTTCCAAGAGCCGGTGCAGACTCGATGGGCCGAATGGCCTTCTTCTGCACTGTAAATTCTATGATAATCTATGATTAAGATGAATGCTAACATTGCATTTCCCTTCCTAACTGCTGACTGAACCTGCACATTAACCTTAAAAGAATCTTGAACTAGGACTCCTAAGTCCTTTTCTGATTTCTAAAGCCTTTTCCTATTTAAAAAATTGTCTGTGCCTCCATTCTTCCTACCAAAGTGCATAATCTCACACTTTTCCACATATTTCATTTGCCACTTCTTTGCCCACTCTCCTAGCCTCTCCTCAAGTCCTTCTACAGCCACCCTGCTTCCTCAATACTACCTACCGCTCTGCATATCTTTGTATCATCTGCAAACTTAGCTGCCATGCCTTCAGTTCCTTCTTCCAGACTATTAATGTAGATTGTGAAAAGTTGTGGTTCCAACCTCAACTCCTGAGCCTCACCACTAGCGCCAGCTGCCATCCTGAGAAAGACCCCTTTATCCCCACTCTTTGCCTTCTGCCAGACAGCCAAATCCTCTATCCATGCCAGTATCCTACCCCCAACACATGGATTCTTAACTTATTTAACAGGCTCCTTCCTATATGGCACCTTGTCAAAGGCCTTCTGGAAATCAGCCATGCTTATTAAGTCCTATTTTACAATGTACTTCCAACTACTCTGCAATCTCATCCTTAATGATACACCCTAAAATCTTACCAATGATTGAAGTCAGGCTAACCAGCCGATGATTTCCCATCTTCTGCCTCCCTCCCTTCTTAAACAGCAGTGTCACATTAGCCATTTTCCAGTCCTCTGGGACCCTCCCTGCCTCCAGTGAATCCTCAAAAACCACCACCAATGTCTCCACAATCTCCTCAGCTATCTACTCCAGAGCCCTGGGGTGCAGTCCATCTGGTCCAGCTGATTTATTCACCTTCAGACCTTTCAGTTTCCCAAGAACAGCCTTCTCCTTAGTGATGGTCATTTCACTCACCTCTGCCCCCTGATTCTTCTGAAGTCCGGATAGTCCACTGGTGTCTTTTTATTAACTCAGTTTGAAAGCAATTTATTACCAGTAATTTAAATAGAT
This sequence comes from Scyliorhinus torazame, assembly GCF_047496885.1. Classification (NCBI taxonomy): domain Eukaryota; kingdom Metazoa; phylum Chordata; class Chondrichthyes; order Carcharhiniformes; family Scyliorhinidae; genus Scyliorhinus; species Scyliorhinus torazame. The sequence continues at coordinate 202,597,236 of NC_092710.1, forward strand.
TTTCAAAGCTAGCCAAGATTCCCTCTTAGCGAATCAAATCAAAGCCTTCTTGTGATTCACTTTTCAGTTTTTCCGCCCAGTCGGAACACTCATGAATCAGTGAAAGAGAGAAACCCTCCCACATTCCCTCTCTCCGGTTAAACCTCCCACCTTCCCTCTCTCCGGTTAAACCTCCCACCTTCCCTCTCTCCGGTTAAACCTCCCACCTTCCCTCTCTCCGGATAAACCTCCCACCTTCCCTCTCTCCGGTTAAACCTCCCACCTTCCCTCTCTCCGGATAAACCTCCCACCTTCCCTCTCTCCGGTTAAACTTGCCACCTTCCCTCCCTCCGGTTACACCACCCACCTTCCCTCTCTCCGGATAAACCTCCCACCTCCCCTCTCTCCGGTTAAACTTGCCACCTTCCCTCCCTCCGGTTACACAACCCACCTTCCCGCTCTCCGGTTAAACCTCCCACATTCCCTCTCTCCGGTTAAACCTCCCCCTTCCCTCTCTCCGGTTAAACCTCCTACCTCCCCTCTCTCCAGTTAAACTTCCAATCTTCCCTCTCTCTGGTTAAACGTCCCACCTTCCCTCTCTCCGGTTCAACTTCCCACCTTCCCTTTCTCCGGTTAAACTTCCGACCTTCCCTCTCTCCAGTTAAACCTCCCACCTTCCCTCTCTCTGGTTAAACCTCCCACCTTCCCTCTCTCCGGTTAAACCTCCCACCTTCCCTCTCTCCGGTTAAACCTCCCACCTTCCCTCTCTCCGGTTAAACTTCCCAAAATCCCTCGCTCCGGTTAAACCACCCACCTTCCCTCTCTCCGGTTAAACCTCCCACCTTCCCTCTCTCCGGTTAAACCTCCCACCTTCCCTCTCTCCGGTTAAACTTCCCACCATCCCTCTCTCCGGTTAAACCTCCCACCTTCCCTCTCTCCGGTTACACCACCCACCTTCCCTCTCTCCGGATAAACCTCCCAACTTCCCGCTCTCCGGTTAAATCTCCCCCTTCCCTCTCTCTGGTTAAACCTCCCACCTTCCCTCTCTCCGGTTAAACCTCCCACCTCCCCTCTCTCCGGTTAAACTTCCAATCTTCCATCTCTCCGGTTAAACGTCCCACCGTCCCTCTCTCCAGTTAAACCTCTCACCTTCCCTCTCTCCGGTTCAACCACCCACCTTCCCTCTCTCCGGTTAAACCTTCCACCTTCCCTCTCTCCGGTTAAACCTCCCACCTTCCCTCTGTCCGGTTAAACCTCCCACCTTCCCTCTCTCCGGTTAAATCTCCCACCTTCCCTCTCTCCGGTTCAACCTCCCACCTTCCCACTCTCCGGTTAAACCTCCCACCTCCCCTCTCTCCGGTTAAACTTCCAATCTTCCCTCTCTCCAGTTAAACGTCCCACCTTCCCTCTCTCCAGTTAAACCTCCCACCGTCCCTCTCTCCGGTTCAACCACCCACCTTCCCTCTCTCCGGTTAAAAATCCGACCTTTCCTCTCTCCAGTTAAACCTCCCACCTTCCCTCTCTCCGGTTAAACCTTCCACCTTCCCTCTCTCCGGTTAAACCTCCCATCTTCCCTCTGTCCGGTTAAACCTCCCACCATCCCTCTCTCCGGTTAAACCTCCCACCTTCCCACTCTCTGGTTAAACCTCCCACCTTCCCTCTCTCCGGTTAAACCTCCCACCTTCCCTCTCTCCGGTTACACCACCCACCTTCTCTCTCTCCGGATAAACCTCCCACCTTCCCGCTCTCCGGTTCAACCACCCACCTTCCCTCTCTCCGGTTAAAAATCCGACCTTTCCTCTCTCCAGTTAAACCTCCCACCTTCCCTCTCTCCGGTTAAACCTTCCACCTTCCCTCTCTCCGGTTAAACCTCCCATCTTCCCTCTCTCCGGTTAAACATCCCACCATCCCTCTCTCCGGTTAAACCTCCCACCTTCCCACTCTCTGGTTAAACCTCCCACCTTCCCTCTCTCCGGTTAAACCTCCCACCTTCCCTCTCTCCGGTTAAACCTCCCACCTTCCCTCTCTCCGGTTACACCACCCACCTTCTCTCTCTCCGGATAAACCTCCCACCTTCCCGCTCTCCGGTTAAACCTCCCCCTTCCCTCTCTCTGGTTAAACGTCCCACCTTCCCTCTCTCCAGTTAAACCTCCCACCTTCCCTCTCTCCGGTTCAACCACCCACCGACCCTCTCTCCGGTTAAACCTCCGACCTTTCCTCTCTCCAGTTAAACCTCCAACCTTCCCTCTCTCCGGTTAAACCTTCCATCTTCCCTCTCTCCGGTTAAACCTCCCACCTTCCCTCTGTCCGGTTAAACCTCCCACCTTCCCTCTCTCCGGTTAAACCTCCCACCTTCCCTCTCTCCGGTTAAACCTCCCACCTTCCCTCTCTCCGGATAAACCTCCCACCTTCCCTCTCTCCGGTTAAACTTGCCACCCTCCCTCCCTCCGGTTACACCACCCACCTTCCCTCTCTCCGGATAAACCTCCCACCTTCCCTCTCTCCGGTTAAACTTGCCACCTTCCCTCCCTCCGGTTACACAACCCACCTTCCCGCTCTCCGGTTAAACCTCCCACATTCCCTCTCTCCGGTTAAACCTCCCCCTTCCCTCTCTCCGGTTAAACCTCCTACCTCCCCTCTCTCCAGTTAAACTTCCAATCTTCCCTCTCTCTGGTTAAACGTCCCACCTTCCCTCTCTCCGGTTCAACTTCCCACCTTCCCTTTCTCCGGTTAAACTTCCGACCTTCCCTCTCTCCAGTTAAACCTCCCACCTTCCCTCTCTCTGGTTAAACCTCCCACCTTCCCTCTCTCCGGTTAAACCTCCCACCTTCCCTCTCTCCGGTTAAACCTCCCACCTTCCCTCTCTCCGGTTAAACTTCCCAACATCCGTCGCTCCGGTTAAACCACCCACCTTCCCTCTCTCCGGTTAAACCTCCCACCTTCCCTCTCTCCGGTTAAACTTCCCACCATCCCTCTCTCCGGTTAAACCTCCCACCTTCCCTCTCTCCGGTTACACCACCCACCTTCCCTCTCTCCGGATAAACCTCCCACCTTCCCGCTCTCCGGTTAAATCTCCCCCTTCCCTCTCTCTGGTTAAACCTCCCACCTTCCCTCTCTCCGGTTAAACCTCCCACCTCCCCTCTCTCCGGTTAAACTTCCAATCTTCCATCTCTCCGGTTAAACGTCCCACCGTCCCTCTCTCCAGTTAAACCTCTCACCTTCCCTCTCTCCGGTTCAACCACCCACCTTCCCTCTCTCCGGTTAAACCTTCCACCTTCCCTCTCTCCGGTTAAACCTCCCACCTTCCCTCTGTCCGGTTAAACCTCCCACCTTCCCTCTCTCCGGTTAAATCTCCCACCTTCCCTCTCTCCGGTTCAACCTCCCACCTTCCCACTCTCCGGTTAAACCTCCCACCTCCCCTCTCTCCGGTTAAACTTCCAATCTTCCCTCTCTCCAGTTAAACGTCCCACCTTCCCTCTCTCCAGTTAAACCTCCCACCGTCCCTCTCTCCGGTTCAACCACCCACCTTCCCTCTCTCCGGTTAAAAATCCGACCTTTCCTCTCTCCAGTTAAACCTCCCACCTTCCCTCTCTCCGGTTAAACCTTCCACCTTCCCTCTCTCCGGTTAAACCTCCCATCTTCCCTCTGTCCGGTTAAACATCCCACCATCCCTCTCTCCGGTTAAACCTCCCACCTTCCCACTCTCTGGTTAAACCTCCCACCTTCCCTCTCTCCGGTTAAACCTCCCACCTTCCCTCTCTCCGGTTAAACCTCCCACCTTCCCTCTCTCCGGTTACACCACCCACCTTCTCTCTCTCCGGATAAACCTCCCACCTTCCCGCTCTCCGGTTCAACCACCCACCTTCCCTCTCTCCGGTTAAAAATCCGACCTTTCCTCTCTCCAGTTAAACCTCCCACCTTCCCTCTCTCCGGTTAAACCTTCCACCTTCCCTCTCTCCGGTTAAACCTCCCATCTTCCCTCTCTCCGGTTAAACATCCCACCATCCCTCTCTCCGGTTAAACCTCCCACCTTCCCACTCTCTGGTTAAACCTCCCACCTTCCCTCTCTCCGGTTAAACCTCCCACCTTCCCTCTCTCCGGTTAAACCTCCCACCTTCCCTCTCTCCGGTTACACCACCCACCTTCTCTCTCTCCGGATAAACCTCCCACCTTCCCGCTCTCCGGTTAAACCTCCCCCTTCCCTCTCTCTGGTTAAACGTCCCACCTTCCCTCTCTCCAGTTAAACCTCCCACCTTCCCTCTCTCCGGTTCAACCACCCACCGACCCTCTCTCCGGTTAAACCTCCGACCTTTCCTCTCTCCAGTTAAACCTCCAACCTTCCCTCTCTCCGGTTAAACCTTCCATCTTCCCTCTCTCCGGTTAAACCTCCCACCTTCCCTCTGTCCGGTTAAACCTCCCACCTTCCCTCTCTCCGGTTAAACCTCCCACCTTCCCTCTCTCCGGTTAAACCTCCCACCTTCCCTCTCTCCGGTTAAACCTCCCACCTTCCCTCTCTCCGGATAAACCTCCCACCTTCCCTCTCTCCGGTTAAACTTGCCACCTTCCCTCCCTCCGGTTACACCACCCACCTTCCCTCTCTCCGGATAAACCTCCCACCTTCCCTCTCTCCGGTTAAACTTGCCACCTTCCCTCCCTCCGGTTACACAACCCACCTTCCCGCTCTCCGGTTAAACCTCCCACATTCCCTCTCTCCGGTTAAACCTCCCCCTTCCCTCTCTCCGGTTAAACCTCCTACCTCCCCTCTCTCCAGTTAAACTTCCAATCTTCCCTCTCTCTGGTTAAACGTCCCACCTTCCCTCTCTCCGGTTCAACTTCCCACCTTCCCTTTCTCCGGTTAAACTTCCGACCTTCCCTCTCTCCAGTTAAACCTCCCACCTTCCCTCTCTCTGGTTAAACCTCCCACCTTCCCTCTCTCCGGTTAAACCTCCCACCTTCCCTCTCTCCGGTTAAACCTCCCACCTTCCCTCTCTCCGGTTAAACTTCCCAACATCCCTCGCTCCGGTTAAACCACCCACCTTCCCTCTCTCCGGTTAAACCTCCCACCTTCCCTCTCTCCGGTTAAACTTCCCACCATCCCTCTCTCCGGTTAAACCTCCCACCTTCCCTCTCTCCGGTTACACCACCCACCTTCCCTCTCTCCGGATAAACCTCCCACCTTCCCGCTCTCCGGTTAAATCTCCCCCTTCCCTCTCTCTGGTTAAACCTCCCACCTTCCCTCTCTCCGGTTAAACCTCCCACCTCCCCTCTCTCCGGTTAAACTTCCAATCCTTCCATCTCTCCGGTAAAACGTCCCACCGTCCCTCTCTCCAGTTAAACCTCCCACCTTCCCTCTCTCCGGTTCAACCACCCACCTTCCCTCTCTCCGGTTAAACTTCCGACCTTTCCTCTCTCCAGTTAAACCTCCCACCTTCCCTCTCTCCGGTTAAACCTTCCACCTTCCCTCTCTCCGGTTAAACCTCCCACCTTCCCTCTGTCCGGTTAAACCTCCCACCTTCCCTCTCTCCGGTTAAACCTCCCACCTTCCCACTCTCCGGTTAAACCTCCCACCTTCCCTCTCTCCGGTTAAACTTCCAATCTTCCCTCTCTCCAGTTAAACCTCCCACCTTCCCTCTCTCCGGTTAAACCTCCCACCTTCCCTCTCTCCGGTTAAACCTCCCACCTTCCCTCTCTCCGGTTAAACTTCCCAACATCCCTCGCTCCGGTTAAACCACCCACCTTCCCTCTCTCCGGTTAAACCTCCCACCTTCCCTCTCTCCGGTTAAACCTCCCACCTTCCCTCTCTCCGGTTAAACTTCCCACCATCCCTCTCTCCGGTTAAACCTCCCACCTTCCCGCTCTCCGGTTACACCACCCACCTTCCCTCTCTCCGGATAAACCTCCCACCTTCCCGCTCTCCGGTTAAATCTCCCCCTTCCCTCTCTCTGGTTAAACCTCCCACCTTCCCTCTCTCCGGTTAAACCTCCCACCTCCCCTCTCTCCGGTTAAACTTCCAATCTTCCATCTCTCCGGTTAAACGTCCCACCGTCCCTCTCTCCAGTTAAACCTCTCACCTTCCCTCTCTCCGGTTCAACCACCCACCTTCCCTCTCTCCGGTTAAACCTTCCACCTTCCCTCTCTCCGGTTAAACCTCCCACCTTCCCTCTGTCCGGTTAAACCTCCCACCTTCCCTCTCTCCGGTTAAATCTCCCACCTTCCCTCTCTCCGGTTCAACCTCCCACCTTCCCACTCTCCGGTTAAACCTCCCACCTCCCCTCTCTCCGGTTAAACTTCCAATCTTCCCTCTCTCCGGTTAAACATCCCACCATCCCTCTCTCCGGTTAAACCTCCCACCTTCCCACTCTCTGGTTAAACCTCCCACCTTCCCTCTCTCCGGTTAAACCTCCCACCTTCCCTCTCTCCGGTTAAACCTCCCACCTTCCCTCTCTCCGGTTACACCACCCACCTTCTCTCTCTCCGGATAAACCTCCCACCTTCCCGCTCTCCGGTTCAACCACCCACCTTCCCTCTCTCCGGTTAAAAATCCGACCTTTCCTCTCTCCAGTTAAACCTCCCACCTTCCCTCTCTCCGGTTAAACCTTCCACCTTCCCTCTCTCCGGTTAAACCTCCCATCTTCCCTCTCTCCGGTTAAACATCCCACCATCCCTCTCTCCGGTTAAACCTCCCACCTTCCCACTCTCTGGTTAAACCTCCCACCTTCCCTCTCTCCGGTTAAACCTCCCACCTTCCCTCTCTCCGGTTAAACCTCCCACCTTCCCTCTCTCCGGTTACACCACCCACCTTCTCTCTCTCCGGATAAACCTCCCACCTTCCCGCTCTCCGGTTAAACCTCCCCCTTCCCTCTCTCTGGTTAAACGTCCCACCTTCCCTCTCTCCAGTTAAACCTCCCACCTTCCCTCTCTCCGGTTCAACCACCCACCGACCCTCTCTCCGGTTAAACCTCCGACCTTTCCTCTCTCCAGTTAAACCTCCAACCTTCCCTCTCTCCGGTTAAACCTCCCACCTTCCCTCTGTCCGGTTAAACCTCCCACCTTCCCTCTCTCCGGTTAAACCTCCCACCTTCCCTCTCTCCGGTTAAACCTCCCACCTTCCCTCTCTCCGGTTAAACCTCCCACCTTCCCTCTCTCCGGATAAACCTCCCACCTTCCCTCTCTCCGGTTAAACTTGCCACCTTCCCTCCCTCCGGTTACACCACCCACCTTCCCTCTCTCCGGATAAACCTCCCACCTTCCCTCTCTCCGGTTAAACTTGCCACCTTCCCTCCCTCCGGTTACACAACCCACCTTCCCGCTCTCCGGTTAAACCTCCCACATTCCCTCTCTCCGGTTAAACCTCCCCCTTCCCTCTCTCCGGTTAAACCTCCTACCTCCCCTCTCTCCAGTTAAACTTCCAATCTTCCCTCTCTCTGGTTAAACGTCCCACCTTCCCTCTCTCCGGTTCAACTTCCCACCTTCCCTTTCTCCGGTTAAACTTCCGACCTTCCCTCTCTCCAGTTAAACCTCCCACCTTCCCTCTCTCTGGTTAAACCTCCCACCTTCCCTCTCTCCGGTTAAACCTCCCACCTTCCCTCTCTCCGGTTAAACCTCCCACCTTCCCTCTCTCCGGTTAAACTTCCCAACATCCCTCGCTCCGGTTAAACCACCCACCTTCCCTCTCTCCGGTTAAACCTCCCACCTTCCCTCTCTCCGGTTAAACCTCCCACCTTCCCTCTCTCCGGTTAAACTTCCCACTATCCCTCTCTCCGGTTAAACCTCCCACCTTCCCTCTCTCCGGTTACACCACCCACCTTCCCTCTCTCCGGATAAACCTCCCACCTTCCCGCTCTCCGGTTAAATCTCCCCCTTCCCTCTCTCTGGTTAAACCTCCCACCTTCCCTCTCTCCGGTTAAACCTCCCACCTCCCCTCTCTCCGGTTAAACTTCCAATCCTTCCATCTCTCCGGTAAAACCTCCCACCTTCCCTCTCTCCGGTTAAACCTCCCACCTTCCCACTCTCCGGTTAAACCTCCCACCTCCCCTCTCTCCGGTTAAACTTCCAATCTTCCCTCTCTCCAGTTAAACGTCCCACCTTCCCGCTCTCCAGTTAAACCTCCCACCGTCCCTCTCTCCGGTTCAACCACCCACCTTCCCTCTCTCCGGTTAAAAATCCGACCTTTCCTCTCTCCAGTTAAACCTCCCACCTTCCCTCTCTCCGGTTAAACCTTCCACCTTCCCTCTCTCCGGTTAAACCTCCCATCTTCCCTCTCTCCGGTTAAACATCCCACCATCCCTCTCTCTGGTTAAACCTCCCACCTTCCCTCTCTCTGGTTAAACCTCCCACCTTCCCTCTCTCCGGTTAAACCTCCCACCTTCCCTCTCTCCGGTTAAACCTTCTGTCATGATATGCAGACACACACATAATGATATGCAGACAGACACAGACAAGCAGCTAATGGACACAGAGAACAGGACATGACCAACAGGACATGTGCGAACTGTGCTATTAGTTCAATAAACCTGATTGAACTAACTTCAAGGTCTGGAGTATCTTTCTGATCTAAGCTGCACCCAGTTGCAGCCAGTGTTAGACCAGAGCAGGCAGGACACTCAGGGGTGGGATCTGACGATAAAAGCCACGAGGCACTCACCCTCCGCCTCATAGAACATAGAACATAGAACATAGAACATAGAAAATACAGCACAGAACAGGCCCTTCGGCCCACGATGTTGTGCCGAACCTTTGTCCTAGATTAATCATAGATTATCATTGAATTTACAGTGCAGAAGGAGGCCATTCGGACCATCGAGTCTGCACCGGCTCTTGGAAAGAGCACCCTACCCAAGGTCAACACCTCCATCCAACACCAAGGGCAATTTGGACACTAAGGGCAATTTATCATTGGCCAATTCACCTAACCTGCACATCTTTGGACTGTGGGAGGAAACCGGAGCACCCGGAGGAAACCCACGCAGACACGGGGAGGATGTGCAGACTCCGCACAGACAATGACCCAAGCCGGAATCGAACCTGGGACAATGGAGCTGTGAAGCAATTGTGCTATCCACAATGCGACCGTGCTGCCCTTAAGAACAAATAAATCTACACTATATCATTTTACCATAATCCATGTACCTATCCAATAGCTGCTTGAAGATCCCTAATGTTTCCGACTCAACTACTTCCACAGGCAGTGCATTCCATGCCCCCACTACTCTCTGGGTAAAGAACCTACCTCTGATATCCCTCCTATATCTTCCACCTTTCACCCTAAATTTATGTCCCCTTGTAATGGTTTGTTCCACCCGGGGAAAAAGTCTCTGACTGTCTACTCTATCTATTACCCTGATCATCTTATAAACCTCTATCAAGTCGCCCCTCATCCTTCTCCGCTCTAATGAGAAAAGGCCTAGCACCCTCAACCTTTCCTCGTAAGACCTACTCTCCATTCCAGGCAACATCCTGGTAAATCTTCTTTGCACCTTTTCCAGAGCTTCCACATCCTTCCTAAAATGAGGCGACCAGAACTGTACACAGTACTCCAAATGTGGCCTTACCAAAGTTTTGTACAGCTGCATCATCACCTCACGGCTCTTAAATTCAATCCCTCTGTTAATGAACGCAAGCACACCATAGGCCTTCTTCACAGCTCTATCCACTTGAGTGGCAACTTTCAAAGATGTATGAACATAGACCCCAAGATCTCTCTGCTCCTCCACATTGCCAAGAACTCTACCGTTAACCTTGTATTCCGCATTCATATTTGTCCTTCCAAAATTGTCAACCTCACACTTTTCAGGGTTAAACTCCATCTGCCACTTCTCAGCCCAGCTCTGCATCCTATCTATGTCTCTTTGCAGCCGACAACAGCCCTCCTTACTATCCACAACTCCACCAATCTTCGTAGCGTCTTCAAATTTACTGACCCACCCTTCAACTCCCTCATCCAAGTCATTAATGAAAATCACAAACAGCAGAGGACCCAGAACTGATCCCTGCAGTACGCCACTGGTAACTGGGATCCAGGCTGAATATTTGCCATCCACCACCACTCTCTGACTTCTATCGGTTAGCCAGTTCGTTATCCAACTGGCCAAATTTCCCACTATCCCATGCCTCCTTACTTTCTGCATAAGCCTACCATGGGGAACTTTATCAAATGCCTTACTAAAATCCATGTACACTACATCCACTGCTTTACCTTCATCCACATGCTTGGTCACCTCCTCAAAGAATTCAATAAGATTTGTAAGGCAAGACCTACCCCTCACAAATCCGTGCTGACTATCCCTAATCAAGCAGTGTCTTTCCAGATGCTCAGAAATCCTATCCTTCAGTACCCTTTCCATTACTTTGCCTACCACCGAAGTAAGACTAACTGGCCTGTAATTCCCAGGGTTATCCCTAGTTCCTTTTTTGAACAGGGGCACGACATTCGCCACTCTCCAATCCCCTGGTACCAACCCTGTTGACAGTGAGGACGAAAAGATCATTGCCAACGGCTCTGCAATTTCATCTCTTGCTTCCCATAGAATCCTTGGATATATCCCGTCAGGCCCGGGGGACTTGTCTATCCTCAAGTTTTTCAAAATGCCCAACACATCTTCCTTCCTAACAAGTATTTCCTCAAGCTTACCAATCTGTTTCACACTGTCCTCTCCAACAATATCGCCCCTCTCATTTGTAAATACAGAAGAAACGTACTCGTTCAGGACCTCTCCTATCTCTTCAGACTCAAGACACAATCAACGCTACTGTCCTTGATCGGACCTACCCTCGCTCTAGTCATTCTCATATTTCTCACATATGTGTAAAAGGCCTTGATCCTACCCGCCAAAGATTATTCATGCCCTCTCTTAGCTCTCTTAATCCCTTTCTTCAGATCCCTCCTGGCTATCTTGTATCCCTCCAATGCCCTGTCTGAACCTTGTTTCCTCAGCCTTACATAAGTCACCTTTTTCCTCTTAACAAGACATTCAACCTCTCTTGTCAACCATGGTTCTCTCACTCGACCATCTCTTCCCTGCCTGACAGGGACATACATATCAAGGACACGTAGCACCTGTTCCTTGAACAAGTTCCACATTTCACTTGTGTCCTTCCCTGCCAGCCTATGTTCCCAACTTATGCACTTCAATTCTTGTTTGACAACATCGTATTTACCCTTCCCCCAATTGTAAACCTTGCCCTGTTGCACGTACCTATCCCTCTCCATTACTAAAGTGAAAGTCACAGAATTGTGGTCACTATCTCCAAAATGCTCCCCCACTAACAAATCTATCACTTGCCCTGGTTCATTACCCAGTACTAAATCCAATACTGCCCGTCCTCTGGTCGGACAATCTACATACTGTGTTAGAAAAGGTTCCTGGACACACTGCACAAACACCACCCCATCCAAACTATTTGATCTAAAGAGTTTCCACTCAATATTTGGGAAGTTAAAGTCGCCCATGACTACTACCCTATGACTTCTGCACCTTTCCAAAATCTGTTTCCCAATCTGTTCCTCCACATCTCTGTTACTATTGGGGGGCCTATAGAAAACTCCTAACAAGGTGACTGCTCCTTTCCTATTTCTGACTTCAACCCATACTACCTCAATATGGTGATACTCCTCGAACTGCCTTTCTGCAGCTGTTATACTATCTCTAATTAATAATGTCACCCCCCCCCACCTCTTTTACCACCCTCCCTAATCTTATTGAAACATCTATAACCAGGGACCTCCAACAACCATTTCTGCCCCTCTTCTATCCAAGTTTCCGTGATGGCCACCACATCATAGTCCCAAGTACCGATCCATGCCTTAAGTTCACCCACCTTATTCCTGATGCTTCTTGTGTTGAAGTATACACACTTCAACCCATCTCCGTGCCTGCAAGTACTCTCCTTTGTCAGAGTTCCCTTCCCCACTGCCTCATTACATGCTTTGGCATCCTGAATATCGGCTACCTTAGTTGCTGGACTACAAATCCGGTTCCCATTCCCCTGCCAAATTAGTTTAAACCCTCCCGAAGAGTACTAGAAAACCTCCCTCCCAGGATATTGGTGCCCCTCTGGTTCAGATGCAACCCGTCCTGCTTGTACAGGTCCCACCTTCCCCAGAATGCGCTCCAATTATCCAAATACCTGAAGCCCTCCCTCCTACACCATTCCTGCAGCCACGTGTTCAACTGCACTCTCTCCCTATTCCTAGCCTCGCTATCACGTGGTACCGGCAACAAACCAGAGATGACAACTCTGTCTGTCCTGGCTTTCAACTTCCAGCCTAACTCCCTAAACTTGTTTATTACCTCCACACCCCTTTTCCTACCTATGTCGTTGGTACCAATGTGCACCACGACTTCTGGCTGCTCCACCTCCCCCTTAAGGATCCTGAAGACACGATCCGAGACATCCCTGGCCCTGGCACCCGGGAGGCACCATACCTTCCGGGAGTCTCGCTCGCGACCACAGAATCTCCTATCTATTCCCCTAACCATTGAATCTCCTACAACTATTGCTTTTCTATTCTCCCCCCTTCCCTTCTGAGCCCCAGAGCCAGACTCAGTGCCAGAGACCTGGCCGCTAGGGCCTTCCCCCGGTAGGTCATCCCCCCCAACAGCATCCAAAACGGTATACTTGTTTTGAAGGGGAACGGCCACGAGGGATCCCTGCACTGTCTGCCTGTTTGTTTTATTCCCCCTGACTGTAACCCAGCTATTCTTGTCCTGTACCTTGGGTGTGGTTACCTCCCTGTAACTCTTCTCAATCACCCCCTCTACCTCCCGGATGATCCGAAGTTCATCCAGCTTCAGCTCCAGTTCCCTAACACGGTCTTTGAGGAGCTGAAGTTGGGTGCACTTCCCGCAGGTATAGTCAGTGGGGATACCGGTGGTATCCCTCACCACCCACATCCTACAGGAGGAGCATGTGACTGGCCTAGCCTCCATTCCCTCTTACCTTACAGAATATAGCTGCCGTGTGGACTAACTAGATCTCCGCCCTCCGACTCTGCTCCCAGTCAGCTACACTTCCTGTAAACTCCTGGCTCTCTTCGCACTCTTTGCGGAAATGTCAGAAACAAAATGAAAGGAGCACCTTACTCCCTCCTCACCTAACTCCCTCGGTCACCAAACTCTCACTATCGCACTCAAAAAGCACCAAATTCAGCACTCAGTGCAAACAAAGTCTGCACTGTAGGGGATCACTTTTATACTGCCTCTTTCCACTGATGAACATCTAGAGAGTCAGTCAAGGGTGTTGTTACAATCTCACACCTCCACCACGTGGCTAAGAGCTAGTCTGGTTCAGTCAGACAGAGTAACCACACTTAAGTTAGCAGAGAGTCGAACTCACAGAGAACTGTACGAACTGTGCTATTAGTTCAATAAACCTGATTGAACTAACTTCAAGGTCTGGAGTATCTTTCGGATCTAAGCTGCACCCAGTTGCAGCCAGTGTTAGACCAGTGTACCTAACATGACATGATACCAGGAGACTACTAATTTAAGGTGGCTTACCTCAGTCCGTTCCGTGATGACCAGCAAACGTATCCCGGCGCCATGGAGAAGATTCAGGCTCCTCACCAGCTCAGGACCTCCGGCAACCTCAGTGCCAACTGGCGGACATGATCTTGTTAACTTTAAACAGCCACTTCGGGTTCACAATGAGCCCAGATACAAAACAATTATCACCTTGTTATCATTAAACATTTTATAGAGTGTACGTCGCTATCACAATGAGCCCAGATACAAAACAATTATCACCTTGTTATCTTTAAACAGCCACTTCGGGTTCACAATGAGCGAGAGGCAGGCGAAGTTTAAACTGTGGGAAGCTTGGACACTATGCAGCCTTGTGCAGGTCTGCACCACCAGTCAGAGGCCAGTGCTCCCAATTCCAATGACGGCGCGTTCAGAATGTGCAACGACGATTACAGGGTTCTGATCCTGGCAGTACAACGGATCCAGAGGACGAGTGCCTGGAGTCTGCCTACCGAGTGGGCATCATTACCACACGTGAACATGCCACACCTAACTCATCTCGCATTCAGTCCATCCTCGCTGTGGATTCGGAGGACGAATGGCGTGCGGTGATGCAGGTCAACCGCTGCTCCATCCAGTTCAAGCTGGTCACAGGTGCTTCTGCCAACCTCCTCTCACAGGCAGACGTCAAACGCATCACAAAGCCCCCCAAGGTCCTTCCAGCAGCCTGCCAGCTCCTGGACTATAACTGTAATGCCATCACGGCACTGGGGTCCTGCCATCTACTCATCTCCAACCGGAGTACCCATGCACGGCTGAGGTTCAAAATTGTAAAGCCGGACGAGGCATCCCTACTGGGACCACATGCCTGCAAAAAGCTAAACCTGGTGCTGCGGGTTTATTCAACGACATCCTCTAACGTGGATCTTCAAGCTGGCATTGACAACATCCTCGCTCAGTATCCAGATGTGTTTGACGGGATGGGCACTTTGCCATATCGGTACAAGATCCTACTGCGACCTGATGCCAAGCCAGTGGTCCATACACCATGCCGGGTCCCGGCTCGCTGAAGGAGCGCCTGAAGGAACAGCTCAAGGAACTGCAGCGGCAGGGGATCATTTCCAGGGTAACCAAACCAATTGACTGGGTCAGCTCGATGGTGTGTGTTAAAAACCCTCTGGAGATCTGCGCATCTGCATTGATCCCAAGGATCTCAACCAGAATATAATGAGTGAACACTACCCCATCCCGAAGCGGGAGGAACTCACCAGTGAGATGGCACATGCACGGTTTTTCACAAAGTTAGATGCGTCACATGGATTCTGGCAAATCCAGCTGGATGAGTCCAGCAGAAGACTCTGCACCTTCAATACACCGTTTGGCAGGTACTGCTATAACCGTATGCCGTTCGGCATCGTCTCGGCATCGGAGATATTTCATCGCATCATGGAGCAGATGATGGAGGGCATCGAAGGGGTTCGTGTGAACGTGGACAACGTCATCATATGGTCCACGACCCCTGAGGAGCATGTTTCCCGTCTCCAGCAGGTATTCCGCCGTGTCCACGCCAATGGCCTGAAGCTGAACAGGGCCAAATGTTGCTTTGGCATGTCGACACTCAAGTTCCTAGGAGACCAGGGGCGTCATTCTCCGACCCCCCGCCGGGTCGGAGAATGGCCGTTGGCCGCTGTGAATCCCGCCCCCGCCGCCCGCCGAAGTCTCCGGTACCGGAGATTGGGCAGGGGCGGGAATCGGGCCGCGCCGGTTGGCGGGCCCCCTGCTCAATTCTCCGGCCCGGATGGGCCGAATTCCCGCCGAGAAATTGCCTGTCCCGCCGGCGTAAATTAAAGTCGGTATTTACCGGCGGGACAAGGCGGCGTGGGCGGGGTCCTGGGGGGGGCGCGGGGCGATCTGACCCCGGGGGGTGCCCCCACGGTGGCCTGGCCCACGATCGGGGCCCACCGATCCGCGGGCGGTCCTGTGCCGTGGGGGCACTCTTTCCCTTCTGCCTCCGCAACGGCCTCCACCATGGCGGAGGCGGAAGAGACTCTCCCCACTGCGCATGCGCGGGAAACTGTCAGCAGCCGCTGACACTCCCGTGTATGTGCCGCCCGGGGATGTCATTTCCTCGCCAGCTGGCGGGGCAACAAACGCCGTTTCCGCCAGCTGGCGCGGCGGAAATCCCTCCGGCGCCGGCCTAGCCCCTCAATGTTGGGGCTCGGCCCCAAAGATGCGGAGCATTCCGCACCTTTGGGGCGGCGCGATGCCCGTCTGATTGGCGCCGTTTTGGGCGCCAGTCGGCAGACATCGCGCCGTTGGGGGAGAATTTCCCCCCTGATCTCTCAGCAGGGCATGTGCCCCGACACAGACAGGCCCAAGGTCAAGGCCATCGAAGCCATGAAGGTCCCCGAAGACAAGAAGGCGGTATTGCGCTTCCTGGGCATGGTCAATTTTCTGGGCAAGTTCATCCGAAACATGGCCTCACACGCCACGGCCCTACGAAACCTAGTGAAGAAGTCCACTGCCTTCGAGTGGAAGGCGGCCCATCAGGCAGAGTGGTTGGAGCTGAAAGTCAAGCTCACCACTACACCCGTATTGGCGTTTTTCGACCCAGACAGGGAAATGAAAATCTCGACAGATGCGAGCTAGGATGGCATCGGTGCGGTCCTGCTGCAACGCAATGACACCTCATCCTGGGCACCGGTTCCTACGCATCAAGGGCAATAACGCCCACCGAACAAATGTATGCACAAATAGAAAAGTAATGCCTCGGTCTCCTCACTGGCATTCTCATGTTTCATGACTATGTCTATGGCCTGCCGACATACACTGTCGAGCCGGATCACAGGCCCCTGGTCCACATTATCCACAAGGACCTTAATGACCTGACACCTCTGTTGCAGCGCATCCTCATCAAACTCAGAAGGTACGACTTTGACCTGGTCTACACGCCTGGCAAGGAGTTCATCATTGCCGATACACTGTCCCGCTCTATCACCACTGAACGTTATCCGGCAAATTGAGTCACAAATTGAGTCACAGGTGCAGCTGTGTGCTAGCACCCTCCCGGCATCTGATGAGAAGGTGATTCGTATCCGTGAGGAGACAGCCAAAGACCACCTCTTGCAGCGTGTTATGCAACACCTAGCCAATGGCTGGCAAAAAGGGCAGTGCCCTCAATTTTTCAATGTAAAGGACGGCGTGACGGTGGTTGATGGTATCATCCTCAAACTGGACTAATTTGTAATTCCACACAGTCTCCAGAGCTTGGTGCTCCGTCAAATCCATGAGGGCCACCTGGGTGTGTAAAGTGCAGACGCAGAGCCAGGCAGGCTGTCTACTGGCCCGGGATCAGCCAGGACATCGCGAACATGGTCCTTAACTGTGCGACCTGTCAACGCTTCCAGCCAGCGCAGGATAAGGAGACGCTCCAGCAGCATGAAATTAAAACCTCTCCGTGGTCCAAGGTTGGCATCGACCTCTTTCATGCAAATGGTCGTGATTACGTGTTAATCATTGATTACTTTTCCAATTACCCTGAAGTTGTGAAGCTCTCAGACCTCACATCTCAGACCGTCATCAAGACCTGTAAGGAGACGTTCTCCAGGCATCGTATCCCACTCACTGTCATGAGTGACAATGCCCGTGCTTCAGCAGCCATGAATGGTCTCTGTTTGCCCAGTTGTCTCAGTTCAAACACGTCACTTCCAGCCCACACTATCCGCAGTCAAACGGAAAAGTTGAGAACGGGGTACACATAGTGAAGCAGCTCATCTGCAAGGCCACGGATTCTGCGTTTGACATTCACCTTGTGCTGCTTGGGTACAGGGCAACCCCACTGTCCACTGGCATGTCGCCGGCTCAACCCCTGATGAACAGGGACCTGCGAATGACACTTCCAGCCATACACGTGCCCAACCTGGATCACCTCCCGGTGCTGCAGAAGATGCAGCAACTCCGAGACCGACAGAAACAGGGCTATGATGCTCATGCCACCGATTTGCCCTGGTTATCCCTGTCAGACACTGTTCGGGTCCAAATCCCTGATGGAGGCTGGTTAGCTCCTGCTGTCGTTGTTCAACAGGCTGCCCCTGCCCGTATGTTGTGCGTCTGGCTGATGGTTCTGTTGTGCGATGAAACAGACGGGCACTGCGCAAAGTTGCCTGCTCGCAAACACATTCTTCTCCGTTTCCTTCTGTTGTTTTGCCACCTCCTGATACCTCGACTCATGAGGCCACCAGTCAGGCTTCAATCCCGCCCATCAAGGCGCTGTCGTCCCCACCACCACCTCTCCGGCGGTCGACCAGGTTCAGATGCAAGCCACAGAGACTGGACTTATGAACATTTGTTCTGCTTGCTATGTTCTGCGATCTCGCATTAGACAGGTGTTTTCACATGTACATATGTTCACATCCACTGCATGAATATATGTTAATATTGGCCTATTCTTGTAAATATGTTCACATATGTCATCCAAACTTTAAAAAAAAGGAGAGCTGGCATGATATGCAGACACACACATAATGATATACAGACAGGCACAGACAAGCAGCTAATGGACACAGAGAACAGGACATGACCAATAAGCAGGCAGGACACTGAGGGGTGGGATCTCACTATAAAAGACACAAGGCACTCACACTCCGCCTCTTTCCACTGATGAACATCTAGAGAGTCAGTCAAGGGTGTTGTTACAATCTCACACCTCCACCACGTGGCTAAGAGCTAGTCTGGTTCAGTCAAACAGAGTAACCACACTTAAGTGAGCAGAGAGTCGAACTCACAGAGAACTGTGCTAACTGGGCTATTAGTTCAATAAACCTGATTGAACTAACTTCAAGGTCTGGAGTATCTTTCTGATCTAAGCTGCATCCAGTTGCAGCCAGTGTTATACCAGTGTACCTAACACAACACCTTCCAACTTCCCACTCTCCTCTCTGGTTAAAGCTCCCACCTTCCCTCTCTCCGGTTAAACCTCCCACCTTCCCTCTCTCCGGCTTAACCTCCCACCTTCCCGCTCTCCGGTTAAACCGCCCACCTTCCCGCTCTCCTCTCCGGTTAAACCTCCCACTTTCTGCTCTCCTCTCTGGTTAAACCTCCCACCTTCCCTCTCTCCGGTTAACCCTCCTCCCTTCCCGCTCTCCTCTCCGGTTAAACCTCCCATCTTCCCTCTCTCCTCTCCTGTTATTGTGTATTAAACCGTTTTATTCCGTATCCAACATCACTCCTCGTGGCCGCTTGCCTGGATCCAACATTTTGTTTCCGACATTTCCGCAAAGAGTGCGAAGAGAGCCAGGAGTTTACAGGAAGTGTAGCTGACTGGGAGCAGAGTCGGAGGGCGGAGATCTAGTTAGTCCACACAGCAGCTATATTCTGTAAGGTAAGAGGGGATGGAGGCTAGGCCAGTTACATGCTCCTCCTGTAGGATGTGGGTGGTGAGGGATACCACCGGTGTCCCCACTGACTATACCTGTGGGAAGTGCACCCAACTTCAGCTCCTCAAAGACCGTGTTAGGGAACTGGAGCTGAAGCTGGATGAACTTCGGATCATCCGGGAGGCAGAGGGGGTGATTGAGAAGAGTTACAGGGAGGTAACCACACCCAATGTACAGGACAAGAATAGCTGGGTTACAGTCAGGGGGAAAAAAACAAACAGGCAGACAGTGCAGGGATCCCTCGTGGCCGTTCCCCTTCAAAACAAGTATACCGTTTTGGATGCTGTTGGGGGGGATGACCTACCGGGGGAAGGCCCTAGCGGCCAGGTCTCTGGCACTGAGTCTGGCTCTGGGGCTCAGAAGGGAAGGGGGGAGAATAGAAAAGCAATAGTTGTAGGAGATTCAATGGTTAGGGGAATAGATAGGAGATTCTGTGGTCGCGAGCGAGACTCCCGGAAGGTATGTTGCCTCCCGGGTGCCAGGGCCAGGGATGTCTCGGATCGTGTCTTCAGGATCCTTAAGGGGGAGGGGGAGCAGCCAGAAGTCGTGGTGCACATTGGTACCAACGACATAGGTAGGAAAAGGGGTGTGGAGGTAATAAACAAGTTTAGGGAGTTAGGCTGGAAGTTGAAAGTCAGGACAGACAGAGTTGTCATCTCTGGTTTGTTGCCGGTGCCACGTGATAGCGAGGCTAGGAATAGGGAGAGAGTGCAGTTGAACACGTGGCTGCAGGAATGGTGTAGGAGGGAGGGCTTCAGGTATTTGGATAATTGGAGCGCATTCTGGGGAAGGTGGGACCTGTACAAGCAGGACGGGTTGCATCTGAACCAGAGGGGCACCAATATCCTGGGAGGGAGGTTTGCTAGTACTCTTCGGGAGGGTTTAAACTAATTTGGCAGGGGAATGGGAACCGGATTTGTAGTCCAGCAACTAAGGTAGCCGATATTCAGGACGCCAAAGCATGTAATGAGGCAGTGGGGAAGGGAACACTGACAAAGGAGAGTATTTGCAGGCACGGAGATGGGTTGAAGTGTGTATACTTCAACGCAAGAAGCATCAGGAATAAGGTGGTGAACTTAAGGCATGGATCGGTACTTGGGACTACGATGTGGTGGCCATCACGGAAACTTGGATAGAAGAGGGGCAGAAATGGTTGTTGGAGGTCCCTGGTTATAGATGTTTCAATAAGATTAGGGAGGGTGGTAAAAGAGGTGGGGGGGTGGCATTATTAATTAGAGATAGTATAACAGCTGCAGAAAGGCAGTTCGAGGAGTATCACCCTATTGAGGTAGTATGGGTTGAAGTCAGAAATAGGAAAGGAGCAGTCACCTTGTTAGGAGTTTTCTATAGGCCCCCCAATAGTAGCAGAGATGTGGAGGAACAGATTGGGAAACAGATTTTGGAAAGGTGCAGAAGTCATAGGGTAGTAGTCATGGGCGACTTTAACTTCCCAAATATTGAGTGGAAACTCTTTAGATCAAATAGTTTGGATGGGGTGGTGTTTGTGCAGTGTGTCCAGGAAGCTTTTCTAACACAGTATGTAGATTGTCCAACCAGAGGAGGGGCAATATTGGATTTAGTACTGGGTAATGAACCAGGGCAAGTAATAGATTTGTTAGTGGGGGAGCATTTTGGAGATAGTGACCACAATTCTGTGACTTTCACTTTAGTAATGGAGAGGGATAGGTACGTGCAACAGGGCAAGGTTTACAATTGGGGGAAGGGTAAATACGATGTTGTCAGACAAGAATTGAAGTGCATAAGTTGGGAACATAGGCTGGCAGGGAAGGACACAAGTGAAATGTGGAACTTGTTCAAGGAACAGGTGCTACGTGTCCTTGATATGTATGTCCCTGTCAGGCAGGGAAGAGATGGTCGAGTGAGGGAACCATGGTTGACAAGAGAGGTTGAATGTCTTGTTAAGAGGAAAAAGGTGACTTATGTAAGGCTGAGGAAACAAGGTTCAGACAGGGCATTGGAGGGATACAAGATAGCCAGGAGGGAACTGAAGAAAGGGATTAGGAGAGCTAAGAGAGGGCATGAACAATCTTTGGCGGGTAGGATCAAGGAAAACCCCAAGGCCTTTTACACATATGTGAGAAATATGAGAATGACTAGAGCGAGGGTAGGTCCGATCAAGGACAGTAGCGGGAGATTGTGTCTTGAGTCTGAAGAGATAGGAGAGGTCTTGAACGAGTACGTTTCTTCTGTATTTACAAATGAGAGGGGCGATATTGTTGGAGAGGACAGTGTGAAACAGATTGGTAAGCTTGAGGAAATATTTGTTAGGAAGGAAGATGTATTGGGCATTTTGAAAAACTTGAGGATAGACAAGTCCCCCGGGCCTGACGGGATATATCCAAGGATTCTATGGGAAGCAAGAGATGAAATTGCAGAGCCGTTGGCAATGATCTTTTCGTCCTCACTGTCAACAGGGGTGGTACCAGGGGATTGGAGAGTGGCGAATGTCGTGCCCCTGTTCAAAAAAGGAACTAGGGATAACCCTGGGAATTACAGGCCAGTTAGTCTTACTTCGGTGGTAGGCAAAGTAATGGAAAGGGTACTGAAGGATAGGATTTCTGAGCATCTGGAAAGACACTGCTTGATTAGGGATAGTCAGCACGGATTTGTGAGGGGTAGGTCTTGCCTTACAAATCTTATTGAATTCTTTGAGGAGGTGACCAAGCATGTGGATGAAGGTAAAGCAGTGGATGTAGTGTACATGGATTTTAGTAAGGCATTTGATAAAGTTCCCCATGGTAGGCTTCTGCACAAAGTAAGGAGGCATGGGATAGTGGGAAATTTGGCCAGTTGGATAACGAACTGGCTAACCGATAGAAGTCAGAGAGTGGTGGTGGATGGCAAATATTCAGCCTGGATCCCAGTTACCAGTGGTGTACCGCAGGGATCAGTTCTGGGTCCTCTGCTGTTTGTGATTTTCATTAATGACTTGGATGAGGGAGTTGAAGGGTGGGTCAGTAAATTTGCAGATGATACAAAGATTGGTGGAGTTGTGGATAGTAAGGAGGGCTGTTGTCGGCTGCAAAGAGACATAGATAGGATGCAGAGCTGGGCTGAGAAGTGGCAGATGGAGTTTAACCCTGAAAAGTGTGAGGTTGTCCATTTTGGAAGGACAAATATGAATGCGGAATACAGGGTTAACGGTAGAGTTCTTGGCATTGTGGAGGAGCAGAGAGACCTTGGGGTCTATGTTCATACATCTTTGAAAGTTGCCACTCAAGTGGATAGAGCTGTGAAGAAGGCCTATGGTGTGCTCGCGTTCATTAACAGAGGGATTGAATTTAAGAGCCGTGAGGTGATGATGCAGCTGTACAAAACTTTGGTAAGGCCACATTTGGAGTACTGTGTACAGTTCTGGTCGCCTCATTTTAGGAAGGATGTGGAAGCTCTGGAAAAGGTGCAAAGAAGATTTACCAGGATGTTGCCTGGAATGGAGAGTAGGTCTTACGAGGAAAGGTTGAGGGTGCTAGGCCTTTTCTCATTAGAGCGGAGAAGGATGAGGGGCGACTTGATAGAGGTTTATAAGATGATCAGGGGAATAGATAGAGTAGACAGTCAGAGACTTTTTCCCCAGGTGGAACACACCATTACAAGGGGACATAAATTTAAGGTGAAAGGTGGAAGATATAGGAGGGATATCAGAGGTAGGTTCTTTACCCAGAGAGTAGTGGGGGCATGGAATGCACTGCCTGTGGAAGTAGTTGAGTCGGAAACATTAGTGACCTTCAAGCAGCTGTTGGATAGGTACATGGATTACGGGAAAATGATATACTGTAGATTTATTTGTTCTTAAGGGCAGCACGGTAGCATTGTGGATAGCACAATTGCTTCACAGCTCCATGGTCCCAGGTTCGATTCCGGCTTGGGTCATTGTCTGTGCGGAGTCTGCACGTCCTCCCCGTGTCTGCGTGGGTTTCCTCCGGGTGCTCCGGTTTCCTCCCACAGTCCAAAGATGTGCGGGTTAGGTGAATTGGCCAATGATAAATTGCCCTTAATGTCCAAATTGCCCTTGGTGTTGGGTGGAGGTGTTGAGTTTGGGTAGGGTGCTCTTTCCAAGAGCTGGTGCAGACTCAGGGGACCGAATGGCCTCCTTCTGCACTGTAGATTCAATGATAATCTATGATTAATCTAGGACAAAGGTTCGGCACAACATCGTGGGCCGAAGGGCCTGTTCTGTGCTGTATTTTCTATGTTCTATGTATGTTCTAACACTGACAACTGGAGCTGGAGGAGACGTCATTTCCTCCAAACTCAGCCCACTTCACAATGGCCTCAGGAGGCCTCCGACGAGGCAACGGGCATGCCATACATAGGGAAGTTAGAGGCATTTGACATCAATGCTGGTAATTGGAACCAGTACATCGAGCGGATGCAGTATTTTTTTTTGTTTTGACGCACTATCAATTACCACAAAGACGAGAGTAGTGGAATAATCAAGGCTTTATTGAGCAAAGACGTTGTGCCTCCTGTAGCTGGGGCCAGAATGGCTGCAGCACTGGCGAGCACACACATTTATACGCTGCCTACTGGGCGGAGCCAACAGGCAGGGATTTACCCATGTACCTCTACTATATGGGCAGTGCCGTAATACATGTAATATACTACTAGTGGTGACTACCACATTCACCCCCTGTTAAAAAAAAGAGTCCGGCGGTGGTGGTGGAAAACACTACAAGTTAAGTCTGTCGGGGGCCTTGACCCTCCTCTGCGATCGCCTCAGTCCTGGTGGTGATGTGGGCACCGACTTGGTCACCTGTGACTCCGGGAGTGTGTTGTCCTCGTCTTCGTCACCCCTGAGTGGAACCAGTGGGAGGACGGATCTTAATGGGCAGGGGCTGCGGTGAGGTTCGCTGGAGGGAGGGTGAGTGGCGCAGGGGTGAATGAAGCAACCGGGGGGAGGGGGGGCAGTGTCAGGTCGGGGTTGTGGGTGGGTATCCAGCGGGTGCCAGGTCCTGGAGGGAGACTGTGTCCTGGCGCCCGTCGGGGTGTGTCACGTAGGCGTACTGGGGGTTCGCATTTAGGAGGTGGACTTTTTCGATCAAGGGGTCCGACGTATGGGCCCGCACATGCTTCCGAAGGTGGATGGGTCCAGGAACTGTCAGCCATGTTGGGAGCGAGACCCCGAAGACAAACACACGTTCATGAGGGGTCTCGTTAGTCGCGGTGCAGGGAAGCAATCGGATGGAGTGGAGCGCGTCAGGGAGGCCTCCTGCCAGCGGGAGACCGGGAGATTTTTAGACCGCAGGGCCAGCAACACGGCCTTCCAGACCGTCCCATTCTCCCTCTCCAGGGGGTTTCCCCGGGGGTTTTAGCTGGTCTTCCTGCTCGAGGCAATGCCCTAACTGAGCAGGAACTGACGCAGCTCATCACTCATGAAGGAGGATCCCCGATCGCTGTGAATATAGGTGGGGAAACCGTACAGAGTGAAGATGCTGTGCAGGGCTTTAATGACCGTGGCAGTAGTCATGTCGGGGCATGGGATGGCCCAGGTTGGTCAGCGGTGGTGGAGGTAGCGGCAGGCGATGAATGGCCAGGCGAGCCGGGGTCCTGAGACGCCGTTCAAAATGGCGCCGAAGATTGTGGCGCCCATGGGGCACACATGGCAGGTGACATCAAAGATTGCGGTGCCCACGGGCCGCACGTGGTTTGCGAATGGGAAAGTGGCGGCATCCATGGGTCGCACGTGGGGGGTGTAGGAACGCCAGGCCTGGAAACAGCGGCGACCGACCGGGCCTGGTGAACAGAAACAAAGTGTCCCTTCTTCCCACAGCCATTGCAGGTTGCGCTCCGTGCTGGGCACCTGGGGTGTTTGTTTTGCCTGCAAAAATAGCACTTGGGCCCCCCAGAGTTGGCCGGCTGCCGTGCGGCGCAGGCTTGCGGTGAGCTGGAGTCGGCAGCTGGTGGGGCCCACGATGCCCATGAGGGTGCCACGCGGTCGGGGGCGTAGGATTGGACATTACAGGAGGCCACTTCTAATGAATTAGCGAGCTGCCTAGTTCCCGCAAGATCGAGCGGTACCCCTTCCAGTAGCCGCTGGCGGATGTACGCAGACTTCACGCCCGTAACGTAAGCGTCTCGAATTAAAAGTTTGATGTGCTGGACTGCCGAAACTGCCTGGCAGTCACAGTTCCTACCTAGGATCTGCAGGGTACGCCAGAAATCATCCAGAGACTCCCCGGGGAGTTGCTGTCTCGTGGCCAGGAGGTGCCTGGCGTACACTTGGTTCACCGGCCGAACGTAATGTCCCTTCAGGAGCTCCATCGCTTCGGAGTAAGTGGGCGCATCCCGGATGAGGGGAATAATGTCAGGGCTCACCCGTGAATAGAGGACTTGGAGCTTCTGCGAGTCCGAGGGTTCCTCAGCGGATGTTCGGAGGTAGCTTTCGAAGCAGGCTAGCCAGTGGTCAAAGGCGGACATAGCATTGGCTGCTTGAGGGCTCAGCTGCAGGCGATCAGGCATGATGCAGAGTCCATCGTTTAAAAAAAATCTTTGCTCCATAAATTGATGCACTATCAATTACCACAAAGACGAGAGTAGTGGAATAATCAAGGCTTTATTGAGCAAAGATGTTGTGCCTCCTGTACAACAAGTGTGCCAGATGTGCCCTGATAGGCCGGATGTAGTATTGGCTAAGTTTCCGGACATATTTAAGAAAGGCCTGTGGACTATCTGGGAGACGACCGCCAAGAATTCACACCCACCCCGGAACTTACTACCTGAAACCAAAAGTGGACGCGGAGCAGTTGGGCATCATCCACCAGTAGAGTTTGTGGATTGGGTGGTGCCAATAGTGCCAGGTTTGAAAACTGATGGCACCATCAAGTTATGCGGAGATTATAAGATGACAATATATGCGGCTCCTATCCACACCGTTGCCCAGTACCCCAGATAGAATATCCTGGGGCACGGTTCAGCAGCGGGATCACTTTCACAAAACTCGACATGAGCCCCACATACTTGCAGTTAGTTTTGGACCCGGATTCGCGGAAAGTCGTGGTGGTGAACACGCACCGCAGTTTATACAAATACACTAGGTTGCCCTTTGGAGTGTCGTCCACCTGTGCCATTTTCCAACGGGCCACGGAGAATATACTTCGGGGGTTGCCACGAGTCGCAGTCTATCTGGACGATGTTTTGATCACCGAGTCATCAGACCAAGAGCACATGCAGATGTGTCCAGCGTTGCGGGGTGGCAGGGGTCCGGCTATTCAGAGAAAAAAGTTTGTTTCACGCCCAGGAAGTGGTTTATCTCGGATATCGTGTGGATCATTACAGATTGCACCCAGTTGAAGACAAGTTTAGGGCAATCAAACAAGCCCCCGTACCAAGGGATCCAATGGAACTCCATTCCTTTTAGGGGCTAACAAACTATTACTGGAAGTTCATTCTGAACTTGGCGACACTGTTGGCCCTGTTGCACTGCCTATTGAAGAAGGATCAGAGATGGGTTTGGAACCCACCGCAACAGGCAACTTTCGCCAAGGTGAAGCAGCAGTTTTTCTCCTTGTGGCTACTGATGCATTTTGACCCGTCGAAACCACTTCTGTTAACTTGCGACAGTTCATTGTATGGCTTCAGGGCTGCTTTGCCCCACAGAATGGACAATGAGACAGAACGGCTCAGAGCGTTTAGCTCCAGGATCGTCGCAGTGGCAGAAAGGAATTGTGCCCAAATTGAGAAAGAGGGGTTGGCAGTGGTTTTTGGAGTGAAATGTTTTCACCAGTATGTATACGGACACACTTTTATGGTCCTAAACCATCATTAGGGTTGTGTAAAGAAGATAGGGTGATCCCGCATTGGCGCAGATTCAGCATAGGCATTGGTACTGGCGGCCTAAGAATATGCACTGGAACACAGATTATGGGGAAAGGTTCCCCACACAGACGCCTGTTTGTGCCAACGAAGTGATGGTGAGCTTGCATTTCCTGGACTCTCTGCCTATCACGGTGGCCCAAATGAAGACTTGGACCCAGACAGACCCAGTATTAGCCTAAGTCCGTCATATTGTACTATATAGGGTTCAGCATCGTGCACTGCTGGATGGCCTGAGGTCATTCACAACAAAAGTGGTGGAACTCAGAGTTGAAGATGGAATCCTGCTATGGGGTTAGCATGTGGTGGTGCCAGAGAAAGGTCGCAGGTCCATTGTGAAGGACCCTCACAATGGCCACCCTGGGGTCTCAAAGATGAAAATGCAGGCCCGCAGCTACATATGGTGGACTGGCATCAATGTGGACATTGAGACTCTGGCAAAGCAGTGAGTGCAATGCCAGGTGCACCAAAGGCTGCCGCCTGCAGCACCCCTCCATCCCTGAGAATGGCCGGGCAGGCCATGGCCAAGACTATATGTCGATCTTGCTGGGTCTTTTCAGGGCTATATGTTCCTCCTCATCGTGGATGTACACTCCAAGTGAAATGAAATGAAAATCGCTTATTGTCACAAGTAGGCTTCAAATGAAGTTACTGTGAAAAGCCCCTAGTCGCCACAGTCCAGCGCCTGTTCAGGGAGGCTGCTACGGGAATTGAACCTGCGCTGCTGGCCTTCCTAGCGAAAGAGGCGGCGCCCCCCCCGATTTTGTCGCAAACGGGGATTCTCCAGCCGATTGCCAAAAGCGATTTTGGTGTCGGAGACCAGAGAATCCCGCCTTAATTGTTGGCGCCAAGAGAGCATCTGTGGGCTTCTATGACAGAAAACTGGTGCCGAACCTGGACCGATTCCGCTACCGTTGAGGGGCTAGCATGGTGCCGGATGGAACACGCTCAATTCCACTGAAGAACGGTGTGGGATTCGCCAGCTCCATGATCGACACTCGGGAGGCTGACAAGCTGCAGCCGCAAATACACAACACTCCCTGCACACACTTATCCCAGCCAAAACGATGGCACTGGTTGTGCTAGGGCATGCTCATACAGCTGATGGGTAAGCTGGGGCCAGAGGACACCCAGGGGTTGCCCTGGGAGATACCTATACAAGCCGTGGCCCTGTTCACAGTGGGCAGTCAGCGGCTTGCACAGCTGCATGACTGCCTTTCCGGCTGCGGCAATGGTGTTTCATGCCCCTCCACCCCAACCACACTGCTCATCTCCTGGCCACCCCGCACAACTCCCCCCAGCCCTGGCAGAAGCCCCCCCCCGACCAGCGACACAACTGTCAGAAAACTATGGCGATGTTGGACACTTTCTGAACCTCCACTCTCTCCCTCAGGTGCCCCATACCGATTTCAAGATTTTTAAAAGAACAAGTGGCCACGCTGTTGGGAACTTGGCCCATCGCAAGTGGAGAATTGCGGAGGCCCTGGAGAGCATCTGGTCGGGTCTGCTAATGCTATGCAAACGGCGCCTACTGTACGTGCGCAGTGAAACGCATTGACACCATTTTTGAGGTGATGTTGAATTGCGATTGGCCGTCAAATTGGTGCCTGCAAATTGGAAGCTATTCTCGGCCGAATCACATTTCTCAATTTTTCAGTGAATTCCGGCCACTGTCTTCAAATTCGGAAACGATGCTGCAAAAAAAAACCGGGGAACATCGAAAGAAATCTATCAGAACACTAAACCGGTAACAGAAGAATACGGAAAGTTTGAAAATGTCTCAGTATCTTCGAGTAACTGGTAATGTAGATGGCAACTGGTGCATATTTAAACAACAGTTCAAGTTGTACGTGGCAGCCTTAGGATTACAAGCACAGCCTGATGAACGAAAAATAGCATTATTGCTAACTGTAGCAGGCCCCAGGCGATAGAGATTTACAACACATTTGTATTTGAACGGGAGGAAGATAGTAAAAGCTTTGCTGTGATCATTAAGAAGCTCGGCGAACATTGTACTCCGAAAAAGAACAAACCTTTTGAGCGGTACTTATTTAGAAAGCGCCGCAGAAGGCGGGTGAGTTCTTAGATAGCTTTCTTACCAACCTCAAGTTGAAAGCACAAACTTGTAACTTCGCAACATTAAAATCCTCGATGATTAATAATGAAAAGGTGCGTGAATGTCTCATATGGGAGAATGAGCTTCAGTTAGAAGATGCAATAAATATTTGCTATGCGAGTGAATTAGTTGCGCAGCATATAAATACATCAAATGCACAGAGTTTTGGTGTGAAAATCGGGAGCTTTGCCGCCGCCATTGATGCTGTGACAGACTCAAAAGTATATGGAAAACTTTGTATAAAGTGCAAAATCAAAAACCATTTTGCCAAACAAGTTTTACAAACAAGAAAGTTAATCTGGAAAATTCTATCAATAATATTGATGATATTAGCTTGGAGGCCACATTTTTCTCGAATGAAGACAAGGCCAGCGACGCCAAACAGAGTAAAATGTCACCTATAGAAACAAAAAGTTATAAAATGATATTGCAACATTAACAAAAGATAACTGGACAGTTTGGTTGTTAATAAATAAATCACTCACAATGTTAAATTAGACACAGGAGTGAGAGCGAATCTCATCAGCATCAGTGATATTGAAGCTATGAAAATTAAATCCAGAGTATTAAACAAGCCAGCCTTATTGAAGGACTATAATGGTCAAAAAATTGTGTGAACTCGAAGTCCAAGTAAAAGATAAAGTTCACAAAGTCAAATTCTCCATAGTAGCTAAAGTCACTAGTAGGTGTTGAAGTGTGTGAAGCACTGGAGCTGGTGAGAAGACTGTATAGCACTGACTGTACACTGGACTCACACAGTGGATTGGTAGAGTCCATTGTGTAGGCTTTTCCAGAAATTTTGCAGGGGTTTGGTGTTTTGTCTTTTCACTTACATGATTCAACTTAAGAATGATGCTGAACCAGTGATACATGCTCCGAGAAGAGTTCCAACACCATTACGTGACTGTTTAAAAGCTGAATTAGACAGAATGACAAACCTTGGTATTGTCAAAAAGATCGAAGAGCTGACAGATTGGGTCAATTCGATGGTGTGAAAATGAAAAAAATGAAATAATAATCTCAGGATATGCATGGATCCTAAAATCCTCAATGCAAACATAAAAATATCAAAAAATATCTGATACCTAAGCGAGAGGAGATCATAAATGAGTTGTCAGGTGCGACATAGTTCAGCAAGCTTGATGCTTCGCAGGGATTTGGCAACTCACGTTAGACAAAGAGAGTAGTATATGTCGATGACATCATCATTTGGGGTTCCACACAAGAGGAACACAATGAAAGGCTAATAAGAGTATGGCAGAATGTAAAAAAAAATGGGCTACGTCTTAACAAGGCCAAATGTAAATTTGGTGTGGAGGAAATAACGTTCCTAGGAGACCTTGGGCTAGATTCTCCGGTCAGAAACACGAACGGCCGGAGACTCACATTTCCCGACTGAATTGGGGGCGGCGCCACATTTGCGATGCTCCATCCCCTCCAAAGCGGTCTCACCCGTCAGGAACTCATCATGGCAGCTACAGATTCAGTCCAGTGCTGCCACGTCGGGGAAGGGCCGATCCGCGGGCAAGAGGGGACATTATTCGGGCTGGGGGCACTGTGGTGGGGTGGTCCGGGGCAAGCCGGACGAAGGGGCAGACTATTTTGCGGTCTGGGTCCGCGGGCTGCATCCACAATGAAGCATGGCGCGGCCGCTGTAGACCGCCTCCATGCACATGGGCAGCCACAGACCCGGAAATTCTCCACCGTATTGGCAGCTATAGCCGGGTGCTCTATGCTGCCGTCCTGTGAGCTCCCAGCAAAACGGGGAATCGGTGGCTGTTTTGTGCCAGTTCTGACACCTTTCCCACGCCAGCATGGGGACATCATCTCCAAATCGGAGAATCCAGCCCAGGTTGTCTGCTCAAGGATTACAGCCTGATGACATGAAAATACAAGCCATTATTAATATGCCTCGACCAACAGACAAAAAGAGTACTAGGCATGATTAATTTTATTGATAAATCTATTCCAAACCTCGCAGTGAAGACAGCATGTCTCGTTCTAAAAAAAGTGAATAACTTCACTTGGGCAGACAAACATGAACAAGAGTGGATTGCATGAAATCAGTTCTAACAACATCTCCAGTTCTAATATTTTTGGACCCAACCAAGAACACAAACATTTTGACAGATGTATCGAAGGATGGTTTAGGTACAGTTTTGCTGCAACAAGGAAATGGTAGTGATTGTAAGCCAGTAGCATATGCATCCAGATCAATGACGGACTCTGAGTGTCGCTATGCTCAAATTGAAAAGGAATGTCAATGGATTGGAGACATTTCACAGTTATGTATATGGCCTGCCTACTTTCCTTGAAGAAACAGATCACAGGCTATTGGTAGCCATAGCCAAGAAAATCTTAGTGAGATATCACTGCATCCAAAGGTTGATGATGAAACTTCAGCAGTATGACTCTGACTTGATCTATACACCGGGCAAGCACATTGTAATAACCAATGCGCTATTCAGAGCTACAGCCGCACAGGATGACAATTCCATGGGAGAGGATGTGCAAGTGCATGTGGATATGATCACAGATACACTACCAGAGTCAGAGGCAAAGTCAAAATTGATTGTTGCAGAAACAGAAAA
The DNA here is from genome assembly GCF_047496885.1 of Scyliorhinus torazame. Classification (NCBI taxonomy): domain Eukaryota; kingdom Metazoa; phylum Chordata; class Chondrichthyes; order Carcharhiniformes; family Scyliorhinidae; genus Scyliorhinus; species Scyliorhinus torazame. Next base: position 202,628,653 of record NC_092710.1, read on the forward strand.
AGATGAAGTTCTGCAAATGGTGATACATAATCTCAACAATGGATAGCCGAAAAGTTCATGCTCCAAGTAATATATTACACAATCATAGCTAAGTGTAGCAAATGGTTCATTACTAAAACTACAGAGAATCATTATTCCACAATCTCTGCGCAAAGAAATACTGCAAATACCTTGGGATCGAGAAATGCAGAAGTGCACGAGATTATGGTATATTGAACAGGAATAAAACAGATATACAGACAATGTTGGAAAAGTGTACCACCTGTCAACTATACCAATATCGATAAACAAAGGAACCGATGGGGATGGCTGAAATTGTGTCAGTTCCTTGGCAAAAGGTGGGGTAAGACCTATTCTACTTTGAAGGTAAAGAATATTTGTTAACAGTCAACTACTATTCAAACTATCCTGAAGTGGCACAGTTGTCAAGCTCGTCAGCCAATTGTGTTATTATGCACACAAAAGCAATATTTGCACGACATGGCATTCCTCAGGTCGTCATGAATAATAATAATTAAAATTATCTTTAGTGTCACAAGAAGGCTTACATTGCAATGAAGTTACTGTGAAAAGCCCCTAGTCACCACAATCCAGCGCCTGTTCGGGTACACTGAGGGAGAATTCAGAATATCCAATTCGTCTTTTGTGGGAGGAAACCGGAGCACCCGGAAGAAACCCACGCAGACACAGGGAGAATGTGCAGACTCCACACAGACAGTGACGCAAGCCAGGAATCGAACCCGGGTCCCTGGCACTGTGAAGCAGCAGTGCTACCCACTGTGCTACCATGCCGCGCACGGACAATGCTCCATGTTTCAATTTTAACGAATGGAAGGCATTTGTACAGCATTATGACTTCAGACATGTAACATCGAGTCCATTGTATTCTCAGTCCAATGGAAAGGCAGAAAAAGGCAGAAAAAGGTGTGCAGATAGTTAAACAATTACTGAAAAAAATCCATGGATAGTCAAGGTGATCCATATCTAGCATTGCTCAACTATTGAGCATCACTTTTAAGTAGTGGTTTGTCGCCAACAGAACTGTTAATGAGCCGAACGTTAAGAACAACTCTGCCATGCCATACCAAACAGCAAGTAAAAGACAAGATACGGAATCAGCTGCAATCTCAGGAGAAGAAGCAGAAGACTTACTATGACAAGTCAACCAGGTCCCTGAAACCTTTAAATCCGAATGATGTAGTGAGGGTGGAAGATCCTGACAGCTGGTCACAATGTGCAACAGTATTACAGAATATAGGTCTGAGATCTTACACTGTGAGCACAGAGCAAGGACAGGTATTACGGAGAAACAGAAGAGTTCTCCTAATAGTTAAACAACCTGTTATTCAACTGCAAGCAGACGATGTTCCGTCTGAAGTTCTGAACAGTGATGTGGTCATATCAGTTGCACCTACAGAAATGCAAGACTGTCAAGCAGATTCATCAGATCCACCAAAGCTAAGATGATCAACAAGGCATAGAAAGAAACCTGGAACACTGAATCTGTAATTGGCCAATATAGATGAACATGATATAAATTATTGTGCTATGCATATCATATATAATATTTATTGAAATGATGTATATATGTTTATGTTCAAAATCTCAAGGAAAGGGGATGTAGTGATATGCAGAAGCAATTATACATGTAAATATGCCTGTCCTCTGACCACTAGCTGGCAGACAAGTTATACCGTGTGACATTGCAATCTAGGGGAAGGCTGTAGAAGAAGTCATTGTGGTTTGTTGTGTTTTGTGATTGTTCTAGTTGTTAGTATCAAGGTTCCAACACATGTTTTGTTCTACAATAATAAATTTGATGAGTCTAGAACTAGATGTTCTTTGGTGCATGATGCACGATCAATTGCACAAAGACGAAAGTTGGGTACAACTGTGGTTTTATTACAGTCAGATGTGTGGCCTCCTGCTGCAGCTAGCAAAATGGCAGGGCACTGGAGGTCATACATATTTATACATTTCTCTGTGGGCGGGGCCAGCCTACAGGAGCTACCGGCGAACCTGTAGTGCAGGTCCTACCTTACATCTCCTACTACAGTGGTTCACCACATTCACCCCCTGTTAAAAATGAGTCCGGCGGGGGTGACATGAAACTATATACAATTAGTGCAATTATGTACAGCAGTAGGGGAAGAAAAGTCCATGTTGACGGTCTGGAGTCCGTCAAAGGTTCAGCCGGTCCGGTGCTTTGGTGCTTCGTTGGGAGCGGCGTAATGGTGGCGGCAAAGTCGGTGGTGGAGGTGGCACCGATGGCAGCGGTGGTGATGCTGATGCTGGCCAGTCACCGGGGAACTCCGGGAGCATGCAGAAGTCCTCTTGTGCGGAAAGGGGAGGAGGGGATGGTTTGATGGGGTCAATGTTGGCGGCGCGGTGGGAGGTGGGGGGGTGCATTGGTGGGGGGGGGGGGGGGTGTTGGGGTGGAACCTGACAGAGCCAGGTCCCTGAGTGAGACAGTATCTTGGCGGCCGTCAGGGAACTCAACGTAGGCAGATTGAGGGTTGACGTGGAGCAGGTGAACCCTGTCCACCAAGGGGTCCGCCTTGTGGAGTCGGACGTGCCTACGGAGAAGGACCGGTCCTGGAGAAGCGAGCCAAGTTGGGAGCGACACCCCGGATGTGGACTTCCTGGAGAATGTAAAAACACGTTCATGGGGTGTGTTATTAGGGGCGGTGCACAATAGTGACCGGATGGAGTGTAGAGCGTCAGGGAGGACCTCCTGCCAGCGAGAGGCTGGGAGGTTCCTGGACCGTAGGGCCAGCTGGACGGCCTCCAAACCGTCCCACTCTCCCGTTCTACTTGCCCGTTTCCCCGGGAGTCGTAGCTGGTTGTCCTGCTGGAGGCTATACCCCTGCTGAGCAGGAACTGACGCAGCTCATTGCTCATGAATGAGGATCCCCTGTCACTGTGGATGCAGGCGGGGAAACCGAACAGAGCGAAGATGGCGCTGAGGGCCTTGATGACGGTGGCAGATGTCATATCGGGGCGTGGAATGGCGAAGGGGAATCTGGAATACTCATCTGGAGTACGTGTTATGGTCGGTGGAGGGGAGGGGCCCTTTGAAATCCACGCTGAGGCGTTCAAAGGGGCGGGAAGCCTTCACCAGGCGCGTACGGTCCGGCCGGTAGAAGTGCGGCTTGCACTCCGCACAGACCTGCCAGTCCCTGGGGCCTGTCCTTACTTCCTCGACGGAGTAGGGCTGATTGCGAGCTTTGACCAGATGGTACAATTAAGTGACCCCCGGGTGACAAAGGCTGTCGTGTAGGGCCCGGAGTTGGTCCACTTGTGCGCTGGCACATGTACCTCGGGAGAGGGCGTCTGGGGGCTCGTTGAGTTTACCGGGGCGATACAAGATCTCGTAATTATAGGTGGAGAGCTCGATTCTCCACCGCAAGATTTTATCATTTTTGATCTTGCCCCGCTGTGTGTTATTGAACATGAAGACTACCGACTGTTGGTCTGTAAGGAGAGTGAATCTCTTACCGGCCAGGTAATGCTTCCAATGCCGCACAGCTTCAATGATAGCTTGGGCTTCCTTTTCGACGGATGAGTGTCGAATTTCAGAGGCATGAAGGGTGCGGGAAAAGAATGCCACGGGTCTGCCTGCCTGGTTTAGAGTGGCGGCAAGGGCGACGTCTGAAGCATCGCTTTCTACTTGAAAAGGCAGTGACTCGTCCACTGCGGCATCCCGACCTTGGCGATGTCTGCTCTGATGCGGGCGAAAGCATGTTGTGCCTCGGCCGCAAGGAGGAATTGAGTGGACTGAATGAGTGGGCGGGCCTTGTCCGCATAGTTTGGGACCCACTGAGCGTAGTAGGAAAAGAACCCCAGGCAGCGTTTGAGGACCTTGGGACAGTGGGGAGGGGAAGTACCATGAGGAAGTTCCGTTTTGGACTATATAGCCGAGAATGGCTAACCGGGTCATGCTGAACACACACTTCTCTTTGTTGTCGGTCAGGTTGAGAAGAGTGGCAGTGCAGAGGAATTTATTGAGGCTGGCATCGTGGTCCTGCTAGTCATGGCTGCAGATGGTGACATTATCTAAGTACGGAAAGGTGGCCTGCAAACCGTACTGGTCGAGCATTCGGACCATCTCTCTTTGGAAGACCGAGACCCCATTTGTGACACCGAAAGGGACCCTAAGGAAGTGGTGGAGCCGACCGTCCGCCTCGAAGGCCGTGTATGGCCGGTCCGACTTCCAGATGGGGAGCTGGTGGGAGGTGGATTTCAGGTCAATTGTTGAGAAGACCCGGTACTGCGCAATCTGATTGACCATATCAGATATGCGTGGGAGGGGGTACGCGTCGAGCTGCGTGTACCGATTGATGGTCTGGCTGTAGTCCACAACCATCCTGTGTTTCTCCCCAGTTTTAACCACTAGCACTTGGGCTCTCCAGGGGCTGTTGCTGGCCTCGATAATACCCTCCTTAAGCAGCCGCTTGACTTCGGACCTGATGAAGGTCTTGTCCTGGGTGCTGTACCGTCTGCTCCTAGTGGCAACGGGCTTGCAAACCACAATTAGATTGGCGAAAAGGGAGGGGGGATCGACCTTGAGGGTCGCGAGGCCGCAAACGGTAACAGGGGGGTAAGGGCCCGCCGAATTTGAGGGTGAGTCTCTGGAGGTTGCACTGGAAGTCCAGGCCCAACAGGAGTGCAGCGCAGAGATTAGGAAGAACATAGAGCCGGACGTTCTACGCCCTGGACCGTAGGGTACCTGTACAAAAGCCTCGGATCGGAACAGAGTGGGATCCGGAGGTTAGTGAGACTCTTTGATTGGCAGGGTGGACCGCGAGGGAGCAGCGCCTTACCGTATCTGGGTGAACAAAGCTTTTGGTGCTCCCGGAGTCCAGCAGGCACGAGGTCACGTGGCCGTTGATTTTAACCGTCGTCGACGCGGTGGCCAGGATGTGCGGGCGAGATTGGTCCAGCGTCATCGAAGCGAGCTGCGGGTAGCCATCGGGTGCTTCGGGTGGTGAGCGTGCGTGGTTCCGATGTTGGGATGACCGGAGACCCTGTGGGAGACAAGATGGCGGCGCCCATGGTGCGCACATTGCGGGGTCGGGACAGGATGGCAGCGCCCATGGGGCGCACGTGGCCGAAGGGGAACAAGATGGCACCGCCCATTAGTCGCACATGGACCCGGGAGGAGAAGATGGCACTCCCATTGTGCGTCTGGCATGGGGGAGGGGGTGATAGCGGGCACGATCGCAGCGGCTGCGCGGGCCTGGCACACAGCCGCGAAGTGGCCCTTTTTACTGCAGGCTTTACAAATGGTAGTGCGGGCCGTGCAGTGTTGGCGGGGGTGCTTCTGCTGACCGCAGAAGCAGCAGCGGGGACGCCCGGGGTGCGCGGATCGGCGTGCGGCACAGGCGTATTGTGAAGGCAGGACCCCAGCTGAGGAGGTCGTCAGCGGGGTCCAGGAGGGGTACGAAGGAGTAGAAGGGTGGGCAGCGTGGAGGGAGAGGTACGATTGTACGTTATGGGATGCGACCATCATGGAGAGCGCCAAGGTTTTTGTCTCCGCCAGTTCGAGCGTGGCCCCTTCCAGCAAACGTTCTCGGATGCGGTCTGACGTAATCCCCGTCACGAAGGCATCGCGCATGAGGAGATTCGAGTGTTCGGCGGCCGTGACGGTCTGACAGTCACAGTCCCGGACAAGTGAAACGGTCTGACAGTCACAGTCCCGGACAAGTGGAATTAGGGCCCGCCAGAAGTCTTCGATGGACTCACCAGGTAGTTGCTAGCGGGTAGCAAGTACATGCCTGGCGAAGAGCGAGTTCGTCCTCTGCGCGTAGTGTTCTTTGAGGAGTTCCATTGCTTTTGTGTAATTCGTGGCGTCTTGGATCAACGGGGACACGCTGGAGCTCAGTCTGGAGTACAGGACATTTATCTTCTGACCCTCCGTTGGTGCGGGGTCCACCGCGTTGATGTAGGCCTCAAATCATGCTAGCCAGTGAGTAAAGTCTTTCCTGGCGTTGGGCGAGTGCGGGTCCAGCTGCAGGCGATCGGGCTTAATTCGGATATCCATTCTGTGGAAAATCTGACTGTAATAAATTGATGCACGATCAATTGCACAAAGACTAAAGTTGGGTACAACTGTGGCTTTTTTACAGTCAGATTCGGGGCCTCCTGCTGCAGCTGGCGAAATGGCAGGGCACTGGAGGTCATACATATTTATACACTTCTCCGTGGGCGGAGTCAGCCGGCAGGACCTATCGGCGAACCTGTAATGCAGGTCCTACCTTACATCTCCTATTACAGTGGTTCACCACAGTGCACTGACTCAATCATTGCCGATGCACTAGATAATTACAGAGGGCAGCATGGTAGCACAAGTGGATAGCACTGTGGCTTCACAGCGCCAGGGTCCCAGATTTGATTTCCCACTGGGCCACTGTCTGTGCAGAGTCTGCACGCTCTCCCCGTGGCTGTGTGGGTTTCCTCCCACAGTCCAAAGATGTGCTGTTAGCTGGATTGACCATGATAAATTGCCCTTAGTGACCAAAAAGGTTAGGATGAAGGGGTTATTGGGTTATGGGGATAGGGTGGAAGTGAGGGCTTAAGTGGGTCGGTGCAGATGCGATGGGCCGAATGGCCTTCTTCTGCACTGTATGTTCTAAAACAAAAAGGTTGCAGGTTTGGAAGGTGCTGCTGAAGGAGACTTTACAAGTTACTGCAGTGCATCTTGCATTTGTCACACACTGCTGTCATTAATCACAAATGGTGGAGGAAGTGAATGCTTAATGTGGTGGATGGGGTGCCAATCAAGCAGGGCGCTTTGTCTTGGATGATGTTGAGCTTCTTGAGTGTTCCTTTATATTCATTTACGGGATGTGCCCATCCCTAGTTGCCTTTGAAAGAGTGATGGTGAACTGCCTTCTTGAACCGCTGCAGTCCTGAGGTCAGGAGAGAGTTCCAAGATATTGACCCAGCTGATATATTTCCAAGTCAGGGTGGTGAGTGACTTGGAGAGTAATCTGCAGATGGTGATGTTCCCAGATATCTGCTGTCCTTGTCCTTCAGTTGTGGGTTTGGATGGTGCTGCCTAAAGTCCTTGGTGAGTTCCTGAAGTTCCACTCATTCAGGCAAGTGGAGACTATTCCATGACACTCCAAACTTGTGCCTTGTAGATGGCGGAAAGACTTTGAATAATCAGGAGGTGACTCATAGTTACACGCCACTTGTCAATTTGACCTATATGGACTGCTTCAATATCTGAAGAGTTGCAAATGGAATAGAGCACTGTGCAATCATCAATGAGCATCCTCACTTCTGATATTATGATGGAAGCAGGGTTATTAACAAACAGTTAAGGTGCTTGCTCTAAGAGTATTGCCCTGAGGAACTCTTGCAGCAATTTCCAGAAGTTAAGATAATTGGCCTCCAACAACCACAGCGATATGTTAGGTTTGACACCAGGTAGAAGAGTGTTTTCCTTCTGAACCCCAGTTGACTCCAGTTTTCCAGTTTAGCTAGGCCTCCCTAATGCCACAGTCAGTCAACGCTGCTTTGATGTCAAGGGCAGTCACCTTCACCTCACTTCTGGAATTCAGCTCTTTTGTCTCTGTTTGGACCAAGGCTCACATGAAGCCTGGAATTGAGGAGTCCTGACAGAACCCAAACTGTATTTGGGTGGATAGATTATTGGGGAGCAAGTGTTGCTTGATAGCACTGCCAACAACACATTCCCTCACTTTACTGATGATTGAGAGTTTTTGTGGACAGGGCACACCTGGTAACTTTTTCACTTTGTCGAGTGGATTCCAATTTTGTAGCTATACTAAAACAGAACGGCTCAAAGCACAGCTAGTTCTAGAGCACAAATCTTCAGTATTACAGCTTGGATGTTGTTAGTGCCCATATCATTTGTTGTAAGTGCCTTCAGCTGTTTTTTGATATCACATTAAGTGAATTAAATTGTCTGAAAATTGGCAGCTATAACAGTGAGAACCTCATGAGGAGGGTAAGATGGATTATCCACTTGATAATTCTCGCTGTTTTTGGTTGCAAATGCTGCAGCCTTGTCTCTTTCACTCATCTGTTAGGTTCCATCATCATTTGGGATGAGTGATCCATTGGTCGTGGAATCACTTAGACCGGTTCAAAGCTCCTTCTGCTTTATATGGCCCTGTGTTGCAGCCTCAACAATTTGACACCTCATTTTTAGGTAAGCTCAGTCCTGCTCATGGCATGCTGTCCTACACTCCTTATTGAATCAGGGTTGATCCCGACTTGTCAGTAATGGTAGAGTGAGGTATATTCTGGCTGATGAAGTTACAGATTGTGATGGAGTACAATTCAGTCACTAATGGATCACAGCACCTCATGGGTACCATTGTGAGCAGCGTGGTTTGTTTTCAATCTATCCCATTTGGCACAGTGATAGTCCCTCAGTGTACAATGAAGGGTGCTATGTTGAACTGGGGCACAGTTTTGTAAGTAAATAAGGTATTCACAGTCTTAGATAATTCAACAGTAAGTATTTATTGACTGCTAGAAAATATATATTGGTGCAATAAAGGCCCAAGATGGGAGTTGGACTCCATGCTTGCTTCTCTCCATAGCTCTATCCAACACAACACTGACTCCGAGATGCAGATCATGTGATCTCTTACATCATGGGTTGGTGGTGTGCTCAGTCCCATGTCAACCCTTTATGAGCTATACCCTTATATTACACAGTACGAAGTCTTACAACACCAGGTTAAAGTCCAACAGGTTTGTTTCAATGTCACTAGCTTTCGGAGGGCTGCTCCTTCCTCAGGTGAATGAAGAGGTATGTTCCAGAAACACATATATCGACAAATTCAAAGATGCCAAACAATGCTTGGAATGCGACCATTAGCAGGTGATTAAATCTTTACAGATCCAGAGATGGGGTAACCCCAGGTTAGAGAGGTGTGAATTACATCAAGCCAGGACAGTTGGTAGGATTTCGCAGGCCAGATGGTGGGGGATGAATGTAATGTGACATGAATCACATTACATTCTCATTGAGTGCGGCCTCAACCGGGACCTGGGATTCATGTCACATTACATTCATCCCCCACCATCTGGCCTGCGAAATCCTACCAACTGTCCTGGCTTGATGCAATTCACACCTCTTTAACCTGGGGTTACCCCATCTCTGGATCTGTAAAGATTTAATCACCTGCTAATGGTCGCATTCCAAGCATTGTTTGGCATCTTTGAATTTGTCTATATATGTGTTTCTGGAACAGACCTCTTCATTCACCTGAGGAAGGAGCAGCGCTCCGAAAGCTAGTGACATCGAAACAAACCTGTTGGACTTTAACCTGGTGTTGTAAGACTTTGTACTGTGCTCACCCCAGTCCAACGCCGGCATCTCCACATCATGACTTATATTACACCACCACCAAAGTCTTCATCCAACATATTTACAAGTTATCTCAGTTTACCCCATGTATTTACATCATCACTTCTACCCAGCTCCCCTTCTCAAGTCTCTGAGTTCATAGGTTCAAGCAGTCTGGATGCCTTATATCCCTTCCATATCTTGTCCCACTACTGTCGGAGGAGTGGTGGGCTCGGTCGCTGCAGGAAAGCTTTGTTGAGTTACAGTTTGTTCTGGCATCTGTGTGTCTTTCATCCTCTTTTTGCATTCTTTGGCATTGAATTACCATTTGCCCATCCCCTATTTGTAGTAAAAGATGGTGCTCGATTTATCCTGCTCTTTACAGGGCGGACAAACTTGGGTCTTGTCTGTGTAGTGTCTATTTCTCTTCTTCCTTCATGTTTGCCTTAATGCAGGGCAGCACGGTGGCACAGAGGGCTAGCCCTGCTGTCTCAAGGCACCGAGGTCCCAGGTTCGATCCCGGCTCTGGGTCACTGTCCGTGTGGAGTTTGCACATTCTCTCCGTGTTTGCGTGGGTTTCACCCCCACAACCCAAAGATGTGCAGTCTAGGTGGATTGGCCACGCTAAATTGCCCCTTAATTGGAAAAAATGAATTGGGTACTCTAACTTTATTTTAAAAGATGTTTGCCTTAATGCACACTTGGCTACGACATTGGGAATGACATGCTGTTGAAAAAAATCCTGGGCCTCGAATCAGTGTGATTCCGTGCCAGAGTACATTCAACCATCAAAAGGAATTCACTCAATTTCTGTTGTCAGACATAATGATGAATTGTACTGGGAGTTGTCAAAATTTAGTGGGTATTTGAAATTTCAGATCGGCTAACTATCTTTAATTCAAAAGCCATTGGTGGTTGCAGTAGTAGCTGTAAGTACAAATTGTGCATGAAGCACAAACCTGTTAGTGAGAAATAGTGCATGTGTATAGGATAAGAATAAGAAGCTATGAGGAATAAAAAGTCATTGGCTTGGCACAAAATAATCATGGAAGGCAGTTGGGTGAGTTAGGGGAAGAGTTTTTCTTTGTGATCGAGGGAACTGTGAGTACACTATATGAATGCTGACTTAATTAATCATCTTGTACTATACCTAAGGGAATCTGGCACCATAACTTTTGAGAAGTAGTTCTGTCTGACAGGTTATTTCACAGAAACCGTGTCTCACAGAAAAGATGCATGATTTGAGTGATTATTTCTTCAGTCTTTAATCATGAACAACAAAAGTCAAAGGTTTTTTTTCAAAACAACCTCAGATTATAAAACCACATTGGGAATAAGAGTCTATAATCAAGGATGGCTATGATCAAATCAAATTAAAAATAAATCTCCGTGTAATCGAGCCAAATCCCGTCTCAGTCCCCTGTGCCTCACCATCAGAATATGTCATTCGAATCTGAAATGAAAATGAAAAATGAAAATCGCTTATTGTCACAAGTAGGCTTCAAATGAAGTTACTGTGAAAAGCCCCTAGTCGCCACATTCTGGCGCCTGTTCAGGGAGGCCGGTACGTAAATTGAACCGTACTGCTGGCCTGCCTTGGTCTGCTTTCAAAGCCAGCGATTTAGCCCTGTGCTAAACCAGCCCCTGGAGAATCTTTCATTCTCCAGCAATAAAAAGTCAAGTGTACTGCAAAACAGAAGCAAAAAGGCCGTTGGCTTGAACTCAGGTTACAAATTGGGCTGGTGGGAAGAAAATATAAAAGCAATAAACATTAACGCTACACTCTTTTAACTGAAACAGTTACAGGGTGACATCAGTAGTGATGTGTTGGGTGTTCTGGATCACAAACAGGTCACCAACACGGGAAGTGGTGCAACTCTATTTTATTATAAGGTTAACTACATTAACATACTTGAACTGTGGGTAAATGCAATACCAGCTTTAACTGTTGACCCCTGCCTAATCCTAACCAGGTGATGCACTCAGCACATGGTGAATGTCTGTGTTGCAGGCTGTGAGCTCTGTGCTCCGAGCTGGCTGCTACTAGAATGAGCGGGAACTCTCCTGTCCCCTGTCTTTATAGTGCGTGTGCTCTCACTGGTGATTGGCTGCGGTGTTGTGTCTGCTGATTGGTCCCACTGCATGTCCATCAGTGTGTGTGTGTGTCTACACCATAATATACTGGTGTATATTATGACAAGTAGAAAGTAAAACAAAAACATCTGCCCATCTTCTCAGGCTATGGTGCTTGATGAAAGAAGAAGGGGAGAAGACCATTCTGAATTAATTTTTTTAACTATATGCATTGATAGGTCTCCGATTGCATTCCTAATGGTGAGCTGAAGATTACATTGCCATAAGGAATTCCTTGGTTGCAGAAGAGGGACAGGGAATAAACTTCGATTTTCAGTGAGAACATTTGGAAAAAAGTGTGTTTGGGTTCTCTCACTGGAGTATGTGTGATTTAGATTGGTTTAAAAAAAATAAAGAAACAGTATCGTCTTTACTTACTTACTGTACATGGATAGCTGCAAAAGAGCCTGAGAAAGGAATGCCAGCAATCTGGAATCTAAGTACTGGTCCCACCTCCCAGAAACATCTGCCAAGTGTACGGTTGAAGATTTAAAAAAATAAATTTAGAGTACCGAATTAGTTGTTTCCCCAATTAAGGGGCAATTTAACTTGGTCAATCCACCTAACCTACACATCTTTCGGTCGTGGGGGTGAAACCCATGCAAACATGGGGAGAATGTGCAAACTCCACATGGACAGTGACCCGGGTCGGGATCAAACCCAGGTCCTCGGCGCCGTGAGGCAGCAGTGCTAACCACTACACTACCCTGCTGCCCAATGTACAGTTGAAGATGCGACTCTCGGATCGGGTTTACCAGCCATGCAAGAACCCACAGAGCCATTGACCAGTAACACAGTTTCTTAGGTGAACAATCATTCTCATTAGCGAGTGATCACCAAAGTAGAAAAAGAAGAGTGCATTAAATGTCCAAAGAACTTTCTCACCCTTCGTAAACTTGAGCCCATCCAGCACTCTGCTGTCATTATCTTAACTCACACCAAGCTCTATTCCCCTAACATCCTGTGCTCACTGGCCTACATCGGCTCTCAGTAAAGCAACATTTCAATTTTAAAATTTTCATACCTGTTTTCAAATCCCTCCAAGGGCTGTATGTTCACCAAGTCAGGGTTATTCAGGAGCCCTTTAAGAATGATAGATGTTTCTCATTCCTATCTCTGTAAACTCCTCTAGCCTCACAGCCTTCCAAAGACATCTGCACTCCTCTAATTCTGGCTCTTGCCATTCCTGATTTTAACCCATCCACCCTCACTGTCAGTACCTTACGTTGCCTAGTCCCTCAGCTCCAGAATACCCTCCCTATAAGTCTTGACCTCTCTACCTCACTTTCCTTCTTTAAGGCACTCCTTAAAACCTACCTCTTTTGTTCATGCTTTTAGTCACCTGACCTAATATGTGGCTCAGTGTCATATTGTGTTTCATAATGCTCTTGTGACCTACGTTGGGATATTTTATTTTGTGAAATGCGCTTTATAAATTGTTGTTTTTGCAATATGGTACAGGTACTTGCTACTTTCCTTTTGCTTAGATTTTATAGGGAAAGCTATGAAATCTACATAATTTGAATCTATCCTTTCTTGTATTCTTCATTCTTTACCAAGGGCTGGATTTTCACCAAGTCAGGGTCATTCAGGAGTCCTTTAAGAATGACAGATGGGGCCTCATTCTGGGATTTCCAACCCCATTTCCCGGCTGTCTGATTTTTGGGAGTACCTTTAAAGAGTGTGTATGAATGGCTCCTGCCAAAATCCTGCACCCAATACACCTAACCTGGTAGTTTCTATTGTGGGACTAGGCAAGCCCTACACCTTTATTGCATTATCAAACGTTGGCTGTGATGGCAAGGCCAGCATTTGTTGCCCAGCCCCAATTGCCCTTGAACTGAATGGTTTGCTAGGCCATTTCAGTGGACGGTTAAGAGTCAACCACATTGCTGTGGGTCTGGAGTCAAATGAAGGCCCGACAGGGTAAGGATGCCAAATCTCCCTCCCGAAAGGAGAGTAGTGAACCAGATAAGTTTTTACAACAATCAATGTTCGTCTCATGGTCATATTACTGAATCCAGCTTTCAATTCTGGATTTTATTAATTGACTTTAAACCAGCTGTCAATGTGGATTTGGAACCAGTGTCCCCAGAATAGGAGCTTGGGCTTCTGGATTTCTAGTCCAGTGACATTAGTACTGCACTAAACATAGAACGTAGAACATAGAACATAGAACATTACAGCGCAGTACAGGCCCTTCAGCCTTCGATGTTGCGCCGACCTGTGAAATCACTCTAAAGCCCACCTACGCTGTTCCCTTATCGTCCATATGTCTATCCAATGACCATTTGAATGCCCTTAGTGTTGGCAAGTCAACTACTGTTGCAGGCAGGGCATTCCACGCCCTTACTACTCTGTGAGTAAAGAACCTGCCTCTGACATCTGTCTTATATCTATCTCCCCTCAATTTAAAGCTATGTCCCCTCATGCTAGACATCACCACCCGTGGAAAAAGGCTCTCACTGTCCACCCTATCCAATCTTCTGATCATCTTGTATGCCTCAATTCAGTCACCTCTTAACCTTCTTCTCTCTAATGAAAACAGCCTCAAGTCCCTCAGCCTTTCCTCATAAGATCTTCCCTCCAACCCAGGCCACATTCTGGTAAATCTCCTCTGCACCCTTTCCAATGCTTCCATATACTTCCAAATATGCGGTGACCAGAATTGAACGCAATACTCCAAATGCGGCCGCACCAGAGTTTTGTACAGCTGCAACATGACCTCATGGCTCCGAAACTCAATCCCTCTACCAATAAAAGCTAACACACCGTGCGCCTTCTTAACAACCCTCTCAACCTAGCTGGCAACTTTCAGGGATCTATGTACATGGACACCGAGATCTCTCTGTTCATCCAAACTGCCAAAAATCTTCCCATTAGCCCAGTACTCTGTCTTCTTGTTATTCCTTCCAAAATGAATCACCTCACACTTTTCTGCATTAAACTCCATTTGCCACCTCTCAGTCCAGCGCTGCAGCTTATCTAAGTCCCTCTGTAACTTGTAACAACCTTCCGTACTGTCCACAACTCCACCGGCTTTAGTGTCATCTGCAAATTTACTCACACACCCTTCTACGCCCTCCTCCAGGTCATTTATAAAAATGACAAAGAGCAGTAACCCCAAAACAGATCCTTGGGGTACACCACTAGTAACTGGACTCCAGTCTGAACATTTCCCATCAACCACCACCCTTTGTCTTCTTCCAGCTAGCCAATTTCTGATCCAAACTGCTAAATCACCCTGAATCCCATGTATGTTCTGCAGTAGCCTACCATGGGGAACCTTATCAAATGCTTTACTGAAATCCATATACACCACATCAACTGCTTTACCCTCATCCACCTGTTTGGTCACCTTCTCAAAGAACTCAATAAGGTTTGTGAGGCATGACCTACCCTTCACAAAACCGTGTTGACTATCTCTAATCAAATTATTCCTTTCCAGATGATTATACATCCTATCTCTTATACACCTTTCCAAGATTTTGCCCACAACAGAAGGAAGGCTCACTGGTCTATAGTTACCGGGGTTGTCTCTACTCCACTTCTTGAACAAGGGGACAACATTTGCTATCCTCCAGTCTTCTGGCACTATTCCTGTAGACAAAGATGACTTAAAGATCAAAGCCAAAGGCTCAGCAATCTCCTCCCTAGCTTCCCAGAGAATCCGAGGATAAATCCCATCCGGCCCAATGGACTTATCTATTTTCACACTGTCCAGAATTGCTAACACCACCTCCTTATGAACCTCAAGCCCTTCTAGTCTAGTAGCCTGAATCGCAGCATTCTCCTCGACAACATTGTCTTTTTCCTGTGTGAATACTGATGAAAAATATTAATTTAGCACCTCTCCTATCTCCTCGGACTCCAAGCACAACTTCCCACTACTGTCCTTGACTGGCCCTACTCTTACCCTAGTCATTCATTTATTCCTGACATATCTATAGAAAGCTTTCGGATTATCCTTGATCCTACCTGCCAAAGACTTCTCATGTCCCCTCCTGACTCTTCTTAGCTCTCTCTTTAGGTCCTTCCTCGCTAACTTGTAACTCTCAAGCGCCCTAACTGAACCTTCATGTCTCATCTTTACACAAGCCTCCTTCTTCCTCTTGACAAGTGTTTCGACTGCTTTAGTAAACCACGGTTCCCTTGCTCGACCACTTCCTCCCTGCCTGACAGGTACATACTTATCAAAGACACGCAGTAGCTGTTCTTTGAACAAGCTTCACATTTTCATTGTGCCCATCCCCTGCAGTTTTCCTCTCCATCCGATGCATCCTAAGTCTTGCCGCATCGCATCATAATTGCCTTTCCCCCAGATATAACTCTTGCCCTGCGGTATATACCTATCCTTTCCATCACTAAAGTAAACGTAATCGAATTGTGGTCACTATCACCAAAGTGCTCACCTACCTCCAAATCTAACACCTGTCCTCGTTCATTACCCAGTACCAAATCCATTATGGCCTTGCCGCTCGTTGGCCTATCTACATACTGTGTCAGGAAACCCTCCTGCACACATTGGACAAAATTGGATCCATCTAAAGTACTCGAACTAAAACTGGGCGGCATGGACTGGTTGGGCCGAATGGCCTGTTTCCATGCTGTAAACTTCTATGATTCTATGATTCTATAGCGTTTCCCGTCAATATTTGGAAAGTTAAAGTCCCCCATAACAATTACCCTGTTGCCTTCGCTCCTATCCAGAATCATCTTTGCAATCCTTTCCTCTACATTTCTGGAACGTTTTGGAGGCCTATAGAAAACCCCTAACAGGTTGTCCTCTCCTTTCCTGTTTCTAACCTCAGCCCATACTACCTCAGTAGACGAGTCCTCATCAAACGTCCTTTCTGCCACCGTAATACTGTCCTTGACTAACAATGCCACCCCTCCCCCTCTTTTACCACCTTCCCTGAGCTTACTGAAATATCTAAACCCCGGCAGCTGCAACAACCATTCCTGTCCCTGCTCTATCCATGTCTCCGAAATGGCCACAACATCGAAGTCCCAGGTACCAACCCATGCCGCAAGTTCACCCACTTTATTCCGGATGCTCCTGGCATTGAAGAAGACACACTTTAAACCACCTTCCTGCCTGCTGGTACACTCCTGCAACTTTGAAACCTTACTCATGACCTCATTACTCTCAACCTCCTGTATACTGGAGCTACAATTCAGGTTCCCAAGCCCCTGCTGAACTAGTTTAAACCCTCCCGAAGAGCATTAGCAAATTTCCCCCCCCCAGGATATTGGTACCCCTCTGGTCCAGGTGTACACCATTCCGTTTGTAGAGGTCCCACCAACCCCAGAATGAGCCCCAATTATCCAGAAATCTGAAACCCTCCCTTCTGCACCATCCCTGTAGCCACGTGTTTAACTCCTCTCTCTCCCTATTCCTATCACGTGGCACGGGTAACAACCCAGAGATAATAACTCTGTTTGTCCTAGATCTAAGTTTCCCCCCTAACTCCCTGAATTCCTGCCTTACATCCCTATCCTTTTTCCTAACTATGTCATTGGTACCTATGTGAACCACGACGTGGGGCTGCTCCCCCTCCCCCTTAAGGATCCCGAAAACACGATCCGAGACATCACGCACCCTGGCTCCTGGGAGGCAACACACCAACAGCGAGTCTCTCTCGTTCCCACAGAATCTCCTATCTATCCCCCTAACTATGGAGTCTCCAATGACTAATGCTCCACTCCTCTCCCCCCTTCCCTTCTGAGCAACAGGGACAGACTCTCCAGAGACCTGTACCCCATGGCTTACCCCTAGTAAGTCGTCCCACTATCATCTCCTCCTGATTCACCTGTACAATTTTTATAGAGTGGGCCAGGTTCTTAGAGCAGTGCGGTTCATGGATCGTCAGAAGAGTCAGTAACTCTAGTCTGCATGAGCGAACCTTTTAAAAGATAATAATAATAGCTTATTGTCACAAGTAGGATTCAATTAAGTTACTGTGAAAAGCCCCTAGTCGCTGTCATAATATACATCTATGTATATAATGGAGTGCATCCAAGCAGTGATTGACACACAGGATGACCAGTAAGCACAGAAAACAGAGCAGCCAATCACCAGACTGGACACGACCACTATAAAGCCAGAGGGCACCAGTTTTCCCGCTCTCTCGGGACCCAGCCTCTGAGACAGTCAGAGTTCGTGAGCTGGCCAGTGCAAACACCATGTGGTAGCTAGTAAGTCTGGTTAGGCTAGTATCAGGTCTCCAGTCAAGTCAGCATAGTGTCAACCCACAGTTGAACATGTATAATAGTGTAGATGTTAAATAAAATTGTGTTGCATCTTATCAAGTGTTGGAGGTCTGTCCCTCGCTACACTGCATCAAGTGCAGTCCACATCGACCTAGCCTACCCAACACATCATGGTACCAGTGAGTGATGCTGAAAATTGACGGACCTACCTTGAGTGAATCAGCGTTGACCAGCAAACAGACGGACCTACCTTGAGTGAATCAGCGTTGACCAGCAAACAGCCATCCGGTGACATGGAAAACGTCCACCCTCCTCCGCAGCTCCGCATCACCGGCAACCTCGGTGCAAATTGGAAGCTCTTCAAACAAAAGTTCCAACTCTATCTCAAAGCCACCAACCTCGAGGCCGCATCGGACACCAGGAAGATCACACTATTCCTCTCCACAGCCGGGGACCACGCCATCCACATCTACAAATCCCTTACATTCACTGAAGGTGAAGAGAAGACAAAATTTAAAACAGTCCTGCTGAAGTTCGACAGCCACTGCGACATTGAGGTGAATGAGAGCTTTGAACGGTACGTTTTCCAGCAGAGACTTCAGGGTAAGCATGAACCTTTTCAATCCTTCCTGACCCATCTCGCATCCTCGCGCAGTCATGTAACTCTGACTCGACCACTGATTCCATGATCCGGGATGAGATCGTTTTCGGGGTCCACTCTGATTCCCTTCGCCAGCAGCTCCTGAAAGTCAAGCAGCTCACCCTCACCATCGCCATCGAAATGTGCGTTCTCCACGAACATGCAGAAATGGCAAAGCTAACCTCCCACGAGGCGGAACGGGTGTAGGCCATCGCACAAATGCAGGGCCTAAGTATCGACGAGAGTGGCCATTTTGCGTGCTTTCCCCAGGCCCCTACGCATGCACGCCACGACCGAGGGG
The DNA here is from genome assembly GCF_047496885.1 of Scyliorhinus torazame. Classification (NCBI taxonomy): domain Eukaryota; kingdom Metazoa; phylum Chordata; class Chondrichthyes; order Carcharhiniformes; family Scyliorhinidae; genus Scyliorhinus; species Scyliorhinus torazame. The sequence goes on from NC_092710.1 coordinate 202,647,271, forward strand.
ACGGCGAGACTGACGACCAGACTGCGCAGGTGCATACATCGTTCAACCACACTGCGCATGCACGATGGCGCACGGAACGCGCTGACGTTGGCGTCATGATGTGTCCGAATTGTGGCTCCGCCCATTTAAAGTGGCAATGTCCGGCAAAATCACAACGGTGTCTACAGTGTGGCTAGCTTGGCCACTACACGGCCCTTTGCAGATCTGCTCCACTGCCCAGCATCCAGCGATCCCAGCCACGGCGCAGAAGCGTCCATTCAATACAGCAGGTCATGCCAGACTCCGACCCCGACAGCACAACAGATCCTGATGCTGGGTGCCTCAAATCTCCATACCGGGTGGGCATCGCGAAGCATGCGCTGCCTTTCTCCAAGACAGTGAAGCACCTCCCGATCCTCAGCGTGGATCTCGATGACAAGTGGTGTGCTGTCCTCAGAGTCAACAAGGCCCGCATCCGGTTCTAACTGGACACCAGCGCATTGGCGAACCTCATCTCGAAATCCAATCTCAACACCATCCGTGTCAGACCAAGCATTCTTCCACCGGCCTGCCAGCTCCTTGACTACAATGGCAATGCCATAGCTGCCAGTGGCTCATACCAACGCGGAGTTTCCAATAAGTAATTCAAAGCGACTCTGCGATTTGAGATTGTGGGGCCTGACAGAGCATCCCTGCTCGATGCTCGGGCCTGCAAACTCCTGAACCTGGTTCAGCAAGTCCACACCATGTCATCTTCACAGGCGATGGCCTCACCTGATGAGAACTTCCAGGCTGAAATTGATGACATCATCACGCGGTACCACAGCATGTCCGACGGAATGGGCACACTCCTATACCGATATAAAATCCTGCTCTAACCAAACGCCACCCCTGTGATCCACGCACCACGTCGGGTTCCGGCACCTCTCAAGGACTGCCTCAAGCAGCAGTTACAGGACCTCCAGGACCAGGGCATCATATCAAAGGTCACAGAACCTACGGACTGGGTCAGCCCCATGGTCTGCGCCAAGAAGCCGTCAGGGGAGCTTTCGAATCTGCATCGACCCCAAGGATCTAAACCGCAACATCATGAGGGAACATTACCCGAGACTAAAACGAGAAGAGTTGACCAGCGCGATGGCTCATGCCATGTTCTTTACGAAGCTGGACACCTCCAAGGGGTTCTGGCAAATACAGCTGGATGCATCCAGTTGCAAGCTGTGCACATTCAATACCCCGTTCGGTCGCTACTGCTACAACCGGATGCCTTTTGGCATCATCTCTGCCTCAGAGGTATTTCATCGCATCGTGGAACAGATGATGGAGGGTATCGAGGGGGTGCGCGTGTATGTTGGCGATGTCATAATCTGGTCCAAAACTCCTCAAGAACACATCGATCGCCTCAAGCAGGTATTCCACAGAATCGATGAGCATGGCCTCCGACTCAACAGAGCCAAGTGCTCGTTCGGTCAATCAGAAATCAAATTCCTTGGTGACCACATCTCACAGCAAGGCATGCAGCCAGATGCTGACAAAGTCTCGGCGATCAATGCCATGAAGACCCCAGAGGACAAGAAGGCGGTCCTCCGCTTTCTAGGGATGGTCAACTTCCTCGGGAAGTTCATTCCCAACATGGCGTCCCACACCACAGCCCTCCGCCATCTCGTCAAAAAGTCGCCAGAATTCCAGTGGATGCCCGCTCTTGAGAACGAATGGCGTGAGCTGAGGGCAGAACTCACCACAGCCCCGGTTCTGGCGTTCTTCGATCCTACCAAGGAGACCAAAATATCCACTGACGCGAGCCAGGACGGTATTGGGGCGGTGCTCCTCCAACGGGATGACTCCACCTCATGGGCCCCAGTTGCGTATGCCTCCAGAGCCATGACGCCCACTGAGCAACGGTACATTCAGATTGAGAAGGAATGCCTGGGCCTCCTAACGAGAATCAACAAATTTCACGACTATGTGTATGGCCTCCCAAAATTCACGGTTGAGACGGACCATAGGCCATTAGTCCACATAATCCAGAAGGATTTAAATGACATGACGCCTCGGTTACAACTAATCCTTCTCAAGCTACGCCGCTACGACTTTGAACTTGCCTACACGCCAGGCAAAGAACTCATTGTTGCAGATGCCCTTTCCAGGTCTATCACCACACCGTGTGAACAAACTGACTTTGTCTGCCAAATCGATGCGCAGGTGCAATTGTGTGCCTCAGACCTTCCGGCTTCTGATGAGAGGGTCATCCAAATTCGTGAAGAAACGGCCAAGGATCCTCTGCTACAGCGTGTGATGCAGCACCTCACGAATGGCTGGCAGAAGGGACAGTGTCTCCAGTTTTACAATGTCAAGGACGACCTGACGGTGGTGGACGGCATCCTCATGAAGCTCGATAGGATTGTGATTCCGCAGAGCATGCGAGCTATGGTGCTCGGCCAACTCCATGAGGGTCACCTGGGGGTCGAGAAATGTCGACGCAGAGCTCGGGAGTCAGTCTATTAGCCGGGCATCAGCCAGGACGTTGCCAACACAGTCCTCAACTGCCCCACATGTCAGAAATTTCAGCCAGCTCAACCCAAAGAAACTCTGCAGCAACGTGAGATAGTGACCTCCCCATGGTCCAAAGGCGGTGTTGACCTTTTCCACGCCAAGGGGCGGGACTATGTCCTCCTGGTCGACTACTTCTCCAATTACCCTGAAGTGGTGAAACTGTCCGACCTCACGTCGAAGGCGGTGATTAAAGCTTTCAAAGAAACTTTTGCCAGGCACGGGATACCGCTCACGGTGATGAGTGACAACGGTCCCTGTTTTTACAGCCAGGAATGGTCTGATTTTGCCCGCCTATACAACATTTGTCACGTAACCTCCAGCCCCCACTACCTGCAGTCAAACGGGAAGGCCGAAAAAGGGATCCATATCGTCAAGAGATTACTATGCAAGGCTGCAGACTCAGGCTCCGACTTCAACCTGGCGCTGCTGGCATACAGAGCATCCCCGCTGTCCACTGGGTTGTCTCCCGCGCAGATGCTCATGAATCGCACTCTGCGAACCACGGTTCCAGACCTTGACCACCTCATGGTCATACAAAAGATGCAGCAGTCTTGGGCCCAACAGAAATCAGCATACGACACTCATGCCATGGATCTCCCCGAGCTGGTCCCAACTGATCGTGTTCATGTGCAGTTGCCTGATGGCGGCTGGTCCGCCACAGCTGTGGTGGCCAAGCAAGTGGCCCCGAGATCGTTCCTCGTCCGCATGGCTGATGGCTCCTTCCTACGACGCAACAGACAGGCGCTGTACAGAGTTCCACACCCGCCACTTAACCATTATGTCCCGCCTCACACAATGCTTCCTCCGGACGTGCCCTACCACGAGACACCGATCTACCAGCAATCCTGTCGACTTCTGCGACAACCGCATTGGCGCCGGTCCCGCCTATCCTAGTGCAGGCGGCCCCTGATCCACCCTTGAGGCGGTCAACCAGAATTCGTCGCCCGCCGCAGAGACTAAACTTATAGACTGAACCTTTGCACAATTTTGTTACCTTATCATTCTGACCTCTGTAAATATTGTTTTTGCCGTTTCGTCTGCCCTATATCTGCACTAGCGACACCTTCCTATGTACATAAGTTCCTTTCAGCACATTCTGTATATAGTCATGCACATATACACCTCCACACGCACATGCACCTTAATATTTATTATCTAAACACAACCAATAAAAAAAAAGGGAGGAGATATCATAATATACATCTATGTATATAATGGAGTGCAGACAGGCAGTGATTGACACATAAGATGACCAGTAAGTACACAGAACAGAGCAGCCAATCACCAGACAGGACACGACCACTATAAAGCCAGAGGGCACCAGTATTCCCGCTCTCTGGGGACCCAGCCTCTGAGACAGTCAGAGTTAGTGAGCTGGCCTGTGCAAACACCATGTGGAAGCTAGTAAGTCTGGTTAGGCTAGTATCAGGTCTCCAGTCAAGTCAGCATAGTGTCAACCCACAGTTGAACATGTATAATAGTTTAGATGTTCAATACAATTGTGTTGCATCTCATCAAGTGTTGGACGTCTGTCTCTCGCTACACTGCATCAAGTGCAGTCCACATCGACCCAGCCTACCCAACACATCAGTCGCCACATTCCTGCACCTGTGGGAGGCCGGTATACAAATTGAACCCACGCTGCTGGTCTTATTCTGCATTACAAGCCAGCTGTTTAGCACGCTGTGCTAAACCAGCCCCTGATTTCCAAAGGTCTCTCTCATACCCCCAATGACAAGCTGTGGCACTCCATCCAATGCCCATGGCCCCTCATACCCCTTATGCCAAACTATGGAACTCCACCGAAGTCCCATGCCCCCCACCCATGCTGCTTAATTCCAAGTTACAGCAATTACTCATTATAAATTGTATAGAACCAATGAACCCTATAGTGATAGTAGGAAGTGGAAACAATCTTTTAAAAACGTAATTCCTTCATTTCCATTATGCTTTAAAAGTAATTTCTCTGCAAGGAAATAAATCTGTCAATCATTCAGATGCTTAAATTATCAATGGCAGAGGGGAGACAGTAGCATATCGTCACTGTACCAGTAATCCAGAACTCACAAACATGCTCTGAGGTCAGTGATTCAAATACATTTTTATACATTTTTAGGCTCTGGGGAACTCCCCGCCGGTTTAGCCCACACTTGGAATCTGTTTCAGCGCTGGAAGCTGAAATCAGCCATTTGGCTACGATTTTGAAAGTGAGCTTGTGGGTCCCCCACACACCCCGCCCATGGGCAATGTCACCCCCCCAAAAAAACACACACACGTGGGCACTATTCCACACCCTTCCAAGTGAGGACACCCCGCAATGGAGTCACTGGGGCACCCCCCCATTCAGGCCTCCCCACGCCCCCTTACAGGCCTCCCTCCAGGACATCCACCCGTCACCCCCCCCCCAACCTCCCAGAGGCCCGAACTTACCTGTCCTGCATCCCCCACCCTTCAAAACCCCCTCCACCCTCTTTTCATGGGCATTGCACCCTTTAGGCCCTGACTCTTGGCAGTGCCACCCAAGCATCCGGGCAGCCCCTGGGTGCCATTGCATGTTTCTGTGGAGTACTACTGAATGGCGCCTGGTGAAGTCTCGCCGGGGAGGCTGGTAGATCCAGAGTAAGCTCGCTTATGTAAGTTTAAACCCTACTTAGGCGAGTGCCGTTTGGTCATGCCCTTTTTGATTCTGATTCCAGCGCCTCACGGGACTTGGGTATATCCCACAAGGAGTAAAGGCTGCTGGGAAGCTGACGGGAGGGCTTTCCCGGGATCCACCGACCACACCGCACTCTCACTCGAGCGCAACATGTCCGGTAGATCGCGGCCCCTGTGTAAATAAATATGAAATTGTTACTGCAGATACCAGTGAGCCAGAACTGTCAATCAAACAATGTTTTCTCTGGGGCGCAGTTGCTTGAACCAGAGTAATGGATGTCAAAGCTTCATTATGTATGAATCAGCGACCTGTTGATTTGTGTCTCCCATCTAAAGGTGCTTGTCTGAGGACCTGCAGGAACTCACGATTTAGACTTCTCATGTAGGCACAGATTTCTGATTGAGAACATTGTGACAAGCATTTCAAATATTGACAATGGCTTAATATATTAATTTTTGTGTAAATTTTATAAATGTTTTATATAACTGAAGCTTCAAAGGCTGACCAAGACAAGAATGTGCTTATACTTTCAATTTGGAGCGGAAATGAGATATGCTGGACTAAAAATTGGTTTGCCCCAATTTTCTTGAGCAAAGTCACAGTTCACAACCTACCTACACCAAGTCTAATAATAATAATAATCTGTATTGTCACAAGTAGGCATAACATTAACACTGGAATGAAGTTATTGTGAAAAGTCCTAGTTGCCACACACCAGCGCCTGTTCGGGTACACAGAGGGAGAATTCAGAATGTCCAAGTTGCCTAACAGCACGTCTTTTGGGACTTGTGGGAGGAAACCGGAGCACCCGGAGGAATAGAAGTGGTTGGGACATAAATTTAATGATGCCACCTCATTTAGATGATTATCAAATAAGGCTGGACATCTACCTCTGCGATTTGGAGGGAGCCATGCCATTGGAATGTGGTGAAATTAACCTTTTGTTCTTGAATGCAATCTGACCATCCTGAAAGGAAATGGCACTGAATTACAGGAGGCTACCACTGAACAAAACTTGCATTTAACAACCAGCTACTGGATCTCGCTGTCACACACCTTGCAAAGCAGACACACATCTCACTCCATCCACATACCTCCAGGCAATCAGCTATGCTGAGTACATCGCCCAAACACTATGTTTCACAATGATTGACATTTGCCCAGTCTCTTGCAGGACAAAGTTGCCCACAGTACAAAGGTGGAAGAGAGCAGAGCTGTATCTACAGAGGTTAAGGACACCTGCATCTCCTGAGCCTGAGAGGAGATGATTCTGTGAGTTATGCTGCTGGTTGTAACAGAGCATATGATATCTGGCATCACTGGCAACATTGAAGATGCTGGTATGCTCCTGCCATCTGTCTCTTCTCAACTCACAGCTCACCCTCTTCCACCAGCCCTAACAGCGCAGGTGCTGGGTCCATCACCCCCAGCCCCACCGTAAGGTGACCCCCCACCAATAGTGCTTGACCCCCTGACCAGACTCTCCACCCCCTGGGGCTCCTCCACCTTGAGTGCCCAGTGCCCCCGGGCTGATTGCTCAATTTTGAAGCTGGCTACTCAATCCTTTGACCCCCACAGCGACCACTGCGCTAACTTCATATTGATGGGTGGCCGAGTGACTGCTCGCTGAGGAGTTGGGTTAGATTACGGGAGGCCGTTCGATAGGGGGTCTGTTCCCTTAACGATTTGGAGATTGGCCTCAATTGATGATTATTGGTTTGGATCCCGGTTAGGTCGGAAACCGATCAGTGTCCGGAGAGGATTCTAATTTTGACCTCTCCTGCAATCTAACCTCCTCGCACGGATCCGTGCCGGGTGCAATGAGGCCGTTAAATCGCGCCATTTTCATGAACCTCCTGTTCACCAACTCTGCCCTGTTGCCCTTACACAAATCCTTCTTCCAATATTCTGCTTTCAGAAACTCAAGAAATGCTACCTTCCCGCAACAGCAGCCCCAGGAGAGAGAGAGAGTGAGAGAGAGAAACACCACAACCCTGTCTTTTGACCTGACACTCGCAGCCACTGGCTCAGATATTGGCACTGTTTGTACCTTGGGGGCAAGTCTAGAATTGTGAATCCGTGGGTACAAGTGGGATGTTACCAGGCTGGGGTAATGGATGGTTCATTTACCAGCTCTCCAGAGGTACCAACTACAGATAAGTTCTACTGCCGGGGACTCAGAGAAAGATATTCATAGACACGGACAGGAATGCAGAGCAAAATGCTGGTACATTGGCTGGTCAGCGAGACACCCTCCTGGCACTCTCAAGGAGATTGGAGGAGTCTGGCTCCAAGGTGGCAGAGGGCATTTGCAGAGTTTCTCTGGCAATAGATTCTGTTTTATCTCCCTGTCCTGCTGCAGACACAGAGTAGTTGCAGTCCCCATACTTGTTACATAATGAGTGGACAGGACGATAATGTCCTCCTTGAAGCCAGCTCCACAAACCTTCAAGCATATCACACAAAACCAACTATGATGGACTGGACTGTGTCTGGGTGGCCAAGAAACATCTCCCCCACCAGACCCTGCTTCTCAACTCTCAAATGGCCAGCATTATGGGGAGGACAAAGAAACCCTTTCAAAGACACTCCAAAGCTCTTTGAGACATTCAGCAGCATTGATATTAATGACTGGGAGGAACTTGCGACCGATCGTTCAAAAGGTGACAAGTTGTCCATCAAGCTGCATCACCCATTGAGTCACAATATCATAATGATGAGACAACGTGGTGGCACAGTGGTTAGCACTGCTGCCTCACAATTGTACCGTCAATTACCACGAGATGAGAATGGTGAAACAATCGAAGCTTTATTGCACAAGGTGTTGTGCCTCCTGCAGCTGGAACCAGAATGGGAGCAGCACAGGAGAGCACACACTTTTATACGCTGCCTGCTGGGAGGAGCCAGCAGGCAGGGATTTACCATAGTACCTGTAATACACGGGCAGAGCCGTAATACATGCAATACATCACTAGTGGTGTTTACCACATTTATCCCCTGTTTAAAAAAGAGTCCGGCGGGGGTGACAAAACATTATAGATTAAGTCTGTCGGGGGCTTTGACCCTCCGCTGCGACCGCCTCAGTCCTGGTGGTGATGTGAGCGCCGACATGGTCACCTGCGACTCCAGGAGCATGTTTTCCTCGTCCTCGTCACACCTGAGTGGATTCAGTAGGAGGACGGATCCTGCTGGGGTGGAGGCTGCGGTGAGGTTCGCTGGAGGGAGGGTGGGTGGCGCAGGGGTGAATGAGGCAACGGGGGGGGGGGGGTGCCAGGTCGAGGGTCGTGGGTGGGGATCCAATGAGTGCCAGGTCCCGGAGGGAGACTGGGTCCTGACACCCGTCGGGGTGTGTCACGTAGGCGTACTGTGGGTTTGCATGGAGGAGGTGGACTTTCTCAACCACGGGATCTGATTTATGGCTCCGTACATGCTTCCGGAGGAGGGCGAGTCCAGGAACTGTCAGCCATGTTGGGAGCGAGACCCCGTGGGTGGACTTCCTGGGGAAGGCAAACACATGTTCGTGAGGGGTCTCATTAGTGGCGGTGCAGAGGAGCGACCAGATGGAGTGGAGCGCGTCGGGGAGGACCTACTGCCAGCGGAAGACCGGGAGATTTATAGACCGAAGGGCCAGCTGGACGACCTTCCAGACTGTCCTGTTCTCCCTCTCCACCTGCCTGTTTCCCCGGGGGGGGTGTAGCTGGTCGTCCTGCTCGAGGCGATGCCCTTGCTGAGCAGGAACTGACGCAGCTCATCACTCATGAAGGAGGATCCCCGATCGCTGTGGATGTAGGTGGGGAAAACGAACAGAGTGAAGATGCTGTGCAGGGCTTTAATGACCGTGGCAGTAGTCATGTCGGGGCATGGGTTGGCGAAGAGGAACTGGGAGTACTCGTCAATTACGTTGAGGAAGTACAGTTGCGGTCGGTGGAGGGGAGGGGCCCTTTGAAGTCCATGCTGAGGCACTCATGGGGTGGGAGGCCTTCACCAGGTGCGCTCTATCTGGCCGGTAGAAGTGCGGCTTGCACTCTGCGCAGACTTGGCAGTCTCTGGTTACGGTCCTGATCTCAATGGAGTAGGGCAGGTTGCGGGCCTTGACAAAATGGAAGGACCGGGTGACCCCCGGATGGCAGAGGTCATAGTGGAGTGCCCGGAGTCTGTCCACTTGTGCGCTGGCACATGTACCGTGGGATAGGATATCAGGGGGCTCATTGAGCTTCCCTGGTGTGGTAGTATGCATTAGGGGTCATGTGGGACTGTGAAGCCGTGATGTCATTGGCTGACAGATCCCGGGTCCTGGTTGGCCGTTGACCTCTAGCTCCACCCTGAAGGCGGAGTATAAGTACCTGGAGTCCTCCCCCGCAGGCAGTCTACTACTGAACTGCGGGGGAACAGTCACGCTTAATAAAGCCTCATCGACTTCACTCTATTCGTCTCTCGGAGTCTTTGTGCGCTACAATTTATTAAGCGTGACTAAAGGACTATGGAGCTCAGGATCATCCCGGAATGCCTGAGGATCAGCCCCCACGCAGTGAACGCAGCAGCAGCTTTCAAGCACTGGCAGACTTGTTTCGAGGCCTACCTCAGAACGGTCCCCGGCCGGGTCACAGAAGACCAAAAACTACAGGTCCTGCACTCGAGGTTAAGCACGGAGATTTTCTCTCTCATCGAAGACGCAGAGGATTTCCAGACGGCGTTCGCAGCACTAAAAAGTCTCTATGTTCGCCCAGTAAACCAGATCTACGCTCGCTATCAACTCGCAACGAGACAGCAAAGTCCCGGAGAATCGATAGATGAATTCTACGCCGCGCTACTAATTTTGGGACGGGCCTGCAGCTGCCCGCCGGTGAACGCAAATGAACACACGGACATGTTAATGCGCGATGCTTTTGTAGCAGGTATGAACTCCTCCCAAATCCGCCAAAGACTTTTAGAAAAAGAGTCGCTAGGACTCTCAGAGGCACGGGCCCTAGCAGCCTCCCTAGACGTGGCCGCACGAAACACCCGCGCCTACGGCCCTGACCGCGCGGCAGCCCATTGGGCTCCGTACGCACCCGTCGCGACAAACCCACCCCCCCCCCCGGACACCCCACAGGCTTGCGCGGTTCAAACGCCAAGTCGCACCGGGGGAGGCCGCTGCTATTTCTGCGGCCAGGCGAAACACCCCCGGCAGCGCTGCCCAGCCCGCGCAGCGATCTGTATGAGCTGCGGGAAAAATGGCCATTTCGCGGCTGTGTGCCGGTCCCGGGAGGTCGCCGCGGTCCCAGGAGAACAGGGAGGCCTGCACGCCTTTTACGCTCCCCAACCCCCCCAGCGCCCCATGTACGACCCGCAGGCGCAACCACCTTGGGTCCCGACCACCGCTCTCCCCGGAGAACAGGGAGCCCTGCACGCCTTTTACGCTCCCCAACCCCCTCCCCGCGCCCCATGTATGACCTGCCGGCGCTACCACTTTGGGTCCCGGTCACCGCTGACCCCAGAGAAGAGGGAGTCCTGCGTGTTCCTAACGCTCCCAACCCCCCCAGCGCCCCATGTGCGACCCGCAGGCGCCGCCATTTTGGGTCCCGGCCACCACGAGGGGAGGAGGGGCGCCGCCATCTTGGACCACCCCAGACCTGTACGACGCATGGGGCGGCCATTTTGTCCACCCCCGCCGCCATCTTGTGACCCCCAGCCATGTGCAATGCATGGGGGCAGCCATCTTGTTCACCCCCGACGCCATCTTGGACGGCAACAATGGACCCCAGCGTCGACGGCTCCATGGGGTTCGAAGAAGACGCTCAACCATTACAACCACGGCTGGCTTCAATGACGCTGGACCAAGCACGGCCCCGGGCGCTCCAGACGACGACGACAACGGTGCTGATAAACGGGCACGAGACACCATGCCTGGTCGACGCCGGGAGCACGGAGAGCTTTATCCACCCCGACACGGTAAGACGCTGTTCTTTGACCATCCGTCCCAGCGCACAAAAGATTTCCCTAGCTGCAGGATCCCACTCCGTACGGATCAAAGGCTTCTGCATAGTTACCCTAACGGTGCAAGGGAGGGAGTTCAAAAACTACAGGCTCTACGTCTTTCCCCAACTCTGCGCCCCCACATTACTGGGATTAGACTTACAGTGCAATCTACAGAGCCTAACCTTCAAATTCGGCGGCCCAATACACCCACTCACTATCTGCGGCCTCGCAACCCTCAAGGTTCAGCCCCCGTCCTTGTTTGCAAACCTCACCCCGGATTGCAAACCCGTCGCCACTAGGAGCAGACGGTACAGCGCCCAGGACCGGACCTTCATTCGGTCCGAAGTCCAGCGGCTGCTGAAGGAAGGCATAATCCAGGCTAGCAATAGTCCGTGGAGAGCACAGGTGGTAGTAGTAAAGACAGGGGAGAAGCAAAGGATGGTCATAGACTAGAGCCAGACCATCAACAGGTACACACAACTAGACGCATACCCTCTCCCCCGCATATCCGACATGGTCAATCGGATTGCCCAATATAAGGTCTTCTCCACCGTGGACCTCAAGTCCGCCTACCATCAGCTCCCCATCCGCCTAAGTGACCGCAAGTACACAGCCTTCGAGGCAGACGGGCGATTATACCATTTCTGAAGGGTCCCATTTGGCGTCACAAACGGGGTCTCGGTCTTCCAACAAGAGATGGACCGAATGGTTGATCAACACGGGTTGCGGGCCACGTTCCCGTATCTCGACAATGTAACCATCTGCGGCCACGATCAGCAGGACCACGACGCCAACCTCCAAAAATTCCTCCAGACCGCTAAAGCCTTGAACCTCACGTACAACGAGGACAAGTGCGTTTTTAGCACCAACCGGCTAGCCATCCTGGGCTACATAGTGCGCAATGGGATAATAGGCCCCGACCCCGAACATATGCGCTCCCTCATGGAATTTCCCCTCCCGCACTGCTCAAAAGCCCTAAAACGCTGCCTGGGGTTCTTTTCATACTACGCCCAGTGGGTCCCCCAGTATGCAGACAAGGCCCGCCCCCTAATACAGACCACGACCTTCCCTCTGTCGACAGAGGCTTGCCAGGCCTTCAGCCGCATCAAAGCGGATATCGCAAAGGCCACGATGCGCGCCATCGACGAGACCCTCCCCTTCCAGGTCGAGAGCGACGCCTCCGACGTAGCTCTAGCGGCCACCCTTAACCAAGCGGGCAGACCTGTGGCCTTTTTCTCCCGAACCCTCCACGCTTCAGAAATCCGCCACTCCTCAGTGGAAAAGGAAGCCCAAGCCATAGTGGAAGCGGTGCGACATGGAGGCATTACCTGGCCGGCAGGAGATTCACTCTCCTCACGGACCAACGGTCGGTAGCCTTCATGTTCGATAATGCACAGCTGGGCAAAATCAAAAACAACAAGATCTTAAGGTGGAGGATCGAGCTCTCCACCTTCAACTACGAGATCTTGTATCGTCCCTGAAAGCTGAACGAGCCGTCCGATGCCCTATCCCGCGGCACATGTGTCAACGCACAAATTAACCGCCTCCAAACCCTCCACGAGGACCTCTGCCACCCGTAGGTCACTCGGTTCTACCACTTTATTAAGTCCCGCAACCTCCCATACTCTTTGGAGGAGGTCCGTACAGTCACAAGGAACTGCCACATCTGCGCAGAGTGCAAACCGCATTTTTTCAGGCCGGATGGTGCGCACCTGATTAAGGCTTCCCGCCCCTTTGAACGCCTTAGTCTGGATTTCAAAGGACCCCTCCCCTCCACCGACCGCAACACATACTTCCTTAATGTGGTGGACGAGTACTCCCGCTTCCCATTCGCCATCCCCTACCCTGACATGACCGCGGCCACAGTCATTAAAGCCCTGAACACCATATTCACACTGTTCGGTTGCCCCGCATACGTCCACAGCGACAGGGTGTCCTCCTTCATGAGTGACGAGCTGCGCCAGTTCCTGCTCAGCAACGGTATAGCCTCGAGCAGGACGACCAGCTACAACCCCCGGGGGAACGGGCAAGTAGAGAGGGAGAACGGCACGGTCTGGAAGACCGTCCTACTGGCCCTACGGTCCAGGGACCTCCCGGTTTCACGGTGGCAGGAGGTCCTCCCGGACGCCCTCCACTCCATCCGGTCACTACTGTGTACTAGCACTAACCAAACGCCTCATGAGCGCCTCCTGGTCTTCCCCAGGAAGTCCTCCTCTGGAACGTCGCTGCCGACCTGGCTGGCGGTCCCAGGACCCATCTTGCTCCGAAAACATGTGCGGGCGCACAAGTCGGACCCGTTGGTCGAAAGGGTTCACCTCCTTCACGCGAACCCGCAGTACGCTTACGTGGAGTACCCCGACGGCCGACAGGACACGGTCTCCCTGCGAGATCTGGCGCCCGCCGGCAACACACACACCCCCCGACACCAATCACCCCCTTCCTGCCACCGCCGCACCCCGCGACCGCCCCCTTCCCAGGAGGATCGGTCCTCCTCCCAGGCCCGACCAGGAGTGAAGCCCAAGCTGAAACCGTAAGGCTCCCGGAGACGACAACACCGGAACAAGCACCACCACCACCACCAGGGCCGAGGCGATCGACACGGACGACCAGACCGCCCGACCGACTCGTGGCGTCGATCTAACACTACAATATGTGGACTTTTAACAAGAACATTTTGTCTTTTTCTCCTGACGATTACTGTAAATAGTTCGAAACAAAAAAAAAACCTTGTACATACTGTAATAACATGCGAACGTTTTCCTCCCAGGACCAGCCTTGTAAACCTTACCACCAGGCGAAGCATCACCCCGCCGGGTTCATTTTTAACAAGGGGTGAATGTGGTAGTATGCATTAGGGGTCATGTGGGACTGTGAAGCCGTGATGTCATTGGCTGACAGATCCCGGGTCCTGGTTGGCCGTTGACCTCTAGCTCCGCCCTGAAGGTGGAGTATAAGAACCAGGAGTCCTCCCCCGCAGGCAGTCTACTACTGAACTGCGGGGGAACAGTCATGCTTAATAAAGCCTCATCGACTTCACTCTATTCGTCTCTCGGAGTCTTTGTGCGCTACAATTTATTAAGCGTGACTAAAGGACTATGGAGCTCAGGATCATCCCGGAATGCCTGAGGATCAGCCCCCACGCAGTGAACGCAGCAGCAGCTTTCAAGCACTGGCAGACTTGTTTCGAGGCCTACCTCAGAACGGTCCCCGGCCGGGTCACAGAAGACCAAAAACTACAGGTCCTGCACTCGAGGTTAAGCACGGAGATTTTCTCTCTCATCGAAGACGCAGAGGATTTCCAGACGGCGTTCGCAGCACTAAAAAGTCTCTATGTTCGCCCAGTAAACCAGATCTACGCTCGCTATCAACTCGCAACGAGACAGCAAAGTCCCGGAGAATCGATAGATGAATTCTACGCCGCGCTACTAATTTTGGGACGGGCCTGCAGCTGCCCGCCGGTGAACGCAAATGAACACACGGACATGTTAATGCGCGATGCTTTTGTAGCAGGTATGAACTCCTCCCAAATCCGCCAAAGACTTTTAGAAAAAGAGTCGCTAGGACTCTCAGAGGCACGGGCCCTAGCAGCCTCCCTAGACGTGGCCGCACGAAACACCCGCGCCTACGGCCCTGACCGCGCGGCAGCCCATTGGGCTCCGTACGCACCCGTCGCGACAAACCCACCCCCCCCCCCGGACACCCCACAGGCTTGCGCGGTTCAAACGCCAAGTCGCACCGGGGGAGGCCGCTGCTATTTCTGCGGCCAGGCGAAACACCCCCGGCAGCGCTGCCCAGCCCGCGCAGCGATCTGTATGAGCTGCGGGAAAAATGGCCATTTCGCGGCTGTGTGCCGGTCCCGGGAGGTCGCCGCGGTCCCAGGAGAACAGGGAGGCCTGCACGCCTTTTACGCTCCCCAACCCCCCCAGCGCCCCATGTACGACCCGCAGGCGCAACCACCTTGGGTCCCGACCACCGCTCTCCCCGGAGAACAGGGAGCCCTGCACGCCTTTTACGCTCCCCAACCCCCTCCCCGCGCCCCATGTATGACCTGCCGGCGCTACCACTTTGGGTCCCGGTCACCGCTGACCCCAGAGAAGAGGGAGTCCTGCGTGTTCCTAACGCTCCCAACCCCCCCAGCGCCCCATGTGCGACCCGCAGGCGCCGCCATTTTGGGTCCCGGCCACCACGAGGGGAGGAGGGGCGCCGCCATCTTGGACCACCCCAGACCTGTACGACGCATGGGGCGGCCATTTTGTCCACCCCCGCCGCCATCTTGTGACCCCCAGCCATGTGCAATGCATGGGGGCAGCCATCTTGTTCACCCCCGACGCCATCTTGGACGGCAACAATGGACCCCAGCGTCGACGGCTCCATGGGGTTCGAAGAAGACGCTCAACCATTACAACCACGGCTGGCTTCAATGACGCTGGACCAAGCACGGCCCCGGGCGCTCCAGACGACGACGACAACGGTGCTGATAAACGGGCACGAGACACCATGCCTGGTCGACGCCGGGAGCACGGAGAGCTTTATCCACCCCGACACGGTAAGACGCTGTTCTTTGACCATCCGTCCCAGCGCACAAAAGATTTCCCTAGCTGCAGGATCCCACTCCGTACGGATCAAAGGCTTCTGCATAGTTACCCTAACGGTGCAAGGGAGGGAGTTCAAAAACTACAGGCTCTACGTCTTTCCCCAACTCTGCGCCCCCACATTACTGGGATTAGACTTACAGTGCAATCTACAGAGCCTAACCTTCAAATTCGGCGGCCCAATACACCCACTCACTATCTGCGGCCTCGCAACCCTCAAGGTTCAGCCCCCGTCCTTGTTTGCAAACCTCACCCCGGATTGCAAACCCGTCGCCACTAGGAGCAGACGGTACAGCGCCCAGGACCGGACCTTCATTCGGTCCGAAGTCCAGCGGCTGCTGAAGGAAGGCATAATCCAGGCTAGCAATAGTCCGTGGAGAGCACAGGTGGTAGTAGTAAAGACAGGGGAGAAGCAAAGGATGGTCATAGACTAGAGCCAGACCATCAACAGGTACACACAACTAGACGCATACCCTCTCCCCCGCATATCCGACATGGTCAATCGGATTGCCCAATATAAGGTCTTCTCCACCGTGGACCTCAAGTCCGCCTACCATCAGCTCCCCATCCGCCTAAGTGACCGCAAGTACACAGCCTTCGAGGCAGACGGGCGATTATACCATTTCTGAAGGGTCCCATTTGGCGTCACAAACGGGGTCTCGGTCTTCCAACAAGAGATGGACCGAATGGTTGATCAACACGGGTTGCGGGCCACGTTCCCGTATCTCGACAATGTAACCATCTGCGGCCACGATCAGCAGGACCACGACGCCAACCTCCAAAAATTCCTCCAGACCGCTAAAGCCTTGAACCTCACGTACAACGAGGACAAGTGCGTTTTTAGCACCAACCGGCTAGCCATCCTGGGCTACATAGTGCGCAATGGGATAATAGGCCCCGACCCCGAACATATGCGCTCCCTCATGGAATTTCCCCTCCCGCACTGCTCAAAAGCCCTAAAACGCTGCCTGGGGTTCTTTTCATACTACGCCCAGTGGGTCCCCCAGTATGCAGACAAGGCCCGCCCCCTAATACAGACCACGACCTTCCCTCTGTCGACAGAGGCTTGCCAGGCCTTCAGCCGCATCAAAGCGGATATCGCAAAGGCCACGATGCGCGCCATCGACGAGACCCTCCCCTTCCAGGTCGAGAGCGACGCCTCCGACGTAGCTCTAGCGGCCACCCTTAACCAAGCGGGCAGACCTGTGGCCTTTTTCTCCCGAACCCTCCACGCTTCAGAAATCCGCCACTCCTCAGTGGAAAAGGAAGCCCAAGCCATAGTGGAAGCGGTGCGACATGGAGGCATTACCTGGCCGGCAGGAGATTCACTCTCCTCACGGACCAACGGTCGGTAGCCTTCATGTTCGATAATGCACAGCTGGGCAAAATCAAAAACAACAAGATCTTAAGGTGGAGGATCGAGCTCTCCACCTTCAACTACGAGATCTTGTATCGTCCCTGAAAGCTGAACGAGCCGTCCGATGCCCTATCCCGCGGCACATGTGTCAACGCACAAATTAACCGCCTCCAAACCCTCCACGAGGACCTCTGCCACCCGTAGGTCACTCGGTTCTACCACTTTATTAAGTCCCGCAACCTCCCATACTCTTTGGAGGAGGTCCGTACAGTCACAAGGAACTGCCACATCTGCGCAGAGTGCAAACCGCATTTTTTCAGGCCGGATGGTGCGCACCTGATTAAGGCTTCCCGCCCCTTTGAACGCCTTAGTCTGGATTTCAAAGGACCCCTCCCCTCCACCGACCGCAACACATACTTCCTTAATGTGGTGGACGAGTACTCCCGCTTCCCATTCGCCATCCCCTACCCTGACATGACCGCGGCCACAGTCATTAAAGCCCTGAACACCATATTCACACTGTTCGGTTGCCCCGCATACGTCCACAGCGACAGGGTGTCCTCCTTCATGAGTGACGAGCTGCGCCAGTTCCTGCTCAGCAACGGTATAGCCTCGAGCAGGACGACCAGCTACAACCCCCGGGGGAACGGGCAAGTAGAGAGGGAGAACGGCACGGTCTGGAAGACCGTCCTACTGGCCCTACGGTCCAGGGACCTCCCGGTTTCACGGTGGCAGGAGGTCCTCCCGGACGCCCTCCACTCCATCCGGTCACTACTGTGTACTAGCACTAACCAAACGCCTCATGAGCGCCTCCTGGTCTTCCCCAGGAAGTCCTCCTCTGGAACGTCGCTGCCGACCTGGCTGGCGGTCCCAGGACCCATCTTGCTCCGAAAACATGTGCGGGCGCACAAGTCGGACCCGTTGGTCGAAAGGGTTCACCTCCTTCACGCGAACCCGCAGTACGCTTACGTGGAGTACCCCGACGGCCGACAGGACACGGTCTCCCTGCGAGATCTGGCGCCCGCCGGCAACACACACACCCCCCGACACCAATCACCCCCTTCCTGCCACCGCCGCACCCCGCGACCGCCCCCTTCCCAGGAGGATCGGTCCTCCTCCCAGGCCCGACCAGGAGTGAAGCCCAAGCTGAAACCGTAAGGCTCCCGGAGACGACAACACCGGAACAAGCACCACCACCACCACCAGGGCCGAGGCGATCGACACGGACGACCAGACCGCCCGACCGACTCGTGGCGTCGATCTAACACTACAATATGTGGACTTTTAACAAGAACATTTTGTCTTTTTCTCCTGACGATTACTGTAAATAGTTCGAAACAAAAAAAAAACCTTGTACATACTGTAATAACATGCGAACGTTTTCCTCCCAGGACCAGCCTTGTAAACCTTACCACCAGGCGAAGCATCACCCCGCCGGGTTCATTTTTAACAAGGGGTGAATGTGGTAGTATGCATTAGGGGTCATGTGGGACTGTGAAGCCGTGATGTCATTGGCTGACAGATCCCGGGTCCTGGTTGGCCGTTGACCTCTAGCTCCGCCCTGAAGGTGGAGTATAAGAACCAGGAGTCCTCCCCCGCAGGCAGTCTACTACTGAACTGCGGGGGAACAGTCATGCTTAATAAAGCCTCATCGACTTCACTCTATTCGTCTCTCGGAGTCTTTGTGCGCTACACCTGGCGATGCAAGATCTCATAGTTATAGGCGGAGAGCTCGATCCTCCACCTCAAGATCTTGTCATTTTTGATCTTGCCCCGCTGTGTATTGTTAAACATGAAGGCAACCGACCGTTGGTCAGTGAGGAGAGTGAATCTCCTGCCAGCCAGGTAATGCCTCCACTCAGGCATTCTGGAATGATCCTGAGCTCCATAGTCCTTTTTAGGCATGCTTAATAAATTGTGGCGCACAAAGACTCCGTGAGACGAATAGAGTGAAGTCGATGAGGCTTTATTAAGCGTGTCTGTTCCCCAGCAGCCCGATAGTAAACTGGCCTGCGGGGGAAGGCACCGGCTTCTTATACTTCGCCTTCAGGGCGGAGTATGAGGTCAACGGCCAACCAGGACCCGGGATCTGTCAGCCAATGACATTAGGGCTTCCAGTCCCACATGACCCCCAATACATACTACCACACTCCAATGTCGCACAACTTCCACAATGGCTTGGGCCTCCTTCTCGACAGTGGAGTGCCGAATTTCAGAGGCATGGAGGGTGCGGGAAAAGAAAGCCACGGGTCTGCCCGCCTGGTTGAGGATGGCGGCCAGAGCCACGTCTGATGCATCGCTCTCCACCTGAAAGGGGAGGGTCTCTTTGACCGCGTACATCGTGGCCTTGGCGATGTCCGCCTTGATGTGGTTGAAGGCCTGGTGGGCCTCAGCTGTCAGGGAGAAAACTGAGGACTTGATGAGTGGGCGGGCCTTGTCCGCATAATTCGGGACCCACTGAGCGTAATACAAGAAAAGCCCCAGGCATCGTTTCAGAGCCTTGGGGCAGTGGGGGAGAGGGAGTTCCAGGAGGGTGCGCATGCGGTCGGGGTTGGGCCCTAGGACTCCATTTTCCACTACGTATCCAAGGATGGCTAAGCGGTTGGTGCGGAACATGCATTCCTCCTTATTGTATGTGAGGTTAAGGAGTTTGGCGATATGGAGGAATTTTTGGAGGTTTGCGTCGTGGTCCTGCTGATTGTGGCCGCAAATGGTGACGTTATCTAGGTACGGGAAGGTGGCCTGCAGCCCGTACTGGTCAACCATTCGGTCCATCTCCTGCTGGAAGACCGAGACCCCATTGGTGACGCCGAAGGGAACTCTAAGGAGGTGATAGAGGCAGCCATCTGAACGCAGTGTATTGACTGTCCTCCAGGTGGATGGGGAGCTGTTGGTAGGCGGAATTCAAGTCAACAGTGGAGAAGACTTGATACTGCGCAATCTGATTGACCATGTCAGATATGCGTGGGAGGGGGTACGTGTCGAGCTGCGTGTACCGCTTGATGGTCTGACTGTAGTCAATGACCATCCTGTTCTTCTCCCCAGTCTTCACTCCCACTACTTGAGCTCTCCAGGAGTTGTTGCTGGCCTCAATGATCCTTTCCCGCAGAAGCCGTTGGACCTCTGACCTGATGAAGGTCCTGTCCTGGGCACTGTACCGTCTGCTCCTAGTGGTGACGGATTTGCAGTCCGGAGTGAGGTTCGCAAACAGTGAAGGTGGATCGACCTTAAGGGTCGTGAGGCCGCAGACGGTGAGGGGGGGCAGGGGTCCGCCGAATTTCAAAGCAAGGCTTTGGAGATGGCATTGAAAATCAAGGCCTAGTAACAGGGCAGCGCAGAGGTTGGAGAGGACGTAGAGCCTGAACTTGCTGAATTCTACGCCCTGGACGGTGAGCGTCACGACACAGTACCCCCGGATTTCAACAGAATGGGATCCGGAGGCCAGGGAGATTTTCTGGGTGACGGGGTGTACCGGGAGGGAGCAGCGCCTTATCGTAGCATGGAGGATGAAACTCTCTGTGCTTCTGGTATCAAAAAGGCAGGTCGTTTCGTGCCCGTTGATCTTCACCGTTGTCGTAGCGGTCGCAAGGTTGCGGGGCTGAGACTGATCCAGGGTGATGGAGGCGAGCTGTGGAAGGTGTTGGGAGGTCCCGGGCTGATCAGCGGTGGCAGAGGTATCAGTAGGCAGCAAACGACCAGACGAGCAGGGTCCTGAGGCGCGGTCCAAAATGGTGCTGAAGATGGTGGCGCCCCTGGATCGCACGTGGGGGGTGTAGCAATGCCGGGCCTGGAAACGAGCATGGCAAACGGAAAACAAGTGGCCTTCTTCCCACACCCATTGCAGGCCACGCACCACGCCAGGCAACGCTGCCTGGGGAGTTTGCTCTCTCCACAAAAATAACACTTGGGCCCTCCGGAGTTGGCTGGCTGCCGCGCGGCGCAGGCTTGCAGTGAGCTGGAGTCGGCAGCTGGTGGGGCCCATGATGCCCACGAGGGTGCTGCGCGGTCGGGGATGTAGGCCTCCAGGTTACGGGAGGCCACTTCTAGTGAATTAGCAAGCTGCCTAGTCTCCGCAAGATTGAATGCACCCCCTTCCAATAGTCGCCGGCGAACGTACGTAGACTTCATGCCCGTGACATAAGCGTCTCTGATCAATAGTTCGGTGTGTTGGACTGCCGAAACTGCCTGGCAGTCACAGTTCCTATCGAGAATCTGTAGAACCCACAGGAAATCGTCCAGAGTCTCCCCCGGGTGTTGCCGTCTCGTGGCCAGGAGGTGCCTGGCATAGACTTGATTCATCGGCTTAACGTAATGTCCCTTTAGTAGCGTCATCGCTTCTGTGTAGGTGGGCGCATCCCAGATGAGGGGAAAAATTTCAGGGCTCACCCGTGAATAGAGGACTTGGAGCTTCTGTGGGTCCAAGAGTTCTTCAGTGGCTGCTCTGAGGTAGCCTTCGAAGCAGGCTAGCCAGTGGTCGAAGGTGGACGTGGCGTTGGCTGCATGAGGGCTCAGCTGCAGGCGATCAGGCTTGATTAGGAAGTCCATCTTTTAAAATCTTGTACAATAAATTGATGTACCGTCAATTACCAAGAGACGAGAATTGTGAAACAATCGAGGCTTTATTGCACAAGATGTTGTGCCTCCTGCAGCTGGAACCAGAATGGGAGTAGCGCAGGAGAGCACACACTTTTATACGCCGTCTGCTGGGAGGAGCCAGCAGGCAGGGATTTACCATAGTACCTGTAATACACGGGCAGAGCCGTAATACATGCAATACATCACTAGTGGTGTTTACCACAGGTCGCAGATTAAAATCCGGCCTCGGGTGACTGTGTGAAGTTTGCACATTCTTCCCGTGTCTGCGTTGGTTTCCTCCGGGTGCTCCAATTTCCTCCCACAATCCAAAGATGTGCAGGTTAGTTGGATTGGTCATGCTAAATTGCCTCTTAATGTCCAACGGTTAGGTGGAGTTACTGAGTTACGAGGATAGGGCAGGGGACTGGACCTGGGTGGTTGCTCTTTCCAGGGGTCGGTCCAGACTTGATGGGCAGAATGGCCTCCTTCTGCACTTTAGTGATTCTATGTCTCCTGCACTCTGTATCCCGCTGCCACATGGTGCATGCTGCCTGATGTCCTGCAGGTCGAGAATTGGCCTATTCAGTCACATGAAGACCCATCACAAAACTTTGTGACCCTGAGTAGAATCGAGGGAAAGCTGACAACAACGGCTAGGTTATTCACTGCCCTCCCTGTGCGAATGCAGCAACAAGCCCTGTCACGTCCCAAGATCCCATCACAACACCTCCAGGAACATTCTACAGTACTTCCAGAAACTTTTCAAAAGCAGTTCTTTAAAACCATTTCACTTGCAAATTGGGCACTTGTCCCTTTAAATAGCGCTGGCGCTGGATCCATTTGTACAGACACATTGCGCAGTCCAAATTCAGACATCCACCACCACATCAGTCAGGAATGTTCTCCGCTAATCAGGGTAGCACACATTTAGTTGCTTCTGGTGCATGCAGGGGAAGCTGACACAGGCACCATTCTCAAGAGGCTGTACAGAAGCCTCAGGAGGAAGCAAGGTGAATGATGCACTAGCCCCTGTGACACCATGCCAGTGAATATTATAACCACTGTCCTTTCATGCCAGATAACTTGTGCAACAAACTGCCTATTGAGGAAGAGACAGGGACTGATCTTGCAGTCTGGCCTAATTAAATATTTATAGTGAACCGTCACCTAAATTGAACTTCTCAGTAGGAAGTGCTGACAGCAGGAATTTTGACATTGTGAGCAGCTTCTGCTTTTAGAGAGCTGTGCCCATCGGTTAAAGGGGCTGTACTTATTTATGGTCAATGAACAGATCACTGCCCAGGATATTTTGTTAAGCAGGTGACTGAACACCTGCCTTTCCAAATGCTGCATTGCAGGTGCTTCTACAGGAAATGCACCGCTGCCTTTGATGTTTTCTCAGGTACAGTGGGGTTAATCAGTTCACTGAACAGCCAAGCACATTGCATTCAGGACTGTGTCTGCATATAGGCTGCAGCAGTTCAAGAAGGTGGCTCACCACCACCTTCTCAAGGACAGCTGGGGATGGGCAGTAACTGCTGGCCTTGCCAGTGACGCACACATCCCATGAAAGATTTTAAAGTAAACTTTTTAGAATGTCCTGCTTTCTCTCGGAACAAGTGACTATGCAGTTATGGAGGAGGGTAACGCTGTGACCAACATCTAATCATCTGCACCTTGATAGATCAGAAGCATTTGTGGTTCATGATGAGCCAAGCGACTGACTGAACGGCAGATATAACCACATAGTTATCATTAATAACACTCTGTATCTTGGGGAATGCTGTGATGCAGAAAGAAAAATCAGGTTCCTCCTATTCTGGTGCTAGATTTCTGGGTGGAAAGTGATGATGCTCTTTGTCCTGAAGGACCATGGATCAGTCAGCTGGAATGTGGAGCTGAGGAAAATCGTGAAGGTAATACTGTGAGATCACAGATGCAGGCTCTCTCTTTAATCTTACAAGATAGATGAACCACAAAGGTTAATACTCCCAGAGATGGGCAGCAATCGCTGCTGGCCTTGCCAGTGACACACATATCCCATGACAGAATAAAGAAAACAAAATTGACCTGGGCACTTTTTCAAAACAGTGTCATGGGATCATTTATGAGAGGGAAGAGCAGGCTTCACTTTCCTGCCTCATGCAGAAGATTGGAATCATAGCACTGCACCAGAGTATCAACCTAGATTTTTTATATCCAAGTCCTGGAATGGACCACTTGGAACCAAATCCACCTCGTATAAATGGGGTCAAGGGGTATGCTAACCCCATCAACCCATTTCCCTAAATCTCTACCCAACCCTACTCTTACTATATAAGTGATGGTAGGAGCTTCAGGTGGATATTCCTGAGGTAGGGCCCCACATTGGTGAGACAATTTTATGTATTTTTATTGAAGGTTGCTGTTAGTTTGCCCGCAGATCGATATTGTTCGGGCCAAATCTTTGCTCCTGAGTCGTAAGCACATAGTTGGGAAAATTCCCAATCCCCTAATCCAACTCAAGAGGAAGCTCCCAAAATTGTTGTTTTGTTGTTCCAGCGGCGGGAGGGGTGGGGTGTGTGGATGCTAACTGGAGTTGGGCCCATTAACACAAATAGTGCTTAGGCAAACACAGGGGGCTATTTGATGTTCTGAATCTTCTCAATTGAATAAAAATAATCAGAGAAAAAACAGTCCTCGAGCCTCCATCATCACACTGCCTCACTCCCCCCCCCCCCCCCCCCCCCACCCACCCACATACTCCCCATGCCTCAGCCATGGCAACTCATGGTTCTTCACCCTGAGAGGAAATAAAATAAAGTTTAACTATCTGCTATCTATTACAGACTTAAATATAAAAAGAAACACTCTCATTGATAAAAACTGATCTTCAATCCTTTATTAAAAACCAACATTTGTATTCATAGTCTCACATCAAAAACTCTTTATAACCATTAAGAGCTGTCAACCAGACTGTGAATTTACAGGACCCCAATTGAGATTGCCGTAACCCTCATGAGGACCAGAGCGAATCACTGATGATCTCCCTGTGGGTTTCGTAGAATATGGGCTCCTGTGGTGAACAGGCAGAGGCTCGCCCAGTTGGGATCATTAGCTGGGCCTTTGAATGTCACTCCCAAACCCGGACTGGCAGTTCCCGACAGTCCTGGGTTGGGATGTTTCTTTTGTTTGCTGCTGTAGCGTCTTTATTTTCAGTTTAAAAAATAAACTAATTTGACCTTTAACTCCGCACCTCCTGGAATTATTACATTGGCTACAAGGATCAAGCATGGGGTTCTGAGCAGCCTTTTTGAAACTCCCTGACGACAATTCCGATAAGAAACAAAGCAAAAGGTAAAATCTGGAAATGCCTTTGTTTGGGAAGCTCTAGCATTATGATGCAGATGTGGAGGACTGGGCCCAGTATGCTGAACGCATGCGCTACCTCTTCCACAGCCATGATATAGAAGGGGATGACAGACATAAGTAATCCTTTTGATAGCATGCAGGGTCCTGATGTTCAGCATTATTAAAAGTTTAACTTACCCTGCTTTCCCGATGCTAAAATCTTCGATGAGCTTGTGGATTTAGTAAAGAACCATTATGACCCAAACCCGTCCGAGATACCAGTGTTACCGATTCAACATGGCTGTGAGGACCCCAGGGAACCCATGACAGAACTCCTGGCTGGATTAAGGAAGCTGGCCAAATACTGAGAGTTTTACCTATCCCTGACCAAAATGCTACACGAGCGGCGAGTGTGTGGGATCAATACTTTTTTTTGTTATTCGTACGTGGGACATGGGCATCGCAGGCTGTGCCAGTATTTATTGCCCATCCCTGATTGCCCTTGAGGGGGAATTTAAGAGTCAACCACATTGCTGTGGGTCTGGAGTCACATGTCGGAAAGACCAGGTAAGGATGGCAGATTTCCTTCCCTAAAGGACATTAGTGAACCAGATGGGTTTTTCTGACAATCGACAATGGTTTCATGGTCATCGTTAGACTTTTTAATTGAGTTTCAATTCCATCACCTGCCGTGGTGGGATTCAAACCCAGGTCCTCAGCTCATTATCCTGGATCTCAGGATTATTAGTGTAGCGACAATATCAAAATGCCACCGCTTTCCCTCATAATGTCGTGATACAAAACAATTGTTGGCAGAACACAACATAGACCTCAAAAGGGCTATAGAATTATCACTATTCTTAGAGAATACCAACAAAGGGTCACAAGAACACCAAGGGATGATAGACAGTAGCATTCTCAGGCTGGGGGAGTGGGGAGGGCCCTTATTCAGAAAAGTCAGCATTCCCAGAGAAGGCTCCCATGTGCCTCACCCACCACCAACTCAGTTTTCAGTCAGGACATTCTGGCATTTCAAAAGGTGGCCAAATAACCTGGAGGACCAAAGGTCAGCTGCAAGGCTGCTGTAAGAATGGCCAAAGGACATGATCCAGACAAGACTGCCCGAATCAGCAGTACGTGAGCCGCCCAGGCCAGAAGCCAAAGCCACCTTGGGTCCGAGCCTTGCAAATCTATCAGCCTGTCGAGACACACCAGAGGTCTTCGCATTGATAATTTCCTTTACCAGTGGAGACTTTCAGGCATTCATGAAGTCGAACAGCATTAGATACATTCAAACGGTGCCAGACCATCCATTGTCTAATGGTTTGGCCGAACAGGCAGTTCAAACATTCAAAACCGGAATGAAGAAACAGTCTGCTGGTTCCCTGGATATGAAATTGGCCCAGTTCCACTTTGATTATAGAACCAAACTGCATACGACGAGGGGGGAGGGTAAAAGAGCAGAATTGTTAATGGGATGATGACTATGTACCAGGGTCAGTCTGTTGTTTCCCAACTTGAAGGGGGTAGGTGGAGTCAAAGCAGGAGACCCAAAAAGCAACTATGACACCAGAGGACCCAAAAGGACCTTCACAACACGAGTGCCGTCCATGTGCGGAACTTCGGCAATGGCTCTCAATGGATCCCAGGAGCTGTGCTGGAAAAGACTGGTCCGGTTTCTCACAAAGTCAAAGTCCAAAGGAAGGCCATGAAAAAACACCAAGAACACCTCAGAAGCAGGAAACCCACTCCAGCGGATTTGATTTCAGCAGAGACGATATCCTTGACACCTGTTGCGACGACCTCCGGTAAGAGGACTCAGCCTATGGTGGACCCAAGATGTACGAGATTGATCCTCCACCGGAGGTCAGCACCGAAGTCAAGCCTCTGTCTGTGACCCTTCAGCACTCAACAAGGAAGCGACAATCCCCAATCCGCTTCACGCCCTCTGATCCAGCTCCACCTGCTCCCAACTCAAGCGATGAAAGGGCCTCATCAGTGTGGGAGTGAGGGGGGTGATTTGGATTTGAGCAGGGATGCGATAACCCCCACAAGGACCACAGGAAATCGCTGATTGATCTCCCCATGGTTTTGTAGAATATGAGTACCCGTGGTGAGCAGATGGCCTCCTTGGGTGTTCGGGATGTGTCCGCATGATCAGGTGCCCCGTGGGCCACATTGGGCCAACCCCATCGAAAAGCTTTCCTATCCTTCAACAATGTCCATCCCCTCACCCCGTCCTGGAGTTGGAAGCCGAACCAGCTGGGACTGGTTAATGGGACCTTTAAATGTAGCTCCCAGACCCGGGCAAGCAGTTTCCGATAGTCCTGGGCTGGGATGTTTGTTTTGTGTGCTGCGGTAGCTTTTTATTTTCAGCTTAAAATAAACCAATTTGGCCTTTCACTTCAAGTGTCCTGGAATTATTACAGTCATGATAGGTTGTGGAAGTAATCAAGCTGCATTAATTCTATAATGATAACCCTCAGGCTTCTATCAACAAACACAGGGCTGTCTCCATGAGTTGCCAGTCAATTGCATGACCAGCAGCTTTTGAGTGACAGCTGTGCCTCCAGAACGATGGCCACTGCTGGAACTACAGTTGCCTTTGGGGTGTGGCAGTGGAGGAGGTAAGTTTGGGCAGGCATCATGGGATGCCTAATGGTGCGGACCCACCCCGAACACCCAAGGAGGCCATTTGCCAAGATTAAAATGGGTGGGTTTCACTTGGCATTTGAGCCCTTGCTGCTGATAGAACACAAAAGGTGGTGGGATGAGACCGTTGAGTGACCATTAATTGGCCACTTAAGGGCACCAGTGGTCTCCGGATGGGAATGTAGTAATCAACTTTTTCCACCCCTAACTGAATCGGTGGGAGTTAAGAAGGTGACAGGCACTCCACCTGTGGTAAATGTATTCACCATAGTCTAAACTGCCTGTTCAGTACTGTGGCCTATGACCAGGAAATAGTAAAACGATCTACCTCCATGTATTGTACAGGAGCCCCGGTGGGCTCTGCCTCCGCCACCCCCCCCCCCCTCCCCCGGGGCTGCATATAGACCTGGCCACCTGTGGGCGGCACTCTTTGTTACTGAACTCACAGGCAGGCAAGTTCTCGGTTAATAAAGCCTCTGTTAACTCATTCTCATCGTCTTGCAGAGAATTGATGGTACAACGCCACCCCTGTCTTCCCTCCCGATGCTAGACATGACCCCACCCCTTCCACAAAACTCACACACCCCCAGCCCAGTCCCGAGGACAGAATTAAACTCTGCCCCTCTTTTTCAGCGACGGCTTTATCTTGTTGGAGAAAGCCTCTTTAACGTGGAAATGTGTGTGTGCAGTCAAATTCAAAACTGCTTACTTAACACAGCTCTGATTTTGATAGTGCAATTACTTTGTGCTATCAAGATCGGGATTTTGACAAGTAAGGGAAAATTTGGGACCATCTGTCATCTAGTCTTGGCTCAAGGGATTCATTTAAATGAAATGCAAGCACATAACCACAAATGTGAAAGCTCTTTGTGACAGCTGATAGAGTTAAAACACTCTAGCTCTGAGTGCTGGTAATAACTGGAGATGGCTATTTTAAAATATTTGAGATCATTTGCACTGAACCACATTTGTTGATCAACAAAATCTTGGTGAGAAAATAGTGGCAGGAGAAGCACGCCATGCTCATTTATGGGTCAAACATGATTGGGAATTTACCCAGTCTTGGTCATAATGACCGGCTACACAAGGAATCCTCCTGCACTGCAGTACTTAAGTTGCTGCCAGAACAAAGTGTGACTAAAATGCTGACGTCCCTCACATTTTTCAGTCGGTTCATAAACATGGTTAATAGATGGGATGCTTTGTCACGTAACAATCATTAATTTCATGAGTGCTGGTGTAGGATAATAAAGAAATTCATATGCATTTATTAGCATTTATCTAAATTAAAACACAGCCTGGTTAAATGATGGCAGCAATTTTGTATAGGTAAAAGATTTAACTTTCAACGCCATTTATTGCTCAAGCTCCATATTGAATGAGTAATCCCAGGCAATTATGGTGTTTGTAATCCATCGAGCAAATATACTGAATGGCAGATCTTGTGTAGAATGAGTTCATCGGTATTCACATTATTTTCTTTTGCTAAAGAAATGTGAGCGGGCATCCAAGACGTTTATTACTGTGCTGGGGGATTAGTTACAGAGGACAAAGCTAAAAGACCATGAAATATGCAGGTCTTAACTGCCGCCATAAAGCTGAGGAAAGTGAGGAAAGAAAACATTTAGGATGCAAACTTGGGCTCCATAGCATTGGTAGTTTTGACACTGTAGCGCACAAAGACTCACGAGAGACGAATAGAGATGAAGTCGATGAGGCTTTACTAAGCGTGACTTGTTCCCCGCAGTTCAGCAACAGACTGGCCTGCGGGGGAGAACTCCTGGTTCTTATACTCCGCCTTCAGGGCGGAGCTAGAGGTCAACAGCCAACCAGGACCCGGGATCTGTCAGCCAATGACATCACGGCTTCACAGTCCCACATGACCCCTAATGCATACTACCACATTCACCCCTTGTTAAAAATGAACCCGGCGGGGTGGTGCTTCGCATGGTGGTAGGGATTTACAAGGCTGGTCCTGGGAGGTAAAAAACTTTTGCATGTCATCACAGTGCCCTACACTGGGCTATGTACAGGGTTTTCTT
Organism: Scyliorhinus torazame; assembly: GCF_047496885.1. Taxonomy (NCBI): domain Eukaryota; kingdom Metazoa; phylum Chordata; class Chondrichthyes; order Carcharhiniformes; family Scyliorhinidae; genus Scyliorhinus; species Scyliorhinus torazame. The sequence goes on from NC_092710.1 coordinate 202,676,965, forward strand.
TGGTTTTGAACTATTTACAGTTTTCGTAAGAGGGAAAAAGGAAAGAAATTCTCGTTAAAGTCCACAACATTCTAGTGTTACATCGATGCCACGAGTCGGTCGGGCGGTCTGGTCGTCCTTGTCGATCGCCTCAGCCCCGGTGGTGGCGGTGCTTGTTCCAGTGTTGTCGTCTCCGGGAGCTTTACGGTTTCTGCTTCAGCTTCACTTCTGGTCGGACCTGGGAGGAGGACCGATCCTCCCGGGAAGGGGGCGGTCGCGGGGTGCGCCGGTGGCAGGGAGGGGGTGATTGGTGTCGAGGGGGTGTGCGTGTTGCCGGCGGGCGCCAGATCTCGCAGGGAGACCGTGTCCTGTCGGCCGTCGGGGTACTCCACGTAGGCGTACTGCGGGTTCGCGTGGAGGAGGTGAACCCTCTCGACCAACGGGTCCGACTTTTGCGCCCGCACACGTTTCCGGAGCAAGATGGGTCCTGGGGCCGCCAGCCAGGTCGGCAGCGACGTTCCAGAGGAGGACTTCCTGGGGAAGACAAGGAGGCGCTCATGGGGCGTTTGGTTAGTGGTGGTACAGAGCAGCGACCGGATGGAGTGGAGAGCGTCCGGGAGGACCACCTGCCACCGTGAAACTGGGAGATCCCTGGACCGTAGGGCCAGTAGGACGGTCTTCCAGACCGTGCCGTTCTCCCTCTCTACTTGCCCGTTCCCCCGGGGGTTGTAGCTGGTCGTCCTGCTCGAGGCTATACCCTTGCTGAGCAGGAACAGGCGCAGCTCGTCACTCATGAAGGAGGACCCCCTGTCGCTATGGACGTATGCGGGGCAACCGAACAGTGTGAATATGGTGTTAAGGGCTTTAATGACTGTGGTCGCTGTCATGTCAGGGCAGTGGATGCCGAAGGGGAAACGGGAGTACTCGTCCACCACGTTCAGGAAGTATGTGTTGCGGTCGGTGGAGGGGAGGGGCCCTTTGAAATCCAGACTGAGGCGTTCAAAGGGGAGGGAGACCTTGATCAGGTGCGCACTATCCGGCCTGAAAAAATGCGGTTTGCACTCTGCGCAGATGTGGCAGTTCCTTGTGACTGTACGGACCTCCTCCACAGAGTAGGGGAGGTTGCGGGACTTTATAAAATGGTAGAACCGAGTGACCCCCCGGGTGGCAGAGGTCCTCGTGGAGGGTTTAGAGACGGTTAATTTGTGCGTTGGCACATGTGCCGCGGGATAGGGCATCAGACGGCTCGTTCAGCTTTCCAGGACGGTACAAGATCTCATAGTTGAATGTGGAGAGCTCGATCTTCCACCTTAAGATCTTGTCATTTTTAATTTTGCCCCGCTGTGCATTATAGAACATGAAGGCTACTGACCGCTGGTCAGTGAGGAGAGTGAATCTCCTGCCGGCCAGGTAATGCCTCCAATGTCGCACAGCTTCCACTATGGCTTGGGCTTCCTTTTCCACTGAGGAGTGGCGGATTTCTGAGGCGTGGAGGGTTCGGGAGAAAAAGGCCATGGGTCTGCCCGCTTGGTTAAGGGTGGCCGCTAGAGCTACATCGGAGGCGTTGCTCTCGACCTGGAAGGGGAGGGACTCGTCGATGGCGTGCATCGTGGCCTTTGCGATATCCGCTTTGATGCGGCTGAAGGCCTGGCAAGCCTCTGTCGACAGGGGGAAGGTCGTGGTCTGTATTAGGGGGCGGGCCTTGTCTGCATACTGGGGGACCCACTGGGCGTAATATGAGAAGAACCCCAGGCAGCGTTTTAGGGCTTTGGAGCAGTGAGGGAGGGCAAATTCCATGAGGGGGCGCATACGTTCGGGGTCGGGGCCTATTATCCCATTGCGCACTACATATCCCAAGATGGCTAGCCGGTTTGTGCTAAAAACGCACTTGTCCTCGTTGTATGTGAGGTTCAAGGCTTTAGCGGTCTGGAGGAATTTTTGGAGGTTGGCGCCGTGGTCCTGCTGATCATGGCCGCAGATGGTTACGTTGTCGAGATACGGGAACGTGGCCTGCAACCCGTGTTGATCAACCATTCGGTCCATCTCTCGTTGGAAGACCGAGACCCCGTTTGTGATGCCAAATGGGACCCTTAGGAAGTGGTATAATCGCCCATCTGCCTCAAAGGCTGTGTACTTGCGGTCACTTGGGCGGATGGGGAGCTGATGGTAGGCGGACTTGAGGTCCACGGTGGAGAAGACCTTATACTGGGCAATCCGATTGACCATGTCGGATATGCGGGCGAGAGGGTACGCATCTAGCTGTGTGTACCTGTTGATGGTCTGGCTATAGTCTATGACCATCCTTTGCTTCTCCCCTGTCTTTACTACTACCACCTGTGATCTCCAGGGACTATTGCTGGCCTGGATTATGCCTTCTTTCAGTAGCCGCTGGACTTCGGACCGAATGAATGTCCGGTCCTGGGCGCTGTACCGTCTGCTCCTAGTGGCGACGGGTTTGCAACCCGGGGTGAGGTTTGCAAACAAGGATGGGGGCTGAACCTTGAGGGTTGCGAGGCCGCAGATAGTGAGTGGGGGTATTGGGCCGCCGAATTGGAAAGTTAGGCTCTGCAGATTGCACTGGAAGTCTAATCCCAGTAATGTGGGCGCGCAGAGTTGGGGAAGGACGTAGAGCCTGTAGTTTTTAAACTCCCTCCCTTGCACCGTTAGGGTCACTATGCAGAAGCCTTTGATCTGTACGGAGTGGGATCCTGCAGCTAGGGAAATCTTTTGCGCACTGGGACGGATGGTCAAAAAACAGCATCTTACCGTGTCGGGGTGGATGAAGCTTTCTGTGCTCGACCAGGCATGGTGTCTCGTGCCCGTTGATCAGCACCGTTGTTGTTGTCGTCTGGAGCGTCCGGGGCCGTGCTTGGTCCAGCGTCATTGAGGCCAGACGTGGTCGTAGTGCTTCAGCGTCTTCCTCGAACCCCGTGGAGCCGTCGATGCTGGGGTCTATTGTTGCCGTCCAAGATGGCGGCGGGGGTGAACAAAATGGCCGCCCCCATGCATCGCACATGGCTGGGGGGTCCCAAGATGGCGGCGGGGTGGACAAAATGGCCGCCCCCATGCGTCGCACAGGGCTGGGGGGTCCCAAGATGGCGGCACCCCTCCTCCCCTCGTGGTGGCCGGGACCCAAAATGGCTGCGCCTGCGGGTCGCACATGGGGCGCTGCGGGGGTTGGGGAGCGTTTGAAACGCGCAGGACTCCTTCTTCTCCGGGGACAGCAGTGGCCGGGACCCAAAATGGCTGCGCCTGCGGGTCGCACATGGGGCGCTGGAGGGGTTGGGGAGCGTTTGAAACGCCCAGGACTCCTTCTTCTCCGGGGACAGCGGCGACCCCCCGGGACCGGCACACAGCCGCGAAATGGCCCTTTTTCCCGCAGCTCTTGCAAATCGCTGCGCGGGCCGGGCAGCGCTGCCGGGGGTGTTTCGCCCGGCCGCAGAAATAGCAGCGGGCCCCCCAGGGACGACTTGGCGTCTGAACCGCGCAAGCCTGTGGGGGGGGGGTTTGTCGCGACGGGGGTCCACGGAGCCCAAGGGGCTGCCGCGCGGTCGGGGCCGTAGGTGCGGGCGTTTCGCGCGGCCACATCTAGGGAGGCTGCAAGGGCCCGTGCCTCTGAGAGTCCTAGCGACTCTTTTTCTAAAAGTCTTTGGCGGATTTGGGGAGAGTTCATACCTGCCACAAAAGCATCGCGAATTAACATGTCCGTCTGTTCAATCGCGTTTACCGGTGGGCAGCTGCAGGCCCGTCCCAAAATTAGCAGCGCGGCGTAGAATTCGTCTAGCGATTCTCCGGGACTTTGCCGTCTCATTGCGAGTTGGTAGCGTGCGTAGATCTGGTTCACTGGGCGAACATAGATGCTCTTTAGTGCTGCGAATGCCGTCTGGAAATCCTCTGCGTCTTCTATGAGAGGGTAAATTTCCGGGCTTACCCTCGAGTGCAGGACCTGTAGTTTCTGGTCTTCTGTGACCCGGCCGGGGGCCGTTCTGAGGTAGGCTTCGAAACAAGTCTGCCAGTGTTTAAAAACTGCTGCTGAGTTCACTGCGTGGGGGCTGATCCTCAGGCATTCCGGGACGATCCTGAGCTCCATAGTCCTTTAAGCACGCTTAATAAATTGTACCGCACAAAGACTCACGAGAGACGAATAGAGATGAAGTCGATGAGGCTTTATTAAGCGTGACTTGTTCCCCGCAGTTCAGCAACAGACTGGCCTGCGGGGGAGAACTCCTGGTTCTTATACTCCGCCTTCAGGGCGGAGCTAGAGATCAACAGCCAACCAGGACCCGGGATCTGTCAGCCAATGACATCACGCTTCACAGTCCCACATGGCCCCTAATGCATACTACCACAGACACTATGGGCGGAACCTTCCCATAATTTTCAGCAAGAAAACCGGCATATAGCTCTCCATCTGCACAGCCGAGCTTGCTCTCCAGATTCTCTGACACTCTGCGACAAAGTACATACTGAGTACATACTGTCATATACATGGACTTCAGTAAGGCGTTTGATAAGGTTCCCCATGGTAGGCTGATGGAGAAAGTGAAGTCTCATGGGGTCCAGGGTGTACTAGCTAGATGGATAAAGAACTGGCTGGGCAACAGGAGACAGAGAGCAGTAGTGGAAAGGAGTTTCTCAAAATGGAGAACTGTGACTAGTGGTGTTCCACAGGGATCCGTGCTGGGACCACTGTTGTTTGTGATATACATAAATGATCTGGAGGAAGGTATAGGTGGCCTGATTAGCAAGTTTGCAGATGACACTAAGATTGGTGGAGTAGCAGATAGTGAAGGGGACTGTCAGAGAATACAGCAGAATATAGAGAGATTGGAGAGTTGGGTGGAGAAATGGCAGATGGAGTTCAATCCGGGCAAATGCGAGGTGATGCATTTTGGAAGATCCAATTCAAGAGCGAACAATACGGTAAATGAAAAAGCCCTGGGGAAAATTGATGCACTGAGAGATCTGGGTGTTCGGGTCCATTATACCCTGAAGGTGGCTGTGCAGGTCGATAGAGTGGTCAAGAAGGCATACTGCATGCTTTCCTTCATCGGACGGGGTATTGAGTACAAGAGTTGGCAGGCCATGTTACAGTTGTATAAGACTTTGGTTCGGCCACATTTGGAATACTGCGTACAGTTCTGGTCGCCACATTACCAAAAGCATGTGGATGCTTTGGAGAGGGTGCAGAGGAGGTTCACCAGGATGTTGCCTGGGATGGAGGGTGCTAGCTATGAAGAGAGGTTGAGTAGATTAGGATTATTTTCATTAGAAAGACGGAGGTTGAGGGGGGACCTCATTGAGGTCTACAAAATCATGAGACGTATAGACAGGGTGGGTTGCAAGAAGATTTTTCCCAGAGTGGGGAACTCAATTACTAGGGGTCAAGAGTTCAAGGTGAGAGGGGAAAAGTTTCAGGGAGATATATGTGGAAAGTTCTTTACGCAGAGGGTGGTGGGTGCCTGGAATGCATTGCCGGCGAAGGTGGTAGAGGCGGGCACGATAGCGCCATTTAAGATGTATCTAGACAGATACATGAATGGGCAGGAAGCAGAGTGATACAGATCGTTAGAAAATAGGCGACAGTTTTAGATAGAGGATCTGGATTGGCGCAGGCTTGGAGGGCCGAAGGGCCTATTCCTGTGCTGTAATTTTCCTTTGTTCTTTCTTTATTCTTTGTTCTTTGAGACCTCTGCATGAGGTTAGAACTTCTCCTCCCTCCAGAGGGGACATTGGCATCATGATAATGTCTCTGGACCAGTACTCCTGAGACCCATAGTAATGTTATGGGGACATGGATTCAAATTCCACCATGGCATCTGGTAGAATTTAAAATCAATTAACAAATCTGGAATATGAAATTAGATTCAATAATGTTGCCCATGGAACTAACAGTGATTGTCTTTAAAACCCATCTGTTTCACCAAAGCCCTTCAGGGAAGGAAATCATAGAATAGAATCATAGAATCCCTACAGTGCAGAAGGAGGCCCTTGGGTCCATCGAGTCTGCACCGATCCTCTGAAAGAGCACCCTACCTAGGCCCAATCCCCACCCGAGACCATTAACCCCACACAGGGAAAATTTAGCGTAGCCAATCCAAATCTGCTCTCTGCAGTTCTCTGTCTTGTGTTCTCTTGGCTCTCGCTTACAAATAACTCAAAGGCTCTGGTTGTCTCAGTGTAGCCTCTGGTTGCTGAGAAAAAGACTAATTTTTCTTTAAACCTGTCGGCTTTAATGCTGTAAACCCTCATTACACTGCAGACATCTGAAGTTATTAACCCTTTCAAATACAGAAACACAAAATTAAGCTTATTTAAAGCTACACCTTATTTCTAATACACATAAGATAAATAACTTAAAACTACCTCTATTTCCTGACATTACAAAAGTCGTGAAGCCTGGGGCAAATATTTGGACCCAAACCTTACCATGCTGCATTTAGTCCAAGCACAAAGACTGGTGATCAATTCTGTAAATCTGCCATCCTTACCTGGTCTGGCAACATGTGACTCCAGACCCACAGCAATGTGGTTGACTCTTTACTGCCCTCTGAAATTGTTGAGCAAGCCACTCGGTTCAAGTGAAATTAGGAATGAGCAACAGTGACACCGACATCCCATGAAAGAATAAAGATTATAAATCACTGTTACTCAATCACATCATCTACACTGATTACACAACTTGTTTCTGTAAATGGGTGGCATTCCCCCCCTTGGCTGCAGCATTAGAGGGGTGATGCAGAGACAGTAAATGAATGGACAAACTCCTCATTTTGAGAGGGAAAGGAGAAGGGCTCTCAGCCGGAAATGTTATCAACTTAGGGTCTTATGTACCTAAGGAAGAAGCCATGTGTTTGTGGTAGTATGCATTAGGGGTCATGTGGGACTGTGAAGCTGTGATGTCATTGGCTGACAGATCCCGGGTCCTGGTTGGCTGTTGACCTCTAGCTCCGCCCTGAAGGCGGACTATAAGAACCAAGAGTTCTCCCCCGCAGGCCAGTCTGCTACTGAACTGCGGGGAACAAGTCACGCTTAATAAAGCCTCATCGACTTCATCTCTATTCGTCTCTCGTGAGTCTTTGTGCGCTACAATTTATTAAGCGTGCTTAAAAGAACTATGGAGCTCAGGATCATCCCGGAATGCCTGAGGATCAGCCCCAACGCAGTGAACTCAGCAGCAGTTTTCAAACACTGGCAGACTTGTTTCGAGGCCTACCTCAGAACGGCCCCCGGCCGGGTCAAAGATGACCAGAAACTACAGGTCCTGCACTCGAGGGTAAGCCCGGAAATTTTCCCTCTCATCGAAGACGCAGAGGGTTACCAGATGGCGTTCGCAGCACTAAAAAGCATCTATGTTCGCCCAGTGAACCAGATCTACGCACGCTACCAACTCGCAACGAGACGGCAAAGTCCCGGAGAATCGATAGATGATTTCTACGCCACGCTACTAATTTTGGGACGGGCCTGCAGCTGCCCGCCGGTAAACGCGATGGAACACACGGACATGTTGATGCGTGATGCTTTTGTGGCTGGTATGAACTCGTCCCAAATTCGCCAAAGACTTTTAGAAAAAGAGTCGCTAGGACTCTCAGAGTCACGGGCCCTTGCAGCCTCACTAGATGTGGCCGTGCGAAACGCCCGCGCCTACGGCCCCGACCGCGCGGCAGCCCCTTGGGCTCCGTGGACCCCCGTCGCGACAAACACCCCCCTCCCCCCCACCCCACAGGCTTGCGCGGTTCAGACGCCAAGTCGTCCCGGGAGAGCCCGCTGCTATTTCTGCGGCCAGGCGAAACACCCCCGGCAGCGCTGCCCGGCCCGCGCAGCGACTTGTAAGAGCTGCGGGGAAAAGGGCCATTTCGCGGCTGTGTGCCGGTCCCGGGAAGTCGCCGCTGTCCCCGGCGAATAAGGATTCCTGCGCGCTTCTAACGCTCCCCAACCCACCCAGCGCCCCATGTACGACCCGCAGGCACAACCAGTTTGGGTCCCGGCCACCGCTGTCCAGCGCCCCATGTACGACCCGCAGGCGCAACCAGTTTGGGTCCCGACTACCGCTGTCCCCGGAGAACAAGGTGATCTGCGCATTTCTGACGCTCCCCAACCCTCCCAGCGCCCCATGTGCGACCCGCAGGCGCCGCCATTTTGGGTCCCGACCACCACGAGGGGAGGAGGGGCGCCGCCATCTTGGGATCCCCCAGACCTGTGCGACGCATGGGGACGGCCATTTTGTCCACCCCCGCCGCCATCTTGTGACCCCCCAGCCATGTGCGATGCATGGGGCGGCCATTTTGTTCATCCCCGCCGCCATCTTGGACGGCAACAACGGACCCCAGTGTCGACGGCTCCACGGGGTTTGAGGAAGACGCTCAAGCATTACGATCACGTCTGGCCTCAATGACGCTGGACCAAGCACGGCCCCGGACGCTCCAGACGACGACAACAACGGTGCTGATAAACAGGCACGAGACATCATGCCTGGTCGACTCCGGGAGCACGGAAAGCTTCATCCACCCCGACACGGTAAGACGCTGTTTTTTGACCATCCGTCCCAGTGCGCAAAAGATTTCCCTAGCTGCAGGATCCCACTCCGTACAGATTAAAGGCTTCTGCATAGTGACCCTAACGGTGCAAAGGAGGGAGTTTAAAAACTACAGGCTCTACGTCCTTCCCCAACTCTGCGCGCCCACATTACTGGGATTAGATTTCCAGTACAACCTGCAGAGCCTAACATTTCAATTCGGCGGCCCAATACCCCCACTCACTATCTGCGGCCTCGCAACCCTCAAGGTTGAGCCCCCATCCTTGTTTGCAAACCTCACCCTGGATTGCAAACCCGTCGCCACTAGGAGCAGACGGTACAGCGCCCAGGACCGGACATTCATTTGGTCCAAAGTCCAGCGGCTACTGAAGGACGGCATAATCCAGGCCAGCAACAGTCCCTGGAGAGCACAGGTGGTAGTAGTAAAGACAGGGGAGAAGCAAAGGATGGTCATAGACTATTGCCAGACCATCAACAGGTACACACAGCTAGATGCGTACCCTCTTCCCCGCATATCCGACATGGTCAATCGGATTGCCCAATATAAGGTCTTCTCCACCGTGGACCTCAAGTCCGCCTACCATCAGCTCCCCATCCGCCCAACTGACCGCAAGTACACAGCCTTCGAGGCAGACGGGCGATTATACCACTTCCTAAGGGTCCCATTTGGCGTCACAAACGGGGTCTCGGTCTTCCAACGAGAGATGGACCGAATGGTTGATCAACACGGGTTGCAGGCCACGTTCCCGTACCTCGACAACGTAACCATCTGCGGCCACGATCAGCAGGACCACGACGCCAACCTCCAAAAATTCCTCCAGACCGCTAAAGCCTTGAACCTCACATACAACGAGGACAAGTGCGTGTTTAGCACAAACCGGCGAGCCATCTTGGGATATGTAGTGCGCAATGGGATAATAGGCCCCGACCCCGAACGCATGCGCCCCCTCATGGAATTTCCCCTCCCGCACTGCTCAAAAGCTCTAAAACGCTGCCTGGGGTTTTTTTCATATTACGTCCAGTGGGTCCCCCAGTACGCAGACAAGGCCCGCCCCCTAATACAGACCACGACCTTCCCTCTGTCGACAGAGGCTTGCCAGGCCTTCAGCCGCATCAAAGCGGATATCGCAAAGGCCACGATGCGCGCCATCGACGAGTCCCTCCCCTTCCAGGTCGAGAGCGATGCCTCCGATGTAGCTCTAGCGGCCACCCTTAACCAAGCGGGCAGGCCCGTGGCCTTTTTCTCCCGAACCCTCCATGCTTCAGAAATCCGCCACTCCTCAGTGGAAAAGGAAGCCCAAGTCATAGTGGAAGCTGTGCGACATTGGAGGCATTACCTGGCCGGCAGGAGATTCACTCTCCTCACGGACCAACGGTCGGTAGCCTTCATGTTCGATAATGCACAGCGGGGCAAAATTAAGAACGACAAGATCTTAAGGTGGAGGATCGAGCTCTCCACCTTCAACTATGAGATCATGTACCATCCCGGAAAGCTGAACGATCCGTCCGACGCCCTATCCCGCGGCACATGTGCCAACGCACAAATTAACCGCCTCCAAACCCTCCACGAGGACCTCTGCCACCCGGGGGTCACTCGGTTCTACCACTTTATAAAGTCCCGCAACCCCCCCTACTCTGTGGAGGAGGTCCGTACAGTCACAAGGAACTGACACATCTGCGCAGAGTGCAAACCGCACTTTTTCAGGCCGGATGGTGCACACCTGATCAAGGCTTCCCGTCCCTTTGAACGCCTTAGTCTGGATTTCAAAGGGCCCCTCCCCTCCACCGACCGCAACATATACTTCCTGAACGTGGTGGACGAGTACTCCCGTTTCCCTTTCGCCATCCCCTGCCCTGACATGACAGCGGCCACAGTCATTAAAGCCCTTAACACCATATTCACACTGTTCGGTTGCCCCGCATACGTCCACAGCGACAGGGGGTCCTCCTTTATGAGTGACGAGCTGCGCCAGTTCCTGCTCAGCAACGGTATAACCTCGAGCAGGACGACCAGCTACAACCCCCGGGGGAACGGGCAAGTAGAGAGGGAGAACGGCACGGTCTGGAAGACCGTCCTACTGGCCCTACGGTCCAGGGATCTCCCAGTTTCACGGTGGCAGGAGGTCCTCCCGGACGCTCTCCACTCCATCCGGTCGCTACTGTGTACTAGCACTAACCAAACGCCTCATGAGCGCCTCCTTGTCTTCCCCAGGAAGTCCTCCTCTGGAACGTCGCTGCCGTCCTGGCTGGCGGTCCCAGGACCCATCCTGCTCCGAAAACATGTGCGGGCGCACAAGTCGGACCCGTTGGTCGAGAGGGTTTGCCTCCTCCACGCGAACCCGCAGTACGCTTACGTGGAGTACCCCGACGGCCGACAGGACACGGTCTCCCTGCGAGATCTGGCGCCCGCCGGCAACACGCACACCCCCCCAACACCAATCACCCCCTCCCTGCCACCGGCGCACCCCGCGAGCGCCCCCTTCCTGGGGGGATCGGTCCTCCTCCCAGGTCCGACCAGAAGTGAAGCGGAAGCAGAAACCGTAAGGCTCCCGGAGACGACAACACGGGAACAAGCACCACCACCGGGGCCGAGGCGATCGACGAGGATGACCAGACCGCCCGACCGACTCGTGGCATCGATGTAACACCACTATATTGTAGACTGTAACGAGAACGTTTCCCTTTTTCCCCCTTTTACTGTAAATAGTTCAAAACAAACAAAAAAACCTCTGTACATGCTGTGATGACATGCAAAGGTTTTCCTCCCAGGACCAGACTTGTAAACCCTTACCACCATACGAAGCACCACCCCACGGGTTCATTTTTAACAAGGGGTGAATGTGGTAGTATGCATTAGGGGTCATGTGGGACTGTGAAGCCGTGATGTCATTGGCTGACAGATCCCGGGTCCTGGTTGGCTGTTGACCTCTAGCTCCGCCCTGAAGGCGGAGTATAAGAACCAAGAGTTCTCCCCCGCAGGCCAGTCTGCTACTGAACTGCGGGGAACAAGTCACGCTTAATAAAGCCTCATCAAATTCATCTCTATTCGTCTCTCGTGGGTCTTTGTGCGCTACAATGTTCAATGTTTGAACTTTATGAAGGATGTAGTCACAGTACTCTACTTCCTCTTGGAACCAGACCTGTAGTCTCAGAATGGACAAGGATGGCATTGCCAGCGACCAGGAAGGTGACCATTGCCCTGAATTTCTTCATGCTGTGGCCCTCCTAGGCTGGAATAGGTGAAGTCTCAAACATTTCCTATTCCACTGCATCAGAGAGGTGGCAGAGGCTCTTTATACCAAGAAAGAGAAGTTCATTGCTTTCTTTCCAAACAGAGATAGCAAAACTTCCCAACATGTAGAATGCTATTGACTAAACATGTGGCTTTGTGGATGCTGTAGATTAATGTTATTGTGTACCAAAAGGACAATGATTACTATTCACTGAATGTGCCATTGATGGGAAACTACACTTTGCACATCATGCTGATGAATGTTCACTACCTTGATGAAAGTAGTGATGTGTTTACAGTGTGCTATTTAGCTATTCTGGCAATACTTTAGCCACCAAATCAAATCAGGGGATGGATGCTGAGTGACAAAGGTCTGATCAGGTGGCAATTCTTGGGATTTGAATGCATAAAGGGACTGGGGTACATTTAACAGGAGGGAAGCTGGGGGAGGCGGGGGGAGCAAGTGATGTACGCTTACACAACCTGCAGTTTATAACTCAGAGGAGATTGTGAGCTGGAGGAATAGCATGTGAGAAGGTGGTTGAGGAAAGAACATATTGTCATCCTCGATAGTTTCAGCCTGCAGCAGGCAAATATATCAGTCACAGCTGGACCAATGATTTCCAGCACCATCTCCTTGATGAGGATATGCAGCCATGCCTGTATCCTCTCACCAGGCCCTGCTCTTTCCAGTTATCTGCCACCTTGAGTGATGGAAGCGTAGCAATGAGTGTGGATCTAGTATCCACCCCGGTTGAATAGACGGCACTGTTTGCAAACTGTAAGATAAGGGCGTGAGACTTGAAGCAGTGCTAAGTGAATGAAGGTGAGGTGAAGCTATGAATATGAAGTATGATTGACAGAGATTGTTGGTAGGTGAGTCATACTAGTGTGGTGATTTAAGCAGTGTGTGAGGCCAGTGGAGCATTTAGTAGGATATAACCACTCATAAGGTCATTCAATTCTTTCCTACTCTGCATCCACATCCTTGGGGCTTGTCCATTGACAATGACTGCAATAGCTATCTGCTTCAACCACATTCTTAGTGTCTGCCTGGAGGATCTCATGGCACTGAGGGAGGGAACATCTCTCCTCCTGCACCAAGACCTCCTGCACTGCATTAGAGAACTTGGGAATGCTCTCACCTGTGGCACCATTTTCAAGGTTTTTCCTAGTTTTTAAACTCCTTTTTCATCAGCTCCAGCTCCTGCTTCAGCCAAATTTTCCCTTCCGTTAAAAGGTACAAATTGAGTTTTAGCCATGAGGTAATGTTAGCTTTCACAAACTGTAGCCCCTGCTGAGGCAAACAACTGTTGTGCTGTTACACTGATATAAATACCAATTGCTCTTTGTGTAAACACATTGTGGGTTGATTTGTTTAGACCAGGCACATGGGAACATTTTTACACAGTTAGAAAGTTTGAAGACATCAGCAGCAGAGCTGTGTGTCCCCGCTCTGCTCAAAGGCAAAAGTGAAACTAAGACTGGGTTGCACGGCACACTTCCCTTCTACTGATGTCATACTGCTATTCCTTAAAGACATATGACAACAGCAACCCTTCGCCCCACACCCCTCAGGATGGGCACCATGTAGCCTCCTTTTTCAGTTTCTCATCCACCTAACCCATTAGGCCTGGCTCCCCGACTCAGCTCACACACCACACCCCCACCCCATGAGGCCAACAGCTGCAACCGCCCAATACTCCTATGCCACGGATATCAGACTAATGCAGCCCTCTAAAAATTGTTTAACAACCCAGGCAGCAAACTAACTCAGCCCTACAAGAACTTTTAAACAACAGACAGGCAGCTTCAGGACCACCCACACCTACCATGCCCCCAACCTAGAAATCCACCTCCTTCCCCAACCCCCTAGACCTCTCCCACTCTCCGGAGCTGGCCAGTGGACTCTGTCCCTTTTGGACTCTCTGGTGCTAGGTGGAAACAGCGGTGCTAACCTCCTCCCTCTCGGAGGTCATGGTTCCCATTTTTGAAAATCAGTAGTCATTATTAGCGTCATACCTGGTGTGTGGGAAAGTTCTATGAGGGAGGAAGATGCCACATTAACCACGCTAAGTAGATTATAATGGATTCAAATTCATGCAAATCAAGTTCTCACCCTTCCTGGGCATGATCCTGATCGTGTCACCCTGGAGGATGCAGGAAGATCGTGTTCTGAAATCTCGCCGGCACAAATCCCCTTTTTGGCCTCTTGCGAAACTGAGTTGCCATTATGGGATTTGTGTCCACGGTTAACGGGCCTGCTCTTCATTGGGAGAGTAATTTGTCACGTCATACAAGTTTTGTCTATTGCTTTCTAGACACTTTATTAAACGCTTGACTAAGGGCTTATTACACTTACGTCCTGTGACAAGACTTGGCATTGTCTTTAGGGAAAGGTACATGAGAAATATATCTCAAACTTCATTAATTAGGACGGCACTGTGGTGCAGTGGTTAGCACTGCTGCCTCAGCACGCCAAGGGCCTTTGTTCGATCACGACTTCGGGTCACTGCCCATGTTGAGTTTGCACATTCTCCCCGCGTCTGCGTGGGTCTCACCACCACAACCCAAAGATGTGCAGGGTAGGTGGATTGGTCATGCTAAATTGCCCCTTAAATGGAAAAGAAATGAATTGGTTATTTTAAACTTTAAAAAAATAAAAATTAATTAGACGGTTATAGTTTGAAATTCTTTCTAATAGAGTTGCACGCTGGAAAAATGCTGTGTAAACAGTTCTAATGGGAATTCCATTTTGTCCGTATTAGCTGTTAAAGAGTCGTTGTCATTCCTTTTTTTAAAAATATTTTTATTCTCCTTTTTCACATTTTCTCCCAAATTTACATAAACAATAATCAGCAACAAATATGTCAATCCCAATAACAATAACAACAATCCCATCCTCCCACCAAACCCCAAACATTAGCCCGCATGTTTACATAAACAAATGACAAAAAGGAATCAGGAATCACTCATAGTCACCATTAACACCCATCGCCCCCTCCCCCCCAGCCCTCCCACCCACCCCCCCAACTAATGTTCGATGTTATCCAGTTCTTGAAAGTGCATAATGAATAATGCCCATGAATTGTAGAACCCCTCCATCCTTCCCCTCAGTTCAAACTTAACCTTCTCAAGAGCCAAGAATTCCAACAGGTCCCCCCCGCCACGCCAGGGCACAGGGTGGAGAGGTTGCTCTCCAACCCATCAGGATCTGTCTTCGGGCGATCAATGAGGCGAAGGCTACAACATCTGTCTCCGCACCCGTTTCCAACCCTGGCCGGTCCGACACCCCGAATATGGCCTCCGGGGTCCCGGATCCAATTTCACATGCACCACTTTAGAAATTATCCTAAAAACCTCTTTCCAGTAATCCTCTAGCTTTGGACAGGACCAAAACATATGAACGTGATTAGCGGGACCCCCCCCCCCCCCCCCCCCCCGTACCGCTCACACACATCTTCTATTCCTTCAAAGAATCGGCTCATCCTCACCCTCGTGAGGTGTGCTCTGTATACCACCTCTATCAGCCCCAACCTCGCACATGAGGTGGAGGCATTTACTCTCCGGAGCACCTCACACCAGACCCCTCCTCTATAACCTCTCCCAACTCTTCCTCCCACTTTGCTTTGATCCCTTCTAGTGGTGTCTTATCCTCTTCCAAAATAGCTCCGTACACCGCTGACACTACCCCCTTCTCCAGTCCCCTTGTCGCAGCACCTCCTCCAGCAATGTGGAGGCCGGTTCCTTTCTGGCAAAATCTCGAACCTGCATGTATCTAAACATTTCTCCATGCTCCAGCCCATACTTCGCTTAGAGTTCCTTCAATCCTGCAAACCGACCCCTAAGAAACAAATCTTTTAGTGTCTTAATCCCCTTCTCTTCCCATTTCCGAAAATTTCTATCCCACCTCCCTGGCTCAAATCTGTGGTTCCCCCGAATCGGCATTTCCCTTGACCCTGCCCCCAACCAGAAGTGTTGGCGAAACTGCCTCCACATTCTCAATGAAGCTATTATTACCAGACTCCCAGAGTATTTCTCCAGAGCTATCGGGAGCAGCGCTGTTGCTAGTGGTTTCAGTCCCGACCCCCTGCACAAATTCTCCTCCATTCTGACCCACTGGGAATCAACCCCTCTGACCCAGCTCAGCACCTTCTCCACATTCGCCGCCCAGTAGTAGTACATCAGGTTCGGAAGACCCACACCCCCTGCCTGCCTTCCCCTCTGTCGCAGCACCTTTGTAACTCTAGCCACCTTCCCTCCACATATGAACAAGGTAATCCTTCCTTCAATCTCCGTGAAAAAAGCCTTTGGCAGGAAAATCTGTAGGCATTGAAAAATAAACAGAAATCGCAGCAACACATTCATTTTAACCGCCTGTACCCGACCCGCCAGTGACAGAGGGAGACCATCTCACCTTGCCGGATCGACTTTCACTCTCCCCACCAAACTAGAGATGTTATACCTGCGAAGCCTCCCCCACTCCCGGGCAACCTGCACCCTCAGATACCCACCCCCGGCCGAGACACCACAAAATACTCACTCTTGTCTCGGTTCAGCTTGTACCCCGAGAAAGACCCAAATACTTGCAGTAGCTCCAATATTCCCCCGAACGACACACTCGGTTCCAACATGTATAACAGCAAGTCGTCGGCATATAAGGACACCCTATGCTCCATACCCCCCCCCCCCCCCCCCACCCCCCCCCCCCCCCCCCCCCCCCCACCACCGCACTATCCCTTTCCCGAACTTCTTAATGCGATGACCAACGGCTCAATCGCGAGTGCAAACAGCAGGGGGGACATAGGACACCCCTGCCTAGTCCCATGGTGGAGAGAAAAGTATCTCGAGCTGATGTTGTTTGTGCGGACACTCGCCCTTGGCTCCTTGTATCGTAGCTTTACCCAGTTCACAAACCTTGGTCGAATCCCAAACTGCTCCAGAACTGCCATCAAGTACCCCCATTCTACCCGGTCGAACGCCTTCTCAGCGTCCAATGCCACAACCACCTCTGTTTCCTTCCCCTCCGCCGGTGCCATAACGGCGTTCAATACCCTTCTAACGTTTGAAAAATGCTGCCTCCCTCTCACGAACCCCATCTGATCTTCCCCTATCACCTTCGGGAGGCACTCGTCCAGCCTACCCGCCAGTACCTTCGCCAATACTTTTGCGTCCACATTCAGAAGAGTTATGGGCCTATACGACCCACACTCCATCGGATCCTTATCTTTTTTTAGCAACAGTGAAATCGATGCCTGCCCAAGGTTTGTGGCAACACCCCCTTCTCTATCGCCTCTTCAAACATCCCCACCATCAGGAGTGCCAGCTTATCCTTGAATTTTTTATAATATTCCACCGGAAACCCATCCGGCCCTGCCACCTTCCCCGACTGCATCCCCCCAATCGCATCCTTTATCTCCTGCTCCACTATTGCTCCTTCTAATGTAGCCCTGTCCCCCTCCCCTAGCCTCGGGTACTCCAACCCATCTAGAAATTCCTGCATCTCACGGTCTCCCTCAGGTGGCTCTTGTCATAATATCCATGCATGTATATAATGAAGTGCAGACAGGCAGTGATTGACATACAGGATGACCAGTAAGCACACAGCACAGTGTAGCCAATCACCAGACAGGACACCACCACTATAAAGCCAGAGGGCACTAGGTTTCCCGCTCTTTCTGGACCCAGCCACTGAGACAGTCAGAGTCCACGAGCTCGCACAGTGCAAACACCATGCGGTAGCTAGTAAGTCTGGTCAGGCTACTACAAGGTCTCCAGTCAGTTCAGTATAGTGTCGACCCACAGTTAAATATGTATGTTAGTTCTATCATTCAGTAAAACCGTGTTGGATCTTCTGCAGTGTTAGAGGTCTGTTTCTTGCATCGTTGCATCAAGTGCAGTCCACACCGAACCGACCTGCCTAACACATCATGGTACTACGGAGTGATACTGAAAATTGACGGACCTACCTCGAGTGAATCAGCATTGACCAGCAAGCAGCAATCCGGTGTCATGGAAAACATTCAGCCTCCTCCGCATCACCGGCAACCTCGGTGCAAATTGAAAAATCTTCAAGCAAAAGTTCCTCTGGTACATCGAGGCCTCCGACCTCGAAGCAGCATCGGATGCCAGGAATATCGCGCTATTTCTCTCCACCGCGGGGACCACGCCATCCACATCGACAACTCCCTCACGTTCGCTGATGGCGAAGACAAAACAAAATTCAAAACAGTCCTGCTGAAGTTTGACAGCCACTGCGACATTGAGGTGAATGAGAGCTTTGAACGGTACGTTTTCCAGCAGAGGCTTCAGGGTAAGCATGAACCTTTTTAGTCCTTCATCACCCATCTCCGCATCCTAGCGCAGTCATGTAACTATGACTCGACGGCTGATTCCATGATCCGGGATCAGATCGTTTTCGGGTCCACTCCAACTCCCTTCGGCAGCAGCTCCTGAAAGTCAAACAGTTGACCCTCTCTGTCGCTATCGAGACTTGCGTTGTCCATGAGCATGCTCAGAATCGTTACTCCCACATCAGGGCGGCAGAAACTGCGAAGCTGGCCCCCCACGAGGCGGAACGGGTGCAGGCCATTGCACAAACGCGGGGCCTGAGCATCGAAGAGACTGGCCGTTTCGCACGCTATTCCCGGGTCCCTGCGCATGCTCGTCACGACCGAGTGGACGATGAGCCCGACTACGCAGGTGCGTACGTCGACCGACCGCACTGCGCATGCGCGATGGCGCACGGAACGAGCTGACGTCGACGTCATGACGTGTCCGAGTTGTGGCTCTGCCCATTTAAAGCGGCAATGCCCGGCAAAAGGACACTGGTGTCTACAGTGTGGCAAGCTTGGCCACTATGCAACCCTTTGCAGATCTGCTCCACCGCTCAGCAGCCAGCGATCCCAGCTGAGGCGCAGAAGTGTCCGCTCAATACAACAAGGCATGCCAGATTCCGATCCCAACGGCCCAACGGACCCTGACGCTGAGTGCCTCAAGTCCCCAGACCGGGTAAGCATCATAACTACACATGCGCTGCCTTCCACCACACCTACGCAATGCCTCTCGATCCTCAGTGTGGATCCCGACAACGAGTGGTCTGCTGTGCTCACAGTGAACAAGGCCCGCAACCGGTTCATACTGGACACCGGCGCATCGGCGAACCTCATCTCGAAATCCGACCTCAACACCATCCGTGCCAAACCAAGCATTCTTCCACCGGCTTGCCAGCTCCTTGACTCCAATGGCAATGCCATAGCTGCCAGTGGCTCGTGGCAACTGGGGGTATCCAATAAGGTGACCAAGGCGACGCTGCGGTTTGAAATCGTCGGGCCTGTCAGAGCATCTCTGCTCGGTGCTCGTGCCTGCAAGCTCCTGAACCTTGTTCAACGTGTCCACACCATGTCATCACCACCGGCGACGGCCTCGCCCGATGGAAACTTGCAAGCCGACATAGATGACATCATCACACAGTATCACAGCATATTCGAAGGAATGGGCACGCTGCCATACCGATACAAAATCCTGCTCAAGCCGAACGCCACCCCTGTAATTCATGCACCTGGCCCCTCAAGGATCGTCTGAAGAAGCAATTACAGGACCTCCAAGATGAGGGCATCATATCAAAGGTTACAGAGCCCACAGACTGTGTCAGCTCCATGGTCTGCGACAAGAAGCCATCAGGGGAGCTTCGCATTTGCATTGACCCGAAGGATCTAAACCGCAACATCATGAGGGAACATTACCCGATACCAAAACAAGAAGAGTTGACCAGTGAGATGGCTCATGCCAAATTCTTTACTAAGCTCGACGCCTCCAAGGGTTTTTGGCAAATACGACTGGACACGTCCAGTCGCAAGTTGTGCACGTTCAGCACCCCGTTTGGTCATTACTGCTACAACCGGATGCCCTTTGGCATCATATCTGCCTCCGAAGTATTTCATCGCATCATGGAGCAGATGACGGAGGGCATTGAGGAGGTGCGAGTATACGTTGACGATGTCATTATCTGGTCCACATCGCCCCAGGAACACATCGCTCGCCTCAAAAAGGTATTCCAAAGAATCCATGAACATGGTCTTCAGCTCAACAGGGCCAAGTGCTCATTTGGTCAATCGGAGATCAAATTCCTGGGTGACCACTGATGCGCAATCAATTACTCTCGAGACAAGGTGAGTCATAACTAATAGGCTTTAATCAGCTAGACCTGTTCCCAGCAGCTTTGATACAGAAAGTGAAGGCTGCTGGGACGGCATCGGTTCTTATACCCCACCTCTCAGGGCGGAGCTATGTACGTTAGCCAATGGTAGACTTCTGGGTCTAGCCAATGGTTATCCACCTCTCAGGTACCGCAATACCTGGTATTACCACATTCACCCCCTGTTAAAAAAGAATCCGGCGGAGTGATGGCCAGCGTAAATGTCGCCTTTTGCATGGTAGGACCAGGTATTGAGGTACCGTGATGACGAGGGTTCACGGTGCAGCAATCAGTCAATCGGGTGGCCTGGTCATCCTTCTGGAGCGTCTGAGCTTCGGCGGTGATCCTGATGGGGGCCCCGGCGGTTGTGACTCCGGGAACGTGGTGTCTTCCTCCCAGGCAGCTTCGTCACCCCTAGGCGGCGCTGTTCGGGTGAAAAGTGGGCAGGGGAGTGGCGCCTGCAGGGGGCGTCGGTGTTTGTCCGGGCCTGGGTAGGGGTGGCGGTGGTACGGGTGCGCGTGGGGCTCCGGCGGGCGGCAGGTCCCGAAGGGAGACTGTGTCTTGGTGGCCGTCAGGGAACGCTACATAGGCGTACTGGGGGTTGGCGTGCAGCAGGTGGACCCTCTCAACCGGTCCGACTTGTGTGTCCTCACATGTCTCCGAAGCAGGATGGTTCAGGGTGTCGCTAGCCAGGTTGGGAGCGAGGTCCCGGAGGAGGACTTCCTGGGGAATACAAGGAGACGTTCATGAGGTGTCTGATTTGTGGTGGTACAGAGCAGCGACCGGATGGAGTGGAGGGCCACCGGGAGGACTTCTTGCCAGCGGGAGACTGGGAGATTCCTGGACCGTTGGGCCAGCAGGACGGTCTTCCAGACCGTTCCGTTCTCCCTCTCTACCTGCCCGTTTCCCTGGGGGTTGTAACTGGTCGTCCTGCTGGAGGCGATGCCTTTGCTGAGCAGGAATTGACGCAGTTCGTCGCTCATAAAGGAGGACCCCCTATCACTGTGGATGTATGCGGGGAAACCAAACAGTGTAAAGATCGTCTGGAGGGCCTTGCTGACGTTGGTTGTGGTCATGTCTGGGCAGGGGATGGCGAATGGGAACCGGGAGTACTCGTCAATCACGTTCAGGAAGTACGTGCTGCGGTCGGTGGAGGGGAGGGGGCCCTTGAAATCCATGCTGAGGCGTTCAAAGAGACGGGAAGCCTTTATCAGGTGTGCCCTCTCTGGCCGGTAGAAGCGCGGTTTGCACTCCACGCAGATTTGGCAGTCCCTGGTGACTGTCTTGACCTCCTCGATGGAGTAGGGCAGGTTGTGGGTCTGGATAAAATGATAGAAACGAGTGACCCCCGGGTGGCAGAGGTCCTTGTGGAAGGCTCGGAGGCGGTCCACTTGTGCGGTGGCACAAGTGCCGTGGGACAGGGCATCAGGAGGCTCGTTCAGCTTCCCGGGACGGTACAAGATCTCGTAATTGTAGGTGGAGAGTTCTATCCTCCACCGCAAGATCTTGTCGTTCTTAATCTTGCCCCACTGTGCATTATCAAACATGAAAGCAACCAACCGTTGGTCCGTGAGGAGAGTGAACCTCCTGCCGGCCAGGTAATGCCTCCAGTGCCGCACAGCTTCTACTATGGCCTGGACCTCCTTTTCGACCGAGGAGTGGCTGATTTCAGAAGCATGGAGGGTACGGGAGAAGAAGGCCACGGGCCGGCCCACTTGGTTGAGGGTGGCCGCCATAGCTACGTCGGATGCATCGCTCTCGACCTGGAAGGGGAGGGACTCGACGATGGCGCGCATCGTGGCTCTTGCAATGTCTGCTTTGATGCGGCAAAAGGCCTGGTGGGCCTCCGTCGACAGGGGGAAGGTTGTGGACTGGATTAGTGGTCGAGCCCTGTCTGCGTAATTGGGGATCCATTGTGCACAATAGCAGAAGAAGCCGAGGCAGCGCTTTAGGGCCTTGGGGCAGTGAGGGAGGGGGAACTCCATGAGGGGACGCATGCGTTCAGGGTCGGGGCCTATGACTCCACTTCGCACTACGTAGCCTAGGATGGCTAGACGGTCAGTGCTAAACACGCATTTATCCTTATTGTAGGTCAGATTAAGGATATTGGCGGTCTGGAGAAATTTTCGGAGGTTGGTGTCGTGGTCCTGCTGGTCATAGCCGCAGATGGTGACGTTATCAAGATACGGGAACGTTGCGCGTAAGCCGTACCGGTCAACCATTCGGTCCATCTCATGCTGGAAACCCGAGACCCCATTCGTGACACCGAAGGGAACCCTTAAAAAGTGATAGAGCCGCCCATCTGCTACGAAGGCAGTGTACTGGCGGTCACCATTACGGAGGGGTAGCTGGTGGTAGGCAGACTTGAGATCCACCGTGGAGAAAGCCTTGGATTGCGCAATCCTGCTCACCAGGTCGGCTATACGGGGAGAGGGTACGCATCCAGCTGCGTAAACCTGTTGATGGTCTGGCAGTAGTCGATGACGACCCTATGTTTCTCTCCGGTCTTTACCACCACTACTTGAGCCCTCCAGGGGCTGTTGCTCGCTTCGATAACCCCTTCACTCAGCAGCCTTTGGACCTCCGACCTGATAAAGGTCCGGTCCTCGGCACTGTACCGTCTGCTCCTGGTGGCGACGGGTTTGCAATCCGGGGTGAGGTTCGCAAACAGGGAAGGCGGGTCGACCTTAAGGGTCGCGAGGCCGCAGACAATACGGGGGGGGATAGGGCCGCCAAATTTAAAGGTCAGGCTTTGCAGATGGCACTGGAAATCCAGCCCAAGGAGGTGGCTGCGCAGAGGTGCGGCAGAACGTACAGGTGGAAATTGCGGAATTCCCTGTCTTGGACAGTGAGGTTAGCTAGGCAGAACACCTTGATCACCACCGCGTGTGACCCGGAGGCCAGGGAGATCCTTTGGTTTACAGGATGGGTGACAAGAGAGCAGCGCCTTACCGTGTCAGGGTGAACAAAGCTTTCCGTGCTCCCAGAGTCGATCAAGCACGACGTCATGTGGCCGTTGTGCTGGGGGCCTGAGGCCCCATCCAAGATGGCGTCAGCCGTGGGTCGCACATGGAGTCTGGGGAAGCAGAAGATGGCGGCGGCGAGGGACAAAATGGCGGCGCCCACCCGTCCAGCGTGCTGACCGGGGGGCAAAATGGCCCCGCCCGTGGGTCGCACTCGGCCTGGGGATAGGAGTGCGGCGGTGGGCTTTGGACGCCCATGACCTGAACCGATAGTCGCTGGAGACTGCAGCCACGGCAAGGGCCTGGCAGACCCCGACATAGTGGCCCTTCTTGCCGCACCCTTTGCAGGTGGCGGTGCAGGCCGGGCAGCGCAGGCGAGGATGAATCGCCTGCCCGCAGAAAAAGCAGCGTTGGCCGGCGGCGGTAGTGGGCCGTTTCGTCGCGCAGGTTTGCGGGGTTAGGGGATAGGTCTGGGGGGCTGCCGTTATGGGGTGCCACGCAGCCCAGGGGGGCGCCGCGCGTCCGGGGGCAAAAGCCAGCACATTTTTATACGCAACGTCCATAGACCCCGCCATGGCCCATGCCTCTGTAAGTCCCCGTGTGTCCATTTCTAGGAGCCTTTGGCGGATATCGTGAGAAGTCATACCTGCCACGAAAGCAACCCTAATCAAAAGTTCTGTGTGCTCGTTCCCCGAAACTGGTGGGCATCCACAGTTCCGGCCCAGCACTAGCAGCGCCCGATAGAAGTCTTCCAGTGTTTCTTCAGGGCTTTGCCTTCTAGTTGCCAGCAGGTGACGGGCGTAGACCTGGTTCACATGTCGGATATAATGTCCTCCTAGCAGCTCGATAGCTGCAGCATAATTCTCAGCCTCTTCGATCAGAGGGTAGATCCCAGGGCTGATCCGTGAGCGTAGAAGGTGCATTTTCTGCCTTTCCGTGGGGGTGTCGGCGGCCGTGTCGATGAAGCTCTTAAAACACGCCAGCCAATGCTTGAAGATAGCAGCGGAGTTGTCCGCGTGGGGGCTGAGCTGAAGGCACTCCGGTTTGATACGGAGATCCATCCTTCACTGAAGTAATAGCTGATTAAATTGATGCGCAATCAATTACTCTCGAGACAAGGTGAATCATAACTAATAGGCTTTAATCAGCTAGAGCTGTTCCCAGCAGCTTCGATACAGAAAGTGAAGGCTGCTGGGATGGCATCGGTTCTTATACCCCGCCTCTCAGGGCGGAGCTATGTACGTTAGCCAATGGTAGACTCCTGGGTCTAGCCAATGGTCATCCACCTCTCAGGTACCGCATTACTTGGTATTACCACAACCACATCTCGCAGCAGGGCGTATGGCCAGACGCCGACAAGGTCTCGGCGATCAACGCCATGAAGACCCCGGAGGACAAAAGGCGGTCCTCCGCTTTCACGGAATGGTCAACTTCCTCGGGAAATTCATCCCCAATATGGCATCCCACACCACGGCCCTCCGCCACCTGGTCAAAAAGTCGACGGAATTCCAGTGGCTGCCCACGCATGAAGAGGAATGGCGCGAGCTGAAAACAAAACTCACGACAGCCCCGGTTCTTCGACCCAACCAAGGAAACCAAGATATAAACTGATGCAAGCCAGGACGGCATTGGGGCGGTGCTCCTTCAGCGGGATGACTCCTCGTCCTGGGCTCCAGTGGCGTATGCCTCCAGGGCCGTGACGCCCACTGAGCAACGGTACGCTCAGATTGAGAAGGAGTGTCTGGGACTCCTAACAGGGATAGTCAAGTTGAATGAATATGTTTATGGCCTGCCGAAATTCACGGTAGAGACGGACCACAGGCCTCTAGTCCACATAATCCAGATGGATTTAAACGACATTACACCTCGGTTACAGCGTATTCTTCTAAAGCTACACCACTACGACTTTGAACTGGTCTACACGCCAGGCAAAGAGCTGATCGTTGCAGATGCCCTGTCCAGGCCCATTACCACACTGCATGAACAAAGTGACTTCATCTGCCACATGTGCAGTTGAGTGCCTCGAATCTTCCAGCCTCTGACGAACGGGTGGTCCAAATTCGTGAGGAGACAGCCAAGGATCCTCTGCTGCAGCGCGTGATGCAGCACCTCAGCAATGGCTGGCAGAAGGGACAATGTCCCCAGTTCTATAACGTAAAAGGCAACCTGATGGTTATGGAGGGAATCCTTCTGAAACTCGACAGAATCGTAATTCCTCAGATTATGCGTGCTATGGTGCTGGGCCAACTCCATGAGGGTCACCTTGGGGTCGGGAAATGCCGACGCAGAGCTCAGGAAGCGGTCTATTGGCCAGGCATCAGCCAGGACATTGCCGACACAGTCCTCAATTGCCCTACCTGTCTAAAGTTTCAACCAGCTCAACCCAAGGAAACGTTGCAGCAGCACGAGATTGTGGCCTCTCCGTGGTGCAAAGTAGGTGTAGACCTTTTCCACGCCAAGGGACATGGCTACGTACTCCTGGTCGACTACTTCTCCAGTTACGCAGAAGTAATGAAACTGTCCGACCTCACGTCGAAGGCGGTAATCAAAGCCTGCAAAGAAACGTTCGCCAGGCACGGGATACCGCTCACGGTAATGAGCGACAACGGTCCTTGCTTTTACAGCCAGGAATGGTCTGACTTCGCACAGTCCTACAACTTCCGTCACATTACCTCCAGTCCCCACTACCTGCAGGCAAACGGGAAGGCCGAAAAAGGGGTCCACATTGTAAAGCGGCTGCTGTGCAAAGCTGCAGATTCAGGCTCCGATTTTAACCTGCCGATGCTGGCATACAGGGCGACCCCACTGTCCACTGGAGTGTCTCCAGCCCAGATGCTCATGAATCGCACTCTGAGGACCACAGTTCCAGCCATCCACATTCCCTCACGGTCCTGCAGAAAATGCAGCAGTCACAGGCCCAACAGAAAGCCACGTACGATGCCCATGTCACGGATCTGCCCGAGCTGGCCCCAACTGACCATGTTCGCGTACAGTTGCCTGAGGACGGCTGGTCAGCCACAGCTGTTGTGATCAAACAAGTGGCCCCAAGATCATTCCTTGTCTGCGTGGCTGATGGCTCCCTGCTACGGCGCAACAGACGGGCACTGCTGAAAAGTTCCACACCCGCTACCTGACCGGCATGCCCCGCCGCCTACGATGCCTCCTCCGGACGTACCCTACCACGAGGTCACCGATCTACCAGCAATCCTGCCGGTCCACGCGCCCACCGCGATGCCAGCAATCCCGCCTCTCCGAGCGCAGGCGGCTCCTGATCTGCATCTGCGGCGATCAACAAGAATTCGGCACCCACCACAAAGACTAAATCTATAGACTGAGCTTCTGTACATTTTTGTGACTTCACCATTTGGACCTCTGTAAATATCGTTTTGTTTGCCATGTATCCTTTTGGAAGGACAAATATGAATGCGGAATACAGGGTTAACGGTAGAGTTCTTGGCAATGTGGAGGAGCAGAGAGATCTTGGGGTCTATGGTCATACATCTTTGAAAGTTGCCACTCAAGTGGATAGAGCTGTGAAGAAGGCCTATGGTGTGCTCGTGTTCATTAACAGAGGGATTGAATTTAAGAGCCGTGAGGTGATGATGCAGCTGTACAAAACTTTGGTAAGGCCACATTTGGAGTACTGTGTACAGTTCTGGTCGCCTCATTTTAGGAAGGATGTGGAAGCTTTGGCAAAGGTGCAAAGGAGATTTACCAGGATGTTGCCTGGAATGGAGAGTAGGTCTTATGAGGAAAGGTTGAGGGTGCTAAGCCTTTTCTCATTAGAATGGAGAAGGATGAGGGGCGACTTGATAGAGGTTTATAAGATGATCAGGGGAATAGATAGAGTAGACAGTCAGAGACTTTTTCCCCGGGTGGAACAAACCATTACAAGGGGACATAAATTTAAGGTGAAAGGTGGAAGATATAGGAGGGATATCAGAGGTAGGTTCTTTACCCAGAGAGTAGTGGGGGCATGGAATGCACTGCCTGTGGAAGTAGTTGAGTCAGAAACATTAGGGACCTTCAAACAGCTATTGGATAGGTACATGGATTACGGTAAAATGATATAGTGTAGATTTATTTGTTCTTAAGGGCAGTACGGTAGCATTGTGGATAGCACAATTGCTTCACAGCTCCAGGGTCCCAGGTTCGATTCCGGCTTGGATCACTGTCTGTGCGGAGTCTGCACATCCTCCCCGTGTCTGCGTGGGTTTCCTCCGGGTGCTACCGTTTCCTCCCACAGCCCAAAGATGTGCAGGTTAGGTGGATTGGCCATGATAAATTGCCCTTAGTGTCCAAAATTGACCTTGGTGTTGGGTGGAGGTGTTGAGTTTGGGTAGGGTGCTCTTTCCAAGAGCCGGTGCAGACTCAAAGGGCCGAATGGCCTCCTTCTGCACTGTAAATTCAATGATAATCTATGATTAATCTAGGACAAAGGTTCGGCACAACATCGTGGGCCGAAGGGCCTGTTCTGTGCTGTATCTTCTATGTTCTATGTTCTATGTATCTGCACTATCGCAACCTTCCTATGTATATACGTCCGTTTAGACATCTTTCTGTATATAGTCAGGCACATATGCATATATATATTTATAAGCATCCACACCTTAGTATTTATTTTTGAAAAAAAGGGGGGAGATGTCATAATATCCACGCATGTATATAATGAGATGCAGACAGGCAGTGATTGACACACAGGATGACCAGTAAGCACACAGCACAGTGCAGCCAATCACCAGACAGGACACTACCACCATAAAGCCAGAGGGCACTAGGTTTCCCGCTCTCTCTGGACCCAGCCACTGAGACAGTCAGAGTCCACGAGCTAGCACAGTGCAAACGCCATGCGGTAGCTAGTAAGTCTGGTCAGGCTACTACAAGGTCTCCAGTCAGTTCAGTATAGTGTCGACCCACAGTTAAATATGTATGTTAGTTCTATTGTTCAATAAAACCGTGTTGGATCTTCTCCAGTGTTAGAGGTCTGTTTCTCGCATCGCTGCATCAAGTGCAGTCCACACCGAACCGATCTGCCTAACACATCAGCTCTGACCCGTAGAACCTCTCATACAACTCCTCAAAAACCTTGTTAATCAGATCCAGAGCCACCACCAACTTCCCTGCCCTATTTTAGAGGGCAGCACAGTAGCATAGTGGTTAGCACAATTGCTTCACAGCTCCAGGTTCCCAGGTTCGATTCCGGCTTGGGTCACTGTCTGTGCGGAGTCTGCACATCCTCCCCGTGCGTGCGTGGGTTTCCTCCGGGTGCTCCCGTTTCCTCCCACAGTCCAAAGATGTGCAGGTTAGGTGGATTGGCCATGAAAAATTGCCCTTAGTATCCAAAATTGCCCTTAGTGGTGGGTGGGGTTACTGGGTTATGGGGATAGGGTGGCAGTGTTGACCTTGTGTAGGATGCTCTTTCCAAGAGCCGGTACAGACTCAATGGGCCAAATGGCCTCCTTCTGCACTGTAAATTCTATGTAAATCTATCCCTCTCCTGAAGAATTTCCCTTGCCACTGCTTTCTTCCGGAGCTGACCTGCTAACATACCTCCATGTTCATAAACTGCACCCCTTGCTCGTCTCAGATGGTGCACCGCCTCTCTGGTAGACAGTCGGTCGAAGCTCACCTGTCGTTCCTTCCTCTTTTCCAGCTTCGCTGGGTCCCCATCTTCTGCATAACTCCTATCTACCTCCAACATCTATTATCCTCTGCCGCTCCAACCTTTCCTCTTTGTCCACTCTGGCCTTAACCAAAATTACCTCACCCCTCACCACCGCCTTTAGAGCCTCCCAGAAAACTGCCTTCGACACCTCACCGTACAGGTGAAACCTACATATTCCTCAATTACCTTTTCAATTTTCTCACAGAACACATGGTTTCCCAAAAGTCCCACATCCAATTTCCACCCCAGCCTCTGCGCTACCCCCTTCTCCAGCACCATATCCACCCAATGCGGAGCACGATCTGACACTGCAATTGCTGAGTATTCCGACCCCTTAACCCCAGTCAGCAAAGCCTTCCTCACCACAAAGAAGTCGATCCGTGGGTATACCTTATGGACTGCTGAGAAAAACGAGTACTCCCGTTCCCTTGGGTTCAGAAACCTCCAAGGGTCGTCCCCCCCCTCCCATTTCCACCATTAGCCCAGCCAGCGACTTTGCCCCCCCTGATGGGACCAGCGAGCGCGGCCGTGATCTGTCCAACCTTGGCTCCTGCACCAAGTTCCAGTCCCCCCGACAATCGGCTCGTGTGTGTCCAAGTCGGGGATGACCCCAAACACCTTCTTCGCAAATCCCAATTGGGACCGTATACACTTAACAGCGCCACTAATCTCCCCTCCAGCGCCCCTGTCACAATCACATATCTACCCCCCTGATCTGCCACCACCTTCTCCACCTGGAAGCGTACCCTTTTGCTGACCAGCACCGCTACCCCTCGAGCCCTTCCGTCAAACACTTGAGTAACCCAGCCATTTTAAAATCTCACCTGGTCCTTCACCCTCAAGTGAGTCTCCTGCAGCATTGCCACATTGGCTTCAAAACTTTTAAGATGCGCAAGCACCCTTGACCGGACCTCCTAACCCTCTCACGTTCCACATGACTATCCTAACTGGGGGTCTCTCATCCCCCCCACCCTTCTTATCCACCATCACCATACCACCAGGCCCTGCCCCATAATCCTGACCCGCCCTGTTCATTAATAATATCAAACCCCTTTCCCCCCTCCCTAGAACCCCCCCCACATTTCCCCTTGAAAAAAACATCTCCCAGCATTAACCCCTTCCCCCCCTCTCGCTCGCCTCGTAGGCCCATTGAAGCCTGCTATCCAGGCTCCAATGTCCGCAGCCCTCCTCTCACCTCACCTCCGTTCACTAGCCGACTTTAGTTAACTAGCGCGGGTGACTCTCCCCGCTAAGATATATTGTCCCTTCCACCCAGTCCCAGAGAAAGGAAAAACAAAAACAACAATCCAACCCATACAATTCACTAAAATGTAACTGTCGCAACACAGAACGCCAATCAACCCAACCATTAACTTGAACTCTGTAACAATGCAAAGAGAAGTAAATTACAATACACATCAGTAAAAAGAAAGTTGTAGCATTTATACATTTTCCAGCTGCCCAAACACAGTCAGTCTCTCTTCCAGCTCCACTCCTCACGTCTATCCCAAGCCTTCTGCCCTCACGAACGCCTCAGCCGCCTCCGCTGTCTCAAAATAAAAATCTTTGGCATAATACGTTACCCCCAGCTTCGCCGGGTATACCATACCAAATCGCACCCCCTTTTTGTACAATGCTGCCTTCACTCGCCCGAATGCCACTCGTCTTTTTGCCAACTCCACCGTCAAGTCCTGGTAGATCCGAACTGCAGCACCATCCCACTGCACCTCACGCTTCTGCTTCGCCCAGCTTAATACCTTCTCCTTCATGCAGAACTTATGGAAGCAGATAATTACTGCTCTTGGCGGCTCGTGAACTTTGGGCTTCGGCCTTAATGACTGATGAGCTCAGTGTGGTAGTATGTATTGGGGGTCATGTGGGACGGGAAGCCCTAATGTCATTGGCTGACAGATCCCGGGTCCTGGTTGGCCGCTGACCTCATACTCCGCCCTGAAGGCGAAGTATAAGAAGCCGGTGCCTTCCCCCGCAGGCCAGTTTACTATCGGGCTGCTGGGGAACAGACACGCTTAATAAAGCCTCATCGACTTCACTCTATTCGTCTCATGGAGTCTTTGTGCGCTACAATTTATTAAGCGTGCCTAAAAAGGACTATGGAGCTCAGGATCATTCCGGAATGCCTGAGGATCAGCCCCCACGCAGTGAGCGCGGCAGCAGCCTTCAAACACTGGCACACTTGCTTCCAGGCCTACCTCAGACCGACCACCGGCCGGGTCTCAGACGAACAAAAACTGCAGGTCCTGCACTCGAAGGTGAGCACGGAGATTTTCACCCTCATTGAAGACACCGACGATTTCCAGACGGCGTTCGCAGCACTGAAAAGTCTCTGTGTCCGCCCAGTTAACCAAATCTACGCTCGCTACCAGCTCGCGACGAGACGGCAAGCTCCCGAAGAATCAATGGACGAGTTCTACGCCGCGCTACCCGCGCCTACGGCCCCGACCGCGCGGCAGGCCATTGGGCCCCGTACGTACCCGTCGCGGCAACCCCCCCCCCCCCCGGACACCCCACAGGCTTGCGCGGCCCAAACGCCGAGTCGCACCGGGGGCGCCCGCTGTTATTTCTGCGGCCAGGCGAAGCACCCCCGACAACGCTGTCCGGCCCGCGCAGCCATCTGCAAAAGCTGCGGGAAAAAGGGCCACTATGCGGTGGTGTGCCGATCCCGCGTGGTCGCCGCCGTCCCGGGGCCACAGGGAGAACTGGGAGCCCTGCACGCCGCCTACGCTCCCCAGACCCCCCAGCACACCATGTGCGACCCGCAGACGCCGCCATTTTGGGTCCCGACCACCACGAGGGGAGGAGGGGCGCCGCCATCTTGGACCGCCCCCGACCTGTACGACGCATGGGGGCGGCCATTTTGTCCACCCCCGACGCCATCTTGTGACCCCTCAGCCACGTACGATGTATGGGGGCAGCCATTTTGTCCATCCCCGACACCATCTTGGACGGCAACAACGGACCACACCCCACTACTACAACCACGGCTCGCTTCGGTTACGCTCGATCAGGCTCGGCCCCGGACTCTCCAGACGACGACGACAACGGTCCTAATTAACGGCCACGAGACGCCATGCCTTGTCGACTCCGGGAGCACGGAAAGTTTTATACACCCCGACACGGTAAGACGCTGTTCCTTAACTACCTACCCCAGCGCACAAAAGATTTGCCTAGCTGCAGGATCCCACTCCGTACAGACCCAGGGATTCTGCATAGTTACCCTAATGGTACAGGGGAGGGAATTCAAAAACTACAAACTTAACGTCCTTCCCCAACTCTGTGCCCCCACCTTGCTGGGCTTAGACTTCCAATGTAACCTACAGAGCCTTACGTTTAAATTCGGCGGCCCCATACCCCCACTCACTATCTGCGGCCTCGCTACCCTCAAGGTGCAACCCCCGTCCTTGTTTGCGAACCTCACCCCGGATTGCAAACCCGTCGCCACTAGGAGCAGACGGTACAGCGCCCAGGACCGGACCTTCATTCGGTCCGAAGTCCAGCGGCTACTAAAGGAGGGCATAATCCAGGCCAGCAATAGTCCCTGGAGAGCGCAGGTGGTAGTAGTGAAGACAGGGGAGAAACAAAGGATGGTCATTGACTATAGCCAGACCATCAACAGGTACACACAACTAGACGCGTACCCTCTCCCCCGCATATCCGACATGGTCAATCGGATTGCCCAGTATAAAGTCTTCTCCACCGTGGACCTCAATTCCGCCTACCATCAGCTCCCCATCCGCCCAAGTGACCGCAAGTACACAGCCTTCGAGGCAGACGGGCGATTATACCATTTCCTACGGGTCCCTTTTGGCGTCACAAACGGGGTCTCGGTCTTCCAACGGGAGATGGACCGAATGGTTGATCAACATGGGTTACGGGCCACGTTCCCGTACCTCGACAATGTAACCATCTGCGGCCACGATCAGCAGGACCACGACGCCAACCTCCAAAAATTCCTTAAGACCGCCAAAGCCTTGAACCTCACGTACAACGAGGACAAGTGCGTTTTTAGCACCGATCGGCTAGCCATTCTGGGCTACATAGTGCGCAATGGGATAATAGGCCCCGACCTCGAACGTATGCGCGCACTCATGGAATTTCCCCTCCCGCACTGCCCAAAAGCCCTGAAACGCTGCCTGGGGTTCTTTTCGTACTACGCCCAGTGGGTCCCCCAGTACGCAGACAAGGCTCGCCCCCTAATACAGACCACGACCTTCCCTCTGTCGACAGAGGCTTGCCAGGCCTTCAGCCGCATCAAAGCGGACATCGCAAAGGCCACGATGCGCGCCATCGACGAGTCCCTCCCCTTCCAGGTCGAGAGCGACGCCTCCGACGTAGCTCTAGCGGCTACCCTTAACCAAGCGGGCAGACCCGTGGCTTTTTTCTCCCGAACCCTCCACGCCTCAGAAATCCGCCACTCCTCAGTGGAAAAGGAAGCCCAAGCCACAGTGGAAGCTGTGCGACATTGGAGGCATTACCGGGCCGGCAGGAGATTCACTCTCCTCACTGACCAACGGTCGGTAGCCTTCATGTTCGAGAATGCACAGCGGGGCAAGATTAAAAATGACAAGATCTTAAGGTGGAGGATCGAGCTCTCCACCTTTAACTATGAGATCTTGTACCGGCCCGGAAAGCTGAACGAGCCGTCCGATGCCCTATCCCGCGGCACATGTGCCAACGCACAAATTAACCACCTCCAAACCCTCCACGAGGACCTCTGCCATCCTTTACCACTTCATCAAGTCCCGCAATCTCCGATACTCTTTAGAAGAGGTCCGTACAGTCACAAGGGACTGCCACATCTGCGCGGAATGCAAGCCGCATTTTTTCAGGCCAAATGGAGCGCACCTGATTAAGGCTTCCCGCCCCTTTGAACGCCTCAGTCTCGATTTCAAAGGGCCCCTCCCCTCCACCGACCGCAACGCATATTTCCTTAATGTAGTGGACGAATACTCCCGCTTCCCTTTTGCCATTCCCTGCTCCGACATGACCGCGGCCACAGTCATTAAAGCCCTGAACAGCATCTTCACGCTGTTCGGTTACCCCGCATACGTCCACAGCGACAGAGGGTCCTCTTTCATGAGTGACGAGCTGCGCCAGTTCCTGCTCAGCAAGGGCATAGCCTCAAGCAGGACGACCAGCTACAACCCCTGGGGGAACGGGCAAGTAGAAAGGGAGAATGGCACGGTCTGGAAGGCCGTCCTACTGGCCCTACGGTCCAGGAATCTCCCAGTTTCACGGTGGCAGGAGGTCCTCCCGGACGCTCTCCATTCCATCCGGTCGCTATTATGTACAAGCACTAATCAAACGCCGCATGAGCGTCTCCTTGTCTTCCCTAGGAGGTCCTCCTCTGGAACGTCGCTGCCGACCTGGCTGGCGGCCCCAGGACCCATCCTGCTCCGAAAGCATGTGCGGGCACATAAGGCGGACCCGTTGGTCGAAAGGGTTCACCTCCTCCACGCAAACCCCCAGTACGCCTTCGTGGAGTACCCCGACGGCCGACAGGACACGGTCTCCCCGCGGGATCTGGCGCCCGCCGGCACCACGCACACCCCCCCCCCGACACCATCAACCCAACCGCCCCCCTTCCTGCCACCGCCGCACCCCGCGACCGCCCCCTTCCCAGGAGGATCAGTCCCCCTCCCCTTTGCACCGACAGCTGAAACCGTGCGGCTCCCGGAGGCGACAACGCTGGTACAAGCACCACCACCACCGCCGGGGCCGAGGCGATCGACACGGACGACCAGACCGCCCGACCGACTCGTGGCGTCGATGTAAAACAAAGATGGACTGTCCAATGAACATTTTGTTTTTCCTATACCCTCTGTAAATAGTTGTAACAGGACGATACTGTCCAATACTGTACTACCATGTAACTGTTCTATCCTCCCAGGACCAGCCCTGTAAACCCTTACCACCATACGAAGCATCACCCCGCCGGGTTCATTTTTGACAAGGGGTGAATGTGGTAGTACGTATTGGGGGTCATGTGGGACTGGAAGCCCTAATGTCATTGGCTGACAGATCCCGGGTCCTGGTTGGCCGCTGACCTCATACTCCGCCCTGAAGGCGAAGTATAAGAAGCCGGTGCTTTCCCCCGCAGGCCAGTTTAC
Organism: Scyliorhinus torazame; assembly: GCF_047496885.1. Taxonomy (NCBI): domain Eukaryota; kingdom Metazoa; phylum Chordata; class Chondrichthyes; order Carcharhiniformes; family Scyliorhinidae; genus Scyliorhinus; species Scyliorhinus torazame. The sequence goes on from NC_092710.1 coordinate 202,711,665, forward strand.
TATCGGACTGCTGGGGAACAGACACGCTTAATAAAGCCTCATCGACTTCACTCTATTCGTCTAATGGAGTCTTTGTGCGCTGCACTCAGTCTAGCTCACCCTCCCCCATCAGCTCCGCCAACTTCTTAGCAAAGTATTCTGTTGGTCTTGGGCCCTCTGTCTCTTCGGGCAAGCCCACAATTCTCAAATTGTGCCACCTTGAGCGGTTCTCCAATCCTCGAGCTTTGCTCGGAGTCCTCTGTTGACCTCCACCACGCTCCGCAGCCCGTCCCCCATCGAGGTGAACTGGTCGCTGCGCTGCGACAGGGCCTCCTCCACTACCTTCATCTTCTCGCCCTGCTCTCTCACCTCGGCCGATGTCTTTGCCACAGCTACTCTCACCAGGGTGATTGCCTCCACCACCAATGACTTCAATGCGACCGCCGTCTCCTTCCTCAAGGCCCCCATGTGCCTCGGAAACTGTTTTTCCAGCTCCACCGCCATCACCTCGGTCATCTTCTCCACCGTAAGTAGTGCGGCCCCACCATGCGGTTCTGCTTCCGCCATCTTGTCAGCACTTTTGCTCGTCCTCTCATTCAGCGGCGAACCCACGTTTCCTCCTTTCTTCGACGCTGCTCTTCGCATCCTTTAGCAGCTTATTGTTTTTCCTTTCTTTTTTCTCCTTTTCACCCTCCTGTCCTTCATCAATCTGTTTTTTTTTAAAAAAACAACTTTTCTTCCTTCACACAAAAAGAAGGGGAGAAAAAAAAACTTTCACAAAACTTCTTTAAAACTTGTTTCTCTTCTCTTTTTCATTCCCCCAGAGCTCCCCTGGGACCTGACTGTAGCCTTCTTATTTCATCCTATGTGGGAGCCATCCGATATGGGACATCCCACCTACATCGTGCCCTGGCCTCGGGCCTGCCGCCTCGGTCTCCTTTTGGCTCCGCCCCCGCTGCTCCGACCTCCGCGCACGCTGGGCCCAGCGCCTCAGCCCCCGCCGGCCGACACCCGCGCGGGGTTCTTTGCCGGTTTTTAAACCGGCCCTGCTAGCTGCCCGCGATGGTCCCAACGGCCGACGGTAGTCGGGGGGTGATCGATGATTCGGGGAAATCCCCGAAAGCGGCGCAAATCATGGCCACTGGTGGGAGCTCTTCTTGATGCGGCCGCCCCACTCGCATACGCCCCCGGAAGTTAGAGTCGCTGGCATTCCTGTAACATGTATTTAATAGAAATGCCCAGTTTGATTTTAAGATTGAGTGATTAATATTTGGGTGATACTTAGCGTAACATCAATGGAGCTTTTGTGGTTGGATTGATGACACTAGGGAAAGTAGATATAGACAGCATTTCAACCTTCTGCAACACATTTTTGTAATTTACAGAGATATTATGTGCAGCTGATGTGAGTGAGCATGTTTTTCTTCAAATTACACATTATTAAACTTATTTTTCTGCATTTCCTAACCAAACCTTTCCCATTGGTATTCAACTCCTTGCTTCTTTCCCTTCCAACCATCCCCACTTCCCGCCACAACATGGGTCAACCTTCTAGTTTCAGATAGTTAGAGGGCAGCATGGTGATGCACTGCTGCCTCACACCTACAGGGTCCAGGGTTCAATTTCAGTCTCAGGTGACTGTGTGGAGTTTGCATTTTCTCCCTGTGTCTGTGTGGGTTTCCTCCAGATGCTCCGGTTTCCTCCCACAGTCCAAAAATGTGCAGGTTAGGTGGATTGGTCTTGCTAAATTGCTCCTTAGTATCCAAAGATTAGGCAGGGTTACAGGGATAGGGTGGAGGCATGTGCTTAAGTAGGGTGCTCTTTCCAAGGGCCAGTGCACACTCGATGGGCCAATCAGCCTCTTTCTGCATTGTAGATTCTATGATCTAAGATAAAATTGTGCCTTGCCATTAGTCTTAATGCCTCTTCTATCTTATCCCCTTCTGCCTTAAATCTTTGTGGGCGTACCCCAGTCCAAATAATCTGAAGCAGGAACCAATGTAGGGGGAGGTGGATGAGAAGGAGAAAAAGGCAGGAGGAAGGAAATGGAAAACATTAAACATAGAATGTTGGAATAGGGAGATGACAGGTGGGAAAAGGAAGGAATGATTAATGAAGCAGGAATATAACTTTTAAAATGTATTTTGGCCATTTCTTCAGTGGCCTTTAACTTGCCCAGCAAGGGACTCAGATGGTCACTCAATGGGGTGAGTTGGTGGTCAGAAATTTGCTTAACAGGGAACAAACTTTCAGGGGTGGGAGGGTGGAGCACGGGGGAAGCCAAGGCCTAGAAAATGCTCAGTGACAAGGAAATGAAACCAAAAGCTTTCTCAGCTGGGGATTTAGGATATTTTTCTTTGCACAGCAGAGGGGTGGCAAATAAATGATTCCTCTATTAATTTCAAAGACTGGAATCTGTTTCTTTTTTTTCTAGTAAAAAACAGGCTCTGCTGACATCTTCTGACTGTAAATCCTTTCACTTTCTCTGCTGAGTTTGACAATTCACTTGAAGGACTATTGTTTGGTGGTGACCTGTCATATCATAGAGTTACAGCATTATCTACAGGCAGAATACATTGGGGATTCTCTCATCCCTCACCATTTTTAATATATTATAGATAGAGAGGGTTTGTCTCATAAACATATTGAATCATATTGGATTGCAAATCAGGAGTTTTGGTGAGGACATCAGTGGACCTCACAGGACACCCCAGCCTGTAGAATGAATGAACCTTCCCAATTTTTAAATTTCCACAATGCACTCCAGATTTGTGTAGTCTGTATTGGAAGCTCAAGTTCATAAAATCTTCCCCATAATATTGTAGAGATGAAGATGTGGTAACTACTACCCATGGATATGAGCAGCTTTCCTTCACAAAACCCTGGGCTGAGACAGCTGTCTTTAAGCTTTATCCCTGTTTTGCTGGAGGCAAATCTGGATATTCTGTTGATTCAGATGAAATCAAAAGTGTTTCCCACCATATCTTACATGGTACCACAAAATAAACAATTCACTTTTGTACACATATTGGGTGTGATTTAATGGCCACATTGTGCCTTAAAAGCAGCTCGCTGCAGCACAGCATGGCTGATAGAAACCGGGAGACCCCATTCCCAGGACCTACCTGGCTCGCCACGCCTCATGAGATCTAATGCAATCTCACAGGACTTGAGATGTAAATCCCACCCATTGTGGGATTTTTTAGCAAATCTACTAGTCTCACTTTAATGTGCAGATTCCCGAGTTACCCGACGGTGAGATCAATTTCCCTCACCTCAGAGACCTTGGGCAAGGGCCATTCAGTACTGGTCTCTACAAACAAGGACCAGACTGAATGACACTTGCAGGGGCCTCCCAGGGGATCGGAGGCCCCCAGCTGCATTCCCTTTGGGCAGGCTGGCACCCTGGCACCCTGTCAGTACCAGCCTGGAGATGCCCATGTAGCATTGCCAGGTTGGCACTACCAAGGTGCAAAGCTGGCATTATGTGCACAGATGTGATTGGGCCAGGTTGTCCTGGGTGGGTGTTTGGGGGTTGGGAACCCTCCCATTGTGCGTTGGGGTTTGGGTGTCGAGGGCAGCTTTGGGGACCTCAAAGATCAAGTGGAGTTCCTCAGTGTACAAAGCATGTTAGGCCTCGGTAGCACAGTAGTTAGCACTGTTGCTTCACACCCCCAGGATCCCAGGTTCGATGTCCAGCTTCGGTCACTGTCTGTGCAGAGTCTGTATGTTCTCCCCGTGTCTGCGTGGGTTTCCTCCGGGTGCTCCGGTTTCCTCCAACAAGTCCCGAAAGACCTGTTGCTAGGACATTCTGAATTCTCCCTGTGCACCCGAACAGGCGCCGGAATGTGACGACTAGGAGCTTTTCACTGTAACTTCATTGTAGTGTTAATGTAAGCCTACTTGTGACAATAAAGATTATTATTATATTATTATCTGGTCTCATTGAAGACCCTTATCAAACGCAAGTTACGTTTTATAGCCTTGCATCTCTCGGCGCTGTGAGCACCGGGAAACACGTGGCTAAAAGTGCTCGCTATGGGACTTTGTTCCCATGTAGTAAAACCGCGCCAATTAACCTAAAATGATATGGAAGGATGAGATTTCTTTTGTGTGGTATTTAGTTATTCCTGGCCAAGTCTTGATAAGGTGCATACCGGCATGAAACATTAAGTTAACCACGTGCCACTATGTTCATGACATCACTAGAAATGCTTGCACACACTGAATTGTCACATCCTAACAGTTTACTTATTCTCCTTTCTGTAAGGTCATGGAACTAAAGGAGTATTTGAGCTACTAGCTGGATGGCGGAGAACAAAAGAAGATCAGCCATTTAAGGAAAGAATAGCAGCTGCATATTCTGATGTAATGGTGACCTACACAATGACGAGCTCTCTCTATATCATTACCTTCGGAATGGGTGCAAGCCCATTCACAAATGTTGAATCTGTTAAAATCTTCTGTCAGAACATGTGCGTCACAGTTCTAGTAAACTACTTCTATGTTGTTTCCTTTTATGGCTCGTGCTTGGTCTTTGCCGGGCAACTGGAACAAAATCGCTACCACAGTATTTTTTGCTGTCGAATTCCTTCACCTGAATACCTAGCTTCCAGGCCAGTCTGGTTTAAAACTATGATGAATGATGGATTTCAACAGTCTGGCTCTCATGAATGTGATCCATATCAAAAACATTTCCTTCAGCGTTTTTTGAGGGAGCACTACACTGAATGGATCATTAATACGTACGTCAAGCCTTTTGTTGTGTTACTGTACCTGATTTATGTGTCATTTTCCTTCATGGGATGTTTACAAATCAGGAATGGATCAAATCTCATTAATTTGCTTGCAAGTGACTCACAAAGTGTTTCTTTTACAATTACCCAGCAAAAATACTTCAGCAACTACAGCCCGGTCATAGGTTTTTATATATATGAGCCAATAGAATACTGGAATCTAACAATACAGGAAGACTTGCGAGTAATCAGCAGGGGTTTCATCAGAATATCATGGATTGAGCATTATTTACACTATTTGAAAAAACTGAATGTTACAGTACTAACTAAAAGTGATTTTATCAACATTCTGGCTAATTCGTTTCTAAAGCAACCTGAATTTCAAAATTACATGGACGATATCATTTTTTCAAAGACATCAGAGGAAGTAGACATCATAGCCTCCCGGGTGTACATGGTGGCTAGAACTGCAGAGAATATACATGAAGAAATGATTGATTTACTGGAAACATTACGAAAACACTCCCTCATTTCGAGGATAAAATATATAGTGTTCAATCCAACCTTTGTTTTCATGGATCGCTATAGCTCCTCCATCACTTCGCCAATCCTGAACTCCAGTGTTAGCGTCTTGATCATTCTACTGTTGACTGTTTTTTTGGTTATCAATGCATTGGGTAATGTTTGGGTGATACTTAGCGTAACATCAATGGAGTTTGGTGTGGTTGGATTGATGACACTATGGAAAGTAGATATGGACAGCATCTCAATCTTGTGCCTTATCTACTCTTTGAACTATGCCATAGACCACTGTGCACCTCTGCTTTTTACATTTGTATTAGAAAAAGAGCGCACCAGGACCGATTGTATCAAAAACTCTTTAGAATGGAATGGAGCAGCCATCTTGCAGAATAATATTTGTTTTCTTTTAGGGTTGATGCCCATGGTTTTTGTGCCTTCAAATTTGACCTTCACACTGTTTAAGTGCTTACTTCTCACAGCCACCTGTACATTGCTACATTGTTTCGTTATATTACCTGTCTTTCTAACATTTTTTCCTCCATCCAAGAAAAGGCACAAGAAAAAGAAGCGTGTGGAAAGGAAAGAGGAAATTGAATGTGTGGAGATACAAGATAATTCAGGAATGGTCGATCACGTCACCACAGTTTGAACACCTGAACAAAACATCACTGGAAAAATCTGCATCAGAACAGACCTACAAAACCGGTGGTTTGACTCCCTGGTAAGGTCTGAGCTTATTCAATCCTGACAGCTTGTGCTGGCCAGAAGGGCAGAACTAAGGAAGGAAGCATGGGTGATTTGAAATGTTCTGTCATTAACCGAGAAATCAAGATAAAGATTTCAAAAGAACAAACCCGTTCCACCTGACACTCAGGGTGCAATGAAAGTAAAATATTGAAATTAATTAGTAAATTGTCAATCGTGACTTGAAGGTTTAAGAAACAAATTACCATGTACTATTTCTCACCATCTTCTTTGGTAGTTTCCTCCTTTGACCTGAATTGCAGAAATGATGGACAAATTGGGAAGAGTTGGATAGGAAAGGGTATATCTTTGCATGAACAAATGGACCATCACAAAGAATTGTTAATGGCAAAAAGCTAGTTATCAGAAAACATTCACAATACAAAGCCTTATGCACAGACATTATTTTCCATACAGGTGTCAAGAAGGCTTACTTGGTCTTCTGTAAAATTAACATTAAATAGTAATTTTGGAGGATTGCAGTTGACAGCAAAAACAAGAGCACTCTCTTCACTTGTAACAAAGCCAAAAGGCAGTTAAGAATTTTGTGTACTTGATATGCAAGGGTCTGTGTGAGAGGAAATCAGCCAATATTTTAGTATAGATTTTTAAAAACTGAAACCATAGATTTCTAATTATGTACCCATTATTTTGCAGAAATTGCATTATAAATTTTGTCAAATGCATACATCTTGCACACATCTTTTATAGTATGGTTTGTTTATTATTTAATGAGTTTTGAAAAATTAGTTGAAAATCTATTTTCATGTTGAAATCACATCAAAAATTACTATTTCAAATGTTATGTAGGTATATTCCAAATATTGAAGAAACATTAACAAAGAGCTAAAAGTAAGAAGCTGCAGATGTTGGAAATTTGAAATAAAAGCAAAAAATGGTGATAATATTCATCAGGTCATACACCACATGTGGCGGAATTTTTAAAAATTCATTGACATGATGTAGTTGTCATTGTCACTTATTGCCCCTCCATGTGCAGCTGAGAAGTTGCCAGGTTAGTTAAAAATCAACCATGTTGCTCTATGTGGTAAGGACAACATATTTCTTTCCTGAAAGACATTAATGAAACAAAGGGGGTTCCACTTATTTCATCATCACCATTACTAGCTTTTTTTGTTAAAGTCCCGGTTTTATTTAATAAACTGAATTTAAATTCTCCAGTTGCTAACATGGGATTTGAACTTATGTCTGTAGGTCAGAGGTCTGGATTAGGAGGCCAGTACCATAACCACTGTGCTACTGTATTCCTAGCAAATAGGATAATGTTCTAGGAACCTTCATCAAAGGTTTCATTCATTCTGTCTTTGTTTTTAGCAAAGAGTCCCTGCCAAAAATGTTAACTTGTGGGTTCCCTTTTTGGACGAAGGATCCACGCCGAGGTGTTATTGAATCTCTACATCTTCTCTCCTATTGTGTATTTCTAGAATATATGATTTGTTTTCAGCTAGTGCTTTGAGAAATGCAAGTGAATGACTAACAGTCATCTCGTAACTGATAACATTATTACAATAGTGGATAACACAGTGATAATCTTCTTAACCACCTCTCTGATATGGTGAAGTTTCTCTTAGATAGCATTACAAACTGTGTATAATGCACTTAGCAAAATATAACTAATTTATTGCTTATCTATAATGAAAATTGGACCTTTGATCATTCATTATTTAATCCATGTGAAGCAGGGGGATATGTGCTTCACTGGAAATTAACTTCTTTGGTCACATTGTGCCCAATTGCTGCTTATGTTTCAGATGAATCTTTCAGTTACATTTTTTTGAAACGTGCATTATAGAAAATGATAATCATAATATGATTTTTACCAGGTTGACCACAGTGACTTCATTTTTAATCTGGCATCGGGAATCCAGCATCCACATAATTTCAGTGTCCCCACACTGTGCTGCATCTGCAGGACTCACACAATGCAATCTTCAAATACAGATGCCCTAATTGGGTTGATAGCAAGCTTGGTGCCCAATTCAAGTCACGGTGCCAAGTTTTAACTGCAGGTGGAAGATGCCTGCTGTTCCTGATCACCAAATGCAGACAGCAGCCCTACACAGGGTCTGCCACTGAATTGCAGAAGAGAAGATGCAGGACCTTAGAGGGCCAGGAGCCTCACTACACCTGATATCATAGAAAAAAAACCCTAGTTCCCAAAATATTTCTTCACCAAAAAATATTGATTGTTCCCCAAATTGAGCCTGACATCTGTGCATTAACATGCACCAGTCTGCTTGAGCTAAGTGATTTACAAGCGCGAGTATGTTGTGCCAACACATGTGGTTCGGACAATGATACTACATTTGCACATGTGTGGGTAGTGCACCATCTAGTATTTACATTGACAAGAAATTATGCCTTCACAAATTGAAAATCATCTTCTTCTCCTCCTAACCCCATTAACAAGTCCCTCATGGAGCTTAACGGGCCATTTATTGGAAGTGAGCGGGTTCTTAACTTCCCCCTCCCCTTCTCTGCCCACCCTTGCTTTGAAAGCACCAGTGATTCCTGTGGCCTTGGGCACTGACATGCCATCTAGGAGTGCCATTTTCAAAATGTGCCCACAGTCAACCTCATTTCTATGGATGATTGAAAATCCCAGCCCAGATTAGTCCAAGACACCTATTTTATTTTATTTTGGCCATAAACTATGCATTTCTATTGCTAAATTGGTCAGTTCCTTGAAAAAATGAAGCCTGATGGTGAAATTTTGCTCCCTAATAATTATGAACAAATTGTTGCCTCAGATCATAACAACATCAGAACATAAGAACTAGGCGCAGGAGTAGGCCATCTGGCCCTTCGAGCCTGCTTCCCCATTCAATGAGATCATGGCTGATCTTTTATGGACTCAGCATCACTTTCCCGCCGGAACACCATAACCCTTAATTCCTCAAAAAACTATCTATCTTCATCTTGAAAACATTTAATGAAAGAGCCTCAACTGCTTCACTGCCTATCCATGCCTATCCCTCCTGAAATTTCTTGTTTTAATATACCCAATCAAATTTTCACCCATCCCATAATATTACAACAGCCCTAATCAAAGATACAAATGATATTCTTAATTGTGACCATTGTTCATTATCCCTCATCATTCCTTTTTATCTCTCTGCAGCTTTTGATACAGTCAACAAAGCCATTATTCTCCAGGCGTTGCAACTGTTTTGAAACTTGGCAGGACTGTGCTAATTTTTTCCACTCCTACCTAACCAGCAAAGGCATTGCTTCAAACTCTTACACTGTTACCTCCAGAGACTCCCAAGGATTGATCTTTGGCACCTTCCTCTTCAGCATGTATTTTCTGCACAGGGCAATAGCACCCAGTGACACAAGATCAGGTTGCACGCGATATCCAGTTCCATTTCTCCATCAATGGACAGCCATTGCTAGATAAGCTGCAATTTCCACCAGCTAAACCTTTGGAAACCAAAGCTATCATCTTAGATTTCATCATATACGTCATGCCCTTGCCGTTGAATTTGTACCATTCCCCAGTCATTTGCTTATGTCAAACTAGGCTGTGAATCCCTTCAATATCGTATTCACTCATGAGTGACCTTCTGACTTCATATTTTCCAATCATAAAGATCACATATACTCATTGCTGTAACATATTTTATAGAATTATAGATGTCCATAGGCTTTTGAGCCCATCATGTTTGTACCAACTGTTTATTAAATTAAGCTAAGACTATTGTCTTGCTCTCCCTTTATATGGAAACGTAGGAACATTTACCACTATATCCTTCTCTGTTTCAAATGTTGATTTACTTTTCTTTTAAATAGAGGTAATGGTCACTCCCTCAATCACATGTTGAACACTAATAGATCTCAGTGTAACGGCAATTCTAACTTCTCTCTTCACTTTTGTGGTGACAAATTTAATTTTGATGATTAGCAGAGCACATGTACACAAGGATGGAATTGTTTATAATGCAGAAGAGACGAACATACAGGAAAACACATGAAACAAATAAGGAACAGATTATTTTAAGATCGAACAGTGTGAAATGAGACATGTTAATTAGTAACCTCCTAATAAAATAAACTCTGGGGAAGAGCGATCTTGGTTCCCAATTCGAGAATTTCATTGTGGGTTTTGAGAATTATACAGTTAAGAATGAATTTGGAGCCTTAAATCTGAACAAAGCAAATGATAAACGGCTGGATTCTCTGATTCTCAGGCTACGTCCTGACTCCGGCGTGGGAACAGTGGCCATTTACAAATGGAAATTTGGCGCAAAACGGCCACCGATCCTTCATTTGGGGGGGGGGGGGGCTAGTAGGCAGGGAGCGTAGAGCATCCGGCTCTAGCTGCCGATACGACCATGGAATTGCCTGTCCGAGGCTGCGTGTGCATATGGCGGCTTGCAGCGGCCGCGCCATTCGCGCGGACCCGGCCAGCCAAATAGTGTCCCCCCTTTTGTTGACTCACGACCCCAGACCATCCTCCAACAGTGCCCCCAGCCACTACCAAAGTCCCCCCTGCCCGCGGATCGGCTCTCCCCTGACTGTGGAAGCGCTGGACTGAGTCCGCAGCCGTCATGTCGAGTTCCCGACAAGTAATAGCATGAGAGACCCAAGCTGTCAAGAACCCGGCCGGCTGGGGGCAGAGCATCGGGGGGGAGGGCCTCAGGCAACATCCTGAGGCCGCCGATACTGCATGTAGCGTACTCCTTGAGTACTCCATCCCGACAGCGGCGGCGCTATCGATTTCGGCGCAAATGTTAATACTCCAGCCGATCGCCGGCGTAAGCGCTCAGAGAATCCCGCCCATAGGTTATGAGGAGCGAGTTGGTTAAGTTATATTGAGGCACTTGGTTCAAAGATATGATGGTAGATAAACAATGGCAAATAATTACATAAACATTTCATAATTTACAATGAATATACATTCCCTTAAGAAATAAAATCCATTGGGGAAAGTGGCCCAATTGTGGATTGCACAACACAAGAAAAGTTAAAATTAAAAGAAGAGCCTTACAATGTTGCCAAAAGGAATTGCTAGCCTAAGGATTGGGAGGTTTTTAGAATTTAGCAAAAAAATAAATTGATAGAGAGGAAATTAAATGTGTGTAAATTGCCACGAGACATAAAACAGATTTTATAGGTATGCAAAAAGCTTTATGCACGAAGGAAAAGATGAGCCAAAGGTAAATGTGGGCCACTTAGAGACAGAGACTAGAGAAATTATGGTTGAGACCAAGACAATGGCAGAGACATTAAACAAATATTTTGCATCTGTCTTCATGGTAGAACACACAAAGCATATTTCAGAAATCGATGAGTCCAAGAGTCTAGTGAGAATCAAGAATTTAACAAACATCAGAATTATTAAAGAAATAGTACTGGAGAGATTAATGGGATTAAAAGTCAACACATTCTGCACCTGGTGGCCTTTATCATAGAGTTTGAATTTAAGTGGCTGCAGAGGTAGTCAATGCACTACTTTTTATCTTCCAGGTTCCCCAGGTTTTAGAATGGATCCCATGGATTGAGAGGTATCAAATACAACCAAACTATCCAAGAAAAGGAGGGAGACAAAATGGGAAACTTCAGAGAAATTAGCCTGACATTAGTATCAGGGAACTTTTTAAAAATTCATTTTTACAAGATGTGGGCTTCGCTGGCTAGGTCAGCATTTTGTTGCCCATTCCTAATTGCCATTGAGAAGATGGTGATGAGCTGCCTTCTTGAGTCACTGCAATCCATTTGGTGCAGGTACTGTGCTATTAGGGAGCGAGTTCCAGGATTTTGAATGTCTGATTAGAAACACGGTATCACGGCGCTTAGATAATCATAATATCATTAGGCAGAGTCAACATGGATTTAAGAAAGGGAAATTGTGTTTGACAAATTTATTAAGAGTTAGTAGACAATATATGTCCATGTTTAACTACTATTACATAAGTGTATAGGAATTATCAATCACTAGGTCTCTAAAATGGAAGTGTAATCTGCTGGTACACTTAAGTGTTGGAATGGAGGGCAGCACGGTGGCACAGTGGGTTAGCCCTGCAACTTCACGGCGCCAAGGTCCCAGGTTCGATCCCGGCTCTGGGTCACTGTCCGTGTGGGGTTTGCACATTCTCCCCATGTTTGTGTGGGTTTCATCCCCACAACCCAAAGATGTGCAGGCTAGGTGGATTGGCCACGCTAAATTGCCCCTTAATTGGAAAAAACGAATTGGGTACTCTAAATTTATTTTTTTTAAGTGTTGGAATGGTAACCTTGTCTGGAGGTTTCTTTAATTGCACATAGTGATCTGTGGGATTGTCATTCTGGGATGCTGTTACTGGTTGCATTTGGGATCTTATCCTCGATACAACAGGACTGAATGGTGGATACGGAGCCGTCATGGTTTGTCCTCAGTTGCACTTTGCATCTTTGTGTGGAATTACTTCATAGGGCCTTGGTTCCAAAGAACTTTTTTTTTAGAAAATATTTTATTGAAGCATTTGTAATTTTCACAATTTAACATGTTGACATTTTGAAAACAGGTCGACGCACAAAATACCCCCTAAAAGAACAACAAACAATAAACCATGTCCCCCACTTCTCCCGCCCTGTCCCCAATTACCCGTATACTAAGTTCACAGACCTTATTTAACATTACCCTGCCTCCTGTTCCCCCCCACCGCCCCCCCCCCCCGCTTTTCCCTTTCCCCCCCTTACTGCTGACATTCAATTTTTGTGAAAGAAATCGATGGACGGCTGTCAACTCCAGGCGAATCCCTGTTTTGATCCTCAGAGTGTGGTAGTCACCACTGTTGTATTATATTGTATATACTGCACTGCATACAAGGGTATTACGGTAAGGCCCCTGTACTACAGGTACGGGGGTAGATCCCTGCCTGCTGGCTCCCCTCAGTAGGTGGAGTATAAATGTGGGTGCTCTCCGAACTGCAGCCATTTCGGCAGCAGCTGTAAGAGGCCACACATCTCTGTAATAAAGCCTCACTTACTTTCTACTCTCATCTCGTCATAATTGATAGTGCATCAATTTATTACACAGAGATTTTACAAAGATGGATCTCCGCATCAAGCCGAATCGCCTGCAGCTGCATCCTCAAGCAGACAATGCCAAAAAAGACTTCGCATATTGGCTAGCTTGCTTTGAAGCAGACATCGGATCTGCTACAGACCCAATCCCAGAAGCACAGAAGCTCCAGATTCTGTATTTGCGGCTGAGCTCCGATGTCTTTCCCCTCATTCAGGACGCTACGCAAAGGCCATGGCGCTACTGAAGGAGAACTACGCTCAGCAGACCAAGAAGATCTACGCCAGGCACTTCCTGTCCACGTGGCACGAACTTCCCGGTGAGTCTGTGGAAGATTTCTGGCGTGCCCTGCTCGCCCTGGTGAGAGACTGATTGCCAGGCCATTTCGGCCGCTGAACATTCTAACCTGCTAATGAGAGACGCGTTCATTACAGGCATAGGGTCGGCCTACATCCGCCATCACCTCTTAGAAGGGGCTACGCTTGACCTTGCGGCGACCAAGAAACTAGCGCTCTCGCTCACAGTCGCCTCGCGCAACGTACAGGCGTATGCCCCCGACCGCACGGCCCACACCTCCTGGGCATTGTGGACCCCGCCAGCGACCACCTCATCGTGGACACCATCAGCGGCCGCCCCCAGCTAACCCCACGCCTGCGCCACATGGCAGCCAACCAACCCCGGGGAACCCAAGTGCTACTTCTGCGGACAGACAAAACACCCCCGGCAGTGCTGCCCGGCGCGGAGCGCGCTCTGCAAGGCCTGCGGCAAGAAAGGACATTTCACTGCAGTGTGCCAGGCCCGCTCAATCGCTGCTATTGTCCCTGCATCGCCACCCTCACCATCCAGGACGTAGAGTTCAGTGGGTTCCGGCTCTACGTCCTCCCCAACCTCTGCGCTGCCTTGCTACTCGGCCTGGACTTCCTGTGCAACCTCCAGAGCCTATCGCTGAAATTTGGCGGGCCCCTACCACCCCTTACTGTCTGCGGTCTCACGACCCTTAAGGTGGACCCGCCTTCTCTGTTTGCAAACCTCACCAGGAGCAGACGGTACAGCGCCCAGGACAGGACCTCCTTCAGGTCTGAGGTCCAGCGGCTGCTGCGGGAAGGTATCATCGAGGCCAGCAACAGCCCCTGGAGAGCCCAAGTGGTAGTGGTGAAAACTGGGGAGAAACACAGGATGGTCGTTGACTACAGTCAGACCATCAATCGGTACATGCAGCTCGACGCGTACCCCCTCCCACGCATATCTGATATGATCAATCAGATTGCACAGTACCGGGTCTTCTCGACAGTGGACCTGAAATTTGCCTACCACCAGCTCCCCATTCGCAAGGCAGGCCGCCCGTACACCGCGATTGAAGCGAACGGCCGCCTTTACCATTTTGTTAGGGTTCCCTTCGGCATCACTAACGGGGTCGCGGTCTTCCAACGGGAGATGGACCGAATGGTTGACCGGTACGGACTGCGGGCCACTTTCCTGTACCTGGATAACGTCACCATCTGTGGCCACGACCAGCAAGACCACGACGGTAACCTTTCCAAATTTCTCCACACCGCCAAATTCCCCAACCTAACCTACAACAAGGAAAAGTGTGTGTTCAGCACGAACCGATTAGCCATCCTCGGCTATGTGGTTCAGAACGGAGTTCTAGGGCCCGACCCAGATCGCATGCGCCCCCTCATGGATCTCCCACTTCCCCACTGCCCCAAGGCCCTCAAATGATGCCTGGGGTTCTTTTCGTACTACGCCCAGTGGGTCCCTAACTATGCGGACAAGGCCCACCCACTCATCCACTCCACCAGTTTCCCACTGACGGCCGAAGCTCACCAGGCCTTCAACCGTATCAAGGCCGACATCGCCAAGGCCGCGATGCATGCGGTCGACGAGACGCTCCCCTTCCAAGTCGAGAGCGATGCATCAGACGTTGCTCTGGCCGCCACCCTCAACCAGGCAGGCAGGCCCGTGGCATTCTTTTCCCGCACTCTCCATGTCTCCAAAATTTGGCACTCCTCCGTCGAAAAGGAGGTCCAAGCTATCGTTGAAGCTATGCGGCACTGGCGGCGTTACCTGGCCGGCAGGAGATTCACTCTCCTCACAGACCAACGGTCGGTTGCCTTTGTGTTCAATAACACAGCGGGGTAAGATCGAAACAATAAAACCTTGAGGTGGAGGATCGAGCTCTCCGCCTGCATCTACGAGATTTTGTTTCGCCCCGGTAAGCTCAACGAACCCCCCGATGCCCTATCCCGAGGTACATGTGCCAGCGCACAAGTTGACCGACTCCGGACCCTGCACGACGATCTCTGTCACCCAGGGGTCACCTGCGTTTATCACTTCATTAAGGCCCGCAATCTGCCATACTCCATCGAGGAAGTCAGGGCTGTCAGGAGCGACTGCCATGTCTGCACGGAGTGTAAACCGCACTTCTACCGGCCAGACCGTGTGCCCCTGGTGAAGGCCTCACGCCCCTTTGAACGCCTCAGCGTGAACTTCAAAGGGCCCCTCCCCTCCACCGACCGTAACACGTACTTCCTCAGTGTGGTCGATGAATATTCCAGATTCCCCTTCGCCATCCCATGCCCCGCCATGACGTCTGCCACCGTCATCAAAGCTCTCAACAACATCTTCGCTCTGTTCGGCTTCCCCGCCTACGTCCACAGCGACCGGGGATCCTCATTCATGAGCGATGAGCTGCGTCAGTTCCTGCTCAACAGGGGTATCGCTTCGAGCAGGACGACCAGCTACAATCTCCGGGGAAACAGGCATGTGGAGCGGGAGAATGGGACGGTCTGGAAGGCCGTCCAGCTGGCCCTACGGTCCAGAAATCTCCCGGCCTCCCACTGGCAGGAGGTCCTCCCCAACACCCTACACTCCATTTGGTCGCTCCTGTGCACTGCGACCAATGAAACACCCCATGAACGTCTCTTTGCCTTCCCCAGGAAGTCCACCTCCGCGGTGTTGCTCCCGACTTGGCCGGCAGCTCCAGGATCCGTACTCCTCCGTAAACACGTACAACTCCACAAGGCGGACCTGTTGGTTGAGAGGGTACAGCTACTCCACGCCAACCTACAGTACGCCTATGTAGCATACCCCCACGGCCGCCAAGGTACAGTCTCCCTCAGGGACCTGGCATCAGCTGTTTCCGCACACAGACACCCCCCCCGGCCCGGGGCCAACCCCCTCTCCCCCGGCGCACCAGCCGCAACCCCCGCCCCAGGACATTCCGTCCTCCCCCTGCCCACACCCGGGGATGAAGAGGACTCCGACATGGTCCCAGAGCCACTGAAGACCAGATCGACACCGGACTCGCCGCCAGCACTGCGGCGCTCACAATGGCAGATCAAGGCTCCGGACCGACTGAATCTGTAACATGACCTGGACTTTTAAAACATCATCACTCTGTATATAATTTTTCCCTCCACCCCGCTGGACTCAATTTTTTTCTCTCTGTACTTTAAAACGTCTGCCTGTATATAGTTCTCCACCACCCCCACCGGACTCAATTTTAACAGGGGGTGAATGTGGTAGTCACCACTGATGTATATATTGTATATAAAGGATGTTGGTGTAGGTGCTTTACGGTAAGGCCCTGTACTACAGGTACGGGGGTAGTTCCCTGCCTGCTGGCTCCGCCCACTAGGTGGAGTATAAATATGTGTGCTCCTCGTACAGCAGCCATTTCGCCAGCTGCTGTAGGAGGCCACAGATCTTAGTGTAATAAAGCCTCGATTGCATCCAACTCTCGTCAATGTGTAATTGATCATTCATCAGGGCTGCCACCACCACCGGACTTGTAGAGTACTGAGCCAGTGGGAACAGCAGGGGCACCATCAGTAAAGCCTTCAAACTCGATATCGCTGCATTCATACTTCTGAAAAAAGCCTTTGGGCCAAAAATTGGGAGACACTGAAGAAAGAAAAGCAGTCTCGCAAGGACCGTCATCTTCACCGTCTGGACCCTCCCCGCCAGCGTCAGTGGGAGCATGTCCCATCTACAGAAATCCCTTCTCATTTGATCCAATGCTTTGCCCAAATTTAACTCTCCAAACCACTTTAAAAGGTAGCTCCTTCAGTCTCCTTTCCTGCCCCCGTGCCTGGATCACGAACATCTCGCTCTTTTCCATAGTTACCTTATAGCCTGAAAATCACCCAAGTTCTCCTAATACCTCCATGATTCCAGTCATCCCCCCCCCCCCCCCACCGGGTCCATGACATAAAGCAGCAAATCGTCCGCATGGAGAGAGATCCTTTGTTCCATCCACCCACCCCCCCTCACTATACCCTGCCAGGCATTCGGTGCTCTCAGGGTCATTGCTAAGGGTTCTATGGCCAGGGCAAACAGTAATGGGGAGAGCGGGCATCCCTGCCTTGTCCCCCGACACAGACAAAAGGATTCCAACCAAACTCTGTTAGTTCCTACGTTTGCCACCGGGGCCTGGTACAATAACCGGACCTACTCCACAAATCCCTGCCCAAACCCAAGCCTGCCTAAAATATCCCATAGATACTTCCACTCCACCCGGCCGAAAGCCTTCTCCACGTCCATGGCGACTACCACCTCAGCCTCGTGCCCCTCCACTGACATCATAATTACATTAAGGAGCCGTCTAATGTTGGATGTCAGGTGCCTGCCCTTTACAAATCCCGTCTGATCCTCCCCAATTATCTCCGGGACACAATCCTCTATTCAAGTGAGCAGGATCTTTGCCAATAATTTGGCATCTACATTCAAGAGGGAGATTGGCCCGTACGATCCACAGCTCTCCGAATCCTTGTCTCGCTTCAGGATGAGAGAAATTGATGCTTGTGATAACGTTGCGGGGAGTACTCCCAGCTCCTTGGACTCGTTAAAAGCCTTAACCAGGAGCGGCTCCAGTAACCCAGAGAACGTCTTATAAAATTCCACTGGGAACCCATCAGGTCCCGGGGCTTTACCCGATTGCATCGCCCCCAGTCCATCTATCACTTCCCCAAGCCCAATCCCCCCCCCCCCCCCCGGGGCCTCCACCAGCTCCTCATTTACTTTCGGGAACTCTAGCCTCCCCAGGAATTGATTCATGCCCTCCTCCCCATCCGGGGGTTCCGACTCGTATAGCTGGCTATAAAATTCCCGGAACACTTCATTCACCGCTCCCGGGTCCGTCACCATCTTCCCCCTCATATCTTTAATTTTCCCTATTTCTCTCGCCGCCTCCTGTTGCCTCAGATGATGTGCCAGCATCCTGCTAGCTTTCTCCCCATGTTCATATATTGCCCCTTTTCCCCTCCTCAGCTGACCCCTCCGCCTTACCTGTGGAAAGGAGCCCAAACTCCATTTGAAGTCTCTGACGCTCCTTCAGGAGCTCCTCATTTGGAGACTCCGAATATCTCCTGTCCAACTGTAAGATTTCTCCTACCAACCTGTCCAGCTCCGACCGCTCAGTTTTATCCCTGTGGGCTCAAATCAAAATACATTCCCCTTTAATAACTGCTTTCAGTGCCCCCCAGACCACCCCAGCCGCAATCTCTCCCGTGTCATTGATCTTTATGTACCCCCGAATGACCTCTCTCACTCGCTCACAGATCTCCTCATCTGCTAACAGCCCTGTATCTAGTCTCCACTGTGGGTGCTGGGACATTCCCGTGTCTGCCTGTAGGTCTATCCAGTGTGGTACATGATCTGAAACCACAATTGCTGAGTACTCAGTGTCCTCAACCCCTGCTAGCAGTGTTTTATCTAGCACAAAGAAATCTATCCTGGAGTACACTTTATGTACATGGGAGTAGAATGAATATTCCCTGCTCCTTGGTCTCTCAAATCTCCACGGATCCACCCCTCCCATGCGCTCCATGCAGTTCCTTTGCCATTGCTGATAGTTTCCCCGACCTAGCACTCAACCGGTCCAATCTTGGGTCCAGGACCATATTAAAGTCACCACCCATCATCAGCCGGTGCGAGTCAAGGTCTGGGATCTTACCCAGCACCTTCCTGACAAATGTGACATCATCCCAGTTTGGGGCATATATATTCACCAGCACCACTGCCATTCCCTCTAGCTTCTCGCCAACCATAACAAATCTGCCTCCGGGGTCTGCCTCTATCTTCCTACCTCGAATGTCACCCTATTGTTAACCAGGATAGCCACCCCCCTTGTTTTAAAGTCCAGTCCTGAATGAAACACTTGCCTGACCCATCCCTTCTTTAATCTAATTTGGTCTCCCAGCTTCAGGTGTGTCTCCTGTAACATGGCCACGTCCACCTTTAACTGTCTCAGGTGTGCGAACACACAAGCTCTCTTAACCGGCCCGTTCAGTCCACAAACATTCCACGTAACCAGTCTGGTCGGGGGGGGGGGGGGGGGGGGGGGAGCCTTGCCCCCCCACCTCCCCTGTCGATCAGCCATAACCTTTCTTAGGCCAGCTCCTAGCCCGTGTTCCGCACCTCACCTGATCCGCCCCTTGTCGGCGACTGCCATATGATCTCCATCTCCAGTCTCCTAGCTGTCCCTTACCCGTCAGCAGCACCCCCCCATCCCCCCCAAAACTTCATCTTTCCTCAGTTCTCCCCCCACTTTGCTCCCATGAACTAGCTGTCCAGCTAGCCCATCAGCTCCCACCTCCTGGCATCAAAAAACCTGCCATCTGCCAGATTCCATCCCCCTAAACATAGCACAAGCACTCAACACAGTAACAACAATCCCCAAAAGCAAACACACCATCCCCCAACGCGCAGGCAGCAGGGCCCCACCCCTCCCCCCCAACACGCAGGCAGCAGGGCCCCACCCCTCCCCCTTTAACCGATTCTTATCAGTCCCATCACCTTCAAACAGAATCAAACACAATAGAAGAAGTTTCAAGCAGCTTGAGCAAAATTATGCATGCAAGAATCAACCATCTTTCTTACAGAAAATAAACCCCCGTCGCAACTTAAAAGTTTTTTCCTTTGTAACCCAGTGCATAAAGCAATCAATCAAAATCAAATTACACAAGAAAAAAAAAACCTTTTCTTCCCAAACATCGCGACTTAACTCAGAATTAGATGGACTGAAATTGTAAACAAGATACAGAACTATTTTTCTCTCCCTCCCACTTTATCCCTCCCCCCAAAGTCAGTCCACCACAGTTTGAATTTTAAAGTCCTTAAACCAGATTATTGTCCTTCATAAAAGTAGCCATCTCTTCTGGAGAGTTGAAGTACAGCTCCCGGTTCCCATAGGTCACCCACAGACGAGCCAGGTATAACAGTCCAAATTTAATGTCTTTCGCAAACAGGGCTGCCTTAACTTTATTGAAACTTGCTCTCCTCTTTGCGAGTTCTGGTCCCCAATCTTGGTACACCCGGATCCCTGATTCTTCCCACATATACCGTTTCATCTGCCTGGCCCACTTCATGATACGCTCCTTGTCGAGGAATCGATGTAGCCTCACCACCATGGCCCTCGGGGACTCACGACCCTGGGGCTTACGTATGGGGACCCTATGTGCCCAGTCCACCTCCAGCTGCTTGTCAAACATATCGGCCCCGACCACCTCCTGCAACATCTTACCCACATACGTACCCGCATCTGATCCCTCCTTTCCCTCTGGCAGCCCTGCGGTTCGGATATTTTGCCTGCGAGACCGGTTCCCCAAGTCTTCTACCTTATCCAGCAGTCGTTTCTGTCTGTCCTGTAGTATGCTAATTTCCAAAGACATTGCAGTGGACTCCTCCTCTCGTTCAGTCGCCAGCTCCTGCAACTTTATATCTCCTGTCCCTGGGTCGTCATTTTCTCCTCCACCCGGTCAACCACCTCCTTAATCGAGGCGATCACCTGGGTCATGTCTTTTGCACATTTCTTACGATGCCGGGCGAACTTCTCATTCAGGTACTCAACCCATTGCTCCATCGACCAGTGAGCTGGCATGGACACGCTTTGCCTCGTTACCATTGGGCTGGATGGCCTCTGAGCCTTACTTTCACTGATCTTTCGGTTTCTTCTTTTTCGACTCTTATTTGGACACGATTCCATAAATTGAGGGTCACCTCCTCTTCCTCCCCCTTCGATCAACTTATGTTGAGAAATTTCCGGAAAACTCCGGCTAAAAACATTTTTAAAAACCACTAAAGGCGAGAGCTGCTGACTGTGCGACCTTTCACTCCATGGTCGCCACCGGAAACGTTCCAAATAAATTCTGATCATCTCAGCTGGTTACCATGTACCCTCTGTGGGATCCTGGGTGTGAATTTGTTGTCTAACTGTAAACTTGGCAATTCTGCACCTACATTTTTATTGTGCGCATTAGTCATCGTCTCTTGCAGTTTTAAACATTGTTCTCTAGTTTCTCAGAGAGTAGAATTGGTACATTTAGGTAAATCAGTACATGCTCATTTGCCAAACATGAGCCCTGCTGGTAATGGAATGGTTGCACTTAAAGGTTTTGCACTCAGTTGTAACATTGCAATATGTAGATCATCCTTGGTAGATCTGCATTTGGGCATTAGGGATTTCACTGGGTGAATCAATTGTTAAGCTTGGCCATTAGTTCTCGGGTAATGTGGAGAAGAAGTAATGTGATTGATATTCCACTTCTCACACATATCCTGAAATAACTTACCAATAAATTGCGGACTGTTATAAGAGACCATAAGACCATAAGACATAGGAGCAGAATTAGACCACTCGGCCCATCGAATCTGCTCCGCCATTCAATCATGGCTGATATTTTCTCATCCCCATTCCCTCTTCCCCATAACCCCTGATCCCCTTATTAATCAAGAACCTATCTATCTCTGTCTTAAAGATACTCAGTGAATTGGCCTCCATAGCCTTCTGCGGCAAAGAGCTCCACAGATTCACCACCCTCTGGCTGAAGAAATTCCTCCTCATCTGTTTTAAAGGATCATCCCTTTAGTCTGAGATGGTGTCCTCTGGTTCTAGTTTTTCCTACAAGTGGAAACATCCTCGCCACGTCCACTATATAGCCCAGCAGAGGGGCGATGTGCTGCAGGCAGAGGAGGAGGAAGGGGAGGAGCAGCAAGACGAGGCGCAGACCTCCCCAGATGAGGAGGATGGGGGCAATGGTCAGGACAGAAGGGGTGGACATGGACTGGAGGCTGCCCACCGTTACCGGCTGGGCCAGCGGGCACCGGACAGACTGATAGCCGCCCGTTTCACGGATTAGGGGGGCTTGGGAATCGCCGAGTATCGGCACAGACTGCACACCAGGGCACCAGCCTACCACCCTCACCCCACACACCCAACACCAATCACCCTCACCCCACCCACCAACACCAATCACCCTCACCTCACCCACCTAACACCAACCACCCTCACCCCGCCCACCCAACATCAACAACCCGCACCCCATCCGCATGCACACCACACCTCCATTGCACATCCACCTGCGGCACAACGGGCCGGGCTCACACGGTCGCCGGTGGAAGCGTGTCTATTGCAGGCCATGGAGGATGATGACAAACCGCTCTGCAATGAGCTCTGGGCTCTACATCATTGGACAATGTCTGACCCATGGCCACAGTACCACCCTACACCCGGACCGTCCCTGCATGCGGCGCACAATCCCGTTGTCTGCCCGGGGGGATGGCGAGGACGACTCGGGGGAGGGGTGGGCACACTCACCTGAGGCCAACGTTCTGTCACCCCTCACACACCCACTGGTGCTTACCTCACACCACACCCCCGGCACGCATCGGACAGAGCACAAAGGCAGCTTCTGTAGGTGTGAAAGTGATTTTAATAACAAACAGTTCATACACGTGCCCTAGCCCCAGAACTAATCTGTGCCCTGCCCCCATGCCAACTTACTCAGTGTCTAATATTTTGGGCTTACTATGACTACTGATTTGTTATGCTCTAGGTGTAACATAAGCGGCTTCCTTGTGGTGCACTTGACAAAGGAAGGTTCAGACGTGGGGATAACTTCAACACGTTTATTAAACTATTTACACTTCTATTCCTCGGGTTCGACACTACTGCTAATCCTACTACAGCTACCCAGACTGACTAACCAGCTGCTGCAATCCACGTGGTGGGAGTGATATTGAATCAACCCTGTGTCTGTCCTCACTGACTGTCTCCACTGGAAAGACGCAGATCATGTGCGTGGTGTCCTTTATATATGGGTTGGTGTAATGCCCTCCTGGGGTGGTGTCCCCTCTGTGTGTATCGTGAATGTCCATTGGTCATGACCTATCTACCTGATCTATTGGTTGAGTGTGTGTGTGTGTGTGTGATGTCACTGGTGCTCCCTCTAATGTCTAGCTAGCCTACATGTATTTACATTGAAATGAAAATGAAATGAAATGAAAATGAAAATCGCTTATTGTCACGAGTAGGCTTCAATGAAGTTACTGTGAAAAGCCCCTAGTTGCCACATTCTGGCACCTGTTTGGGGAAGCTGGTACGGAAATCGAACCATGCTGCTGGCCTGCCTTGGTCTGCTTTAAAAGCCAGCGATTTAGCCCAATGTGCTAAACCAGCCCCTGTGTGGTGATGCACATCACCACAACTATGTCCAGGTGGTTCCCCAGACGGTGCAGCAGAACTGGAGGTGCACTGCTGTGATTCCTGCCCTGTGACTAGGGACCCCTTTGGCGATCATTTCCTGGCGCGGCCCAGCCTAGATGGGTCAGGCTGCAGCTCGGGCGACTGGGATGGCGAGCTGCCAGCCTGTCCTGCCCGTTGCCCACCAGATGCACCTGGGCCGAAAGGGGAGGGTAGGGTCTGAGGTGTTGCGGTGTTCCGGTACCTCCCGTACAGGGGGATCCGGAATGGGTCCCAGCACTTCCTCCTCCCTCGGGGTGCCCGATGGCCCTCGGGCCTCTACATGGGTCGGGGATGCGAACGGACCGAGCACCCGAAGCCCCCCCACCCCCCCCCGACACCTGGCGCTGCCAGTCCTGGAGGCCCGCCCTGGTATCAACAAGGGTCTGCAAGTTTGCAGCAATGGAGCTCAGGAAGTTGGCCATCCCTGTCTGTGTCTGGGCGACGCCGGCCAGCACCTGGGCAATGGCGCCGATGCCCTCAGCAATGGCCTGCAGAGACTGGGCCACTGCCTGCAGAGACTGGGCCACGGCGTTGAGCGCCTCTGCGATCAGCTGCTGGCTCTGGCTCCTGGCTGCCTGTGAGAGGGCAGCCATGTCCTGGGCCACAGACGCCGCCTGTACGGAAAGCCCCAGGCCTCACAAACCGTTCCCCATGTCTGACACCGTCGCACCCATTGCCTCCACCGCGGACGCCACCCGTGCGGTGTCAGCCTGGGTGACACGCATGACCGGCACCACTATATGCTCCTGCACGCGAGTGGACTCCTCCACCTTCGTCTGCAGCTGCCGCAAGCCGGCCGTCACCCCCTTCGATCGTCCCTTGGTCCGTGCCTGCATCGGGTCTATGGGTGGGTGTGGTAACTGCAGGAACCCGGGACCCATCTGGTCGGCAGAGGGTTGCTGGGGCCGGGCTACACTCCGACTGTCCAGCCCCTCGGCTGCTCCTGCCTCCACCTGCTGTACCGGGACGGCTGTGTTGTGCGCACCAGTGAGTGTACCAGACGCCTCATCACTAAAGTGCCCAACCAAGGTGAGTGTCTCTGCGATGGTGGAGGGTGTAGGAGATAGCAGTGGCGTAATGGCGTCCTCCTCATACGACTCGAAGTCCGGGGACCCCTGGAGTGGTGGCTCCTGTCCATCCGTCCCCAGTGTGTGGGTGTCGTATGCGTCAGTGTTCTGTGCGTCGGTGTCCTGTGTGTTAGGGTCCTGTGTGTTAGGGTCCTGTGTGTCGGTGTCCTGTGCATCAGGGTCCTGTGTGTTAGGGTCCTGTGTGTTGGTGTCCTGTGCGTCAGTGTCCTGTGTGTTAGGGTCCTGTGTGTTAGGGTCTTGTGTGTTAGGGTCCTGTGTGTCGGTGTCCTGTGCATCAGTGTCCTGTGTGTTAGGGTCCTGTGTTTTAGGGTCTTGTGTGTTAGGGTCTTGTGTGTTAGGGTCCTGTGTGTCGGTGTCCTGTGCATCAGTGTCCTGTGTGTTAGGGTCTTGTGTGTTAGGGTCCTGTGTGTCGGTGTCCTGTGCGTCAGTGTCCTATGTGTTAGGGTCCTGTGTGTTAGGGTCTTGTGTGTTAGGGTCCTGTGTGTCGGTGTCCTGTGCATCAGTGTCCTATGTGTTAGGGTCCTGTGTGTCGGTGTCCTGTGCGTCAGTGTCCTGTGTGTTAGGGTCCTGTGTGTTAGGGTCTTGTGTGTCGGTGTCCTGTGCGTCAGTGTCCTGTGTGTTAGGGTCCTGTGTGTTAGGGTCCTGTGTGGTAGGGTCCTGTGTGTTAGAGTCCTGTGTGTTAGGGTCTTGTGTGTTTGGGTCCTGTGTGTCGGTGTCCTGTGCGTCAGTGTCCTGTGTGTTAGGGTCCTGTGTGTTAGGGTCCTGTGTGGTAGGGTCCTGTGTGTTAGAGTCCTGTGTGTTAGGGTCTTGTGTGTTAGGGTCCTGTGTGTCGGTGTCCTGTGCGTCAGTGTCCTGTGTGTTAGGGTCTTGTGTGTTAGGGTCCTGTGTGTCGGTGTCCTGTGCGTCAGTGTCCTGTGTGTTAGGGTCCTGTGTGTTAGGGTCCTGTGTGGTAGGGTCCTGTGTGTTAGAGTCCTGTGTGTTAGGGTCTTGTGTGTTAGGGTCCTGTGTGTCAGTGCCCTGTGCGTCAGTGCCTTGTGCGTCAGTGTCCTGGGTCGGCTGCGACGGGGGCTTGTTGCTGTGTCTTCCCTCCTCGTCGCTGGGTGTGGCCCGCCGGCGTCGCCGCACTCACACTAGATGTGGGCGGCGTCCGCCTGATGCTCCGGGTCTGTCCCTGGCTCGTGGCCGCCCTTGAAAGTCCTGGGGGCGGTGTCCGGCTGGTGTTCCGGGTCTGTCCCTGGCTCGTGGTTGCCCTGGAACATCCTGGGGGCGTCGTATGCCTGATGGGCCGGGTCTGTCGACCCTTCCCCCATATCCCCCTCCCCCAAAATCCTCCCTCCACCCATATCCCCCATATCCCCCCTTCCGCCATTTCCCCCCGTCCCCCATATCGCCCCCCCATATCTCCCCTCCCCCTATATCTCCCTTCACCCTATCCCCCATATCTCACTTCCCCCATAACCCCCTTCCCCCATATGCCCCTTCCCCCATACCCCCCTTCCCCCATATCCCCCCTTCCCCATATCTCCCTTCCCCCATAACCCCCTTCCCCCATATCCCCCTTCCCCCATATCCCCCATTCCCCCATATCCCCCTTCCCCATATATCCATTCCCCCATATCCCCTTCCCCCATATCCCCCCATATCCTCCCTTCCTCCATATACCCCTTCCCCATATCCCCATATCCCCTTCCCCATATCCCCTTCCCCCATATCCCCGGGGGGATATGAGGGAAGGCGGATATGGGGGAAGGGGGATATGGGGGAAGGGGGGATATGGGGGGAAGGGGGATATGGGGAAGTGGGTTATGGGAGAAGGGGGGATATGGGGGAAGGGAATATGGGGGATATAGGGGAAGGGGATATGGGGGAAGGGTGGCATGGGGATATGGGGGAAGGGGGATATGGGGAGGGGGATATTAGGGAAGGGGATATGGGGGAAGGGGGGTATGGGAGAAGGGGATATAGGGGAAGGGGGATATGGGGACGGGGATATGGTGGAACGGGGGTATGGGGGAAGGGGGGTATGGGGGAAGGGGGATATGGGGAAGGGGGATATGGGGGAAGGGAGGATATGGGGAAGGGGGGATATGGGGAAGGGGGGATATAGGGGAAGGGGGGATATGGAGGAAAGAGGGATGGAAAAAGGGGGGCAGGCAGTGGGGGGTCTCACTTGGCGCTGCGCAGCGGGCAGCCATTTTGCCGGGTCGCCGGGGGGGGCGTCTTTTCTGCAGTGACGCTGCGTGGCGTCAGTGCCGGCCCGTGCGTCCGTGACGGGTGCGCCGTCGCGAATGGCGTGACGCCGCTACTAGCCCACTCCCGGCCGGAGAATTCGCGACGTTTCGCGGGGCCCGACGCCGGAGTGATTTGCTCCGTTTTTGGCGCCGGGTTCGGGCCATCGTGCCGATTCACGGAGAATCCCGCCCAAGGTCTCCCAAGTCCCTTCTTCTGATTTCCTAAGCATTCCCCATTTAGAAAATAGTCTAAATTTTTCCTTCCAAAGTGCATAACCTCACACTTTTCCTCATTGTATTTCATTTGCCACTTCATTGCCCACTCTCCTAGCTTGTCCAAATCCTTCTGCAACCCCCTTGCTTCCTCAATTCTACCTGTCCCTCCGCAGATCTTTGTATCGTCTGCAAACTTCGCAAAAGTGCCTTCAGTTCCTTCTTCCAGATCATTAATGTAATAGTTATCTGCAATAGTTACTCTAGGCACAGCAAACATACTGAAAATAGTACTTAAGTGTGTGCATGACAATTGTGCTTAACGTATTGGGCAAATGTCGAATAATGGAGTATTTGGTAAAGGAGTCAACAATGACGATAAAGTCAGTGGACATGAAAGAGGTTGGATGCAATTTTGGACCAAGGATTGGTAAGAGCTTCATAGATAGATAGATAGAATTTACAGTGCAGAAGGAGGCCATTCGGCCCATCGAATCTGCACTGGCCCTTGGAAAGGGCACCCTACAAAAACACACGCATCCACCCTATCCCCATAACCCAATACACCACCCAATGTTTTTGGATACTAAGGGTAATTTAGCAAGTCCAATCCAACTAACCTGCACATCTTTGGACTGTGGGAGGAAACCGGAGCACCCAGAGGAAACCCACGCAGACACAGGGAGAACGTGCAGACTCCGCACAGACAGTTACCCAAGCCGGGAATTGAACCTAGGACCCTGGTGCTGTGAAGCAACTGTGTTAACCACTATGCTACCGTGCTGCCCACAGTGGGAATGGTGGAAATGGTGCTTTGTGCTGACTTGGCAGATGCTTTTGGCATGCATCGCACTTTTTGACAACATCTTTAATGTCATTGTTCATAGCCGTCCAATAAACTGGCTCTTTTGTGTCTTCTTATCCAATCAATGCCCTTGTGTGGGTGATGAAGTTGTTGAAGAACACGAGATTGCAAAGATTTTTGTTTGATACTTAACACATCGCTTGAAGGCTAAAATAATCTCATGTGCTCACGGACTCTGTGACTCTATTAAAAAGCATTTAGACAGATATACAGGAAAGCTGGATATGGAAGGATAAGGGCCAAATATGGGCCAAATGTGGGCAATTGAGACTAGCTTAGTGGTAAAAACTGAGAAGCATGGACAAGTTGGGCTGAAGGGCCTGTTTTCATGTCGTACACCTCTATGACATGCTGAACTGAATCAAGCCACCCTTCCCTTCAATGATGGTTTTCCACAGTTTCTTTAATGCAGAGCCTTTTGCCATTTCTTCCTGTAGCTGCTGCCATTTGCATTGAACAAAATGTACCAGATTTCTTTGGAGAACATTGTCAAGTTCAATGTCAATTAAGTCAACCTGTAGCTCTGAAAATATATCAACTGCTTTCACTTGGCTAGGGAATAATAAGTGTATTCCATGTGAACATCAGGTTACCTGGCTTGTACCTAATCTTGCAGCTGTAACCTTGAATCTTTATCAAGTTAGGTTGCAATCTTCGCAGTGCACTGGTCAATGATTTTCATCAAATCATCTCCAGTGGCTTGTGGTCAGTCTCTACCACAAATCTTTTGCCACATAGATATGAAAATGCATGATTCCAACACTAGAAAGAATGTTTCCTGCTCCATATTGGAGCAGTCTGATTGCATTATGGACAGTGATTTTGAAGCAAATGCGACCTGTTTGCCTTTTTGTAGTGTGCATGCTCCCAGACCTTTCTGTGAGTCGTCTACCTCCAGGGTAGTCCCCTTAGGATCATAAAATTGCAATGTCAATGTTTTTGATAATGACTATTTCAGTGCTTTGAAGTAATATTGATGGGTCTTGAGCCATAGGAAAGGCACACCTTTTCTCAAAAATTTATTTAATTTGACATTCAATTGATCTTTCTATGCTTAAATTGGCTGTAACATTTAACTTCAAAGCAACAGTGACTCCTTCCTTCCTCCCTCCCTCTTTCAGTTAAGCGACACAGATGTTTGCTTGTGTCTTTGCTTCTGGTGTCACCTTCTGCGTAAGCAGTCCCTCAGGATTGAGGATAACTTTTTTTTTAAATTTAGAATATCCAATTCATTTTTTCCAATTAAGGGGCAATTTAGAGTGGCCAATCCACCTAGCCTGCACATCTTTGGGTTGTGGGGGGCGAAACCCATGCAAACACAGGGAGAACGTGCAAACTCCACACGGACAGTGACCCAGAGCTGGGATCGAACCTGGGACCTCGGCGCCATGAGGCAGCAGGGCGAACCCACTGCGCCACCGTGCTGCCACAGGTTTGAGGATAACTTGCCTTCCCTCCAGTTTGATAGGTTCTGAAATGACTAATAAACCCAGTGTATAATCTGCAGATTCTGCCACATGTGGGACAAATGGAGCCTGATGGATTACACAGAGGCTTTTCTGGTCCTTTCAATGCCTCGGTTTCAAGTGTCCATGTTCCTGATGAAGTAGGGGCTGGTTTAGCACAGGGCTAAATCGCTGGCTTTGAAAGCAGACCAAGGCAGGCCAGCAGCATGGTTCAATTCCCATACCAGCCTCCCCAAACAGGCGCCAGAATGTGGCGACTAGGGGCTTTTCACAGTAACTTCATTTGAAGCGTACTTGTGACAATAAGCAATTTTCATTTTTCATTCATTTAATTTTCATCTCAATTTGTTCAGTGCCAACTTGCATAAGCCTTCTCCATTTTAGGTGGTCACAAGCCAGGATCTCCCATGAATTATTGGGTATGTTTGACCTCTTCAGGGATGCTTTGAAGGTTATCTGGTAGGGATTAGGAACCCTTAATTTTTGCTATAGTTATTTAAAATATTGAACTGTCCATAATTATACAATTGCTCATTGACATGTCTAACGCTATACCTGGTTTTGAATGGCGTACTAACTATGTTAACCAAAATAATGTACTCTGTTAACATACTGTGATTACTTATAAAATATCCCTCCTGAGGGAATTAATGTAAGTGATATTCATTTTTGAAACATACTCTGTCAAAGACTAGTAGTAAAGAGAATAATGAGCCAGATACTGATGATTGATTTTGATAAACCTTACTATGGACTAAGATAATCCTTAAAATGAGTGTGCTTAAATTTCACATTTTACAGATCCAGAGGTGTGTCGAGTAGTTTTATATCATACAGCATATTAAAAGAAAGCTATTCCAAAAGTAATTTTAACAAATGCATGAACTTAATGAATATTTTATTATCTCTGAAATCACAGTTAATGTAGACAGAGATATTGAAATTTGTAAAACGAAAGCTGGTTTCATAAAGTTCACTTTTTAAACTTCTGAAATTAATTAGGGCAAATACAGCAATACGTTACAGTTTTACAGTTACCTCCTCATCCAGCATTGTAACAGTGACAACAATTTTAATGTACTTCATTGGTTGTAAGATGCTTTGAGATGTTCTGTGATCCTGAAGTGTGCTGTATAAACTCAAGTCTGCCTTTATTTGTAAAATGCACTTGTGACTAACAATGATCACATTGTTGCACTGTATATGCACTTTGTATGTTGTACTCTTTTCCCAGCAATATGTTTTCTCCAGTCTTCCACGCTTTTTAATGAGGATATTAGAGATATCATCAACATTTCCTTTCATTAGTGTGACGAACTTGTCCTTCATCAGTCATCTTGCCACTTTCTCACATTGCATGCGATGACAATTATGCACCAAAATCTTGTCAAGCAACAGTTAGTGTCTTTTTTTACTTTTCTTTAAGTTAGAATGTAATGCTCGTTGTAACGGTACACCACTGAAAAAACAGATCTTGGGGTAAAATGTAATTCCAAACATGAACCAGACAGGCATTTAAGGGGCCCAAATTCATGACATTCAGTGATGAGCTGCAATCCTGCTGCATCTTTTTGATCTGGGCAACCTGACGTTCATCCTAATCAAAAGGTAAGTTCTGTGAGGAGGAAGAGGACAGAAGATATGTAGAGCCAGGAAGTGGGGTTGGGTTACAGGAAAGTGAGCCTGCAGCAATGGCAGCCCATAATATTCTTGTAGACCCAAAAGCTACAGCTCCTCACTTCAAAAACAAAAATTCCTTGTAGTTTTGGAACTTTCCCTTGTCTCAACATGGTTTAATAGAATAGGGCCTGCACAGCACACATTGCACTCAGTTGTCCCTCTTGAATGCACATTACAGGACCCCCTACTTGCATACAGCAATGAGGTTCCCATCTGTTTCCAGCACGTACATGGAACAATGGAGCAGATGTGACAGCACAGCTGTAATGGGATACAGCAATTTTAATTCAGCCATCACCCCATTTTTACAGGGTGGGCCAAGTTAACATACTTAATTTAAATTGCCTGTGATCTGGAGGATTTCTCCCAGGAAAAGGGTTACTGTCTATCATTCAGATCAAGGTAAACAACATCAATGTTGACATCAGTAACACTGTTAAGAGATTTGCCTGAAAAGATCCTGAGAAAGGCAAGAATTGTTGTATTTGAATGAAAGCTAGAGGCCCATATATTAAATAAAACAGCCATAAAAGCAAGAAAGTTATAATAATCCTGTTTTGGCCTTAACTGGAGTACCATGTGCAATTCTAGGCACCGCTCCTTAAGAAAGATGTAAAGTGTTTAGAGAGGATGCAGGAAAGATTTACATGAATGAGAGACTTCAGTTATGAGAATAGATGGGATAAGCTGAGGTTGTTCTCCATAGAGAAGAGAAGGTTGTGAGGAGATTTGATAGAGGTGTTCAAAAGCATAGGAGGGTCTAGAAAGAGTTGATCATGAAAAGGTTGGCAACCAGAAGAAACTGATTTACGGGGAATAGAAAAAGACAATGACAAGGTAAGGAAAAGTATTGTTGTACAGTAAATGGTGTGGATCTGGAATGCACTACATGTGAGTGTGGAGGGAGAAGATTAAATTGTGGCTTTCAAAAGGGAATTGGATAAACACTTGAAGTAAAACATGTGAAGGGCTAAGGGTAAAGAAGTGGATGTGGCATTAGATGAGATCTCTTGCAGAGGGACACCATAACTCATTATGTCTGTAATGTTACCATTCTATGTTGCTCTACATTATATTGCTAATACCACCTTTTGTGCAGTACCTGAAGGTTATATTGCAGGGAGTAAATATTCAATTTTACACACATGTTTAGTGCTTCAAACAGTTGCTAAGTTAAATATTACTAATTTGATTAAGAACTAGTATAAACTGACTAAATAACAAGTGATAATATAATTTTACCAAAACCAAGTTCTCACTTCACTCTTGGGTACCCTCTGGGTGCAGGAGGTTATCTTTCAGGCAATCTTTGCTTGTCTTCATTTATCTATAGTGTCAGACTTTGCTATCAGGGACAAGGGAACAATGCTCACACTGAGCAAGGACAAATCTGCCTGCAAAGATCTACTGAGCGAGGAGTCACTAATTTCCTCTATTAAAAAATACCTTTAAATCTGGCTCCAGCTATGGGGAACGTCCGTATCCAGAAAGAGTGAAGTCATTGAGTAGGCTGATCAGTTAATCAGGTGGAAGGACTATCACAGACAACAATCTGGGAAGTGAAAAGAACTGATTATAAGTGAGTATAAAAACCTAACGGTAACTTCCTGTTTTCCACTTTTTTTTTCAAACGTGACGTCAAAGGGAAGCTGTGATCTGATTGGTTGATAGCAAATCTGCCCCAAATTCTTTTTAAAACACAGCTAAACTCGTAAACTTAAATTAAACTAATTAATTAATTGGAGATGGCTGGTCAGGTGATGTGCTTGAGCTGCTTGATGTGGGAGCTGGCAGATCCCATTGCAAGCTGCAGCGACCACATCTGCAGTAAGTGTTGGCTGCTCAAAGAGCTCCAGCTCAGAGTTGATGAGCTGGAGTCTGAGCTTCAAACACTGAGGCACATCCGGGAGGGGGAGACTTACCTGGACGCTGTGTTTCAGGAGGCAGTCACACCTGTCAGAGTAAGTAGTTTAAATCCTGCCAGTGACCAGGGACAGCAGGGTGTGACTGCAAGTCAGGCAGGTAAAGGGAACCAGCAGTCAGGAACTCAGGAGCCTCAGCCCTTGTCCAACAGGTACGAGGCAGTTGCTCCCTGTGTGGATGGCGAACAGTGCTGCAGGAAGGATGAGTCAGCTGACCAAGGCACCATGGTTCAGCAGGCCATTCAAGGGAAGGGAGTAAATAGGCAAGTTGTAGTTGTAGGGGATTCTATTATCAGGGGGATAGATAGAATCCTTTGTGAGCAGGATAAAGAGTCCCACATGATATGTTGCCTGCCCGGTGCTAGGGTGCGGGACATCTCTGACCGGCTTCTGGAGAGGGAGAGGGAGGTTCCAGTTGTTGTGGTCCATGTCAGTACCAACAACATAGGCAAGTCTAGGAAAGAGGACCTGTTTAGAGATTATAAAGAGCTAGGATTCAAATTAAAAAACAGGTCCTCAAGGGTCATAATGCAAATTGGCATAGGGACGCAAGAATAAGGGAAGTTAACACGTGGCTGAAAGAGTGGTGTGGGAAAGAGGGGTTCCTTTTCATGGGACACTGGCATCAGCGTTGGGATGGTCTCCACCTGAACCGAGCTGGGACCAGTGTTCTGGCGAAAAGAGTAAATAGGGTGGTCAATAGGACTTTAAACTAGAGATTGGGGGGGGGAAGGGAAAGTCAGGGAACCAAGAGGTGAAGTAATCAGTGGGAAGCGTAGCTGCTTAGGAATACAAAAAAGCACGAAAAGACAGAACTCAGGAGAGGTTACGATAGTCCCCATCCCACAAAATATGACACAGTGTATGGAAAGGCTCAGTAAACCAAGGTCCACCACACTAAGAAAACAAAAAGGGACGGTCAATAGAGAATTAAAGGTGCTATATTTAAATGCGCGCAGTGTACGGAACAAGGTAGATGAGCTTGTGGCCCAGATTGTGACTGGCAGGTATGATGTGGTAGGCATCACAGAGACATGGTTGCAGGGGGTTCAGGACGGGCATTTAAACATCCAGGGATTCACAACCTATCGAAAAGACAGAGAGGTTGGCAGAGGGGACGGGGTTGCCTTGTTAATTAGAAATGAAATTAAATCAATAGCACTAAATTACATAGGGTCAGATGATGTAGAGTCTGTGTGGGTAGAGTTGAGGAACCACAAAGGCAAAAAAACCACAATGGGAGTTATGTACAGGCCTCCTAACAGTGGTCAGGACCAGGGACACAAAATGCACCACGAAATAGAAAGGGCATGTCAGAAAAGCAAGGTCACAGTGATCATGGGGGACTTCAAAATGCAGGTGGACTGGGTAATAATGTTGCCAGTGGACCCAAAGAAAGGGAATTCATTGAATGTTTACAGGAGGGCTTTTTGGAACAGCTTGTCATGGAGCCCACGAGGGAACAGGCCATTCTGGACTTTGTGTTATGTAATGAGCCAGACTTGATAAAAGATCTTAAAGTAAGGGAACACTTAGGAGGCAGTGATCATAATATGGTAGAATTCAGTCTGCAATTTGAAAGAAAGAAGGTAGAATCAGATGTAAAGGTGTTACAGTTAAATAAAGGTAACTACAGGGGCATGAGGGAGGAACTAACGAAAATCGACTGGGAGCAGAGCCTAGTGGGAAAGACAGTAGATCAGCAATGGCAGGAGTTTCTGGGAGTAATTGAGGACACAGTACAAAGGTTCATCCCTAAGAAAAGAAAGGTTATCAGAGGAGGGATTAGGCAGCCATGGCTGACAAAGGAAGTCAGGGAATGCATCAAAGCAAAAGAGAAAGCCTAAAATGTGGCAAAGAGTAGTGGGAAGTCAGAAGATTGGGAAGGCTACAAAAACAAACAGAGGATAACAAAGAGAGAAATAAGGAAAGAGAGGATCAAATATGAAGGTAGGCTAGCCAGTAACATTAGGAATAATAGTAAAAGTTTCTTTAAATACATTAAAAACAAACGGGAGGCAAAAGTAGACATTGGGCCGCTCCAAAATGACGCTGGTAATCTAGTGATGGGAGACAAGGAAATAGCTGAGGAACTAAATAAGTACTTTGCGTCAGTCTTCACAGTAGAAGACATGAGTAATATCCCAACAATTCCGGAGAGTCAGGGGGCAGAGTTGAATATGGTAGCCATCACAAAGGAGAAAGTGCTAGAGAAACTAAGAGGTCTAAAAATTGATAAATCTCCGGGGCCAGATGGGCTACATCCTAGAGTTCTAAAGGAGATAGCTGAAGAAATAGTGGAGGCGTTAGTTATGATTTTTCAAAAGTCACTAGAGTCAGTGAAGGTCCCAGAGTATTGGAAAATCGCTGTTGTAACCCCCCTGTTCAAGAAGGGAACAAGAAAAAAGATGGAAAATTACAGGCCAATTAGCCTAACCTCGGTTGTTGGCAAGATTCTAGAATCCATCGTTAAGGATGAGATTTCTAAATTCTTGGAAGTGCAGGGTCGGATTAGGACAAATCAGCATGGATTTAGTAAGGGGAGGTCGTGCCTGACAAACCTGTTAGAGTTCTTTGAAGAGATAACAAAGAGGTTAGACCAAGGAGAGCCAATGGATGTTATCTATCTTGTCTTCCAAAAGGCCTTTGATCAGGTGCCTCACGGGAGACTGCTGAGTAAAATAAGGGCCCATGGTATTCGAGGCAAGGTACTAACATGGATTGACGATTGGCTGTCAGGCAGAAGGCAGAGAGTTGGGATCAAAGGTTCTTTTTCGGAATGGCAACCGGTGACGAGTGGTGTCCCGCAGGGTTCAGTGTTGGGGCCACAGCTGTTCTCTTTATATATTAACGATCCAGATGACGGGACTGGGGGCATTCTGGCTAAGTTTGCCGATGGTACAAAGATAGGTGGAGGGGCAGGTAGTATTGAGGAGGTGGGGAGGCTGCAGAAAGATTTAGATAGTTTAGGAAAGTGGTCCAAGAAATGGCTGATGAAATTCAACATGGGCAAATGCGAGGTCTTGCACTGTGGAATAAAGAATAGAGGCATGGACTATTTTCTAAACGGTGACAAAATTCATAATGCTGAAGTGCAAAGGGACTTGGGAGTCCTAGTCCAGGATTCTCTA
Source organism: Scyliorhinus torazame (assembly GCF_047496885.1). Classification (NCBI taxonomy): domain Eukaryota; kingdom Metazoa; phylum Chordata; class Chondrichthyes; order Carcharhiniformes; family Scyliorhinidae; genus Scyliorhinus; species Scyliorhinus torazame. The sequence goes on from NC_092710.1 coordinate 202,747,794, forward strand.
AAGGTAAACTTGCAGGTTGAGTCCGTAATTAAGAAAGCAAATGAAATGTTGTCATTTATCTCAAGAGGCTTGGAATATAAAAGCAGGGATGTACTTCTGAAGCTTTATAAAGCACTAGTTAGGCCCCATTTAGAATACTGTGAGCAATTTTGGGCCCCACACCTCAGGAAAGACATACTGGCACTGGAGCGGGTCCAGCAGAGATTCACACGGATGATCCCAGGAATGGTAGGCCTAACATACGATGAACGTCTGAGGATCCTGGGATTATATTCATTGGAGTTTAGGAGGTTGAGGGGATATCTAATAGAAACTTACAAGATAATGAATGGCTTAGATAGAGTGGACGTAAGGAAGTTGTTTCCATTAGCAGGGGAGACTAGGACCCGGAGGCACCACCTTGGAATAAAAGGGAGTCACTTTAGAACAGAGATGATGAGAAATTTCTTCAGCCAGAGAGTGGTGGGTCTGTGGAATTAATTGCCACAGAGGGCGGTGGAGGCCGGGACGTTGAGTGTCTTTAAGACAGAAGTTGATAAATTCTTGATTTCTCGAGGAATTAAGGGCTATGGAGAGAGAGCGGGTAAATGGAGTTGAAATCAGCCATGATTGAATGGTGGAGTGGACTCGATGGGCCGAATGGCCTTACTTCCACTCCTATGTTTTATGGTCTTATGGTCTTATTACCATTCACGTTTTAATCATTTTACAGAGAGGAAAATAATAATGGGATTAAGATAGAAGATGAAGGAGCACAAACAACTTTTTTCACAATTTTGTTTTTTAATTTATGGAATTTTTGTCATGGAATGGAGACCATGACACTCCCTCCAAACTTCTAAAATTAGGTTTTAGGGTCAGAAAGTTTGGTCAGCAGAAATTGTGACTTGGTACACCGTTAGAAACTCAGTTATACTTTATTCAACAAGGTGTAACATTTTCATTGGCTTTTACAGTGAGAATAGGGTGAAAAAAGTTGAAGTTAACATTAGTCATTGATTCTTTGTTCATTGTATCTGTGAAAATAGTAACAGTTGATCCATTGCAGGATCAGGGTATCACTGACGGATTAGTATGTTTAACCACACATGTGCGGATTTCAGACATTGCCGCCAGTTTCACAGAGTAGCAACGACAAATGCTAACAATTTCGCTGTCATTAGAACTGCAAAGTTCAGACTGCAGTTTTCTTTCATTTACACTCTACCTGAATCAAGTATTGTTTTATGCACCTGTATTAAGGCTAACAGTAGTATGACCTTTCACATATGCATGTTGATATATTTGTAAAATTCTATCAGTCTGTTTAATAATATTTTTCTAAACTTTTATGAAACTCTGAATCTTTTCATATGTAAAGCAGTGTTCTGTCAATGTAATTATTATTTCATAGCAATACCAACCTGCAATATAAATATTATTAACAATTTTAGCATGACAGGGACTTATCTATCAAAAGAAAAATCTGTTATTATTGATTAATGGGTTCTATAATCTGAATAATAACACCAGCAATGTCATTGTTTAATGGTTTATCAATATTAGACAAACATTAATGCCATTCGCTACTTAAGAGTATGGTATCAATCAGAAACCTCATTATCAGTGGACATCACTCTAAACATAAAACAATAAATATAAAATATCCTGTGATTAGAATGGGCACTGGGCCATATTTTCCTCTGGGTATAAAGTTAAAAGAAAAGTTTGATGTTAGTGAAATGCGAAGAAATGTCATCATTGCCTGTAAATGAAGACAAAACTCAATATTTAATACGATTCTCTAACATTACAAACAGTGGAATAAACTATAATTTCCTCAAAAGCTGTTTAAGAATTTTCTGGTTAGTAAATATAATTAAGCCTTTGTATTATATTTGAAATGAAAGAGATATATGCCAGAGACCATAATTGATATACAAAGTGGCTGTGAAGGACGATGCCATTGGTCTTGCATCCTAACCCAGCATTCAGGTCAGACCTAGCCACCTTGTAAACTTCATTCTGCCGTGCTTACCTGATTGCCACTGAAGTGGAGGACACAATTATTTCAATGGTCCAAGTGTGTCCAACCTCACCACTGGAAAGTTTGCATATTTCAAAGTGCAGAGTTCACACTGATTGGAGAGCATTGCTTCATTTGTGCTTGGATGTTGAAGCCTTAAAATCAATGTAAAATCAGGTGAGTTCCATGATGGCTGTGTGATATTTCCCATCCAATTTTTCTCTCAACCTAGACACTTATTTAACACAAATGCTTAACAGAGAAAACCTGCCCCCAAATTAATGTTAATATTGTAATGCAATTTGCTACAAAATATACTCTCAATGCATAAAAAGCAGGTCGACAGTAGATTCATTTATTTTACTGCACTTCATAATTCAAAATAGTTGACACGGAAATCTTCAGGTCTGATGGTCAGCAGACATATGTTTGGCAGATTGAGTTTTCTATTCCTTAAATCTATGAATTAAGTGAATAAAATAGCCTTAGAAGATGAATGATCCAAGCCACTGTTCAGGCAGGAAAACAGCTACATTACTCAAGATTAATTAACAGAATATAACATTCATTTCCCACCTATGTTTTTGAAGTTAGTGTCTACAAGCCTTCACTAAACATTTTGTGCCCCATTTTGGCAGTCCCGACAGAACTTCGAAAATTATTAACTTTCCAGTGCCGAGTGCATGCAATTGATCTGCAACAGAAAAGCCCTGCATCAACTTGTGTAGGAGATGGCAATTATATCTAAAATATGGAAATGGTTCTTGTAAAAGCAGATCACATTTTCTTCTATACCTGCTTCTCTTCATTTCAGTGGCCATTGGGTGTGGTAGCCATACAAGGATGAGTAGGTAATTTCAAAAGCCTGGGAATATGTCAAATCTGCTAAAATGTTGCAAAATCATAGTGGTAGTGAGAAAACCACTCACACAAATAATTTGTCCAAATATGCAAGATGTTGTGGACCATGAAATTTCCACTTTCAGCTGCTGGATCAAGTGTATATTTTTTAACTTCAAGTTGTTAACTAACTTATTGAACTGTTTGGAAAGTGTGATGTCAGTATGGTGGCAGATGCTAAACAGATTAACAGCACACAAATTAGAATAAGGCAGCCATGATCTGAAATACTTTCATTAATGTCTGCACAATGACTGTAATAAGATACCTTTGTCACAAAATGGTTGAATAGGAAAATATTTTTCCATTAATTTTCTTTTTTAACTGCTTAACTTCAAATGGGATAATGTCAATTATTTTTTTCCATTTTGGTAGTTTCATTCCACTGTTCAACTTATACTCTTTTTTCATACTTCCAGCCAATAAAATTATATATCAACCAATCAGTGTCTGTTCTTTGGAGTCAATAATATTTATTCCATTTTACCATGCATTGTTTTTGAAAAACGGACATTGTGAAGCCAAGGTAAAGAACCCATAATGCAGAACACAAACGGGGTTGACTAGAACTGAAGGCTGATAAATCAGGAAGTAAAGACTAGTGTCAAGATTTTTGGCAAGGAGCTGGGTACGGGGGCTCAGCAATTTTTCCTACCAAATAAATCTACCTCCTTGCTGTAGGAGCCTACCCTTTTTCATATCTCGGAGGTGGACATGCACTGGAAACAAGCCCGCTGTCTCAGGAAGCAGGAGGTGGCAGTACCAGCAGGTTAGGAGGCCTGTCTCCATTTACTGGTACAGTGATCCAATTGTAATCATGTTTTTAGGCCCATTAGCCTACACCCCACACCCATCTTCAGCTCTCATCAAACCCCCATGTCTCCTCAATGTCTCCTATATCTCTCATACCTCTCCATGTGCCCTCATATCTCAATGTCAAGCATTCATAATAAGACTATGTGGCAAATCTATCAGTAAAATCAATTGAGCAGTTGGCTCGTCATCTGTTTTTGGAGATGGCCTCATTATGAATTTTTGGCTGAGCTCCAAGAATGGATATTGGATTCAGCCCAGTCAGGGTCTGTTTACTCAGTTGCAAAAGGGAAAGCTAGCATTATATGATTGACATCTTTATTAGCCTGTAAAAACTTAATTTTCTTGAAGAGGTTTTTAATTACTTATGTGTTTATTTAGATAAGATTGAGAGATGCAAAGTGGTGCCAGTTAGATCAGTTGGCCAGACCACTAGCATGCAGCTCAGTTTAGTGCCAATGGTACAGGGTTCGATCCCCATTCTGGTTGAGGTAGATTTAGGGCCAGCCTTCTCACCCTATACGTAGTGAAAAAATCAACAATTTTCTGGTTCAGCAAATAATCAACATGGAGCGTATGGGCAGCGGATTCAAGCAGGAAAGGTATGAAGTGAATTAAAGCTTTCCTCAATGGATCTTTCACTGCTTGTGTTGATTGATGGCTTTATGAAAAGGTAAGAGGGCAATGCTTTTTAAAGGGAATGGTGAATGCATTATTGGTTTTTGGGAGGGTCCCTAACGCTAGACTAGAGTCCTCAGGGTCCACAACTCCTCTGAGGTGCTACGACAGAGGTCTCCAAAGAAGACTAGCCAAAATTGCAGTGAGTGAGACATGTTCACCTCTACAATGGAGCAGGCAAGGGTGGGAATGCTGCATACAGGCTGCTACCCGTACTCTTACCCTTGTCGGCTAAAATTGCTGGAAAGGAGAATAGAACTCGGAATCCTGGAATCGGGATCTATTTTTAAAGCTCTTCTGCCTCCGTTGTGACTTGGCCTGAATCATGAAATTCTTGACTTAGATAACACCAAGTGCTTGCTCTGGGATGAAGGAAAGAATGAGGGAGACAGGAGGTCTGTAGTTTTGGGACCCTGCTGCACAATAATTTATAGGGTAAGACTACAGCATCAATTCTAACCTATTCTGCACATTGGAAACAGGGCGGGTTTGGGTCGGATGTCTTTTGTCCAATTTACAGGGGCAATTAGTAAGCCAACCTGTAAAATGGGCGGCCACCTCATTTCCAGTGGGTGAATTAGGCTAAAATCAGAGTTATACAATTCATCTTAATTTCAACACAGTGACAATACAGGGACCAGTAGATGCACCGTGGGACAACACATAAAAAAGCTTAGACAGAACAAGACAGTTCTTTATTGCATCAATAAATGTAAGAAATTGTGGCCAAGGCAAAGAATGGTGACCAGGGAGCCAAGTCTCATACAGATGGTAGAAGCTAGACATTGGGTGACAGGAAATCACTGCCAGGAAACAATCTCAGCATTAAGGCAAGTCATTTAGTGGTGCCTGATGGTGTCCAGAATTTATTTGTGACACACTCCTGCTGCTACTGACAAATAAAATAATCCTGCAAAAATGTAAATTCTGAAAGTTACCTGGAACTATTTCATTTATGATTTTGCTTTCCTCTCGATTTCACGGTCAGCTCCAGCACTGTGCATCACATCTGCCACCTGGAGTAAAATTTGTATTGGAACGCGAAAGGAGTTATGACACTAATGAGATGTTTTTCTGCCTCTGTAATCAGAGGAAAACAATTCATGATAACTGGGGGGGGGGGGGGGGGGGGGGGCATTTAATTACACAGCAAGTTGTTAAAATCTAGAATCCACTGCCTAAAAGCAAGTTGAAGGCAGTTTCTATTTTAACTTTCAAATGGGACTTGGATAAATATTTGTTTAGGGGAATCTTGCAGGGCTATGGATAAGATCAGAATAGTGGGACTAACTGGAAAGATCTTTCAAAGATCCAGTGCAGTCACTATGTGCCAAATGTACGGTTCAACAATTCCAGGTTTCGCAGGGAGACAACTTTGGAGACAAAGCAGACATAATGGACTGGATTCTCCAAAAATGGGGCTATGTCATAAAAACGCTAGCGTTTCACTCCCCAGTTTCCTGCAAAAAATAGAGAGCAATTCACTTATCTGCAGGGGGCTGGCAGGGACCCGGGGAGCTTCACACAGCTTTGGCTGAGGATACGGGCCCCCGCACTTCCGGTTCCGAGTCCGCGTATGCGCACGGAGGCGGCCTCCAGCGGCGGTGCCGAGCACCATGGCGGACTTGGACTGCGGACCAGCACTAAGAAACAAGGGGGCGAGATTCTCCGACCCCCCGCCGGGTCGGAGAATCGCCGGGGGCTGGCGTGAATCTCGCCCCTGCCGGTTGCCGAATTCTCCGGCACCGGATATTCGGCGGGGGCGGGAATCGGGCCGCGCCGGTTGGCAGGCCCCCCCCCGGCGATTCTCCGGCCCGAATGGGCCGAAGTCCCGCTACTGGAATGCCTGTCCCGCCGGCGTGGATTAAACCACCTCTCTTACCGGCGGGACAAGGCGGCGCGGGCGGGCTCCGGGGTCCTGGGGGGGGCGCGGGGCGATCTGGCTCCGTGGGGTGCCCCCACAGTGGCCTGGCCCACGATCGGGGCCCACCCGCGATCCATGGGCGGGCCTGTGCCGTGGGGGAACTGTTTTCCTTCCGCCTTCGCCACGGTCTCCACCATGGCGCAGGCGGAAGAGACCCCCTCCACTGCGCATGCGTGGGGATGCCGTGAGCAGCCGCTCACGCTCCCGCGCATGCGCCGCCCGGCAATGTCAGTTTTGCGCCAGCTGGCGGGGCACCAAAGGCCTTTCCCGCCAGCTGGCGGGGCGGAAATCAGTCCGGCGCGGGCCTAGCCCCTCAAGGGTAGGGCTCGGCCCCTCAAGATGCGGAGGATTCCGCACCTTTGGGGTGGCGCGATGCCGGACTGATTTGTGCCGTTTTTGGCGCCTGTCGGCAGACATCGCGCCGATTATGGAGAATTTTGCCCAAGGTCCCCCCGATCGGCCCCGCGTCGCTTCATCCAACTCGCCCGATCACTGCCCCACCCCCCATAAGTCCCCCCCCCCACACCGGTGATGGATGCCCCCCGCCCCCTACCAAACTGAGGCCGCAGCCGCTGCGCTTGAGGCTTGAGTCCCGACTGGCCAGACGTGGTTAGACCCACGCCGTCGGGAACTTGGCCAGTTGGGATTGGAGTACCACTGGGAGTGCCTCTGCCAAAGGCCCCACCCCCCAGCCGCGCGGCATAATTTGCGGGCGAGCGCTTCTCCGGGACCGGAGAATTGCGGGAGTGGCACCGAGCCCGATTCGGACGTAAATGTTGATTCTCCTCCCCCGCGCCAAACATGATTTTGGCACGGGGCTGTGGAGAATCCAGCCCAATGACTGTGAGAAGGGCTAAGGAAGTCAACAGTTGTTGCATCCATTCAACAAAGTTGCATTTAGGAGCATTTAGGAGATTTACAGATATTGTGAACAGAGCCCAATTTTGTTCAGGATGCATTAGATTGGTCAAAGTAACAGGTACGATGTTACCTGTGGCCAAAGCAAAGGATGCTGACCAGGGCCACAAGGATGTGTGGACCAGTTGGAAGTTCCAAAGGCATCTGAGTGTGAATATGAGGCCTGATGGATTATAGCTCCTAGGCCTCATTTGCCTGGGAGTATTAACAACAGACCATTCTCGAAAGAGATGAGGCAAGATCTGACATGGCAGATTTTAAAAAACCGCTAGGGTATAAAACTGAGGTTGTTGATTGGCTGTATACTCTGGACCCCTTCCATTGTTGTAATCAAGAATGAAATTCAGGCGATTTCTTTAGCAGGCAACTGAGCCATACTGCCAACGTTTGCACCCAGATGGTAAGTCGAAAAACTACCACTTTGGGTTGAGTGACCTCTTTCTGTCCTGTGCACCTGTATGTAGTACATGTCTGTAGTTCCTTCATTGGATCAAGATGCCAAATCACAGCCAATGAAGGAGCAAGCTATGAAATCTTCCATCCCACACTGCACCCATATTAGTTACTTCATTGGCTGAAATAGAATCATCTTAAAAATGAAAGTGGCAGCTGTGCCTAGTAACGGCAATAGGAAATCCTCAGGCACCATTTGAATCGACATACATTTAGCGTCAAGAAAATGGGACCACCTTGCAGAGTGCAATTTATTGCTGGAAATTTTGCACAGAAGTCCAGAGAAATTCGAGCATAAAACAGGCCAATTTGTCCCAGCCAGCCTGTTGATGTTTGCCCTTCACCCAATCAGCGGTCCTGAACCCATGTGCTCACACTTTTCCCAATGGAATTGAATCAGAAGTGATTGGAGAAGGTGACCCAGAGGGACCTATCGTGGGTGGAGACCTTTTGTTTGGGACAACATCACGATCATTTAAATACATTGTAGACATGGAGGCACAAAACATAAAAGACAATGGGAGTCCTTTGTGAAAGTTGAGGTTTAGTTTTGTTTGCTGCAGGTTGCACGATTTTGAACCCGAATGCTGGGGCCTCAGTTAAGAATACTTTTGAAGTTATAAAAGCACAATTGGTATGAAAAATAAAAATAGTGAAATACTTCCATATCTATTTCTATATAGCTGCTTCATTATAAGAATCTACCCTATTTATCCAAAAAGGCAATCACTAAGCATTCTGGACATCAGTAAGTAACAACGTAAAGAACCAAGAGATTCTTTTTCCATAAACTGTTGATATCGGCTGGAATCTGAACTTGAATCGGAGAATCCCAGCCATCATCTTTATGCAGTGTTCGAGCTTACATTGCCACTGATCATCAACTCTGCTATTGCTATGAAAGTCAAATTGAAGGGCCTCGCAGTTGACCAAGGGGGTAACTCTTTTAGAGACCCTCCCCTCCCCCTACACGTAATACAAGATCTGCCCACCCCCATCAGACACTCCTCCACCCCGCCAACCAGACACTCCCTCATTAAAGAGACCCATGTCTAGAAGCACCCCAGAAGAGAGACGCCTCCCTGAAAGCCCCCCAGAAAAGAGACCGGCAGAAGAGAGACCCCGTAATACATATTGCACAGATGAATTTTAAAGCAATTATTTTTTTCCCTGCCTCTATTTGGACTGCTCTCTAGCTTCCAGTCAGAGGTCTCTCTTCTGGGGGAGGGGGGGCAGGCTGGCACTGCCATGGTTCTTGGGTGCTTGATTTGCCCTGCCTGGGGTAGGGCTCAGAAGGTCCTTACCCATTAGAGGGGGATTCTCGGGGCCACAAGAACATTAGTGGGGTTGAAATGAGGTCCAGAAATCAGTGGGGAGGAAGCCTGAAAGGGGGGCAGTGTAGCAATTGGGGCAGCCAGTCAAAATGTGCCTCAATCTGCGAGGAGCCCGCACGCCAGTGCAGGAAATCAACTAAAGTGTGGCCTCGAGGGAGGGGAGAAACTCCCCGAGGCTCAAGAAACCAGGAAAGTGCAGGTGAATAATGGGGTGATCCTCGGTTCTGCAGCCACCAAGAATCACCCACCAAGTGCACCCAAAAGCGAACTTTGTTTCAAGTCTGCTGAATCGCAACCTTAAATGCTCAACAGGAATCACTGTAGCAAAGGGAGGTATATCTCTCAGATCAGTAAAAAACATGCAAGAAAGGCATGTGAGAGGTTAGACAGGGAAAATGGGCAGTCAGCAGGCAGAAGGTAGGGGCTAGACCAGCCTCGGGAGGGGAGATACCACACGAGCAGAAATAACTAGCCCAGGAAGACAGAAAGCAAGGGTGACCGTGACACAACTCCCGGCAGGGAGAGAGTTCCTGGTCTGAAGGGGGGCAGCAGGGGCACAGGGACGGGGAAGGGGAAAGTACAGGGGGAGACAGGGAAATGTCGAAGCAGGAAGGGGAGATGAGGAGAGGGGAGCGGAGGGGAAGAGCGCAGAAGAAATAAAACAGGGAGAATGAGTTGGTTTTCACACGGGCTTCGGCGAGTGAGGAACGGGCTGAGGAAACAAGATGGAACCGCAAGCAGGTACTTTGGAGGGTCCCTGGGCAAAGAGAAACACTGGAGTGCAGAGATGCACCCACATGGCGTACACACAGTTGGTGGCAATTCTGGATGGCCCCTAACATAGGGAGGCCCCGGAGTGCAGGGGCAGGTCCACCAGGTAAATATGGTTGATCCTGCAGGAGCAGGGAGACAGAAATCCCCCACCAGGATTATCACCTGGAATGTCAGCGGACTTAATGGCCCATGAAAAGATCCAGAGTCTTCGCTCGCCTAAGGAGTTTGAAGGCCGACATAGTCTTCCTGCAGGAGACACACTTGAGGGAGAAGGACCGACTGCAGGTAAGAAAGGGCTGGGTGGGACAGACATACCATTCCTGCTATGGGGCGAGGGCTAGAAGAATAGCCATACTGGTTAGCAAGAGGATGAGATTCACGGCACCAAGGACGGTTATGGATCAAGGGGGACGGTACGTCATAGTCAGCGCTGTCCTGGGCGGGCGCCCAACTGGGACGACACAGATTTCATAAAAAAGACTATGGCGGAAATCCCTGACATTGATATGCACTGACTGCTCATGGGGGGGGCGACTTTAATTGTCCGCTGAGGGACCGATTGCACCCCGGATCGGGGAAAAGGATGGGCATGGCCAAGGAGCTGGGAAAATTAATGAAGCTGAGGGGGCCGGTGGACCCTTGGTGGATCCTACACCCCGGTGAGAAGGCATTCTCGTTCTTTTCATCGGTCCACAAACAGTGCTCAAGAATAGAGTTATTTGCAGTGGGCAAAGTGGTGCTTCCAGGAATAGTAAGATCAGAATATTCCGGGATAGTTATCTCCAACCACCCTCCACACAACATGGACGTGAGGTTAGAGACAGGCCATGCCCAACTACCCCACGTGGAGGTTGGACACGGACCTACTGGTCGATAAGGTCTTCTGCCAGAAAATATCACAGGCCACAGGCAAGTATATCACAAATAACCGGAATGGAGAAGACTCACCATCCACGCTCTGCGAGGCACTGAAGGCAGTGATTAGGGGAGAGATTATATCCTACAAGGCATGTAGAGACAGGGAAGGGAGGGTTGCCAAGCAACATGTGATCGACTCCATTCTGGAGGTCGATAGAAAATACTCCGAGGCCCTGGCCGTAGAGTTTCTGGCAGAGGGGAAAAAGCTACAGACGGACTTTAACCTGCTATCCAGCAGGAAAGCAGTGCACCAATTCCGCCAGACACGGGGGACCTTCTACGATCACAGGGAAACTGGTCGCCTACTGGCTCACCAGCTGAGAAAGCAGGCAACCACAAGAGAGATAGCTCATGTGAGGAACAGCAGAGGCAGGCTGGTAACTGAGCAAAAAGAGGTCAACCAAGCGTTTGAGACCTTTTACCGAGGGCTGTACACCTCCAAACACCCCGACAGGGACACGGAGTGAAATAGTTCCTCGATGGACTGGGCAAGTCAGTTATGGGGGACGATAGACGGGGGTGACCTGGAAGCATCGATAGGACTGGGAGAGATCATGGAGAGCATCAGCTCCATGCAGGCGAGAAAGGCACCAGGGCCCGACGGGTTCCCAGCGGACTTCTATGAGAAATTCGCACCAGCCCTGTCCCACACCTATGGGACATGTTCTCAGACTCACTAGCGAGGGGCACCCTGCCTCCTACGTTATCATAGGCCACGATATCACTGATACCCAAAAAAGACAAGGACCCGACAGAATGCGGATCATACAGACCCATTTCACTGCTCAATGTAGGTGCGTAGATACCAGCGAAAGCCCTGGCCAAGTGATTGGGGAACTGGGTGCCAGAGGTGGTCACAGAGGACCAGACATGCTTTGTCAAGGGTAGACAGCTACCTGCGAACATCAGGTGGCTGTTGAATGTAATAATGACCCCATCAGGGGAGAGAACACCAGATGCGATGAGCTCCCTGGATGCAGAAAAGGCCTTCGACTGAGTCGAATGGAAGTATCTCATAGAGGTACTGGAGCTATTTGGGCTGGGGACGGGGTTCATATCGTGGGTGAAACTTCCATATAACGCCTCCAAGGCGAATGTTCGAACCAACACCACCAGCTCTGAATATTTCCAGCTACACAGTGACAGGGATGCCCACTGTCCACGCTTCTGTTTGCCCTGGCAATCGAACCCCTGGCAATCACCCTGCGAGATGCGAAAAGCTGGAAGGGCATCCAAATAGGAACAGAGAGCACAGAGTACCGCTCTATGCAGATGATTTGCTCTCTACATCTTGGACCCACAGAAAGCAATCATGCCACTGCTGGAAGCGTTCGGAGCCTTTTCGGGCGACAAACTCAATTGGGCAAGAGCAAGGAATTCTCGGTAATCCCGAACGGGCGAGGAGCAGAGCTGGAGGAACTACCATTCAAACGAGTCCAAAACAAATTCCACTACCTGGAGATCCAGATAGCCCATACCTCCTGGACATGGATTCACAAGTTGAATCTGGCCAGCCAGGTGGAGGAAGTTAAAAAACATGCAGAGATGGGATGCGCTCCCACTTTCCCTGGTGGGAGGGTGCAGACGATCAAAATGAACGTACTGCCGAGGTTCCTCTCCCTGTTGAGATCCATACCGATCTTCATTCCCAAGGCCTTTTTCCAGAAAGTGGACAAAATTATCATGGTGTTTGTGTGTATGTGTGTGTGTGGTGTGTGTGTGTGTGTGTGTGTGTGTGTGTGTGTGGATGGGTGTGGGGGCGGGGGGGGGGGGGGGGTGCAGGAACCCAAGAACCCCCAAGACAGCATGGCAAAGGAGGAAAAACATGGGTGGTCTGGCCTTGCCGAACCTACAGTATTACCACTGGGCAGCACAGCCAAGATGGTAAGGAGATGGATACAAGAGCCAAACATGGAATGGGTAAGGCTGGAGGAGTCCTCCTGCAAGGGAACAACCCTCCGAGCCCTCACCATAGCAGCACTCCCATCCCCTCAACAAAGTATACATCCTGCCCAGTGGTGGTGGCCACTCTGAAAACAAGGAACCAAATGAGGCAGCATTTCAGATTAACCAGGGTGTCTCCCATGGTCCCCATCTGTTGCAACCACAGATCCCCACAGCCATGCTTGACGTCACATTTAAAAAATGAAGACAAACGGGAGGACGCTAGCGGCCAGGGACTTTTACATATTTGACAGACTCACAACCTTGGATGAACTGACGGAGGACCTGGACCTGTCGACAGGACAGAAACTCAGACACCACCAAATTAAACACTTTCTCCGCAAGGAGATGGCAAGATACCCCAGGGCCCCAAGAGACACACTACTGGAGGAACTAATAAAGATGAACTGCAAGGAGGGGGGAAACCGAGAATATATACGGACGGTTACTGGATAGGGCAAGACTACCCTGGACAATGCCAGATGGAAATGGGAGGACGGATTGGGGATGGAAGTGGGTTGGGGACTCGGGAGCGAAGCAATGAGCAGGGCCAACAATGAGGGGCAGCACGGTAGCACAAGTGGATAGCACTGTGGCTTCACAGCGCCAGGGGCCCAGATTCGATTCCCCGCTGGGTCACTGTCTGTGTGGAGCCTGCACGTTCTCCTCATGTCTGCGTGGGTTTCTTCCGGGTGCTCCGGTTTCCTCCCACAGTCCAAAGACATGCAGGTTAGGTAGATTGGCCATGCTAAATTACCCTTAGTAACCAAAAAGGTTAGGAGGGGCTCTTGGGTTAAGGGGATAGGGTGGAAGTGAGGGCTTAAGTGGGTGGGTGCAGACTTGATGGGCCGAGTGGCCTCCTTCTGCACTGTATTTTCTATTCTATTACCTCGTCCTGCACTAGGCTAAGCCTCATGCAGTATGTGGTGCACAGAGCACACCTGACCAGAACCCGAATGAGCAGGTTCTTCCCAGAAGTGGAAGACAAATATGAACGGTGCCAGGGCAGCCCGGCCAACCACACCCACATGTTCTGGGCCTGTCCCAGACTTGTCGTGTTCTGGACAGCCTTCTTCGAGATAATGTCCAAAGTTGTCGGGTGAGAGTAGCAGTCTTTGGGGTATCGGACCAGCCAGAACTACATAAGGGAAGGAGGGTGGGTACCCTAGCTTTTGTTTCCCTAATCGCACGCCAGAGGCTTCAGCTCGGCTGGCAAACAGCAGCACCACCCACGGCTGCAAACTGGCTGGCAGACCTCTCGGAATTCCTCCACCTGGAGAAGATCATGAACACCATTCGAGGGTCGGACGAGGACTTCCGCAAAGTGTGGGGGACATTCATCAGCCTGTTCCAAGACCTGCTCGAGGCCAACAGCGACTAAGGAAGGAAAGGGGGGGAAAGGTAAGGAGGATGACAAGGGAAGACACACACAAAAGAAAGAGACGGAGGAGGGGAAGGGGAGAAGGGAAACCAAGGGGGCCACAGAGATTAACACAGGAGGGTAAAAGGAAAAGAGGGGAGAGGCCACACAGACCCCCCCCCCCCCCCCCCCCCACCCAACGCAAAAAACTAAAGACCCAACAGATAGAAACAGAATGCAGTGTGTGGTGCCAAAGGCAGAAGGCATCACTAAGAGAGATACTAAGTCACCGGGGGGGGGGGGGGGGAGAGGGAGCAGAGATGGGAAACCAGATGTAAAAAGCTCTGTAAGTAACAACTTTATTTGTAAATATCAGACACACTCTGTGAAAATTGGAAAATACCAATAAAAACATTTTTTTGTAAAAGTAACATGTAAGAAACGTGCAAGACCTCAGAGAAAGTCCTGTTAAAAACAAGCAAATTAGATATAAAGAGAAAGTCGGCAGAGCACATCCATAAACAGGCCTTCTCTCGGCAATGAATTAAACTTTAACTCCTTTGAGAAGATACTGGCCCTGATATTCTTTTTGGTGGGATGCCGAAGCTAACCACAGCCTAAACATTCAATCCTCTATTTTACAGACATAAAACTAATGCCCAGGGGTTGGACATGGTGAGTTATTTCTGCATGCATATTCTCTACTGCAAGTACACCATCCATAATATTGGTTAGGCTGCTCAGTATGTGCCGAGGACACATGCTTGAAGCTAATATTAACCCCAGTGCACATGCCAATCAGAGGACATTGCCTGTTCCAGGTCTCTTTGAGAGGGCAGTATACAAATCATTACAATATGCACCAGGTTCTCAGGAGCTATTAAAAAGAAAGCTGGAGGCTACCAGCCAAAAGGTAAATTTAATGATTTTTACTTACCTTGTGGAGTCAGGGTTGGGTTCAAATTCTTTGAACCAAACTTAAATCATTAATTATTTAGGTAAATGTAACTTTTAACAATGCTGTATGATTGATTATTTCAACTTTGCATGACTGACAGAAAGAAACTGGCCACATATCACATTCAATTACTGTGGGTTAGCTGAATTATGATTGCAATCTTTTTGATATTTCACTGTTGGAGTTAAGTAGAATGATTTCTAAAAGATGATGCGAGTCCATTGTGAAAGTCGAGAATTACTGCAGCTTGTTTCACGTTCCACAATTTTGAACTTAGACTCTAATATCCATTACATAACTGTATTTTAGTCACATTCATTTTATAGCTATAAATTAAAAAAAGAGATCAGAGAGGAAATAGATCCTGTGCAGTTATTGCAATAATACAGTTACTAATAATAATTAACAGATGAGGTTGTCTGTTTGCTATTTGGAGCGCATTAGCAAATGCAAACCAATATTTTATATTTTTCTCTTTTTAAAAAAAATTAGAGTACCCAATTATTTAGCTCGGCCAATCCAATTACCCTGCACATCTTTGGGTTGTGGGGGTGTGAGACCCACACAGACACCGGGAGAATGTGCAAACTCCACATGGACAGTGACCCACGGCTGGGATCGAACCCGGGTCCTCAGCGCCATGAGGCGTCAGTGGTAACCACTGTGCCACCGTGCTGCCCCGATTTTTTTCTAGCTGTCACTACCATTCTACAAGTTTTGCTTGCTTCCTTTAGTTGATGAAATTTTCAACAGTGCACAGGAAGTGGTGTGGTTGCTGTTAGCATTAACAGCACACACATAACATCGCAGCCAATCACCAGTGAGAGCACACGCACTATAAAACAGGGAACACCACAGTTCCCGCTCATTCTATCAGGAGATAGCTCAGAGCACAGAGCTCACAGCGTGCCACTCAGACATACACCATGTGCTGAGTGCCTCACTAAGATAGTGCTAGGGCTGGGTCCACAGGTTAGGTGGTGAAGCACGTACCCAAGCAAGCAGTTAGTTGTTACCGTTGTTTAGACAATAAAACAGAGTTGTACCATCTACAGCCGTGTTGGATCATTTGTGCATCAGAACACCCAATGCGACATGATACCAGTAGTGGACGCTAACCAGCGACTGTGAGACCTACCTGCACCCTTTCAGAAATCCGCCATCCTGCTCCATGGAAAACATCAGCCCGCCGCAGCCGCTCCGAATCGCTGATAATCTTGGCGTAAACTGGAAGCTGTTTAAACAGCGCTTCCAGCTCTTCCTAGAAGCCATAGACAGGGAGAATGCATCGGACACCAGGAAGATCGCCCTCCTGCTCTCCATGGCGGGGCTACACGCCATCCACATCTATAACTCCCTGGCATTCGCGGAAGGCGAGGACAAAACAAAATATAAGACGGTGCTTCTGAAGTTCGATGAACACTTCAGCGTCGAAGTTAATGAGAGCTTCGAGAGGTACCTCTTCCAGCAGCACCTGCAGGGTAAGGATGAGCCTTTCCAATCTTACTTGACACACCTCCGTATCCTCGCGCAGTCCTGCGGCTATGAGGCCACCTCCAACTCCATGATACAGGATCAGATAGTTTTTGGGGTCATCTCGGACACCCTACGCCAGCAGCTCCTTAAAATAAAGCGCCTCACCCTAGCGACTGCTATCGAGACCTGTGTCCTCCATGAGAACGCGACCAGCCGGTACTCCCAAATCCAGGCGGCCGAAACAGCATGGCACAGGTCCTACGAGGCGGAGCGGGTCCAGTCGATCGAATTCCTCCCGGCCCGCGGCCCGGACGAGGGCGGCCATTTCGCGTGCTTTCCGAGGCCTCCTGCGCTTGTACGCGCCAAAAGAGGGGACGTTGACGCAGAGGGACGTGATGCGCAGGCGCGCTCTACGCAGGACCGCACCGCGTATGCGCGGTGGCGCAACGAACGCAACGAACACCATGACATCACGACATGCGGCAACTGTGGCTCCGCCCACTTAAAGCGGCAATGTCCGGCCAAAACGCGACAATGCCTCCCCTGTGGCAGGATGGGCCACTATGCTGCCTGCTGTCGAGCAGCTCAACCTGCCAACTCCCAACAATTCCGCCAGCCTCGCAGGGACGTGCGGGCGATTCAGCCCCCCTACACTGAGTCATATCCAGATAGTATGCAGACCAGCAATACCGAAGACAGGGAGCCCTTCCGCGTTGCGGTAATCCACAAGAACCGGATGTCCCCAAGTCGGAACCACCAGCCGCTGCCAGTGCACAGCATTGATCCGGGTGATGAGTGGTGTGCCACCCTAACGGTCAACCGATCACAGATCACATTTCGCCTGGACACTGGTGCCTCCGCCAATCTCCTCGCATGGTCAGTCTTCCAGACCTTGAAGGTTAAACCACCGATTCTGCCATCCCACTGTCAGCTGGTTGACTACAATGGAAACGTCATCCCGGCCACGGGGTCCTGCCAGCTCGATGTTACGCACAACTCACACAAAGCCACATTATCATTTGAAATCGTAGGATCCTCGAAGGACTCTCTGTTAGGCGCACAGGCGTGCAAGATCCTCCACCTCGTTCAGCGGGTACACACTCTGTCTCCAGAAGGCACGTCCGATTTCCCGGAAGCAGACTTTAGGGCACAGCTTCACTCACTCCTCGCACACAACCAGGAGGTTTTCGAGAGCATGGGCACACTGCCTTACACGTACAAAATACGGCTCAAACCCGATGCCACCCCGGTCATTCACGTACCTCGTAGGGTCCCAGCACCACTCAAGGACTGCCTCAAGTAGCAGCTGCAGGACCTGCAGGATCAAGGAGTGCTTTCCCGGGTCACGGAGCCCACGCCATGGGTCAGCTCCATGGTGTGCGTCAAGAAGCCCTCCGGCGAGCTCCAGATCTGTATCGACCCAAAAGATTTGAATCACAACATGAGGGAACATTACCCCATACCCAAACGAGAAGAAATCACGAGCGAAATGGCTCGGGCAAAAATATTCACCAAGCTTGATGCCTCAAAGGGCTTTTGGCAGATTCAATTGGATTAATCCAGCAGGAAGCTGTGCGCTTTCAACACTCCCTTTGGCAGATACTGCTACAATAGGATGCCATTCGGCATCATCTCGGCCTCCGAGGTGTTCCATCGCATCATGGAACAGATGATGGAGGGCATCGAAGGGGTACGCGTCTACGTAGATGACATTATCATCTGGTCCACCACAGGAGCACATCAGTCGTCTCCAGCGTGTCTTTGCATGGATACGGGATCAGGGCCTGCGCCGTAACCGAGCAAAGTGCTCTTTTGGCCAGACTGAGCTAACGTTTTGGGGGGACCACATCTCCCGGTCGGGTGTGCGGCCGGATGCCGACAAAGTGGCAGCCATCGCAGCCATGCAGCAGCCGTCAGACAAGAAGGCAGTGCTGCGCTTTCTCGGGATGGTCAACTTCCTGGGGAAGTTCATTCCTAACCTTGCTTCGCACACAACTGCTCTTCGCCACCTGGTCAAAAAGACAACGGAATTCCAGTGGCTGCCCGCACACCAGAGTGAATGGGAGGAGCTCAAGGTCAAGCTCACCACCGCCCTGGTACTGGGGTTTTTCGATACCACACGGGAAACAAAGATCTCAACTGACGCCAGCCAGTCTGGCATTGGGGCGGTACTCCTGCAACGGGACCACACCGCATCATGGGCTCCGGTCGCCTATGCGTCGCGGGCCATGACCCCCACGGAACAGCGCTATGTGCAAATTGAGAAGGAGTGCCTAGGCCTGTTGACTGGCATCGACAAGTTTCACGACTATGTATATGGTCTTCCGCAGTTCACTGTGGAGACCGACCATCGCCCCCTGGTCAGCATCATTCAGAAGGACCTCAACGATATGACCCCTCGCCTCCAGCGCATTCTGCTCAAGCTCCGGAGGTACGACTTCCAACTTGTCTACACCCCGGGGAAGGATCTCATCATCACAGATGCTCTGTCCAGGGCGGTCAACACACTGCCCGAATCGGAGGGGTTCATTTGTCAGGTCGACGCACAAGAAGCCTTCACATCGGCCAATCTGCCGGTCACTGATGCACGTCTGGCCAACATTCGCCGTGAGACTGCGGCTGACCCCCTTCTACAGCATGTGATGTGCCACATGATGGAAGGGTGGCTCAAGGGGCAGTGCCCACAATTTTACAGCGTCCGGGACGACTTGGCCGTCATGGATGGTGTCCTCTTGAAGTTGGACCGGACCGTAATCCCACACAGCATGCACCAGCTTGTCCTCGAACAACTGCACGAAGGCCATCTCGGAGTTGAAAAGTGCAGGCGGAGGGCCCGAGAGGCTGTGTACTGGCCGGGCATCAGCAACGACATCACCAACATGGTTCTCAACTGCCCCACCTGCCAAAGGTTTCAGCCGGCGCAACCCCCTGAGACCCTTCAGCCCCATGAGTTGGTCACGTCCCCCTGGGCGAAGGTGGGCGTGGACCTCTTTCATGCGCTCGGCAGGGACTACATTATTCTGACTGACTACTTCTCAAGTTATCTGGAGGTCATACGCCTGCACGACACGACTTCATCAGCTGTCATCCGGGCATGCAAAGAAACCTTTGCTCGCCATGGAATTCCGCTCACCGTCATGTCTGACAAGGGGCCTTGCTTTGCGAGCCAAGAATGGTCTTCCTTTGCCACTTCATGCAACTTCACACACGTGACGTCCAGTCCCTTGCATCCTCAGTCGGATGGCAAGGCGGAAAAGGGTGTCCACATTGTGAAGCGGCTCCTCTGCAAGGCTGCTGATGCCGGATCTGACTTCTGTTTAGCCCTGCTGGCCTATCGCTCGACCCCACTGTCCACGGGCCTCTCGCCAGCCCAGCTGTTGATGGGTCGCACCCTCAGGATCAATGTGCCGTCCATTCATGTTCCTGACCTCGACCATGCTCCAGTACTGCGAAGGATGCGACAGCAGCGTGCTCAGCAGAAGGTGGCACTGACCTTCCTGCTCTGGTGCCTGGAGACAACGTCCGCATACACCTACCGGATGGTGGCTGGTCAGCAATCGCCGAGGTTCTCCGCCACGTGTCTCCCCGCTCATTCCTGGTTCGTATGCCTGATGGCTCCATTCGCCGTTACATGCTCTCACCCTCCAACAGGATATTACGGTGTATAGCTCCCACTCTGTCATCGCACTACTGAGGCAACTGCAGACTCAGCATCTTACCGCAGTTCGTCAGAATAGGTATGAGATATACCTTTTGAACAATCCACGTCTGACATTTAAATACTGTACCACTATCAATCCAGCCTGTTTTCTTAGCGGTCCCCCTGTCCATGAAGACGCACCTGGCCACGACTGTTTAGCCTTGATTCAGGAAACTACCACAATAAGGGGCGATTTGAGTGACATTTCGTCAGAACAACCTGACATGATTATGTGTGGTCAAATATCCCACCGGGGTTTAGTTAATGACCTACTGCAGGCCCTCCTTATGCCCGCGCAGATTTCCGTTATTAAATGCGCTGCCCACACGAATGGTACAATCCCAGTTGACGTTGGTAATGAACGAGCAGATCGTGCAGCGCGAACAGCCGCGCAAATTCAGCAAGTGATGGTGCCTAAGATGTTAAGTCAGACTAAACGATCTACTATAAATATGTCTGCTTCTGACAAGTCAATGCCAACCATCCAAGACGTCATAAGGTTACAGGAGGACGCTCCTGAGAGTGATAAACAAATGTGGAAACGGTTAGGTTGTACATATGATTCTGTTTCCTCTTTATGGACCACGCCTGCACATCAGACTTGTATGTCTGATGTGCTGGCTTTATGGGTCATTGAATGTGTACACTTTGCAACTCATTGTGGGGCTCGAGGGACTAGTGATTTGTTGCTGGACACTTGGTGGCACCCTAAAATGCAGGGGTTGGCCCAAAGTATCAGTAATCGGTGTTTGATTTGTCAGCAATATAACACCGGAAAAGGTATCCCTTGTGGGAAGGGGCAAACCCCGTTGCCCAGTGGTCCCTTTGAGACGCTCCAAATGGATTACATTGAGTTGGAAAGGTGTCAATGTTACAAATATGTTTTGGTCATTGTGGATGTGTTCAGCAGATGGGTCGAGGCGTATCCGACTATCGATAATAAAGCTGCTACTGTGGTTAAAGTCTTGATGAGGGAAATCATTCCCCGGTACGGTATACCAGCTCAGTTAAGTTCTGATAATGGGCCTCATTTTATTGGACAAATTAACAAGGAGTTTTGCTCCCAGTTGGGCATACGCCAGCAGTTACACTGTGCTTACAGACCGCAGGCGGCCGGGTTGGTTGAGAGACACAATCAGACCCTAAAAACTAAATTGGCTAAATTAAGAGCAGACACGGGACTGACATGGCTTAAGTTGCTCCCCGTTGCCCTCTTCCAGCTGCGGGTAACACCTGCGGGACCGGCCCGGTTCTCTCCCGCCGAGATTCTTTATGGCAGGCCTCTTAGAACTCCCTGGAGCCTGCAGGTTCCCAGACTGGTTCAGTTTCATCAGATGACTGAAGAAATGACCACCTATGTTCTAGCCCTCACGCAAGTGCTCAAGGAACTCCATGGCCAGGTCCGCGCGGCTCACCAGCCATTTCCCCAGTACCTAGCTCACTTTCAGTCCAGCCCGGTAGTTATGTCATGGTCAAAAATTGGACTAGGAAGGGGTCGGAGCCGCGATGGGACGGGCCCTTCCAAGTGATCCTTACCACCCCCACAGCAGTTAAAGTGGAGGGGCGAAGTGCTTGGGTCCACCTACATCACTGTGAATTGAGTCCATCTCCACTACTGTAAAAGGTCGGATACTAACCTGCCTCCCTTCTCCAGTGCTATTTTACAGGTGTGGAGCATGATGGAGTGGAACGCATCGTCTGTCTGATATTTGGCTTCACTTCGCTTGGCGTGTTATTGGCGATGGACATGGAAAAGGGGAATATTATGTATCTGTGTAGCCCCAACCAATCTACAAGGTTATATCACCTCTGCAAAGGTGATGTTCTTCGCTGCCCTCATATACGAGGACATGGTATCGACTCATGGAAGGTCATCAAAGTTAAGGAGAATGCAGGAGTCATGAAGCAGTTGCACCGGTCCCGGCGATGGGAAGGGAACATTATATGGACATTGCCTTGTTTTCGGAATACATGTAAATTCGATTTTGGATGTGTTAAGAGTGGTACAATAAAGGTAAAATCAGGCTGTCAGAAGAGTGTAGGAAGAGGCTATGAGAAAGAGAAAGGGACTAGAGAGAGGACGGGGCGTATGAGAAGGGAAGTACAGCTAGAACGTAGGTTACCGGGAGATACACTTAAGTTAATTAAAGGCCAAACTGAGGAAAACCCGGGTAGTATGAATTTCTTCTACCAGATTTACCACCGCTTGTATGGCCAGGGACGGGTTGTCTGCTACCCAAACCCTGCAGCGGTGTCTAGGTTATTTTCTGTTTCACCGCTTTGGGGCACTCCCCAAACGGTGGTTCATTGTCAGCATTCCGAACCACTGCCCGATCAGGTCACTCTTCCTTACGATCCGGGTTCAGCACCACCGGCTATTTGCCTTCCCCTTCCTCGGGATAATTCCCATTCACAGTACGATAGGCTGCGACGGTGGAGGGCGTACATACCTAGCCACTTCACTCCCAATAGGGATTCCCGGTCGTACGAGAATTGCTTCAGCAGTGAAGGATATGGCTGTTTGCTGGTAGAGGTGGGCACAAATATAACATGTCTGTTTCCCACCTGTACGGACAGGAGGTGCCGTATCACCCAGGCATCTGGCCAATGCGTTTGTTACCTCCAGCTCCTCTGTGGCTGGGCGAATGTCTCTCATATCACTGTTGGGACTAGGGCTTTCCGCATTGCTGGGCGGCCCGAATGGGCATTTCAAAGTTGGATAAACTGGGCTACTGGGGGGTCCTTACGCAACCGATATGCTGATTGTGATGCTAGCCTGCACACGGAACAAGGATACTACTTTTTATTTAATGGTACAGCGACCAACGTTTTGTCACCCCCATTTCCCCGCCGAATTGCTATAGGGACTCTAGTCCCTACCACAGTCCCCTGCCCTTCGGCGTGGAACCTGCATAATCAGTTAGCACGCCGGGCAGTCTCTGCTGAATTTTGCGAGAACTGGAAAAAACCTCAGGTTCTTGCACCCAACCGGGGCCACTCAGCCGGGTGGGGCATTCTGAGCGTATTGACACTGGGAGGTGTGGGGGGTTCCTTGGCTGTCAGTGATCGGAATTATTTTATTTGCGGCCTTAACATCTTGGGAAATGAAACCTTGGGAGCCCTCGGGGCAATAACTAAGGAGTTGTCTCAGCTACGGTTGTTTGCAATGCAGAACCGGTATGCTCTTGACTATCTTCTGGCCCGTGAGGGTGGGGTATGCGCCATAGTACAGGGCAAGTGTATCATGGGAGTTCAGGACTTGACCGCTAACATCACTAAATTTATGGATCACATACGGGATCACTTGGACGGGATGCAGGATCCTGGCTCTTGGGGTAACTGGGGATTTGGAGGATGGAAGGACTGGTTGATAAATATGGCCATGTATCTAGTGGGAGCTATCGGCTGCATCTTTGTGGGCCTGGCCATCCTTAAATGTGTGATGGGTAGAATGCGGGGTGCACTGGATCAGATCACCGCCCCAATCACCGAAAAAAAAAATTTAACTGTTAAAATCCATGAGGGTGAGGCAGATGAAGGGGGGCTAAGACAGGAATTGGAAATGCAGCGACGGATCTTTTTAGATGGGGAACCGTAGCTATGGATTGGATAGTCCGGTTATCATGGAATGATAAAAGGAGGGAATGACGAATGTGATATAAAATAGTTACTTTAGAGATATTAGTTAATGTAATGTAGAAATTCTGGCAAATAGAGACAAAGGGATTTGAGACCGCATGGGGAAAGCAGGAAGAGGTGTGTCTACGAGAGTGATGCTGCATTGATAGGGGCCAGAGAAAGGGATTGGAAGTGAGCCAATCAGAATAGATCAAACAGGTCAGGAGGGATATAGGCTGACCTACGGGCGTCGAGTATGTGAAACTTGATACCATTTGAATTGATTTGCAGAGATCCCTTTGTCTCTTTGTTCATTCGCTTTCTGGGATGTAGGAGACTGGATGTCTCTTATGTTTCTATGAAATGAATCAAGCTTGCAAGCTGAATAAAATAACTTCTTTTTACGTGCGAATCCATCTCGACTTTTATTGAGGCCAGACTGACGGAGAAAGAATTTTGGGAATCAACACCAAACCCTCACCTTGAGGGGCTAGGCCTGCGCCGGAGCGGTTTCCGCTCCACCGGTTGGCGGGAAAGGCCTTTGGCGCCATGCCAGCCGGGGCCGAAAAGTCTTCGCCAGGCGACGCAGGTCCGCGCATGCGCGGGAGCGTCAGCGGCTGCTGACATCATCCCCGCGCATGCGCAGGGGAGGGGGTCTCTTCCGCCTCCGCCATAGTGAAAACCATGGCGAAGGCGGAAGAAAAAGAGTGCCCCCACGGCACAGGCCCGCCCGCGGATCGGTGGGCCCTGATCACGAGCCAGGCCACCGTGGGGGCACACCCCCGGGGCCAGATTGCACCGCGCCCCCCTCCAGGACCCCGGAGCCTGCCCGCGCCACCTTGTCCCACTGTTCAAAAGGTGGTTTACTCCACGCTGGCGGGACAGGCATTCCAGCAGCTGGACCTCGGCCCATTGCGGGCTGGAGAATCGGCGAGGGGGGTCCACCGACCGGTGCGGAGCGATTCTCGCCCCCGTCGACCGGCGTGGCGCGATTCCCGCCCCTGCGGGGGTCGGAGAATCCTGCCCCTGGTATAGGGGAATGAGCCTGGTCAGGTGGTAGATGTTTTAGTATGGGGAGCATTTTGGGAACAGTGACCACAATTCAGTAAGTTTTAAAGTGCTGGTGGATAAGGATAAGAGTGGTCCTAGGGTGAATGTGCTAAATTGGGGGAAGGCTAATTATAACAATATTAGGCGGGAACTGAAGAACCTAGAATGGGGGCGGATGTTTGAGGGTAAATCATCACCTGACATGTGGGAGACTGTCAAGTGTCAGTTGAAAGGAATTCAGGACCGGCATGTTCCTGTGGGTAAGAAGGATGAATACGGCAATTTTCAGGAACCTTCGATAACGAGAGATATTGTAAGCCTCATCAAAAAGAAAAAGGAGGCATTTGTCAAGGCTAAAAGGCTGGGAACAGACAAAGCCTGTGAGGAATATAAGGAAAGTAGGAAGGAACTTAAGCAAGGAGTCAGGAGGGCTCGAAGGGGTCACAAAAAGTCATTGGCAAATAAGGGTTAAGGAAAATCCCAAGGCTTTTTACACGTACATAAAAAGCAAGAGGGTAGCCAGTGAAAGGGTTGGCCTACTGAAGGATAGGCAAGGGAGTCTATGTGTGGAGCCAGAGGAAATGGGTGAGGTACTAAATGAATACTTTGCATCAGTATTCACCAAAGAGAAGGAATTGGTAGATGTTGAGTCTGGAGAAGGGTGTGTAGATAGCCTGGGTCACATTGAGATCCAAAAAGACGAGGTGTTGGGAGTCTTGAAAAATATTAAGGTAGATAAGTCCCCAGGGCCAGAATACTGAAGGAGGCTAGAGAGGAAATTGCTGAGGCCTTGACAGAAGTCTTTGGATCCTCACTGTCTTCAGGTGATGTCCCGGAGGACTGGAGAATAGCCAATGTTGTTCCTCTGTTTAAGAAGGGTAGCAAGGATAATCCAGGGAACTACAGGCCTTACGTCAGTGGTAGGGAAATTACTGGAGAGAATTCTTCGAGACAGGATCTACTCCCATTTGGAAGCAAATGAGCGGTTGAATAAACTCGGTTTGTTCTCACTGGAACGATGGAGGTTGAGGGGCTGGCCTACAAAATTATGAGGGGCATAGACAGAGTGGATAGTCAGAGGCTTTTCCCCAGGGTAGAGGGGCAATTACTAGGCGGCATAGGATTAAGGTGCGAGGGGCAAGGTTTAGAGTAGATGTACGAGGCACGTTTTTTACACAGATGGTAGTGGGTGCCTGGAACTCGCTGCCAGAGGAGGTGGTGGAAGCAGGGACGATAGTGACATTTAAGGGGCATCTTGACAAATACATGAATAGGATGGGAATAGAGGGATATGAACCCAGGAAGTGCAGAAGATTGTAGTTTAGTTGGGCAGCATGGTCGGCACGGGCTTGGAGGGCCGAAGGGCCTGTTCCTGTGCTGTACTTTTCTTTTGTCTTTGTTTGTTTGTTTGGGGGCAAATGTATCAACGAATGTTGAGCTGTGGAAGGCAGTTTTTGGTTTAGTTTCTGGAAGATGTGAGCTGAACAATAGCCTTTTCAGAAGGCTGTCAGATTAAGCCTTAATACAAAGAGAACAAAGAACAATACAGCACAGGAACAGCCCTTCGACCCTCCAAGCCTGCACCGATCACGAGTCCTATCTAGATCAACCGCCTGTATCCTTCTATACCCCATCTGTTCATGTGCCTACCCAGATAAGTCTTAAAGATCACTAATGTATACGCCTCAACTACCTCACTTGGCAGTGCATTCCAGACCACCACCACTCTCTGTGTAAAATCTGACAGACAGGGTTCTGCAGATTTATTATTGAAATAATCTCTCTCTCTCTTCAAGCAGTCTTTCAAAGAACTCTCTATCCAGAGACTGGC